>NC_086450.1:93494906-94239906 GCF_028390025.1 Pseudophryne corroboree | reverse complement strand
CCTCATCACTCATGTCTTGCAGCTTCAGTTCCAAGGCCCCACTAAAAGGAATGACCAAGGCCCCTGGGTCATGCTTGTCCACCCACTCCTTAATTTTTATCAACCTGTAGACAAAGGAGGGCACAACATTATCTTGTAGTGCATGCATGACGGTGCCACATTCATTATTATCAAGTAGCACATACATATTCATAAAAATCACAGCGCTTCATGATGCTACCTTCTTGTGTATTGCTTTCCAAGGTCAAGGCATTAACGGGCCGTGATTGCCTCAGGTGTACTCCATTAATATTTCACTCTTATCCACATTTACTTTCAACTTTTTTTTTTAAAGTAATTTTTTTTATAAATATATATAATTGTGAAAGTGTATATTAAAAAAAAAAAAGCTATAAAGTTATAGAAACGAGATTTAAAAATGGTGTTTATAAGGTAACAATAAACCTATATAGGATTTTACTTGCAATCCTACAGAAATGCAAGTTGACTGTCTTTTGACCGCGAAGAACTAAAAAAAATTGCTTATTTTCTGTTGTTCTTGTGGAGTCGTCTCAGAGTTTACCTGTGTACCATACTCAGAAGAGGCGGCCATTTTCTGGCCTGAACTAAAATTCAAAATGGAGTTGATTTATTAACTAGGAAGTTGCAACATGGCTACTGCCCATGGGATCGCAATCATGAGGTTACATACTCAGGAGCATTTGTCCACAGCAAAAAATACCGGCAACCAATGTTTAGCCAATATGTGCATGTCATTGGCTCCCAGTGCAGAATTCTCATGATTAGCTCAGTCCACAAAATGGCTGCCTGCAATGTCCAATGTATAATGGGCAAGGGTACAAATGAATTTGGATTTACCCTTGAAATGAAACATCGTCAATTCCTCAGTAAGTCATCAATAAGTTTTATTGGGTATGCTTGATTAAATTGCCCTGTATCATAGAAACATTGAATTTGACGACAGATAAGAACCACTTGGCCCATCTAGTCTGCCCCTTTTTTGTCCTTTAGGTAATCGCAACCCTTTTTGAACCTTAATTCTTTGTAAGGATATTCATATGCCTATCTCAAGCATATTTAAATTGCTCTAGTCTTAGCCTCTACCACCTCTGATGGGAGGCTATTCCACTTGTCCACTAACCTTTCTGAAGTAATGTTTCCTTACATTTCCTCTGAACCTGCCTCCCTCCAGTTTCAGCGTATGTCCTCGAGATCTAATACTCCTTTTCCTTTGAAGAATATTTCTCTCCTAAACGTTGTTAAAACCCTTGGTATATTTGAAATTTTAGTTGCCCTTCTTTGTACACTCTCTTATGTATTTATATCCTTTTTGAGATATGGTCTCCAGAACTGGACACAGTATTCAAGATGAGGCTGTACCAATGACCTATACAGTGGCATTATTACTTATTTTTTCCTGCTACTGATTCCTCTCGCTATGCAACCCAGCATCTGACTTGCCTCTCTCATTGCTTTGTTGCATTGCTTTCCTGCCTTTAAGTCACTTGAAATAGTGACACCTAAATCCCTTTCCTCCTCAGTAGTTTCCATTATAGTATCCTTAATACTATATTTAGCCTTTGGGTTTTTGAGACCCAAGTGCATGATTTTGCATTTTTTAGCATTAAACTGTAGTTACCACATTCTTGACCATTTCTCAAGCCTAGCTAGGTCATCAATCATTTGATTTACCCCTCCCGTGTGTCTACCCTGTTGCAAATCTTTGTATCATCTGCAAAAAGGAATACTTCCCCTTTAATACCATTTGCAATGTCACCAACAAAGATATTAAAGGGAACTGGTCCAAGTGCAGATCCCTGGGGTACTCCACTGGTATCATTTCCTTCCAAAGATTGCACTCCATTTACTACAACTGTCTGTTTCCTATCCTGCAACCAGGTTCTTATCCATTTAACTGTTTTATAATCCATCATATGAGACATAATAGACATGCAAGATATCTCGCTACTATTGCAAGATGTCCTATGCAGCTCGTAGCTGGCAGCTGCCGCAGCCGGGGACAGCGCTGTCTCTGCTGTGTTGAATAAGCCATGACACCTGCAGATGTTAAAATGGGAGAGCTGGGTTGGAACGGTCTAGATAGTGGTGCGGTTCTAGACAGGGGTTCATTTAGCATACATTTCCTCCTTCATAAATGAGGAGAAGCAGTATCAGTGCACATAACATTTGCAGATACCACTTCTCCCCCATAGCAGCACATAATAAATCTACCCCTCCGTTTCTGTTATCTCACAGGCTGTGTTTGAAAACTGACAGATAAACAGGAGAGATATAATGTACCAACCAATCAAACCTAGTTTGATACATCTCCCCCTATATGTGAAAATTGCACATTCTGACATCAGAATGAAGCGACATTATATTGTAGTGGCCTCCCAGCTAAATGCTATAGTAGTCATTAATGGAATACCTCTAACGGGTCAGAGGAAATGTTGGAGCCCAAGTGAATCCCTCCTCACAAATGCCCCTTTCAGTTATTACAAATATAGATTCATCTCATGACCTCCATAGAAGAAACTACTCTGTAATTCTAACATTATAATTTACAGTAGGTGAAAAATCTTATAAAGCATATAATACACATACATATTTGTATACTGTATAATTAGGATACACAAAGCTACAGAAGACATACAAATAAAACAGATTGGAAACACATGAATAATACATTCCGCACACATATATTACTGTATTTTCCCATGTAAGAGGACATAACAGCAAAATTGTTTGCTACACCACTAAGCGTCACACTCTAAGTGATACAATAACCGCCGTTTCATCACAAGCTCAGCTACTGGAGGTTAATGAAATAATACATAACTTGGGCTTCGCAAAAGCTCCGATTTCTGCTAAAGAAAACAGAAATTTGCATACATTATCTCAAATGCAATCTCGCTTCATATATATCATTTGTAATGATAATTGCAGAACAAGGTTTAAAAGCTGCATTTAATGTCACTGTTTACACACCACATAATTTAGCTTTATGGCCATACAACATTAGTCATTGATATTAGATGACATGGACCGGTGTGTAACATTTATAGATTGTAGGGGAAACTTTGTATCATCAAAATGTAAGGACAAACTGCACATCTCCAATAAAAGAAGCATCATCATTACTATTTTACATATATTGTGGAAAATATGATCACATGGTAAATATATATATTTGCATGTATGGACAGGATAAGTGTAGCAAGCACATGGGGGTCATTACATGTGACTCACGTTACATTTCATGTTCATTTTTAGAAGTTTAAATACACCATGCACAAAAATGAAGCAGAAATTAAACATTTTAAAAATATGAAAATATATGGGGTGGGTAGACACAATTACTGCTAAGTAGTTACATTTTATTGTTTATACGCGTGACTCAACAGAGTGATACAACAGAATGGAAATAGGACTTATATATTTATTTCAACCTGCTCTCCAAATTATTTTTACAATATGACTGTTGTACTGTACACTTACAAGACCCTAAACATATGATTGACACACAAACAAAAAACAATGTTAACCAAACTATACTTAACTGTACTTGGCCGCGCTTCCGACAATACACGTGGATCAGTGGCTTAAGCTGCCAATCCGCGTGCTTTCCGACAAGTCGGATTTCCCGACTTGTCGGAAAAAAGGGGACAGCATTGAATAGGTCGGAACCCCTTCCGACCTAAAACAGTCGTAAACTGACGTCTTTTCAACAAGACGGCAGTTTCCAACTTCAATTGAATACCCCCCATAGTGTTAAAAATGAAAAGGCACGTGTGATGCGTTTGCCAAAAGGCATGTGGATGACTGCCGAAATGTATGGAGGAAGGTGCTCTGGTCAGATGAGACTAAAATTGAACTTTTCAGCCACCAAGGAAAACGCTATGTCTGGCACAAACCCAACACATCACATCACCCCAAGAACACCATCCCCACAGTGAAACATGGTGGTGGCAGCATCATGCTGTGGGGAGGTTTTTCAGCAGCAGGGACTGGGAAACTGTTCTGAGTCAGGGGAAAGATGGATGGTGCTAAATACAGGGATATTCTTGAGCAAAACCTGTTTCAGTCTGCCTGTGATTTAAGACTGGGACAGAGGTTCACCTTCCAGCAGGACAATGACCTGAAGCATACTGCTAAAGCAACACTCGAGTGGTTTAAGGGGAAACATTTAACTGTGTTGGAATGGCCTAGTCAAAGCCCAGATCTCAATCCAATTGAGAATCTGTGGTCAGACTTGAAGATTGCTGTTCACAAGCGGAAACCATCCAACATGAAGGAGCTGGAGCAGTTTTGCCTCGAGGAACGGGCAAAAATCCCAGTGGCAAGATGTGGCAAGCTCATAGAGCGACTTGCAGCTGTAATTGCCGCAAAAGGTGTACTGACTTTAGGGGGGGAATAGTTATGCACGCTGTAGTTTTCTGTTATTTTGTCCTATGTTTGCTTCACAATAAAAAAAAATAATAATTCCAGGTTGTGAGGTAACAAAACATGAAAAATGCAAAGGAGGGTTAATACTTTAGCAAGGCCCTGTATGTGGAAATTATCTGTTTTTGCATCCACGTCAACAACTTCAATATATGTTTAATGCTTACACACATGTGAAATCGATACATGATAAGTATATTGATTTTCAATTATCACACAATATACTATGACCTTTTAGCAGCATAAATATCCTAAAATGTTAGCAGTTAAGTGACATTAATTTTCATGTAGTGTGTCCTATATTTCACGGAATGACCCATATGCACTCTGGTCTAGCAATCGCCAGCGCAGGTGAAGTCATAGAACAAATTCCAGGAGGAATAATAGGTAACAGATGTATCCGGTGTCTCTCCAGGCACATGGTAAGATGGAAACTGGTGACCTGGGGGCAGCAACCGTGACACTGGTAGCACATTCCTCCTTACAGCCCTGTATGTAGGATATAGTTATTACTGTGTGTATGTATACAGAGTCCATGCTTTCTATTAGCTTTATGGGTGTACTGCATTACATTTGTATGAGGTAACAAGACCATTTTACCATTTGCAGGTTCTAATATCTGTCACAATGATCTTATTTGGATAAGTAATCTATTGCCTGGTGTTGGAATCTAATTATCTGTTGAAGCACAGTGGAAAAAATAAGAATTTACTTACCGATAATTCTATTTCTCGTAGTCCGTAGTGGATGCTGGGGACTCCGTCAGGACCATGGGGATTAGCGGCTCCGCAGGAGACAGGGCACAAAAGTAAAAGCTTTAGGATCAGGTGGTGTGCACTGGCTCCTCCCCCTATGACCCTCCTCCAAGCCTCAGTTAGGATACTGTGCCCGGACGAGCGTACACAATAAGGAAGGATTTTGAATCCCGGGTAAGACTCATACCAGCCACACCAATCACACTGTACAACCTGTGATCTGAACCCAGTTAACAGCATGATAACAGCGGAGCCTCTGAAAAGATGGCTCACAACAATAATAACCCGATTTTTGTAACAATAACTATGTACAAGTATTGCAGACAATCCGCACTTGGGATGGGCGCCCAGCATCCACTACGGACTACGAGAAATAGAATTATCGGTAAGTAAATTCTTATTTTCTCTGACGTCCTAAGTGGATGCTGGGGACTCCGTCAGGACCATGGGGATTATACCAAAGCTCCCAAACGGGCGGGAGAGTGCGGATGACTCTGCAGCACCGAATGAGAGAACTCCAGGTCCTCCTCAGTCAGGGTGTGCCCCTGACCAAGTATCAGCTCGGCAAAGTTGTAAAGCCGAGACCCCTCGGGCAGCCGCCCAAGATGAGCCCACCTTCCTTGTGGAATGGGCATTTACATATTTTGGCTGTGGCAGGCCTGCCACAGAATGTGCAAGCTGAATTGTACTACACATCCAACTAGCAATCGTCTGCTTAGAAGCAAGAGCACCCAGTTTGTTGGGTGCATACAGGATAACAGCAAGTCAGTCTTCCTGACTCCAGCCGTCCTGGAAACTATATTTTCAGGGCCCTGACAACATCTAGCAACTTGGAGTCCTCCCTAGTAGCCGCAGGTACCACAATAAGCTGGTTCGGGTGAAACACTGACACCACCTTAGGGAGAAACTGGGGATGAGTCCGCAGCTCTGCCCTGTCCGAATGGACAATCAGATATGGGCTTTTTGAGACAAACGCCGCCAATTCTGACACTCGCCTGGCCGAGGCCAGGGCCAACAGCATGGTCACTTTCCCTGTGAGATATTTCAAATCCACAGATTTGAGCGGTTTAAACCAATGTGATTTTAGGAATCCCAGAACTACGTTGAGATCCCACAGTGCCACTGGAGGCACAAAAGGGGGTTGTATATGCAGTACTCCCTTGACAAACTTCTGGACTTCAGGAACTGAAGCCAATTCTTTCTGGAAGAAAATCGACAGGGCCGAAATTTGAACCTTAATGGACCCCAATTTGAGGCCCATAGACACTCCTGTTTGCAGGAAATGCAGGAAACGACCGAGTTGAAATTTCTTCATGGGGCCTTCCTGGCCTCACACCACGCAACATATTTTCGCCACATGTGGTGATAATGTTGTGCGGTCACCTCCTTCCTGGCTTTGACCAGGGTAGGAATGACCTCTTCCGGAATGCCTTTTTCCCTTAGGATCCGGCGTTCAACCGCCATGCCGTCAAACGCAGCCGCGGTAAGTCTTGGAACAGACATGGTACTTGCTGAAGCAAGTCCCTTCTTAGCGGCAGAGGCCATGAGTCCTCTGTGAGCATCTCTTGAAGTTCCGGGTACCAAGTCCTTCTTGGCCAATCCGGAGCCACGAGTATAGTTCTTACTCCTCTACGTCTTATAATTCTCAATACCTTGGGTATGAGAAGCAGAGGAGGGAAGACATACACCGACTGGTACACCCACGGTGTTACCAGAACGTCCACAGCTATTGCCTGAGGGTCTTTTGACCTGGCGCAATACTTGTCCAGTTTTTTGTTCAGGCGGGACGCCATCATGTCCACCTTTGGTCTTTTCCAACGGTTCACAATCATGTGGAAGACTTCCCGATGAAGTCCCCACTCTCCCGGGTGGAGGTTGTGCCTGCTGAGGAAGTCTGCTTCCCAGTTGTCCACTCCCGGAATGAACACTGCTGACAGTGCTATCACATGATTTTCCGCCCAGCGAAAAATCCTTGCAGTTTCTGCCATTGCCCTCCTGCTTCTTGTGCCGCCCTGTCTGTTTACGTGGGCGACTGCCGTGATGTTGTCCCACTGGATCAATACCGGCTGACCTTGAAGCAGAGGTCTTGCTAAGCTTAGAGCATTGTAAATTGCCCTTAGCTCCAGTATATTTATGTGGAGAAAAATCTCCAGACTTGATCACACTCCCTGGAAATTTTTTCCCTGTGTGACTGCTCCCCAGCCTCTCAGGCTGGCCTCCGTGGTCACCAGCATCCAATCCTGAATGCCGAATCTGCAGCCCTCTAGAAGATGAGCACTCTGTAACCACCACAGGAGAGACACCCTTGTCCTTGGAGATAGGGTTATCCGCTGATGCATCTGAAAATGCGATCCGGACCATTTGTCCAGCAGATCCCACTGAAAAGTTCTTGCGTGGAATCTGCCGAATGGAATCGCTTCGTAATAAGCCACCATTTTTCCCAGGACTCTTGTGCAATGATGCACTGACACTTTTCCTGGTTTTAGGAGGTTCCTGACTAGCTCGGATAACTCCCTGGCTTTCTCCTCCGGGAGAAACACCTTTTTCTGGACTGTGTCCAGAACCATCCCTAGGAACAGCAGACGTGTCGTCGGAAACGGCTGCGATTTTGGATATTTAGAATCCACCCGTGCTGTCGTAGAACTACTTGAGATAGTGCTACTCCGACTTCCAACTGTTCTCTGGACCTTGCCCTTATCAGGAGATCGTCCAAGTAAGGGATAATTAAGACGCCTTTTCTTTGAAGAAGAATCATCATTTCGGCCATTACTTTGGTAAAGACCCGGGGTGCCGTGGACAATCCAAACGGCAGCGTCTGAAACTGATAGTGACAGTTCCGTACCACGAACCTGAGGTACCCTTGGTGAGAAGGGCAATTTGGGACATGGAGGTAAGCATCCTTGATGTCCAGGGACACCATATAGTCCCCTTCTTCCTGGTTCGCTATCACTGCTCTGAGTGACTCCATCTTGATTTGATCCATTGTATGTAAGTGTTCAAAGATTTCCCATGGAATAATACCCCTTTCCTTGTTGTAGGATGGGTACTTTGATTATCACCTGCTGGGAATACAGCTTGTGAATTGTTTCCAATACTGCCTCCCTGTCGGAGGAAGACGTTGGTAAAGCAGACATCAGGAGCCTGCGAGGGGGAGACGTCTCGAATTTCCAGTCTGTATCCCTGGGATACTACTTGTAGGATCCAGGGGTCCACTTGCGAGTGAGCCCACTACGCGCTGAAACTCTTGAGACGACCCCCCACCGCACTTGAGTCCGCTTGTACGGCCCCAGCGTCATGCTGAGGACTTGGCAGAAGCTGTGGAGGGCTTCTGTTCCTGGGAATGGGCTGCCTGCTGCAGTCTTCTTCCCTTTCCTCTATCCCTGGGCAGATATGACTGGCCTTTTGCCCGCTTGCCCTTATGGGGACGAAAGGACTGAGGTTGAAAAGACGGTGTCTTTTTCTGCTGAGATGTGATTTGGGGTAAAAAAGGTGGATTTTCCAGCTGTTGCCGAGGCCACCAGGTCCGATGGACCGACCCCAAATAACTCCTCCCCTTTATACGGCAATACTTCCATGTGCCGTTTGGAATCTGCATCACCTGACCACTGTCGTGTCCATAAACATCTTCTGGCAGATATGGACATCGCACTTACTCTTGATGCCAGAGTGCAAATATCCCTCTGTGCATCTCGCATATATAGAAATGCATCCTTTAAATGCTCTATAGTCAATAAAATACTGTCCCTGTCAAGGGTATCAATATTTTCAGTCAGGGAATCCGACCAAGCCACCCCAGCGCTGCACATCCAGGCTGAGGCGATCGCTGGTCGCAGTATAACACCAGTATGTGTGTATATACCTTTTTAGGATATTTTCCAGCCTCTCAGCTGGCTCCTTGAGGGCGGCCCTATCTGGAGACGGTACCGCCACTTGTTTTGATAAGCGTGTGAGCGCCTTATCCACCCTAAAGGGTGTTTCCCAACGCGCCCTAACTTCTGGCGGGAAAGGGTATACCGCCAATAATTTTCTATCGGGGGAAACCCACGCATCATCACACACTTCATTTAATTTATCTGATTCAGGAAAAACTACAGGTAGTTTTTTCACACCCCACATAATACCCTTCTTGTGGTACTTGTAGTATCAGAAATATGTAACACCTCCTTCATTGCCCTTAACATGTAACGTGTGGCCCTAAAGGAAAATACGTTTGTTTCTTCACCGTCGACACTGGAGTCAGTGTCCGTGTCTGTGTCGACCGACTGAGGTAAATGAGCGTTTTACAGCCCCTGACGGTGTTTGAGACGCCTGGACAGTACTAATTTGTTTGCCGGCCGTCTCATGTCGTCAACCGACCTTGCAGCGTGTTGACATTATCACGTAATTCCTTAAATAAGCCATCCATTCCGGTGTCGACTCCCTAGAGAGTGACATCACCATTTCAGGCAATTGCTCCGCCTCCTCACCAACATCGTCCTCATACATGTCGACACACACGTACCGACACACAGCACACACACAGGGAATGCTCTGATAGAGGACAGGACCCCACTAGCCCTTTGGGGAGACAGAGGGAGAGTTTGCCAGCACACACCAAAAACGCTATAATTATACAGGGACAACCTTTATATAAGTGTTTTTCCCTTATAGCATTTTAATATATATATACATATCGCCAAATAAGTGCCCCCCCTCTCTGTTTTAACCCTGTTTCTGTAGTGCAGTGCAGGGGAGAGCCTGGGAGCCTTCCCACCAGCATTTCTGTGAGGGAAAATGGCGCTGTGTGCTGAGGAGAATAGGCCCCGCCCCCTTTTCGGCGGGCTTCTTCTCCCGTTTTTCTGAGACCTGGCAGGGGTTAAATACATCCATATAGCCCCCAGGGGCTATATGTGATGTATTTTTAGCCAGAATAAGGTACTATCATTGCTGCCCAGGGCGCCCCCCCCAGCGCCCTGCACCCTCAGTGACCGCTGCTATGAAGTGTGCTGACAACAATGGCGCACAGCTGCAGTGCTGTGCGCTACCTTATGAAGACTGAAGAGTCTTCTGCCGCCGTTTCTGGACCTTCACTTTTCGGCATCTGCAAGGGGGGTCGGCGGCGCGGCTCCGGGACGAACCCCAGGGTGAGACCTGTGTTCCGACTCCCTCTGGAGCTAATGGTGTCCAGTAGCCTAAGAAGCCAATCCATCCTGCACGCAGGTGAGTTCACTTCTCTCCCCTAAGTCCCTCGTAGCAGTGAGCCTGTTGCCAGCAGGACTCACTGAAAATAAAAAACCTAACAAACTTTTACTCTAAGCAGCTCTTTAGGAGAGCCACCTAGATTGCACCCTTCTCGGCCGGGCACAAAAATCTAACTGAGGCTTGGAGGAGGGTCATAGGGGGAGGAGCCAGTGCACACCACCTGATCCTAAAGCTTTTACTTTTGTGCCCTGTCTCCTGCGGAGCCGCTAATCCCCATGGTCCTGACGGAGTCCCCAGCATCCACTTAGGACGTCAGAGAAAGAACTTATAATTACACACATTTATATAGCCCCAATATACTCTGTAGTGCTTTACAACTGGGAACAAACACAGTGATAAAACAAGACTAGGCATCGATATAATAATCTGGGAAGTTCTGTCTCGTCACCTACAAGCATGGAGCTCCCACTGCAGCGTGATGGGACAGGCCTTAGCTGCAGGACTGGGAAGGGACAGAGCATATCAGCGAGCGGACTGAGGTGACACAGAGTATCCTGGGTCCCTTTACTAGTTCACAAATAAGGTGCTTATAACATGCTGCATTCTGACATATACTTTAAAATAAGCACATCAATTATTTCTGGTATTACGCAGAAAAATGGCTTTATCTGCTGTGTAAGTGGAATGTGGAGAAATGAGTAACAGCTGGTGACCCACTTGTACCAAAGAGTGGCGAACGCTACTGTACTTGTTAGTCCAGTTTTGTATATGTGTGTGTGTATATATATATATACACACACACACACACACATATGGAGAGAGAGAGAGAGAGAGAAAGTAAAGTCAGATAAACTGAGTAAATTTGAGTGAAGGGCATCTATCAGCAATTGTACTATTAATTGATCTTCCCACACAATTATGTCTTAGCAGCGACTAGAGACGCTGGCAAAACACAAAGCAAAGACGATACCAAAGAAGGAGCAGTTAATAAGATTGTGTCCTATCAGAGGGAGCTAGCACTGTGCAAAGCTGTCTGGGAATTGACAGGATTGCTGCATATAAACAGGCAACAGTCATTTTCTTTGGCCTACTAAGGGGTCTATTTACTAAGCCTTGGATGGAGATAAAGTGGCTGGAGATAAAGTACCAGCCAATCGGCTCCTAACTGTCACTTTTCAAACCCAGCCTGTGACATGGCAGTTAGGAGGCTGGTACTTTATCTCCAGTGACTTTATTTCCATCTAAGGCTTAGTAAATAGGGGTGTGGTTCGTTTTATCGACAGTATCTAGGTCGACAATGTTTAGGTCGACCACTATAGGTCAACAGTCACTAGGTCGACATGGATGGAAGGTCGACAGGGTTTCTAGGTCGACATGTGCTAGGTCGACAGGTCTAAAGGTCGACATGAGGAAATTTTTTTTTTTTTGGTGTCGTTTTCTTCGTAGAGTGACCGGGATCCCAAATTAGTGCACCGCGTCCCCTCGCATGGCTCGCTTCACTTGCCATGCTTCGGGCATGGTGCCTTCGCTCCGCTACCGCTTCGCTCGGCACACTTTACCGTTCCAATCGTAGTCCACGTGGATCGTTAAGTATGAAAAATCCCCCCCCCCCAAAAAAAGGTGAAAAACTCATGTCGACCTTTAGACCTGTCGACCTAGCACATGTCGACCTAGAACCCCTGTCGACCTTCCATCCATGTCGACCTATAGTGGTCGACCTAAACATTGTCGACCTAGACACTGTCGATCTTCAGACCGGATCCCAGTAAATAGACCCTACAAACTCAAGACAGGGTAGTTCCCTTTATTGTTGGGTAAGTGGTTGTAAACTGTGGCCTGGGAAAGACTGAATAGTCAGCATAAATGGCACCTCAATGGAACACATTGAACCCACAAGTTCATGAGCAGTTGTGTCACAGGCAGCAGCAGGTGGGCTCAGCTATTACCAGATTACACACAGACCCACAGAGGACGACTTGCGTTGTGGGACTGGTGTCACCAGTGTGATAGTGTTGCTCAGAAGCACACCATGTTACCAGTCTGTACAATAGAAGGTTACCCTTGTGTAGTGTTACCACTAAATTGTCTGTACAGCTTACTATCAACATCTGCTTATTATTTTACATCAGAGTCACAACATTACTTTCTAGCAGCTCTTCTAAAAGTCAGTGTTATTACCAAAATCGCTATTCTGAACGCAAACAGGCACGTCACAAAATCTTAGTTTAGGAGTCAGACCGACTTAATAACTGTGAATTTGAACCTAGGTGACCTATACATACTGCACATTACCGGGAGGTCGCAGTCAGGGCAAGACGTCAATGCAGAATTGTTGCATTTTTACCTCTACTTGCTGTTGGAAAATAGGCCCCGGTCTGAGATGGCAGCAAGTTTCGCTCTAATGATTGATAGGACACAAGAGGCGAGGCGTGGACTGCAAGGCTGAGCAATACACAGCCAAGAATATGCAGGTGAAGCAGTTTGGGGGAATTTCTCACAATGAAAGATCTGTGGTGAGCTTCAATGAAATGGACAGCTTTAATGTATGGTTAATACATACCCTCTTCCATGTTTTTTCTTAATATTTTATTTTCACATACAGCACAGTGCAATGCATACAAGTGTCCAGAAAGCAGCTCCGTGTTATATCCAAGAGCAACCAAACAACAAGGCGGAATAGTAAAGAAGAATGTCAGATAAGCACTTAGTAGAACCTGATGGTTGACATGTACAAACAAATAAATGAACGTTAGTAAAACACATTTCTCTGACGTCCTAGTGGATGCTGGGGACTCCGTAAGGACCATGGGGAATAGACGGGCTCCGCAGGAGACTGGGCACTCTAAAGAAAGATTTAGTACTACCTGGTGTGCACTGGCTCCTCCCTCTATGCCCCTCCTCCAGACCTCAGTTTGAATCTGTGCCCGGCCAGAGCTGGGTGCTTTTAGTGAGCTCTCCTGAGCTTGCTAATAAGAAAGTATTTTAGTTAGGTTTTTTTTATTTTCAGAGAGCTTCTGCTGGCTACAGACTCTCTGCTACGTGGGACTGAGGGGAGAGAAGCCAACCTACTAACTGCGGCTAGGTTGCTCTTCTTAGGCTACTGGACACCATTAGCTCCAGAGGGATCGAACACAGGACCTGACCTTGTCGTCCGTTCCCGGAGCCGCGCCGCCGTCCCCCTCGCAGAGCCAGAAGTCAGAAGCCGGCAGAAGCAAGAAGACATCGAAATCGGCGGCAGAAGACTCCTGTCTTCACATGAGGTAGCGCACAGCACTGCAGCTGTGCGCCATTGTGCCCACACTACCCACACACTCCGGTCACTGTAGGGTGCAGGGCGCAGGGGGGGGGGCGCCCTGGGCAGTAATTAGGATACCTCTTGGCAAAAAGACACATATATACAGCTGGGCACTGTATATATGTACGATCCCCCGCCATTTTATTACACAGACCCGGGACTGAAGCCCGCCACTGAGGGGGCGGGGCCTTCTTCCTCAGCACTAACCAGCGCCATTTTCTCTTCACAGCTCCGCTGAGAGGAAGCTCCCCAGGCTCTCTCCTGCAGTATCAAGGCAGAAAAAGGGTAAAAAGAGAGGGGGGGCGGGGGGGGGGGGGGGGGGCACATAAATTTAGGCGCAAAATTATCATAAACAGCAGCTACTGGGTAAACACTAAGTTACTGTGTAATCCCTGGGTTATATAGCGCTGGGGTGTGTGCTGGCATACTCTCTCTCTGTCTCCCCAAAAGGCCTTGTGGGGTCCTGTCCTCAATTAGAGCATTCCCTGTGTGTGTGCGGTGTGTCGGTACGTTTGTGTCGACATGTTTGACGAGGACGGTTACGTGGAGGCAGAACAAGTGCAAGTGACTGTGGTGTCGCCGCCGACACCTGATTGGATGGATATGTGGAAGGTGTTAAATGATAATGTAAGCTCCTTGCATAAAAGATTGGATAATCAGTCAGGGTCTCAAAAGCGCCCACTATCCCTGTTGGTTGACACAGATATCGACACGGATTCTGACTCCAGTGTCGATGACGATGAGGCAAAGTTGCAGCCTAAAATGACTAAAGCCATCCGATACATGATTATAGCAATGAAGGATGTATTGCACATACCGGAGGAAAACCCTGTCCCTGACAAAAGGGTATATATGTATGGGGAGAAAAAGCAAGAGGTGACTTTTCCCCCTTCACATGAGTTAAATGAATTATGTGAAAAAGCATGGGATTCCCCCGATAAGAAAGTGCTGATTTCCAAAAGGTTACTTATGGCGTACCCTTTCCCGCCAACGGACAGGATGTGCTGGGAATCCTCCCCTAGGGTAGATAAAGCTCTGACACGCTTATCTAAAAAGGTGGCCCTGCCGTCACAGGATACGGCCGCCCTAAAGGATCCTGCAGATAGGAAGCAGGAAAGTATCCTGAAGTCTGTTTATGCACACTCAGGTACTATACTGAGGCCGGCTATTGCGTCGGCCTGGATGTGTAGTGCTGTAGCAGCATGGACAGATAACCTGCTATACACCACTTCTTGCTACAATTTTTCCTTGGAGACCATCTACACGTGTCTGAACCAACCCTCGGATCCACAATCAGTCCGCTGCACATCAATAAGAGGACGATCCCAGCAACTCACCATTCTCAATGAGGACATTACAAGCATAACATGGATTCTCATGTATGGAAGCCTTTCCACCTCTAAAGTGGTGATCGGTAAATATATACTAACCGAACTGTGCTGCGAGATATACATACAAAATATACCCTCTATGGACTAGTGGACACTCTTGGGTACATTATATAGGAACAGACACCTAATGGTCTTAGGAATAATACAGAATTATATTGGAAGTGGTGTGTACATGTATACCAATTATTTGTGAGGAGAGCCATAATTGTTTTTAATGGTTATATTGTTTTTAATATAATAAATTGTTATAAATTTTAAGACAATATTGTTTAGAATCCAATCACTTCATTAGTAGCGCTGCCATCTGTATATATATATATATACAATTTTTTTTTTTTTTGGACAGATAATCTGTCTGAGGAAATGGATATCTTAGACAAGGATACCATTTTACTGACCCTGGGGCATATAAAAGACGCTGTCCTATATATGAGGGATACCCAGAGGGACATTTGCCTACTGGGCTCTAGAATAAATGCAATGTCAATTTCTGCCAGAAGGGACCTGTGGACTCGGCAATGGACAGGTGATGCCGACTCAAAAAAGCACATGTTTGGGGACGGTCTCTCGGACCTAGTTTCCACAGCTACAGCTGGGAAGTCAAACTTGTTGCCATATATTCCCTCACAGCCTAAGAAAGCACCGTATTACCAAATGCAGTCCTTTCGATCACAGAGAAGTAAGAAGGTCAGAGGTGCGTCCTTTCTGGCCAGAGGCAGGGGTAGAGGAAAGAAGCTGCACAACACAGCTAGTTCCCAGGAACAGAAGTCCTCCCCGGCTTCCACTAAATCCACCGCATGACGCTGGGGCTCCACAGGAGCCAGTAGCGGTGGAGGCGCGTCTCCGAAATTTCAGCCACCAGTGGGTTCGCTCACAGGTGGATCCCTGGGCTATACAGATTGTGTCTCAGGGATACAAGCTGGAATTCGAAGTGATGCCCCCTCACCGTTACCTCAAATCGGCCCTGCCAGCTTCCCCCATAGAAAGGGAAGTAGTGTTAGCGGCAATTCACAAGTTATATCTCCAGCAGGTGGTGGTAAAGGTTCCCCTCCTTCAACAAGGAAGAGGATACTATTCCACGATGTTTGTGGTACCGAAACCGGACGGTTCGGTCAGACCCATATTGAATTTAAAATCCCTGAACATTTATCTGAAAAGATTCAAGTTCAAAATGGAATCGCTCAGAGCGGTCATTGCAAGCCTGGAAGAGGGGGATTTTATAGTGTCTCTGGACATCAAGGATGCGTACTTGCATGTCCCCATTTATCCACCTCATCAGGAGTACCTCAGGTTTGTGGTACAGGACTGTCATTACCAATTCCAGACGATGCCGTTTGGCCTGTCCACGGCACCGAGAATATTTACCAAGGTGATGGCGGAAATGATGGTGCTCCTTCGGAAGCAAGGGGTTACGATTATCCCATACTTGGACGATCTCCTCATAAAGGCGAAGTCCAGGGAGCGGTTGCTGATCAGCGTAGCACTCTCTCAGGAAGTGTTGCAACAGCACGGCTGGATTCTGAATATTCCAAAGTCGCAGCTGATTCCTACGACGCGTCTGCCTTCTTGGGCATGATTCTGGACACAAACCAGAAAAGGGTGTTTCTCCCGGAGGAGAAGGCTCAGGAGCTCGTGACTCTGGTCAGAGGCCTCCTAAAACCAAAACAGGTATCGGTGCATCACTGCACGCGTGTCCTGGGAAAGATGGTGGCATCATACGAAGCCATTCCCTTCGGCAGGTTCCATGCGAGGATCTTTCAGTGGTATCTGTTGGACAAGTGGTCCGGATCGCATCTTCAGATGCATCGGCTGATCACCCTGTCCCCCAGGGCCAGGGTGTCTCTTCTGTGGTGGCTGCAAAGTGCTCACCTCCTCGAGGGCCGCAGGTTTGGCATACAGGACTGGGTCCTGGTGACCACGGATGCAAGCCTCCGAGGATGGGGGGCAGTCACTCAAGGCAGAAACTTCCAGGGGCTGTGGTCAAAGTCAGGAGACTTGTCTGCACATCAATATCCTGGAACTAAGGGCAGTATACAACGCCCTGAGTCAAGCGGAGCCTCTGCTTCGAAACCAACCAGTGCTGATTCAGTCAAACAACATCACGGCAGTGGCCCATGTAAACCGCCAGGGCGGCACAAGAAGCAGGGTGGCAATGGCAGAAGCCACCAGGATTCTTCGTTGGGCGGAGAATCACGTACTAGCACTGTCAGCAGTGTTCATTCCGGGAGTGGACAACTGGGAAGCAGACTTCCTCAGCAGGCACGACCTCCACCCGGGAGAGTGGGGACTTCATCAAGAAGTCTTCACGCAGATCACAAATCGATGGGAACTGCCACAGGTGGACATGATGGCGTCCCGTCTCAACAAAAAGCTAAAAAGATATTGCGCCAGGTCAAGGGACCCTCAGGCGATAGCTGTGGACGCACTAGTAACACCGTCGGTGTTCCAGTCGGTCTATGTGTTTTCTCCTCTTCCTCTCATACCAAGGGTGCTGAGAATTGTAAGAAAAAGAGGAGTGAGAACAATACTCATTGTTCCGGATTGGCCAAGAAGGACTTGGTACCCGGAATTGCAAGAAATGCTCGCAGAGGACCCGTGGCCTCTGCCTCTCAGACAGGACCTGTTACAACAAGGGCCCTGTCTGTTCCAAGACTTACCGCGGCTGCGTTTGACGGCATGGCGGTTGAACGCCGGAATCCTAGCGGAAAAAGGCATTCCGGATGAAGTTAATCCTACGCTGAGATAAAGGCTAGGAAGGATGTGACAGCAAAGCATTATCACCATATATGGCGAAAATATGTTGCTTGGCGTGAGGCCAGGAAGGCCCCTACAGAGGAATTCCAGCTGGGTCGATTCCTGCACTTCCTACAGTCAGGAGTGACTATGGGCCTGAAATTAGGGTCCATAAAGGTCCAGATTTCGGCCCTATCCATTTTCTTCCAAAAAGAACTGGCTTCACTGCCTGAGGTTCAGACGTTTGTTAAGGGAGTGCTGCATATTCAGCCCCCTTTTGTGCCACCAGTGGCACCTTGGGATCTTAACGTGGTGTTGAGTTTCCTGAAATCCCACTGGTGTGAGCCACTTAAGACCGTGGAGCTAAAGTATCTCACGTGGAAAGTGGTCATGCTGTTGGCCTTAGCTTCGGCTAGGCGTGTGTCAGAATTGGCGGCTTTGTCATGTAAAAGCCCCTATCTGGTTTTCCATATGGATAGGGCAGAATTGCGGACTCGTCCGCAATTTCTGCCAAAGGTGGTGTCATCCTTTCATTTGAACCAACCTACTGTGGTGCCTGCGGCTACTGGTGACTTGGAGGATTCCAAGTTGCTTGACGTAGTCCGGAGTTGGAAGATTTATGTGACCAGAACGGCTGGAGTCAGGAAGACTGACTCGCTGTTTGTCCTGTATGCATCCAACAAGCTGGGTGCTCCTGCTTCAAAGCAAACTATTGCTCGCTGGATCTGTGGCACGATTCAGCAGGCTCATTCTGCGGCTGGGTTGCCGCATCCAAAATCAGTGAAAGCCCATTCCACGAGAAAGGTGGGCTCTTCTTGGGCGGCTGCCCGAGGGGTCTCGGCATTACAGCTTTGCCGAGCTGCTACTTGGTCGGGTTCAAACACATTTGCAAAGTTCTACAAGTTTGATACCCTGGCTGAGGAGGACCTTGAGTTTGCCCATTCGGTGCTGCAGAGTCATCCGCACTCTCCCGCCCGTTTGGGAGCTTTGGTATAATCCCCATGGTCCTTACGGAGTCCCCAGCATCCACTAGGACGTTAGAGAAAATAAGATTTTACTCACCGGTAAATCAATTTCTCGTAGTCCGTAGTGGATGCTGGGCGCCCGTCCCAAGTGCAGACTTTCTGCATTACGTGTATATAGTTATTGCTTACTAAAGGGTTATGTTATGTGGCATCAGTTGAGTGATGCTTGTTTGTTGTTCATACTGTTAACTGGGTAAGTTTATCACGAGTTATACGGTGTGATTGGTGTGGCTGGTATGAGTCTTACCCTGGATTCCAAAATCCTTTCCTTGTAATGTCAGCTCTTCCGGGCACAGTTTCCTTAACTGAGGTCTGGAGGAGGGGCATAGAGGGAGGAGCCAGTGCACACCAGGTAGTACTAAATCTTTCTTTAGAGTGCCCAGTCTCCTGCGGAGCCCGTCTATTCCCCATGGTCCTTACGGAGTCCCCAGCATCCACTACGGACTACGAGAAATAGATTTACCGGTGAGTAAAATCTTATTTTTAAAATTTTTTGTTTCAAGAGTACTAAAGAAAACCCCTAAAAACACCATTTATAAAGACCATTTCCTATAAATGTGATAAGAATCCGGCAAACTGTAGTGCGATCATTTGGGCAGTTGCCTGAACTGTCTGCGTGCCGATGTGTGGGACACACCTCCACAAAGCAAGACGTACACACTAGATAAGATGAGATCAAGATAACGAGATTTATGGTAAGAACTTACCACTGTTAAATCTCTTTCTGCGAGGTACACTTGGCTCCACAAGGAATGAAATTGGGGGTGTAGAGTAGGATCTTGATCCGAGGCACCAACAGGCTCAAAGCTTTGACCTTCTTCCCAAGATGCATAGTGCCGCCTTTTATATCACCCCGCCTCCGTGCACAGGAGCTCAGTTTTGTTAACCAGCCCAAAGCAGTAGCAGGTAAAAGACGACAACCGTTAGTAGCCACATACACCACATTCTCACAACAGGAGAAGGTGTCAGCGGCTAATGACTTACCAACCCAAAGAAGCGAAGTGCGTCAGAGTGGGCGCCTTGTGGAGCCCAGTGTACCTCGCAGAAAGAGATTTAACAACGGTAAGTTCTTACCATAAATCTCGTTTTCTGCTGCGGGGTACACTGGGCTCCACAAGGAATGACATTGGGGATGTCCTAAAGTAGTTCCTTATGAGAGGGGACGCACTGTAGCGGGCACAAGAACCTGGCGTCCAAAGGAAGCATCCTGGGAGGAGGAATTATCTAAGGCATAGAACCTTAGGAACGTGTTCACTGAGGACCACGTAGCCGCCTTGCACAATAGTTCAAGGATCGCACCACAGCGGGCCGCCCAAGAAGGTCCAACCGACCGAGTAGAATGGGCCTTTATGGTAGCAGGAGCTGTAAGGCCAGCCTGTACATAAGCATGTGCAATCACCATTCTAATCCATCTGGCCAATGTCTGCTTGTGAGCAGGCCAGCCACGTTTGTGAAAACCAAACAGAACAAAGAGAGAAATCGACTTCCTGATGGAGGCAGTTCTCTTCACGTAGATACGGAGAGCCCGTACCACATCCAAAGACCGTTCTTTGGCAGACAAATCAGGAGAGGCAAAGGCAGGAACCACGATCTCCTGATTAAGGTTGAAAAAAGACACCACCTTTGGTAAATATCCAGGGCGTGTTCTAAGAACCGCCCGATCATTGTGAAAAATCAGATATGGTGACCTACAAGACAAGGCACCCAAATCCGACACCAGTCTAGCAGAGGCAATAGCCAGCAGAAACACACCTTGAGAAAGCCACTTAAGGTCTGCAGATTCAACAGGCTCGAACGGAGACCTTTGCAACGCCTCCAAAACCACCGACAAGTCCCAAGGAGCCACCGGCGGGACATAAGGAGGTTGAATCCGCAACACACCCTGAGTGAATGTATGCACATCAGGTAAGGTCACAATTTTTCTCTGAAACCAAACCGACAAGGCAGAAATATGAACCTTGATGGAGGCCAGACGAAGGCCCAAGTCGAGGCCTTGTTATAGAAAGGCCAAAGGTTTGGCCGTACTAAACTTGTAAGCGTCATGATTGTTAGATGCACACCAAGCAAAGTAAGAATTCCAGACCCTATAGTAAATCCGAGCAGAAGCCGGTTTCCGGGCCTTCAACATGGTTTGAATGACCGCCTCAGAAAATCCTTTGGCCCTTAAGACGGAAGCTTCAAGAGCCACGCCGTCAAAGCCAATCGGGCTAAATCCTGACATACACAGGGGCCCTGAACGAGGAGATTTGGGCGCTGTGGAAGTAGAAGACTCTGAAGGTCTGAGAACCAATGCCGACTGGGCCACGCTGAAGCGATCAGAAGGAGGATTCCTCTTTCTTGCTTGAACTTCCTTATTACATGAGTGACACCGGAGGGAACACGTATGGCAGCCGAAAGTTCCATGGAATTGCCAGTGCGTCCACGAACGCTGCTTGAGGATCCCTTGTCCTTGCTCCGAAGACCGGAACCTTGTGATTGTGTCGAGACGCCATCAGGCGGTCTGCCCACTGAAGAATCCGTGATACTTCCCTCATTCAGGGGCGGATTATGAGTCCAGGGGGCCCAGGGCACTTGAGACAGGGGGGCCCTATCTCATTGCTGTGTCTGCTGCGGGTTCAGGGGCGTGGCATAATTGCGGACGTTTGGCCACGCTCCATTATGCAAATTCTGTGATTTTTTTTTAAACATTTTTTATGGGATTTTGGCTCCTCAGGTAGGTGTAAATCCAGAGGGGGGGTGCGAGCAGTGTGATCGCTCCCCCCTACACACCCGCACAGGCAGAAGAAAGCAGGGAGGCTGCTGCTAAGCAGCAGCAGTCTCCCTGCAACACCACAGACCTGCCTGACTGTAGCACAATGCTGCTGCTGTTGCTGGCAGGACGGGGGAGCTTCAGAGCTGGGACAGAGCTACTCCAGCTGGAGGGGCCCCTAAAACTGTGGGGCCCGAGGTACGTACCGCTTGCCCCCCCCTTAATCCGGCTCTGCCCTCATTGCCATGCGGCTTCAGGTGCCGCCTTGATGATTTATGTACATCGTGGTGGCGCTGTCCGACTGTACTTGAACAGGTCTGTTCTGTATCAAACGCTGGGCCAAGTTCAATGAGTTGAACACCGCCCGCAATTCCAGAATGATTATCGGGAGGAGAGAGACTCCTCCTTGGTCCACCGGCCCTGAAGGGAGTGTTGCTCCAACACCGCGCCCCAACCCCTCAGACTGGCGTCCGTCATCAGGAGGTCCCAGCTGGAGATCCAGAAGGGATGACCCCTGCTCAATCGTTGGTCCTGAAGCCACCAGCTTAGTGACAGATGGACCTCCGGAGATAATGAGATCATATGAGACCTTATCCGGTGAGGCAGGCCGTCCCACTTGGCAAGAATCAGCCTCTGGAGAGGGCGGGAATGGAATTGAGCGTACTCCACCATGTCGAAAGCCGACGCCATGAGACCTAGCACTTGCATTGCCGAATGTATTGAAACTTGCGGATGAGATAGGAAGCATCGAATCCTGTCCTGAAGCTTCAGAACTTTCTCCTGAGACAAGAACAACAGTTGGTTGTGAGTGTCCAACAACGCTCCCAGGTGCACCATGCTCTGAGCAGTGACCAGGGAGGATTCATTCCAGTTGAAGAGCCACCCGTGGGCTTGCAGGAACCGAATTGTCAAATTTAGATGACGTAGGAGAATCTCTGTGGAATTTGCCAGGATCAATAAATCGTCCAAGTACAGTAGGATCCTGACCCCTTGACGGCGGAGTACAGCCGTCATTACCACCATAACCTTGGTGAAGACTTGCGGAGCCGTGGTCAAACCAAAAGGTAATGCCCGAAACTGGTAATGGAGGTTGCAAACCTCAGGTACTGCTGATGCGACACTGAAATGGGAATATGCAGGTAAGCATCCTGTATGTCCAGTGAGACCATATAGTCCCCAGGCTCCAAGGTCAGAACAATAGAGTGAAGAGTTTCCATATGAAACTTGGAGACCTTCACAAACTTGTTCAAGGACTTGAGATTGAGAATGGGCCGGGAAAACCCATTTGGTTTCGGGACTAGGAACAGCGGTGAATAGAAGCCCAGACGCTAAGTCAGCCACTATCTTGTCAAGGTTTTCTCCGAAAAGAATGTCTCCTTTGAAGGGGAGTACCTCCCGGGTTTTTTTTTAGAGTCCATGTCCACAGACCAGGACCGTAACCAGAGAATTCGGCGAGCCAAAATGGACGTAGTAGAAGCCTTGGCCGCCAGAATACCAGCATCAGAAGCCGCCTCTTTAATGTAATAAGACGCTGTAACAATATACGACAGGCATTGTCAAGCATGATCAGAAGCATTGCAAGGAAACTCTGCCTCCAGCTCCTGAGCCCACGCTTCCACAGCTTCTGCAGCCCATGTTGCTGCAATAGTGGGCCTATGCACCGCACCATTTAGGGTGTAGATTGCCTTCAAACAACCCTCCACACGCTTGTCCGTCAGCTCTCTCAAGGACGTGACAGTAGTTACAGGCAGAGCAGAGGATACTATCATCCGCGCCACTTGCGAATCCTCTGGCGGGGGTGTTTTCCCAATTTTTACTAAGCTCCGCAGCGAGGGGGTAGCAAGCCAACATCATCTTGTGAGGCGTGAACCTGGATTTTTCCAGGACTCCTAACGTATGTCAACTAAATGGTCAGTGTGAGGTAAAACTTGTTTAACCACCTTCTGATGTTTAAACCTGTCAGGTTTATTAGGGGCAGTGTCAGGCTCCTGTTCATCATCAACCTGAAGAATGAGCCTGATAGCCTCTAACAAGTCAGGAACATCCAACTGCGAAACAAATTGCCCATCAGAAGCATCAGGATCAGAATCTGTGGGGTCCGTATAAGCGCCAGCCTCATCAGACGAGGTGTCTGGGATGTGGGTGGATTGTGAGGAAGTAATTGCCCGCTTAGAGGACCCCTTGGTCTTAGGCGGGCGAGGGTTACACTTTTAAGTAGTCCGTGATTGGTTCAATTGCTGTAACTGATTGGACAGTTGATCTGCCCATGGCGGAATAACCGCTGGGACCATAAGCGGTTGTACCGGCACAGTAGGTCCCATAGTCTAGTTAGTCTAGTTACCAGCGTATTCAATAGCGTGGAGAAGGAAGCCCAAGGTGGGTCATTTTGCACCCCCGTTGCTTCAGTCCCACTAGGGGGCAAGGAACCTCCAGAACCTGAACCCTCAGGTGCTATGTTATCCTCAAATGTGTCTGCAGCGTCAACACCACGCAGTGTGGGATCAGCCCCAGCTCCGTTGCTCTTTGTAGCGGACATAATCAAAAGCTCAATTCAAGGCAACACAGTACAATATCAGCAGCACAACACCTGAAGAACCCCCTGTGCAGTGTATCAGCACAAACAGGGAATTCAAGAGGTATATGATGACTAAAAATCCCAGAGAAAAATACACACTATATATCCTGTGAACTGCCTATATTATGATAAACCTGACACACTTAGCCCCCTCAGGTTATAGAATATAGGGGTAGCAATCTGAGTGAGAGACATGAAATGGAGTTCACACAGCAGCTATATGCACACACCCAGAGTCACAGTTTGTACAATGCAGAAATTATGACATGCAATAAAACTGCACTGGACTAGCAATACAGAGTAGTAGTACTATGTATAGCTATACACTTAATAGATATAACAATGCACAGTAAAGACTGGATGTATATCACAGGGTACTTGTACTAAATAACCCTGACTAAATGCACTTTTTCTTAACTAACACTGTCAGCAGACATGTAGAATACTTAAGTGTCCTGTAAAATGCACAGCGGTGACATGCAGACGGCTTTACAGAGGAGGATTTGCCTAAACAGTCCCAGGATCAGCTGTGCTTGCTATAATGGCGCCCAAATGCTGACAGGGAGTGAGGGAGTGAGGGAGAGAGAGAGAGAGATATGCAGCTCCAGGGCAGGAACATTTACTCTAAATGGCGCCCTGGGGCTGGGGGAGGGGCTACAGGTCAAAGCCTTATCCCCCTGCTGGACTTCACCACCGGGTACTGGGGGCTTAGTAAAATGGTTTTATAAGAGAAAACTGACCTGTGCCCATGCCCTGGTGGTCTAGTGGGGTCCCTGTACTACCACAGTGCCCACACCGGCCAAAGGGATCGCGATTAACAGCGGGTCCCGTTGAGGGGACCCCTTACCTCCTCCCTGTAGTGCGGCCAGGCGATCTGGGAGAGCAGCGGTCGTGTGTGTGACTAACAATGAAGAAAACCGGAGCCTCCGCTGTAGGTACCCGGCAACCAGGGCGCGGGAGTGTACAGCGCCGCTGGGGGAGGTGATGGAGCTGCAGTAGGAGATGTCTGACTGACATCTAACACAGTCAGTGTCTCTGCTGCAGCCCTTGAAGTCTTCAAAATACTTTAAAAGCTTCTTTCAGGGCTGCTGGAGCTGCCCCCCTGTTAAGTGCCTGCTTACTGCATGGCACCAACTACAATATTGAGTTCCTATGCATGGAGGTGGGGTGTTATAGGAGGTGGCGCTATGCATCTTGGGAAGAAGGTCAAAGCTTTGAGCCTGTTGGTGCCTCGGATCAAGATCCTACTCTACACCCCCAATGTCATTCCTTGTGGAGCCCAGTGTACCCCGCAGCAGAAATGGAGTTTGTATATTCCAATTAATATGAGGATATATTCTTGCAGTTTAATGTATAGGTTCTCAAACTCGGTCTTCAGGACCCCACACAATAAATGTTTTGCAGGTAACCCAGCAGGTGCACAGGTGTATTAATTATTTACTGACACATTTTAAAAGGTCCATATGTGGAACTAATTATTTCACTTGTGATTCTGCGAGGAGACCTGCAAAACATGCACTGTGTGGGGTCCTGAGGACC
Source organism: Pseudophryne corroboree (assembly GCF_028390025.1). Classification (NCBI taxonomy): domain Eukaryota; kingdom Metazoa; phylum Chordata; class Amphibia; order Anura; family Myobatrachidae; genus Pseudophryne; species Pseudophryne corroboree. The sequence continues at coordinate 94,214,217 of NC_086450.1, read as the reverse complement.
GAGTTTGAGAACCTGTGGTTTAATGCAATTATTTGTAGTAGATTATAGAATTGTGAATAGTAATAGGATACCCATAGTAGAGAGCGAGTGATGAGATTAAAACAGGATTTTAATACCTACCGGTAAATCCTTTTCTCCTAGTCCGTAGAGGATGCTGGGGACTCCAAAAGGACCATTAGGTATAGACGGGATCCGCAGGAAACATGGGCACACTAAAAAGACTGACTGGGTGTGAACTGGCTCCTCCCTCTATGCCCCTCCCCCAGACCTCAGTTACAGGAACTGTGCCCAGGAGAGACGGACATTTTGAGGAAAGGATTTTTGTTAAACTAAGGGCAAGAAACATACCAGCCCACACCATAAACACACCATACAACTGGGTCAGCAGGAAACCAGATAACAGTATGAACAAACAACTGCAACAAGCTGAATATTACTAATACACAAACCTCGTGTAACCGAACATAACCAGTATCAATACAACTGCAAGAAACAGTCCGCACTGGGATGGGCGCCCAGCATCCTCTACAGACTAGGAGAAAAGGATTTACCGGTAGGTATTAAAATCCTATTTTCTCTTACGTCCTAGAGGATGCTGGGGACTCCAAAAGGACCATGGGGTCTATACCAAAGCTCCAGACCGGGCGGGAGAGTGCAGACGACTCTGCAGCACCGATTGAGCAAACATGATGTCCTCATCAGCCAGGGTATCAAACTTGTAGAACTTCGCAAAATTGTTTGAACCCGACCACGTAGCTGCTCGGCAAAGTTGAAGTGCCGAGACCCCTCGGGCAGCCGCCCAAGATGAGCCCACCTTCCTGGTAGAATGGGCCTTTACTGACTTCGGCAACGGCAACCCAGCCGAAGAAAGAGCGTGCTGAATCGTATTACAAATCCAGAGTGCAATAGTCTGCTTAGAAGCAGGATTTCCAATCTTGTTTGAAGCATACAGGACAAACAGAGCCTCTGTTTTCCTAACAAGAGCCGTTCTGGCGACATAAATTTTCAAAGCCCTTACATCATCAAGAGATTTTGGAACCGCCACAGCATCCGTAGCCACAGGTACCACAATAGGCTGATTTATGTGAAACGAAGAAACCACCTTCGGCAGAAATTGTTGACGAGTCCTCAATTCCGCTCTATCCACATGAAAAATCAAATATGGGCTCTTGTGAGACAAAGCCGCCAACTCGGACACTCGTCTGGCAGACGCCAAAGCCAAAAGCATGACCACTTTCCAAGTGAGAAACTTTAACTCAACCTTACGCAAAGGTTCAAACCAGTGAGACATAAGAAACTGCAACACCACTTCAAGATCCCACGGCGCCACTGGTGGCACAAATGGAGGATGGATATGCAGCACTCCCTTCACGAAAGTCTGAACCTCAGGAAGGACGGCCAATTCCTTTTGAAAGAAAATAGATAAAGCCGAAATCTGTACTTTGATGGAACCCAATTTCAGGCCTGCATCCACGCCTGCCTGCAAAAAATGGAGAAAACGACCCAAGTGAAACTCCTCCGGAGGAGCTGCTTTGGTTTCACACCACGACACACATTTTCTCCAAATACGGTGACAATGTTTCGCCGTGACCTCCTTCCTAGCCTTAAGGAGAATGGGGATGACCTCCCCGGGAATACCCTTCCGAGCTAAGATTTGGCGTTCAACTTCCACGCCGTCAAACGCAGCCGCGGTAAGTCCAGAAACACGCAGGGCCCCTGCAGTAACAGGTCCTCTCTTAGAGGAAGCGGGCAGGGATCTTCCACTAGTAATTCCTGAAGATACGGATACCAGGCCCTCCATGGCCAATCTGGAGCGACGAGTATTGCCTGAACCATTGTTCGTCTTATCATCCTCAACACCTTTGGAATGAGAGGAAACGGAGGGAAAACATACACAGACGGAAACACCCACGGAGTTACCAGGGCATCCACCGCACAGGCTTGGGGGTCCCTTGACCTGGAACAATACTTCGGAAATTTCTTGTTGAGGCGAGATGCCATCATGTATATCAGAGGAATTCCCCAACGCCTTGTCGCCTCTGCAAATACCTCTTGATGAAGAGCCCACTCTCCTGGATGGAGATGGTGTCTGCTGAGGAAATCCGCTTCCCAGTTGGCCACGCACGGGAGGAAGACTGCTGACAGAGCGCTCACGTGCTGTTCCGCCCAGCTGAGAATTCTTGTGGCTTCGGCCATTGCCGCCCTGCTCCATGTTCCGCCTTGGCGCTTTACGTACGCCACCGCTGTTATGTTGTCTGACTGGATCAGGACAGGGAGACCCTGAAGAAGGATCTTCGCTTGCAGGAGGCCGTTGTAAATGGCTCTTAACTTGAGAACATTTATGTGGAGACAAGATTCCTGGCTTGACCATTTTCCCTGGAAACTTCTTCCCTGCGTGACTGCACCCCAGCCTAGGAGACATGCATCTGTGATCAGCAGAACCCAGTTCTGGATTCCGAATCGGCGTCCCACTAGAAGGTGAGAGCCTTGCAGCCACCACAGGAGAGAGATCCTGGCCCTGGAAGATAGACTTATTTTCCGGTGCATGTGTAGGTGAGACCCGGACCATTTGTCCAGCAGGTCCCACTGAAACACCCGGCATGAAACCTGCCAAACGGAATGGCTTCGTAAGCCGCAACCATCTTCCCTAGCACTTGAGTGCATTGATGAATCGACACTCTTGTCAGTCTCAAAAGCTCCTTGACCATGGTCTGTATTTCCAGAGCTTTGTCCTCTGGAAGAAACACTCTCTGTAGCTCCGTGTCTAGGATCATGCCCAGGAAGGGCAGCCGAGTTGTCGGAATCAACTGAGACTTTGGCAAATTTAGAATCCAACCGTGATGTTGCAGAACCGTCAGGGAGAGTTCCACAGTCTTTAGCAATTGTTATTTTAACCTCGCCTTTATCAGGAGATCGTCCAAGTACGGGACAATTGTGACGCCTTGCTTGCTTAGGAGTACCATCATTTTTGCCATAACCTTGGTGAAAACCCTCGGGGCCGTGGAAAGCCCAAACGGCAACGTCTGAAATTGGTAATGACAATCCTGCACCGCAAATCTCAGGAAGGCCTGATGAGGAGGATATCTCGGGACGTGTAAGTAAGCATCCTTTATGTCGACTGACGTCATAAAATCCCCCCCTTCTAAGCTGTAGATCACAGCTCGAAGAGATTCCATCTTGAACTTGAAAGTTTTCAAGTATGGATTGAGGGATTTTAGGTTCAGAATCGGTCTGACCGAGCCGTCCGGCTTCGCCACGACAAAGAGGATCGAATAGAACCCTTCCCCCCGCTGGGACGGGGGAACCGGCACAACGACCCTCTGTTGACACAGCTTTTGTATCGCAGCATTTACTACTACTCTTTCTGGAAGAGAAACTGGAAGGGCCGACTTGAAAAAACAGCGGGGGGGGGGGCATCTCCTGAAACTCCAGTTTGTACCCTTGGGACACTGACTAATACCCAAGGATCCAGGGCAGAATGAAACCAGACCTGACTGGAGAATCGTAGACGGCCCCCCACCGGCACGGACTCCCGCAGGGGAGCCCCAGCGTCATGCGGTGGACTTGGTAGAGGCGGGGGAGGACTTTTGGTCCTGGGTGCCTGACACTGCAGGTGACTTCTTTCCCCTTCCTCTACCTTTTGAAGCGAGGAAGGACGAGCCTCTTCCTCTTTTGTATTTATTAGGCCGAAAGGACTGCATCTGCTGATGGGGCACCTTTTTCTGTTGTGTGGGAACATAAGGAAGAAAAGATTTCTTACCCGCAGTAGCGGTAGACACCAGGTCAGCAAGGCCGTCACCAAACAAGACACTACCTTTAAAGGCGAGAGCTTCCATATTTTTCTTGGAGTCGGTATCAGCATTCCATTGATGAATCCACAGCACCCTCCTGGCTGAGACCGCCATGGCATTGGCTCTTGATCCCAAGAGGCCAACATCCCTCGCCGCATCCTTTAGGTAATCTGCAGCGTCCTTGATATATCCAAGAGTCAATAGAATGTTATCCTTATCAAGGGTATCCATATCAGAAGCCAAATTATCAGCCCACTTAGCAATAGCACTATTCACCCATACCGATGCCACAGCAGGTCTGAGCAATGCACCAGTATTAACGAAAATGGCCTTCAAAGTCGTCTCCAGCTTGCGATCCGCCGGCCCCTTGAGAGCAGCAGTGTCAGAGGACAGAAGCGCCACCTTCTTGGACAATCGGGATAGAGCCTTGTCGACATTTGGAGACGACTCCCATTTTTCCCTGTCATCAGAGGGGAAAGGATATGCCATAAAAATTCTCTTGGGAATCTGCCACCTTTTGTCCGGCGACTCCCAAGCCTTTTCACAAAGAGCATTCATTTCATGAGAGGGGGGGAAACTTCACCTCAGGTTTTTTCCCTTTAAATAAGCAAACCCTTGTGTCCTGAACAGCAGGTTCGTCAGAGATACGTAAAACATCTTTAATAGCCACAATCATGTACTGAATACTCTTAACTACCCTTGGGTGTAAAGTAGCCTCATTGAATCGACATCGGAATCAGAGTCCATGTCGTTATCTGTATCTACCATCTGAGTAAATGAACGTTTTTGTGACCCTGAGGGGGTCTGTACCTGAGCCAAAGCATCCTCCATGGATTTCCTCCATGCTTGTGTCTGAGAATCAGATTTATCCAGCCTTTTAGACAATAAAGCCACATTTGCATTCAGTGTACTCAACATAGTCACCCAATCAGCAGTCGGCTGTGCCGACAGAGCCATTTCCAAATCCTTTTTTGCACCCCCAGTAACTTCCTCCGGGGAGGAACACTCAGCCTCAGACATGCCGACACGTAGTACCGACACACCCACACTCACACTGGCCAAAACAAGGGGACAGACCCACAGGGAAGCCTGGAGAAACACAGAGGGAGTATGCCAGCTCACACACCAGTGCCCATATACCAAAAAACGATAATATACTGGCGGGGGTAATATATACGGTGCCCGGGCACCGAATATACCTTTTGCCAGCTGTAAAATGACCCCAGTAACTGCTGCCCAGGGCGCTCCCCCCCAGCGCCCTGCACCCTGCAAGTGCTGTTGGTGAAGTGTGTGGGAGCAGCGCTACCGCTGCGCTGTACCGTTACTGAAGTCTTCTGCCGTCTGATGTCTTCTGTTCTTCTCATACTCACCCGGCCTCTTTCTTCTGGCTTCTGTGAGAGGGGTGACGGCGCGGCTCTGGGAACAAGCAGCTAGGCGAACCAAGTGATCGAACTCTCTGGGGCTAATGGTGTCCAGTAGCCTAAGAAGCAGAGCCCTTAACTAAGAAGAAGTAGGTCTGACTTCTCTCCCCTCAGTCCCTCGATGCAGGGAGCCTGTAGCCAGCAGGTCTCCCTGAAAATAAAAAACCTAACAAAAGTATTTTCCAGAGAAACTCAGTAGAGGTCCCCTAGTGTGTGTCCAGTCACTCCTGGGCAGAGTCTAACTGAGGTCGGGGCATAGAGGGAGGAGCCAGTTCACACCCAGTCAAAGTCTTTTTAGTGTGCCCATGTCTCCTGCGGATCCCGTCTACACCCCATGGTCCTTTTGGAGTCCCCAGCATCCTCTAGGACATAAGATAAATAATAATAAAAGGTTGTGGAGCAGTTGCCAATGGCACAACAGCAATTTTAATCCTACACTGATGACATCACTTCGCACCTCAGTGAGGTCACTGCTTCCTTTTGATCAGACAGGCTGGACTCTAATGACAATTGGCTGCCCCTGCTAAGCAAATCCAGTTCATCCACTCAGCAACCAAGGCTATTGCCTAAGACCCTGCTTACACCAGAGGATTAGATTAAGCTGACTCTTATGCAGGGTTGTTAGACAAATGGAGGGGGTAAAAGCTGCGTCTTGCCTAAGGCCACATGGTGTCTTAATGCAACTCTGGTGCAGAGTCAGATGCACTTTAAAAAAAACAGCAAAATAATATTTTGAATGGCCAGGTAACGAACATGAAGTTAATACAACAGTATTAAATGGCATCCCTATCATCCCGTGCCTGCCCATAAATTACAGTCAGTGGTGACTTAATGTTAATAAGATCTCTTTAAATTGATACAATTCCTGGATCCCTAGCAATGAAAGCGTTACACAGATACAATGCAGGCAGCAAGCAGTGCATTGCCATTTTAACAGGATTTCTGTTGAGTCCTTGGAGAGGTTATTTGCATTCCTCGGGACCTCCATTGTGAAATTCAGATGAATAAAGACTTACAAATCATTTCTGTGCTGCCACTGCGAGACTGAGAGCCAGTGAATACTCTATTGTACCTTAACTATAATTGGCAAGACAGGCAAAAACCTGACAGTGTAGAGAAGCACAAGCATAATAACAAAGGAGAATATCTTAAAGTGTTGACAGATGATTTTCACAATGCAGCAGCAAAGCTGGTACATTCTGGCAGTAAATGAGCACAGAGGTGTAAAGGTTTCACAAGTGACTCACATCAGACCAGCGATTGCTTTGCAGATGGAATACGGTTGTAAGAATCTGTCCGCTCTTCCTAGTCGGTGTACAATGTGCCTAAACCGAGTAACACAGAACAAACTGTGTAATAAAGAGAAACAACTTGTGATAAAGTCTCACACGGACGTTATGATTAAGTTACAGCGCACAGTAATGGGACTTAAGCAATGTAAGCGTTGTATGACTCTGGATGAAATAACGCCCTGAACATTGGAATGCAGTTAAAAGGCAGAAATCCAGTAATTGACAAATAAGGAGTGTTGCTATGTACTCAAAACAAGGAACCCCAGGGCCAAACTAATCACAGCTGTAGTCAATCTGGGATGTAGTTACGAGACCGGCGTTCGGGATCCCGGTGGTTAGCCCGTCAATCCACCCAAGTACACAGTACAGAGCTGCAACAGCATTTGTTTATTACGTCTATACTAGTGGTGACATCAAGGAGGGAATGGCTATGACTGTACACCGACGGGCAACTCTTGTTTAATGTGACCAACTGTGGGTGGGCAAATTGTGCCCCGATGTAGTCACTAGATGCTGGAGCCAAGCAGTAGGACTGGCAAGCAGCTGACCGAAAGAATAGCACTGGAGGAAGACAAAGACCTGGAGCTGAGTGTGTGGGAGTTTTGAAGTGACCGGACCTCCTTGTCTGCAAATTTATGTCTTTATGCATCATCCTTCTGTCCACCAACAGGAGTCTAAATTGCTGGCAAATGCTCTACCATTTCAGGCAGGGGGTCCAGACACTGTACATATGACTTTTTCTTTATACGCAGCCAATTATTATTCTACTAACTTTCATTCACATTAACATACTACACCACCAGGTCACCCTCTGTAACATTATTTCAATGTAGCACCTGTCAGAAATATAGACCCAAAAGACAGTCGCCTGCAATATCAGAGGGAGTTACTCTGTGTTATCACACAAGGTTTTTGGTGCTACAGTATATTCATTTACATTAGTTTTTCAGTTTAGAGTTTAACCTATACTATTGAACACTTTCACAATTTAGTGGAACTTCTACATATAAACCTCTAATGGGATTACATACGTTCTACCGGTGGACGTGATGCCACAGGATCTATTCCCACTCTATGAGTGTCATGGACACCCAAGAGTGGGAACAGCCCTGGTACATTCTGGCAGTAAATGAGCACAGAGGTCGGCATTGTTGGCTGTCGAGATTTTGGCGTCAATATCCTGAATGCTGGGATCTCGACAGCCAGCATTTAACTGCAACCACTTTAATGTGCTGTCTTCATCACTTCTCTGTGTTAAACACAAACATCCCTTTCACCGTCCCTGTACTGTATGTTGCGGAGCATGATCACTTTAAAAAGATTACTGCAGCGGCAGCTCAGCCAATACTCTCCATATGTATTACCACCATCAAGGCACCTAGAGTCCTAGGAAGTACAGGGATTGAGACAACAAATTTCCCCAATCCTTACTTCAATTAATCGGGACTACACTCATTTAATATGCAGTAAGGACGTTTCCACTTTCAAATTATGTGGTTCCTTAATAGTAGTTGTTTCATGATCACATATGATCCCCAAGCAATAACACCCTACACCAGAGGCTCCCAAAGTGTGTGCCGTGGCTCCCTGGGGTGCCTTGGGACACTTGCAGGGGTGCCCTGAGTTGGTGGTCCAGGACCAATTCAAATTATTCATGGTCAATATAATAGGCAAAACCAGTGCTCGTGGCTGCCAGTCATAAAATATGTGGCCAAACAGAAGCAAATCTTGTCCCTCACCACACAACTGACCCTAAGGATGACATATAAATGCAATCATCAAAAATTTAATATTTCTTTCTAAATTTCTCAATAAGAAATTTTTGGCCTAGGGGTGCCGTGAAAAAAATTCTGCTATTCTAGGGCGCCGTGATTCAAAAAAGTTTGGAAACCACTGCCCTACACTATATAAAACATTAAGCAGCTGAGGAATGGGGAGGGATATTGTAACAACCAGATTTATACCATCCTGGTTCCTTGTAGCTACGGGGAACTAGTTTTCAAAATGATATGCCTTCTTGCTATCATTTTCAACGTTCTCTCCAGGAGCATTACACCATCCGTGGTGCCCAACATTTTTTTTTCTCCAGCCAGTGTTTCCCAAACATGGTCCTCAAGGAACCCCCAAGACCAGGTTTAAGGATATCCAAGGCACAGGTGACTTAATTAGTATCTTAGTCAGTCTGATTATACCATCTGTGCACAAGCAGGGATATCCCTAAAACCTGTACTGCTGGGGTGACTTAAGGACTGCATTTGGGAACCACTGTTTCAACTACCAGGTCTATATTGAATGGTATCTGGATGGTAGACAGTCAATAGATAGATACCATATGTTAGACAGTCATTATTAGGTCAACAGGGTCAAAAGGTAGACATGAAAAAGGTAGACAGTATAAAAGGTAGACAGGGTCAAAAGGTCGACATGAAAATAATCAACATAAAAAAGGTAGACACATGTTTTTTTTTAAACTTTACATGTTTTCGGACTTTTAATACCTTCTCTATCCATGTCGGCATAGAGTTGGTTATAAACCTTGTGGCAAGCGAAGCGAGCCTCGCAAGGGGATGCCTTTCTTCAACTGGGGGTCCCAGACGACAAAACTATCCACACAAATCCCAAAAATGCAAAAAACCTTTTGACCCTGTCTACCATTTGTACTGTCTACTTTTTTCATGTCTACCTTTTGACCCTGTCGACCTTTTGACTGTCTAACATGTGGTGTCTATTTATTGACTGTCTAACTAGACACTGTCTATCTATTATACCACACCCATATTGACTATAGAAATTAACGCATTTTTGACACAAAATGTGGAAGCCACTTAGTTCAGAGTAGAAGTAATTCTGGAAAAGATGCTGGAGGGAGTTCCAAGGGTACGTTTGCTTTATGACACATTCACTCAAAAGGTCTATAATATATACACCCTGATGAACACAACTACTGGTTGCTTTTCAATGATGCTGTTGCGCCTTCAGCTGCTGGATTTAAAGGGGCAATAACACTCCCGGTTCTTATTTACTATTATTGCTCCTTTCAAACCAGCAGCCAAACCCGCTAAAAATGCAGCTGCTTTGAAAAGCCCCACGCAGCAATTTGACCTTAAAATGTTAACTTTTCGTCTTAAAGAAACACATGGACAACTCGGAAACTGCCATGTTTTAAACCCTGGATTATGCCGAGTTACTCTGTTACATTTAAGACCTTTTATGTTTATATGGTAGTCTATGATGACACTCGTACAAAAACATAATTAGATAAATGTAGCTAATGGCCAATTAATGCTCGACGTGCAGTATTTAAGGACCACTCGAGTGTTTTGTTCTCTAAGATGAGGCAGATGAAAAGATCAACGTAAAGTGCTCTCCCTGTACACTTCAAGATGAGAAATGTACCTGTGTGCCAACAAACTCCTCCACTAATTGAAACTTGGTCAGCGCCCGCCAGGTCCAAATCTATTGCTTATGAAGTTAATATAAAAGTCACATAGAAACATATAGCTGTTAAAATGCCAGAGTTTATATTTAGTGTTTGGTCAACACCACAATATTGGGCAATGTGGCTATTAAGCAGGTAAAGGCTTTGGAGATCACAAATGACAATATTTTTCTCTGCGTATGTTTTCTGAAATGGATTGCAATGGACTGTATATAGAACAGAGGGGCTAATTTATCAAAAGCATGGCGAGAGATCAAGTGGAGAGAGATAAAGTACCAATCAGCTAACTCCTGTCATTTATTCAAACACAGCCTGTAACATGACAGGAGCTGATTGGTTGGCACCGTATCCCTCTCTCTACTTGATCTCTCCCCAAGCTTTGATATATCTCCCCCAGTGTTCCAAATAGAAGCTAGTAACAGCTAAAAAGTTGAGGCTACTGACCAGCAATGTGGATTACCACAAGGCTGAACATGATCTTGTGAAAACGGGCTGGTATGTTAGGTAGATTAGACTTAGGTCGACCATTAATGGTCGATAGTAAGTAGGTCGACATGGTTTCTAGGTCAACATGTAGTAAGTCAACATGAGAAAAGGTTGACATGAGTTTTTAAAACTTTTTTTTGGTGTCGTTTTTGCCGTACAGTGACCGGGAACCCCAATTAGTGCACCGTGTCTCCTCGCATGGCTCGTGAGCTTTGGGCAAGGTAGCTTTACCATTCCCAATTGTAGTACACGTGGAAGGCAAAGTATGAAAAAGTTCAAAGAATGAAAAAAAGTGTGAAAAACTAATTTCGACCTAGAGTCCCTGTCGACCTAGAAACCATGTCGACCTACTTACTGTCGACCAATAGTGGTCGACCTAGACAGTGTCAACCTACTTACTGTCAACCTAAAGACCGGATCCCTGTGAAAACAATGTCATCGTAAAAAATCACTATACAAATATTCTTTTGGGGCAGATAAAAGATCAGTATGCTTAACAAAGGCAATGTGTTTCCAGTTAGGAAAACAGAAAAATGCTCATGAGCATATGTTTATTTCTTGTATAATGAAGACTCCGCAATACATAAAAAGATGTCGAAGTCAAAAAAAATATTACATAAAGAGAACATACAAACTACACACATATAAGTCGCTATACTTGCAAATACGCGCAGTGAGCACAGCAATATATAGTGTTCACTCTAGGATTTTTTTAGGGCAGGGTGCTGACCTTGGGGAGGGCACATTTTTGATTCGGGGAGGGCACATTTTTGATTCGGGGAGGGCACATTTTTGATTCGGGGAGGGCACATTTTAATTTAGAAGGGCAAAATGGTGTACATACTGTAATATGTATGCAGGTGTCTTAAACTTGCAGCACATTGTAGCTTATAAACCATCCTGGGACACCTTCGCTTCAATCTGACAGCACATTTTAAGTTTAAATGTGCCGTCAGATTGAAGTGAAGGTGTCCCAGAATGGTTTATATATCATTAATGTGCTGCCAGTTTATTTCTGAAGTGTCTCAATAGGGTTTATATAGTTTATTAAACTATATAAATCCTATTGAGACACTTCAGAGTTAAACTGGCAGCACATGTTTCTATATAAACCCTATTGAGACACTTCAGAAAAAAAACTGCCAGCACGTGTTGCTATATAAACCCTATTGAGACACTTAAAAAAAACCTGCAGCACATATTGCTATATAAACCCTATTGATACACTTCAGAGTGAAATTGGCAGCACGTGTTGCTATATAAACCTGATTGAGACACTTCAGAAATAAACTAGCGCACATCGTATTTTAAATGTGCTGTCAGATTGAAGCGAAGGTGCCCCAGGTTGGTTTATATAACATTCATGTGCTGCCAGTTTATTTCTGAAGTGTCACAATAGGGTTTATATAGTTCATTAAACTATAAGATTAGTTGAATGCTGCCAGATTAAAACTAAAGGGGCACCAGGCGACCCATATACAGTAGGATAAATAGCTTAGTGTGGCAGCACTAGTCTTAGATGATGTTTGTGTGTCAATTCAACTTACTGGGGGCTGATGCTGCAGGAGTGATCGCGCTGGTCCCCCGTCACACACCGCGGAGCTGGAAGAAAATGCCCGCCACACTGATCCTACCCGGCATCCTCTTTTATTGGGTCATGTGCACAGAGGAGGGCTGGGTTTGCCTCGGCAGGAGAGGCAAACCCAGCCCTCCTCATCTCACCAGCAGCCTACAGTATTGCCGAGACCCGAGTGCTGTGAGCGCATTAGCGCGACAAGCCTGAGGCAGCGGCAGGGAGGCGTGGCAGCGTGGCGGGAGCAGTGGCAGCGTAGCGGGAGGAGTGACGGCGCTGACAGCGATGCGAGAGGAGTGGCAGTGCGGAGAGAGGAGTTTCAGTGCGGCCCGGCGCGGCAGTCCTTTAGTAATCAGCAGGGCGGCAGGGCGGGCACAAACGGGCAGGGCGCATTCTGACACTTGGAAAAGGGGCAGGGCGCAGCGCCCCGCGAAAGAAGGCTAGAGTGAACACTAAATATATGGTAACACACGCATTTACATGGACATGCCACAGAGATGGATTCGACACTTATTTCATGCAGTACATAATTCAATATCAAGCGCCAGACATCATGATGATTTAGAATTGTATATAATGAAGTAATGTCATGTATGTGTATTATTTGAACGAAACCAGATAGACCGGTCATGTTTACTATTGAAGCAACCAGATTGATGTGTAGATTCATTTGATGCTTGTTGTGAAGTTGTGGGACATTGCAGCGGATAATTATGATTACATGTATGAAAGCTAAAAAAATAACTCTTATTAGAACAGGTAATGAACAGGAAACTCAGGCCAGCCCCTTTGGACGTCCCCAAGGCTGAACCTGTTCAGCATATACAAAGGGACTGGTGACTCATCGTGAACCCCTCCCCCAGAAACTAGATAACACATTGATCACAAAGGAGCTCAGTTTGCTTTTTGGTCTCAGAGGATGATGGACTTGCTGCCAGTTCAGTTCCTGTATTTATTTACAGGGAGAGAGAGACATAAGATGCATTGGAGGGAATGGTAATTTTATCGCTGGCCTGTAACTGAAACTGTATGTAACTGTATGTAATTGTATGTTTTAACTGCTTACTGTGTGAGTGTAACCATGTAACTATAGGTATACTGTACTTTGTAATATATATTGAATCCATATCCTTTTTAATAACAAATATATACATCAATGAGCTTTGGAACTCAGATAATGTTTGGGTGTATTGTTTTCTCTTGTGGTAATAAGATGCGCCTGGCATCTACAATATATGGTAATAAGATGCGCCTGGCATCTGCAATATATATTAGAGCGGGCATTTTAAACATTTGTGAGAAAGCAATTTGGCATTCTTAAAGATTTAGTGTTGGGGCAGACGGGGCACAGTAATCCACCGGCAGGCAAATTGTAGTTTATGTAATACCATGGAACAATGTGCACGGATGTGCGGTAACCCATAGTAACCAATAATAATCTGTCACTGTTACTAGATCAAGGGTAACAAAATGTCTGATTGCTATGGGTTATTGCAGATGTGGCTCTGTGGGGTTGGCTGACACATTCTAGGTGGGGTGTGAGAGGGAGGACCAATGAAAAGCTGCAGTGACAATAGGCTTCTCATTGGTGCCCCTGCTCACACCCCTGTTCTAGAGCTATATTAAAGTACTGGATCATTTTAGGAGGTAATAGAAAATTAGAGAGGTAATGGAGCAGATATATTAAGCCTGGAGAAGTGATAAATCAGTAATAAAGAAGTGATAAGTGCAAGGTGATAACGCACCAACCAGTCATCTCCTGCCATTCTGTAATGATTGGCTGGTGCGTTATCACCTTGCGCTTATCTCTTCTTTATCCCTTCTCCAGGTTAATACATCTGCCCCAATATTCCTTACTTACAAGTTAAGGCTTACTTAAAAAATAATTGTTTTCGTTCATGGTTACTCTGAATTCACTTCTCTTTGTTAAGGTGTGTACACACGGTAAGATATTTTCTTCCGATTCTGACTATATAGTCAGAATCGGAAGAAAATATAGTGCAGATCGCAAGGTGACAGTCACCTTGCGATCCCGATCCGATGCCGATGCGCGGCCCCGCGCGGTCGGCATCGGAAGAAAAAATAGGCTGTGCAGGCAAGTCAATCCTGACTATCTCTATAGAAGAGATAGTCAGGATTGAAATCGCACATAGCCAGCATCGCAAGCACAGTTATTATGTGCTTGCGATACTGGCTAAGTGCCGACCCGGCCCCCTGTCGCACGGTGAGAATCGGATAAGTCCGAATCTCACCGTGTGTATGCACCCTTAGTGTAGTTGTAAAACTCTTGCCATGAAATGTATCAAAACTATCAGGAGAGAAAAAGTTCCTTAAGCTCCTGTCTAAAGTGCCTAGGAGTTATACAAATGTTCTGCGCTACCAGGCCCGAGGCTGCACCGATCACAGATTTCGCGATCATAAATCCACGTTAAGTAGAACTTCGGCGATGGGCGCAATGTAAATGCAACCCGCCCTGCAGTTGGCACAGAAGAAGCTGCTTAACACTGATAATCCTGCGCATTCTTGCGTGAATTAGCGCAGTCATGGGAATTAATATCCTGCTAAACAACAGAGTTGCAACCCTGTCGTTTTATAGACTGTGCTAGATAACTGACAGCTAGAAAATGGCTGATTGCTATGGGCAACTTCTCCACTTTATCGCTCTCGAAGGTTTGATATATCTCCCCATATGGGCTTCATAAGAGGAACAGGTCAGCAACTGTTTGTTTGTTTGTTTTTTTTAGTTTAGTTTTGTTTTTAAATTAACATCCATGAAAATGATTATCTTAAATTAAGGATCCTGCTTATACTGTTAAAATCTTATACAGCCATGTTGGAATTGTTTTTTTGTTTGTTTATTTAGAAGTATGTTTGTCTTTTGATGACAATAAATATACCAACAGGAAGTGTGCCAAAAACAAAACCAATTTCATCAGAAAACTCTTAAAAGATCTATAGTTCTATTTATATATTTGTTTTCAGTTGAGTTTATATAGCACTTTATTACCCTTATACACAGTCCCACAGATAGCCTTCCTGTGGGCTAAACCAATGTTCAGGAGAGTGCAACCTACTAATTATATTGGGAGCTATGGAGATCACTGCATAGGGCGTGAAAACTGCACATTCTAGGCCAACTTATAAATTCTTCCTCATACTCCAATTTGTAAGGGTTGCAGTTGTAAGCAACCACATGACAGTAAAGGTGTGTACACACGGTAAGATCTTTTCTTCCGATTCTGACTATATAGTCAGAATCGGAAGAAAAGATAGTGCAGATCGCAAGGTGACAGTCACCTTGCGATCCCGATCCGATGCGCGGCCCCGCGCGGTCGGCATCGGCCGAAAAAATAGGCTGTGCAGGCAAGTCAATCCTGACTATCTCTATAGAAGAGATAGTCAGGATTGACACTTAGCCAAAATCGCACAGAACCAGGATCGCAAGCACACTCATTATGTGCTTGCGATACTGGCTAAGTGCCGACCCGGCTCCCCGTCGCACAGTGAGAATCGGATAAGTCCGAATCTCACCGTGTGTACACGGCCTAAGACTGCCAGTCACTCGTGTATGGGACTATGGGGTTGATTCAGGTCCAGTCGCAGTATTGTGTAAAATGCAATGTCCAGTACATTGCGCAGGCGCCGGACCCGTATTGTGCATATGCAGTACAAGTCCTGCGTCGCTGGATATAGTAAAGGTGTGTACACACGGTGAGATCCTTGCTATGTCCGATGTTGACTATGCGATTTCCCTTGAACTCCCCCAGAGCCCAGAAAGCACAGATTTGTACTATCTGTGCTTAAGATTTTGTCTATGTGCGATTTTGACTATACTTTATACTAGATAGTCAAGATTGACTTGCCTGCACAGTCTATCTAGCATTACGATATCGACCCCACGAGAGCGCGCATCGGGATCGAATCAGTATCACAAGCTGCCTAATACCTTGAGCTATGCACTAACTTTTCATAAGATTTTGACTATATAGTCAATATCTTACAGATTTATCTCACCGTGTGTACACACCTTAGGGCCGCTGACGTCAACTGATTGACAATCTGCAGTCGTTTGGGGGCTAGGTTGGGGTGGCGATGGCATCCGTTTCCCAAAATGGAGGAGTGTCGCCTCAGTTTTGTGGGAGTGCAGAGGTCAGGATTGCCATCTTCTGGTGGAGAGTTCCTGTCCTCAGCGACGGAGCTGCTGCTGCCGCTATGCGTCAGTCCTCTGCAGGATCTCACACGCATGCAGGAGGCATCTACTGATACCAAATGCCTCCTGCTGCATTACCATATGTTAACATCATTGCTGCTTCCCAGTAAGCGGCAGTGATGTTATTTCAGTCCACATCTGAATAACCCCCTATACTGGGGAAGGAAGAAGTCTATAGAAACATCATATCTTAGCAGGAGTTCCCAATTATGAGGCCCAAATACTGACATTTGGAACCCAGAGGATTTGCAAGTGGTCCATACCAGAATTTGCAGTCAAAAGAGACCATGCAATACAAGTATACCACAACCTACACACGACGGTCATATATAGGAATCTGCGAGTCGTTTTCCACCAACATACTATGATTCTGTGTTTCAGCGAAAGGAGCAGAGACACGGAAAATAAAATGCAGGTACTGCACTGTCTAGTGTGAGGAGATGATTCATATGCCCCCTATTAAAGAAAAGATTCAGCAGTTTCCAATTGAGACCTTTATTCCTTCTCTGACTAAATGATGCCTGAAATTTTTATTCTCATTCTAATGGAATTTCAATGGCCTTCAGTGCAAATCTACTGGAAATTTTTGCATATTAAGTGGAAAAAATTAAATGATGTTAACCACATTTTAATGTGATTAAGGCTGACAGGGTCATTATTTCAGCTAATCACTCAGAGTGAAAGCTCAAACAAAACTTTGCAGAAGGCACGGCTGCAGCGCTCAGAAAAACACAGAGCAGAGGAGGGAATAAAAACACGACAACTGTAAATAACAGCACTTAAAGAAAAAGTTCAGGAGATGAAGTAGTTTAGAAAACTAAATTCCTTACAGATATTTAAGCATCGGAAGAACCCACAATAAAAAAAAGGTGTTGTAAACATACACACACATGTATAAATACACACACATACTGTGTATATATATATATATATATATATATATATATATATATATATATTGATATATTGAGAATGCCAGCTGTATCTGTTTATGTTTAATCTTATTAGAAGAAAAAAATACTCAGAGCTGGCTCTTATTAACGCCCCAGGGAGCCTTTCATTTAATATAGTCATCTGTACTACTGAAGTTTATGCATATTTAAGCAAGAAAAACAAATGCTTATTTCCCAATGTAGATGTTATCAGGATATAAACAATAGACAGATCTGGTAATAAGTAGATGGGTATCTCTAGGGTTTTGCAGAAGGAAGCAAAGTAAAGCAATGTCTCCAAAACTACTTCTGCGACTACAACATTACTGTCTACATTTGTTTACCTGGCACCCTTTACATTCATTTTACTACAAGAGCCCAGGTAAAGCTGCATAGCAATCGCATACGAAGACCATTTCCACAGTGATTTTCTAAGATGAAAAGCAGCAGGAAGAACTACATACCGTACATTAGATAGATAACTTTGTTGTGGCAAAAATATGACAAAATAAATATGCTGTGCTGGTTTATCCTTATGGAGCTAACACACGAATGAGACTTAGCATGTTCTCCGTGGACATCAGTGGATGGATGCATAGAAATACTACAAGAGCTCTCCAACTAAATGTCCTAAATCTCCATAGACACCTCCTGCCAATACAATCATCAGGTTAGGCTGCAGGGTGGGGAAGAGGAGGGGTAGGGTGGGGAAGAGGAGGGGTAGGGTTAGGCTGCGGAAGGGGGGGGGGGGGGTGTTAGGCTGCGGAGGGGGGGGGGGGTTAGGGTTAGGCTGCGGGGGGGGGGGGGGTTAGGGTTAGGCTGCGGGGGTGGGTTAGGGTTAGGCTGTGGGGGTGGGTTAGGGTTAAGGCCCATACACATTAGACGATATCGCTCTGTGAGTGACATCGTCTAACGTTTCCCCCTCCCGGGCCGGCCGGTCGGCAGCCGCCTGTATGCACTGAGCGATATGACAGCTCATATCGCTCAGTGACGTCACGCCACCGCCAGCCCTGCATGAAGGTCGTGGACGACAGTCCACATCCTTCATGCATGCCCTACCGACAGCGACGATCGTTGCCGACCCGCGGGGCCGCGCATCGGTCGTCGCTGGCGGCATACACACTTAACGATAAAATGAGCGACGTCGCTCAAGGAGGGGGAAAATGAGCGACGTCGCTCATTATATCGTTAAGTGTGTATGGACCTTTAGGCTGCAGGGAGGAGGGGGGGGGGGGGGGGGGTTAGGTTTTGCCACTACCAGGGAGGGTTATGTTTAGGCTGCGGAGAGTTAGGGTTAAGGTTAGGTTGGGGGGGTGAGGGGGTTAGTGAGAATATACTTACCGAACAGGTCTCTAGACCAAGTGCGTCGGGATGCCATTGTCAGTATTCTGACCGCCGGCATCCCAAGCGCCGGAATCCCGATACAAGCTCCTCAGGGGAGTCTTGTCGCAGAGCCACGTTATATGTAGCTACTGTAGTTTATAGCCCTGCCATGGATGTATGCTGAGCACTGTGTTTGGAAGTGTATTGTGGACATTGGAGTGCTGTTTCTGCTTGGCTCTGAGCTTGCACCCAGGAACATTTACCAGGATATCAGAGATCTACCAGGCCCTGTAGCGTATATGGGGGGCGATGTAAGATAATATCTGGGGGGCCTGTTATAGAATTTATGATCTGGCTTATGGAGGAGTAATGCTCTTGCCCTATGCTGTGATGTCACGAATACCCCTTTCACAGGGCCGAGAACACAAATTACTGCTGGGTCAATCCGGCGGGACCTGGGTCCATGCTCAGGGTGAAAGGATCAACTCGGGTTGTGCATCCCATGTCCGCTACCTGGGTTGTGGACCAGGGTTATCCCCGGGATCGACCTGGGTTGACTGCAGTGTGAAAGGCAGATCCATGCCTAAAAGGCTTCCGATTGGCCATCTCCAAGCGTCCTTTGTGTGCGGTGTGAAAGGGGCAAGTATATTTGAATCCCCTGCTCTGATCTGTGTTCAGTATCCCGGGTGAGACATGGGTCAGAGCCGGGGCTTCAGTGGGAAAGGGGTATGATTCCCATTTAATTTGCATACTGCATTCTCCTGAATATTGTCTCGACCCACAAAGTGGCTGCATCGCCTGATGGTAAATAATAATAAAGAGCTAAATGAAGCAAAGAAGTAAATAGCATCTAAATAGAACTATACATCTTCTCTAACAGTCTGTTACAGAAATATAGTCGTCAATTCAGTAACAAGCAGCGTTCCACCAAGCATCACCACGAAGCTTAGCTGCGCATATATCAGCCAGTTACGATAGTGACAGTATCCCCAATGTCCCTGCACTCCTCTACTGGAGCGGGGCAAGATCAGAGATGTTGGTGGGTCACGATGCGCCATACTTCACCAGTAATCGCTCCTATAGTGTCTCAGTGACGGGACCTATTTACTAAGCCTTGGATGGAGATGAAGTGGTCGGAGATAAAGTACCAGCCAATCAGCTCCTGTCATTTTTCAAACACAGCCTGTGACATGGCAGTTAGGAGATGATTGGCTGGTACTTTATCTCCATCCACTTTATCGCCAGCCAAGGCTTAGTAAATAGACCCCCTAAGAGTTGTTCTAACATTAATAGAATCTTCACTATGGACTCGGAAGAAAGATAATTAAGCCAAATATTTCATATTAAAGTTTAAAACAACAAACATTTTGAATTGTTCTTGTACCTTTAACAGTAAAATCGATTCTGCCAACAACAAAAACACAAACCAGATTTAACATAGCTTTCACTTACTCAAACTGTGGCGCAAACTCCAATTCTAGCTACAATAAAGACATTAACAAGACAGGTGGGACAGAATGTAAGGTTCTGCAGAGAGAAAGGTCTCCCTATATAATATCACTCCTCAGAATCAGAACGGTTACACTGACATCCGCCATTTTCCCCCACAATCTTTGAAATGAGCTAATTAAATAAAATGCTGGTTTCGTAAATTACAACAATATTGGCTACCACAATGTGCACATCAGTAGCCTATCTGGGCCTGATTTAGAGACTTACGGAACTCTGATGTTCATATAAATCTCTGAGGGTTTTTGATCTACGCATGTGCAGCTCTGGTCCTGCAATGTCGCTCGCATTCACGCAAAAGCCGCAGCATGACTGACATACTACTGGCGTATGGGGGTGGCAACAGGCAGCGTTCCAGAAAGGAGTTTTGGCCTAATTTTCTGGGTGCGCCAAAGCCAGTAGGACACAGCTTCACTGGCCAGGGCAGAATTATTTCACCGGGCAGCATGATTTCACCGGACATCATGTGTAAGCTGAGAGTTAATCGGATGTCCGATGTTCATGCAGTTGTTCCGATGCTGAGCAGTAGATCAGAGAAGCCGAT
Organism: Pseudophryne corroboree; assembly: GCF_028390025.1. Classification (NCBI taxonomy): domain Eukaryota; kingdom Metazoa; phylum Chordata; class Amphibia; order Anura; family Myobatrachidae; genus Pseudophryne; species Pseudophryne corroboree. The sequence goes on along the minus strand of NC_086450.1, from coordinate 94,193,697 downwards.
CCACCTCCGTCGGCTTATACATATTTTAGCACAGCCGCTGCGTACAAAGACACACTGGCTGTATGAATCAGCCCCTCTGTTGCTTATTTCTCCCTACACGAGACAGCCTATGAATGTACAAAATTACATCCATAGTGAATGTTCTGATACAGTGGGCGGTATTCAAATGATATATCACGCCCAATCTCCTATCTAAAGTGATCCCGGTTATCGCACATACTGTGCCCATAGTAATCAGCTTTAGCTGCGTAATGGTTTGGGTGCCCTCGCTACCATGGGAACAATTATTTTTGTTCCCATGGTATCATTCCCACGGTAATGAGAACAATTATTTTTTAAATAAGCTTTAACTTGTAAGTAAGGAATATTGGGGCAGATGTATTAACCTGGAGAAGGGATAAAGAAGTGATAAGCGCAAGGTGATAAAGCACCAGCCAATCATTACAGAATGGCAGGAGCTGATTGGTTGGTGCGTTATCACTTTGCACTTATCACTGCTTTATTACTGATTTATCTTTTCTACAGGCTTAACACATCTGCTCCATTATCTCTACAATTTTCCATTACCTCCTAAAGTGATACAGTACTTTAATATAGCTCTAGAACAGGGGTGTGAGCAGAGGCACCAATGAGAAGCCTCATTGTCATTTCAGCTTTTCATTGGTCCTCCCTCTCACACCCCACCTAGAATGTGTCAGCCAACCCCACAGAGCCACATCTGCAATAACCCATAGCAATCAGACATTTTGTTACCCTTGATCTAGTGACAGATTATTATTGGTTACTATGGGTTACAGCACATCCGTGCACATTGTTCCATGGTATTACATAAGCTACAATTTGCCTGCCTGTGGATTACTGTGCCCCGTCTGCCCCAACACTAAATCTTTTTATGTATTGCTGAATCTTCATTATACAAGAAATGAACATATGCTCATGAGCTGTTTTCTAATGGGCAAAACCATGTGTACTGCAGGTGGGGCAGATGTAACGTGCAGAGTGTGTTAGATTTGGGTGGGGTGTGTTTAAACTGAAATCTAAATTGTAATGTACTGTAAAACTAAAGCAGCCAGTATTTACCCTGCAGAGAAATAAAACCACCCAAATCTAACTCTCTCAACACATGTTATATCTGCCCCACCTGCAGTGCACATGGTTTTGCCCATTAGAGAAAGATTTTGCTGCTGCGATCAGGTCTGAATTAGGCCCTAAGTGTTTTCATACCAATGTTTTTCTTAAAAGATAGGAACATTCTAAAATTAAGCTCAGGGACAAGTCCAGTCTGAAGAATAACCTAGTTTTCAACGTCATAGCTTGTAGCCTTTATCATTCAATAAATCCACCTCTACGTTTCGGCAGTGTTTAACGCTGTTTATTCCAATAGTGGATGTAACAATTAGTATGGCTCTCCCAATGTATCTGGCCAAATGAGAACTCTCCAACAATCTTCTGAAACACAATATGAGCTTGGATAGCTAGTACTAATTCACTAAGTCAAAACATTTACTACCGAGATTAAGAGCAATGTGTGGGACTTCTGAAGGTGAGCATCCCAGCCATATGGTCCCTGAAGTGTATCAGCTTGCCCTGTTGTCACTTCAGAATATATTTAGGCACAATGAAAACCCATTTTACAGAGGCACTAGCAATGTCCTTGTTCATTATTTTAATAAAGCTTTCAGCAGTTTGTAGGGCTAGGTAAGCCGTAAAAAAAAAAATGCAAGTAGTAAATAGAAAGCCAAACACCCCAAATGCCTAATAAAAGATCACACACTTGACGGAACATAGGCACAGATAACTGTAAGACGAAAACAAGATTCAATTGTACAATATTACGTTAATAATCTCCTGTTCAAAAGAAAATAAATCCAGTGGCTACTCTGTAAACGGGGGTTACCCTGCTGAACATCCTAATGTATCTTATTGTGATTCTCGGGCGAATAAACCTTCCCGTATGAGATCATGATGTGCTTTGCGGCTAGAAAGTCACTAGCTCAGTAGGAAGCTTTTTATCTGCCCAGCAGTCAGTTCTCTGAGAACATCAGTCAAGCTACTGTAGTTACCTGACGATTACTTGTATTTTCTCACATCTGTGTCCGGCAATCTAAACCATGATGATAAAGGGTCATTAGGTTTTGAGTGAGGAAAGGGATGGGCTACATAATTTGTTCTGATAAGCTCCGTGTTGTGCGCTCCAGTTTGCAACGTAAAACACCAGATTCAGCACACCTTTGGTAGTGTTTTACCCGGGGACAAAGAAATTACATTTTTGGGAGGGATGGGGAACGCAATGGAATAAACGGACGTCCTCTGCGTCTTGAAAATGGCCACTTTATGTTCTGAAATTTGTATTTCTAAAGATAAAATAAAAGGGATAATTTGGAGCATATTTTTTATTTTCGAGTATTCTTACGGGGGAGGGGATACAGACATCAGGGGCCCTCCACTCTGCTTTCAAAAAACAAGTACACATACCAATAAAAAATAGATTTATGTACTCTAAGATAAGGGATGTTCTGCAAACATCAAAACAATTTCCCGCAGTAGGGCTTACTGTCCAATTTACCAGTTGGGCAAATATTACCTGCTTTGTAGTGATCGGCAGCATTAACTGCTGTGGCCGATATATGGGCATGATCTACTTACATGATTTGCCTTTGTACCACCTAGTATGACACTTTACGTTGTAAATCAGGGAGCATTCAGTTGTTCCATGGAGAAAACTAGATTTGGTGCATATTTTGGTCCTAATCCTAAATAATAATATATATTATTGAGGAGAGATCTTTAGCATACAGGTACTGCACCTTGTTCTTTACCAAACAAAGGGGATTCCTTGTATAGTGACTAGATAAAAAAATCTAGCAGATATCTCCATAATTGGAGCAGGTACCATTTGTAACTGTTCGGTTTGGTAAACGTTTGTCATTTATACTTAATGGGGACACTTCCAGAAATGAACAGTTCGTACTATACCCATACAACAATGTTATATTCCTTTATAACACGCTTGGAAATTTTGAAATGTGTTTAGGTCTGTTTCAGGGATGCCCAACCCGCCGATAGCTGTATTCTGGGAAAGAGATCAACCCTGCATTCAGCACAGTACACAGTGTATTGAATACATAAAACAGGTATTCAACAGTGTTCACTGTATTAGACACACTTGTATTGTGGAACGTAAATTGTGGACTTTTCCTTGTTCCCCGTCTGCCATCTTGCAAGACAGTCAATTGCAGAATGCAGAGAAGACTCGGGAAGCCAGACAACATTATGCCACCTGTGCCCATCAAAGGAAAGGCAGAGACAGAATCACTGAAAGGGACTAGTAGACAAGGAGCACTAGAAGCAAGGTTGGTACTGGGGAGAACATGAGGGAGGAGGGCCCTGCTCGTGAGAGCTTTACATGCTGAGGGGAGGGGAGAACAGTTGTAGGGTGAACTGCGGAGAAGCAAAAGACAGGGAGGAGAGAAGGTGGTGGGATGGTAAGCTTTGATGAAGGTTTTGAGTGAACGTTTGAAGCTGGCAAGTTTGGGAGCAGGGCAGTCATCAGGGGCAGACTGTGGGGACTGGTGTCCGGGGCCCTTACAGAGAGGGGGCCCACCCCTGGCTCATACCACCAATGCCTGTAGAACTGCACCAGCCTGTGAATCAACAGCAGTCTGATGCGCAAGGAGGACTTCTTAAAACCAGCTTTATCTGCACATCAGCTCTCTGTCAACCGTTGCTGTAGGTCCGCAAAACACTCCACCTATATGTAACATCATAATGTATGACATCACATAGGGGTGGAGCAGTGTGGCAGAATCTTTTTGGGGAGGGAGGGGCCCTGTCTATTTGGTCTGTCCCGGGCACCAATTTCTGATGGCAGCCCTGTTTGGGAGAGGCTGACTTTAGCAAAGTTATGCCAGTAGCATGTTGCCAAATAATACACTGCACCAATATTTATTATTTCCTAGGAAAAAAAAGTTTCTACAGACTACGACGAGTACAACAATCTGTGGGTTAGAAACCAAAAAACCAAGCCATTTATGGTGCTTTTCATGCCCCTCCTTTTAAAACTAATGTAAAGGACTATATAATGATCATGTCGTATCCATGCTTTATAACGGATCAACAATAGCTGCATGTAAAAAAAATAAAAAATATATCTATAAAAAGCTGTTTAAAACCTTTTAATGAGTAAAATATGGTCTACAGGAAACAACCGTTAGGAGCTGACATACAATCTGTAAATGTAAAACAATCTCTGCATTTTGTCCCAGGACTGGTCTTTAAGCTACAACCAAGATCACACAGGTTTGTCTGTACAAGGTCTTCTGTGATACTGAATTAAAGGAGCATATAAAGCCCCTATTTAATATATATAAAAAAGGATGCTTCCACTGTCAGTAGGCGATAGTTATATTTTAAACTAAATACAAAAATAAATCAGAAAGGGCTTACTAAAACATTTGTTCATTTCAAACTATTAGTTGCAATAAACCTATTAATCTAATAATGGTACTGTGTTGGGATAAAAGGATAAGTTTACGGGAGGCAGAACCTGCCAACTTTAGATTGTAAGCTCTCACGAGCAGGGTCCTCTTCCCTCATGTGCTTATCCTTTCTTACTTTAATAATCTTCAACTGCATCAACTCCAGCAGTCTTCTGCCACCTGATACTTATTCCAGTGCCATCTGCTGATGTAACTGTTTATTTACCCTGTACTTGTCCTATACTGTCATCAACTGTAAGTTGCTGTTTTCCTGTTTGTTTGTTTGATTATTTATGTTTGATTATTTATGTACTCTGTAATTGGGCGCTGCGGAACCCTTGTGGCGCCATATAAATAAAGGATAATAATAATAATAATAATAATAATAACAACTCAGCAATCAGTTTGATATAACATGCCCCAGGCCTAGAGGTTTTGAATCAACGATGGTCTATGACCGATGGTAACTATTTTACCATCGATGGGGGACAACCAGATGGTTTCCCACCATCGATGATAAAGAGCTCTCAAATATATATATATATATATATATATATATATTTATTTTTTTCTCCAGGATGTCAGGTACACGGCCACCAACACCTTGAAGCCACACCCCCAGGCCCTAATTCGCTCGCAACTCACTCAATATCAAAGTGTGACCATCGATGGTTCCCTTACAGATGGTTTTCCACCATTGAGATTATCTATCAACGGTACCATCAATTGTAACCATCGATTGATAACCCACCGATGGCCATATAACTTGCAACATTTGTTTATAATGCCTGCTGATACTGTATGTTACTAGAGGTAGGTGTCTCCCTGGCTCAATGTATTGTTTTATCCTATTACTGACATAAAGGGTAATGTGTGACCCTAGAAGGTCGCCCATGTGGGTCCTGATGTATGTATCTACATACATCACAGGACTACCAGATCAGAGCACTGGGGGAGGGCCTGTTAGACTTTCTTCTTTGGTCTTGTGCAAATTGCATTAGAACTATTTGTTTCTCATTCAACTACACAGAGGTATAAACATACCATTCAGCATTAACAGACTCAGGCAACCCTGCACTACTGTACAGTACATCCACAATGCAAGCTACAGTAAGGCTGAAATACTACACAGGACCTGAACATGTGACGAATTCCAGCAACTGTCACAAAGCCACAGCCACGCCGCTTTCCAGATCTTCCTATGAATTTTTCCAGTTACAACCCCCCACCCATTTTCTTTTTTTTGTGCTAAATGCTGTTTTAGATGACAGCTTAATGTGTAGCACACGCAATATTTATTCCTCTTCAGTGTCAGACTGTCTAGCCATCCAAAGGAATACAAAGAATGTCACTTATTAGGATAAAAGCACAAGGAAAGGTAATCAAGGACATATGTAACATCAGCCAATCATGCCCCATTTCAACATCCTCTTCCATTCATAACAGTTAGACAATTATTCTGATAAGTCGCTTTCAGGCTGTTTGTGTTCCCCCCTAATGGTGGTTTGCATTTATTTAAATGATTTCAAATTGGACACTTGCTGAGCTGTGCAGTGTGGAGAAAACTTTCTATCCTCTATCAAGGAAACTGCTTGGCAGATCAGCAGCTTGGGTTACACATCTTTACAGACGTCTGATGGAGCAGATGCAAATGTACGGAGATCTCAGGGAAATTAGTTATATGGGTAATCCCCACACCCCCTCATCTAGCACAACCAATCGGCTTCAAGACTTGTGATTCTGGTACAGCTTACCCCATCAACTCCCGCAGTATGACTCTACAACAGACTGCTGCATACGGAGCATCAATTTGGCCAATCAACCGATACTGTACATCATGATACATTATGCGTAGTAACTAAAGGGCCCCATACACTACAGCGACATGTCGGACCCTCAAGTCGCATAAGATTTCCCTTGAACCGCCCAGCAGCTTCTCGGTCGGCAGGATTGCATACGATACATCGTAGGCGGCTTTTTACATACGATGTATCGTATGCGATTCCAGCCATGCCTGTGGGATCCGAGATATCGTTAGTGCAGCACTTCTGATCTAGGGGCTCTGATCCGATGCTCACGGGACCGCGGATCAGATTGGAAGTAAAGCACATGCGATTTGCCCATTGTCATCCGATTTATCGGCCCAAAACATCAGAATCGGATGAAATCTGGCATTATCGTACTAATGTATGGGGCCCTTTACAGTAGGCAGAGAGCTGGGAATCATGGGACTGCACCGCAGGTCATTTTCTGATGAACAACTATTCTGGTAGTTGTAGGGGGCCAAATAACATTTTATTTAATGGTATTTTCTGTTAAAGTAACAATAGGCCAGGTTTGGAAGCTTATTTTCAGACAAACCAAACTTCCATAAAAAATAAGAATTTACTCACCGGTAATTCTATTTCTCGTAGTCCGTAGTGGATGCTGGGGACTCCGTAAGGACCATGGGGAATAGACGGGCTCCGCAGGAGACTGGGCACTCTAAAAGAAAGATTAGGTACTATCTGGTGTGCACTGGCTCCTCCCTCTATGCCCCTCCTCCAGACCTCAGTTAGGGAAACTGTGCCCGGAAGAGCTGACATTACTAGGAAAGGATTTGGAATCCAGGGTAAGACTCATACCAGCCACACCAAACACACCGTATAACTTGTGATAACTATACCCAGTTAACAGTATGAACAACAACTGAGCCTCAATCAACGGATGGCTCATAACAATAACCCTTTAGTAAGCAATAACTATATACACGTATTGCAGAAGAAGTCCACACTTGGGACGGGCGCCCAGCATCCACTACGGACTACGAGAAATAGAATTACCGGTGAGTAAATTCTTATTTTCTCTGACGTCCTGGTGGATGCTGGGAACTCCGTAAGGACCATGGGGATTATACCAAAGCTCCCAAACGGGCGGGAAAGTGCAGATGACTCTGCAGCACCGAATGAGCAAACTCAAGGTCCTCCTCAGCCAGGGTATCAAACTTGTAGAACTTAGCAAATGTGTTTGAACCCGACCAAGTAGCAGCTCGGCAAAGCTGTAAAGCCGAGACCCCTCGGGCAGCCGCCCAAGAGCCCACCTTCCTTGTGGAATGGGCTTTTACTGATTTTGGATGCGGTAATCCAGCCGCAGAGTGAGCCAGCTGAATCGTGCTACAGATCCAGCGAGCAATAGTCTGCTTCGAAGCAGGAGCGCCAACCTTGTTGGCTGCATACAGAATAAACAGCGAGTCAGACTTTCTGACTCCCGCCGTTCTGGAAACATAAATTTTCAAAGCCCGGACTATGTCCAGCAACTTGGAATCCTCCAAGTCCCTAGTAGCCGCAGGCACCACAATAGGTTGGTTCAAATGAAACGATGATACCACCTTAGGGAGAAATTGGGGACGAGTCCTCAATTCTGCCCTGTCCATATGGAAGATCAGATAGGGGCTTTTACATGACAAAGCCGCCAATCCTGACACACGCCTAGCCGAAGCGAAGGCCAATAGCATGACCACTTTCCACGTGAGATATTTTAGCTCCACGGTCTTAAGTGGCTCAAACCAGTGGGATTTCAGGAAATCCAACACAACGTTAAGATCCCAAGGTGCCACTGGTGGCACAAAAGGAGGCTGAATATGCAGCACTCCCTTTACAAACGTCTGAACCTCAGGCAGTGAAGCCAGTTCTTTTTGAAAGAAAATGGATAGGGCCGAGATCTGAACCTTTATGGACCCTAATTTGAGGCCCATAGTCACACCTGACTGAAGGAAATGCAGAAAATGACCCAACTGGAAGTCCTCTGTAGGGGCCTTCCTGGCCTCACACCAAGCAACATATTTCCGCCATATGCGGTGATAATGCTTTGCTGTCACATCCTTCCTAGCTCTTATCAGCGTAGGAATTACTTCATCCGGTATACCCTTTTCCGCTAGGATCCGGCGTTAAACCGCCATGCCGTCAAACGCAGCCGCGGTAAGTCTTGGAACAGACTGGGCCCCTGCTGCAACAGGTCCTGTCAGAGAGGCAGAGGCCATGGGTCCTCTGTGACCATCTCTTGAAGTTCTGGGTACCAAGTCCTTCTTGGCCAATCCGGAACAATGAGTATCGTTCTCACTCCTCTTTTTCTTACTATTCTCAGTACCTTGTGTATGAGAGGAAGAGGAGGAAACACATATACCGACTGGAAAACCCACGGAGTTACCAGTGCATTCACAGCTATCGCCTGAGGGTCCCTTGACCTGGCGCAATATTTTTTTAGCTTTTTGTTTAGGCGGGACGCCATCATGTCCACCTGTGGCCGTTCCCACCGATTTGCAATCTGCTCGAAGACTTCTTGATGAAATCCCCACTCTCCCGGGTGGAGGTCGTGCCTGCTGAGGAAGTCTGCTTCCCAGTTGTCCACTCCCGGAATGAACACTGCTGACAGTGCTTGTACGTGATTCTCCGCCCAACGAAGAATCCTTGTGGCTTCCGCCATCGCCACCCTGCTTCTTGTGCCGCCCTGTCGGTTTACATGGGCGACTGCCGTGATGTTGTCTGACTGAATCAGCACTGGTTGGTCTCGAAGCAGGGGCTCCGCTTGACTCAGGGCGTTGTATATGGCCCTTAATTCCAGTATGTTTATGTGCAGACAAGTCTCCTGACTTGACCACAGCCCCTGGAAGTTTCTTCCCTGAGTGACTGCCCCCCATCCGCGGAGGCTTGCATCCGTGGTCACCAGGACCCAGTCCTGTATGCCGAACCTGCGGCCCTCGAGAAGATGAGCACTCTGCAGCCACCACAGAAGAGACAACCTGGCCCTCGGGGACAGGGCGATCAGCCGATGCATCTGAAGATGCGATCCGGACCACTTGTCCAACAGATCCCACTGAAAGATCCTGGCATGGAACCTGCCGAAAGGAATGGCTTCGTATGACGCTACCATCTTTCCCAGGACTCGCGTGCAGTGATGCACCGACACCTGCTTTGGTTTCAGGAGATCCCTGACCATGGTCACTAACTCCTGAGCCTTCTCCTCCGGGAGAAATACCTTCTTCTATTCTGTGTCCAGAATCATGCCCAGGAAGGGCAGACGCGTCGTAGGAATCAGCTGCGACTTTGGAATATTCAGAATCCAGCCGTGCCGTAGCAACACTTCCTGAGAGTGCGCTACGCTGACCAACAACTGCTCTCTGGACCTCGCCTTTATGAGATCATCGTCCAAGTACGGGATAACTGTAACTCCTTGCTTCCGGAGAAGTACCATCATCTCCGCCATTACCTTGGTAAAGACTCTTGGTGCCGTCGATAGACCAAACGGCAACGTCTGGAATTGGTAATGACAGTCCTGTACCACAAACCTGAGGTACTCCTGGTGAGGCGGATAAATGGGGACATGCAAGTACGCATCCTTGATGTCCAGAGATACCATAAAATCCCCCTCTTCCAGGCTGGCAATGACCGCTCTGAGCGATTCCATTTTGAACTTGAACTTTTTCATGTAAATGTTCAAGGATTTTAAATTTAGAATGGGTCTTACCGAACCGTCCGGTTTCAGTACCACAAACAGTGTGGAATAGTAACCCCTTCCCTGCTGAAGGGGGGGGTAACATTATTATCACTTGCTGGAGGTACAGCTTGTGAATAGCCGTCAGGACTATCTCCCTCCCCATGGGGGAAGCTGGCAAGGCGGATTTTAGGTAACGGTGAGGGGGCGTCACTTCGAATTCCAGCTTGTATCCCTGAGATACAATTTGTATAGCCCAAGGATCCACTTGTGAGCGAACCCACTGGTTGCAGAAATTTCGGAGACGCACCCCCACCGCTCCTGGCTCCGCCTGTGGAGCCCCAGCGCCATGCGGTGGACTTAGTGGAAGCAGGGGAGGACTTTTGTTCCTGAGAACTGGCTGCATGGTGCAGCTTCTTTCCTCTACCCCTGCCTCTGGCAAGAAAGGATGCACCTCTGACTCTCTTGCTTTTTTGAGAACGAAAGGACTGCATTTGGTAATACGGTGCTTTCTTAGGCTGTGAGGAAACCTGTGGCAAGAAAGTCGACTTTCCAGCTGTCGCTGTGGATCCGAGAGACCGTCCCCAAACAATTCCTCACCCTTATAAGGCAAAACCTCCATGTGTTTTTTTAGAGTCGGCATCCCCTGTCCATTGCCGAGTCCATAAGACCCTCCTAGCAGAAATGGACATTGCATTTATTCGAGAGCCCAGCAGGCAAATGTCCCTCTGGGCATCCCGCATATATAAGACGACGTCTTTAATATGGCTAAGTGTTAGCAATACGGTATCCCTGTCCAGGGTATCCAACCCCTCTGACAGAGTATCTGTCCATGCTGCAACAGCACTGCACATCCAAGCTGAAGCAATAGCCGGTCTCAGTAGAGTACCAGAGTGTGTATACACAGACTTCAAGATACCTTCCTGCTTCCTATCCGCAGGTTCCTTTAGGGCGGCCGTATCCTGAGACGGCAGGGCCACTCTTTTAGATAAGCGCGTCAGGGCCTTGTCAACCCTAGGGGAGGATTCCCAGCGTAACCTATCCATAGGCGGGAAAGGGTACGCCATTAGTATTCTCTTGGGAATCACCACTTTCTTATCAGGGGAAGACCACGCTTCATCACATAACTCATTTAATTCATGTGGCGGGGGAAAATTCACTGGCTGCTTTTTCTCCCCAAACATATTTACCCTCTTGTCAGGGACAGGGTCAGCCTCTGAAATGTGTAATACATTTTTCATTGCAATAATCATGTATCGGATGGCCTTAGTCATTTTTGGCTGTAATAGTGCCTCATCCTCGTCGACGCTGGAGTCAGACTCCGTGTCGACATCTGTGTCAACCAACTGAGATAGTGGGCGTTTTTGAGACGCTGACGGCCTCTGAGGCGCCTGGGCAGGCACGGGTTGAGAGCCCGGCTGTCCCCCGGCAGCGACATAATCAAATCTCTTATGTAATGAGTTTACATTGTCATTTAAGACCTTCCACATATCCATCCAATCAGGTGTCGGCACCGACGGGGGCGACACCACATTTATCTGCACTTGCTCCGCCTCCACGTAATCCTCATCAAATATGTCGACACAGCCGTACCGACACACAGCACACACACAGGGAATGCTCTGACTGAGGACAGGACCCCACAAGGTCTATGGGGAGACAGAGAAAGAGTATGCCAGCACACACCACAGCGCTATATACACAGGGATACACACTACCAGAAGTGAATTTTTCCCAATAGCTGCTGTATCAATACACCTTTTGCCTAAATTTATGTGCCCCCCCTCTCTTTTTACCCTCTTAGTGCCAGGAGACTGCAGGGGAGAGCCTGGGGAGTGTCCTTCCAGCGGAGCTGTGAAGAGAAATGGCGCTGGTGTGCTGAGGAAGAAGGCCCCGCCCCCTCAGCGGCGGGCTTCTGTCCCGCTGTTTCTGACTAAAAAATGGCGGGGGTTTTACACATATACAGTCACAGACTGTATTATGTGTCTTTTTTATGCCAAAGGTATTCTTATTGCTGCCCAGGGCGCCCCCCCCCCCCAGCGCCCTGCACCCTACAGTGACCGGAGTGTGTGGTGTGCAGTGGGAGCAATGGCGCACAGCTGCGGTGCTGTGCACTACCTTAATGAAGACAGGAGTCTTCAGCCACCGATTTCATCACCAACTTCTGATCTTCTGGCTCTGCGAGGGGGACGGCGGCGCGGCTCCGGGAACGGACGACTGAGGACCTCTGCCTGTGTTCGAACCCTCTGGAGCTAATGGTGTCCAGTAGCCTAAGAAGCGCAACCTAGCTGTGAACAGGTACGTTTGCTTCTCTCCCCTCGGTCCCACGTAGTAGTGAGTCTGTTGCCAGCAGATCTCACTGAAAATAAAAAACCTAACAATTACTTTTTTTACTAGCAGGCTCAGGAGAGCCCACTAGGTGCATCCAGCTCTGGCCGGGCACAGATTCTAACTGAGGTCTGGAGGAGGGGCATAGAGGGAGGAGCCAGTGCACACCAGATAGTACCTAATCTTTCTTTTAGAGTGCCCAGTCTCCTGCGGAGCCCGTCTATTCCCCATGGTCCTTACGGAGTCCCCAGCATCCACTAGGACGTCAGAGAAAGAACAAAAACCATTACCTTGTGCGTTCCATATTCCCGGTCTGCCTGTGGGGAGGCATTCTATATGCCGGCTGTCGGGATCCCGGCGCTCATCATACCGGCACCGGGATCCCGACAGCTGGCATACCGACAACTATTCTCCCTCTTGGGGGGTCCACGACACCCCTGGAGGTAGAATAAATAGACCACGTGCCAGCAGCGTGGTGTGCACAGCGAGCCCGCAAGGGGCACTTTTGCGCTCGCCTCGCTGCCGACAGCTGGCATAATGTAGTAGACCCCTACCTGTGTACTCTATGGCCCTAACAATCCCAAATAGTACTCCCCTCCTTCGTATGTGTTTGGTCTTTTGCTTTTGAATGTCACCTCACTGGGGAGAATACAATTGTTTTTGAGCGCGTCTAAGTAATGGACGCCTGACGCTATTCAATTGTTCTGCATATTATTGTGAGCGCTGCGGACACCTGTTACTTATCGCACTTCTCACACCCAAATGCATTCAAAGCAGCTAAAACCACACAAAGTAATGGATGCTCTGCCGAGAAGGCAGTTTCGGTGCCCAAGAGCCAAACTTATCCAGATTTTTGCTTGCCACCTTTGGAGGCAGTGAGCACAAATAAAAGGTGCCAACGGCACTCCCGCCCAAAAGCAAAACTGAATAGCTATCGTTGGACACCCCAAAATAATTGAATCCCCCCTATTGAAGTTTTGGGTGGTTCCATTATTTAACTATAAAGTAAAACAACAGAGAATATAGACAATACCTACTTAAACTGAATAAGTTGTATTAATGCAGCTATACAGTTTTACTAATTTATAATAATCATCAAAATTGTAAGAAAAGTGGTTAATATCTAATAAGTAGTCTTGTCCAATATGAATATCAATGGGAGTAGCTTAAAAATAAGAATTTACTTACCGATAATTCTATTTCTCGTAGTCCGTAGTGGATGCTGGGGACTCCGTCAGGACCATGGGGATTAGCGGCTCCGCAGGAGACAGGGGGATTAGCGGCTCCGCAGGAGACAGGGCACAAAAGTAAAAGCTTTAGGATCAGGTGGTGTGCACTGGCTCCTCCCCCTATGACCCTCCTCCAAGCCTCAGTTAGGATACTGTGCCCGGACGAGCGTACACAATAAGGAAGGATTTTGAATCCCGGGTAAGACTCATACCAGCCACACCAATCACACTGTACAACCTGTGATCTGAACCCAGTTAACAGCATGATAACAGAGGAGCCTCTGAAAAGATGGCTCACAACAATAATAACCCGATTTTTGTAACAATAACTATGTACAAGTATTGCAGACAATCCGCACTTGGGATGGGCGCCCAGCATCCACTACGGACTACGAGAAATAGAATTATCGGTAAGTAAATTCTTATTTTCTCTGACGTCCTAAGTGGATGCTGGGGACTCCGTCAGGACCATGGGGATTATACCAAAGCTCCCAAACGGGCGGGAGAGTGCGGATGACTCTGCAGCACCGAATGAGAGAACTCCAGGTCCTCCTCAGTCAGGGTGTGCCCCTGACCAAGTATCAGCTCGGCAAAGTTGTAAAGCCGAGACCCCTCGGGCAGCCGCCCAAGATGAGCCCACCTTCCTTGTGGAATGGGCATTTACATATTTTGGCTGTGGCAGGCCTGCCACAGAATGTGCAAGCTGAATTGTACTACACATCCAACTAGCAATCGTCTGCTTAGAAGCAAGAGCACCCAGTTTGTTGGGTGCATACAGGATAACAGCAAGTCAGTCTTCCTGACTCCAGCCGTCCTGGAAACTATATTTTCAGGGCCCTGACAACATCTAGCAACTTGGAGTCCTCCAAGTCCCTAGTAGCCGCAGGTACCACAATAAGCTGGTTCGGGTGAAACACTGACACCACCTTAGGGAGAAACTGGGGATGAGTCCGCAGCTCTGCCCTGTCCGAATGGACAATCAGATATGGGCTTTTTGAGACAAACGCCGCCAATTCTGACACTCGCCTGGCCGAGGCCAGGGCCAACAGCATGGTCACTTTCCCTGTGAGATATTTCAAATCCACAGATTTGAGCGGTTTAAACCAATGTGATTTTAGGAATCCCAGAACTACGTTGAGATCCCACAGTGCCACTGGAGGCACAAAAAGGGGGTTGTATATGCAGTACTCCCTTGACAAACTTCTGGACTTCAGGAACTGAAGCCAATTCTTTCTGGAAGAAAATCGACAGGGCCGAAATTTGAACCTTAATGGACCCCAATTTGAGGCCCATAGACACTCCTGTTTTCAGGAAATGCAGGAAACGACCGAGTTGAAATTTCTTCATGGGGCCTTCCTGGCCTCACACCACGCAACATATTTTCGCCACATGTGGTGATAATGTTGTGCGGTCACCTCCTTCCTGGCTTTGACCAGGGTAGGAATGACCTCTTCCGGAATGCCTTTTTCCCTTAGGATCCGGCGTTCAACCGCCATGCCGTCAAACGCAGCCGCGGTAAGTCTTGGAACAGACATGGTACTTGCTGAAGCAAGTCCCTTCTTAGCGGCAGAGGCCATGAGTCCTCTCTGAGCATCTCTTGAAGTTCCGGGTACCAAGTCCTTCTTGGCCAATCCGGAGCCACGAGTATAGTTCTTACTCCTCTACGTCTTATAATTCTCAATACCTTGGGTATGAGAAGCAGAGGAGGGAAGACATACACCGACTGGTACACCCACGGTGTTACCAGAACGTCCACAGCTATTGCCTGAGGGTCTTTTGACCTGGCGCAATACTTGTCCAGTTTTTTGTTCAGGCGGGACGCCATCATGTCCACCTTTGGTCTTTTCCAACGGTTCACAATCATGTGGAAGACTTCCCGATGAAGTCCCCACTCTCCCGGGTGGAGGTTGTGCCTGCTGAGGAAGTCTGCTTCCCAGTTGTCCACTCCCGGAATGAACACTGCTGACAGTGCTATCACATGATTTTCCGCCCAGCGAAAAATCCTTGCAGTTTCTGCCATTGCCCTCCTGCTTCTTGTGCCGCCCTGTCTGTTTACGTGGGCGACTGCCGTGATGTTGTCCCACTGGATCAATACCGGCTGACCTTGAAGCAGAGGTCTTGCTAAGCTTAGAGCATTGTAAATTGCCCTTAGCTCCAGTATATTTATGTGGAGAAAAATCTCCAGACTTGATCACACTCCCTGGAAATTTTTTCCCCGTGTGACTGCTCCCCAGCCTCTCAGGCTGGCCTCCGTGGTCACCAGCATCCAATCCTGAATGCCGAATCTGCGGCCCTCTAGAAGATGAGCACTCTGTAACCACCACAGGAGAGACACCCTTGTCCTTGGAGATAGGGTTATCCGCTGATGCATCTGAAAATGCGATCCGGACCATTTGTCCAGCAGATCCCACTGAAAAGTTCTTGCGTGGAATCTGCCGAATGGAATCGCTTCGTAATAAGCCACCATTTTTCCCAGGACTCTTGTGCAATGATGCACTGACACTTTTCCTGGTTTTAGGAGGTTCCTGACTAGCTCGGATAACTCCCTGGCTTTCTCCTCCGGGAGAAACACCTTTTTCTGGACTGTGTCCAGAACCATCCCTAGGAACAGCAGACGTGTCGTCGGAAACGGCTGCGATTTTGGATATTTAGAATCTACCCGTGCTGTCGTAGAACTACTTGAGATAGTGCTACTCCGACTTCCAACTGTTCTCTGGACCTTGCCCTTATCAGGAGATCGTCCAAGTAAGGGATAATTAAGACGCCTTTTCTTTGAAGAAGAATCATCATTTCGGCCATTACTTTGGTAAAGACCCGGGGTGCCGTGGACAATCCAAACGGCAGCGTCTGAAACTGATAGTGACAGTTCCGTACCACGAACCTGAGGTACCCTTGGTGAGAAGGGCAATTTGGGACATGGAGGTAAGCATCCTTGATGTCCAGGGACACCATATAGTCCCCTTCTTCCTGGTTCGCTATCACTGCTCTGAGTGACTCCATCTTGATTTGAACCTTTGTATGTAAGTGTTCAAAGATTTCCCATTTAGAATAGGTCTCACCGAGCCGTCTGGCTTCAGTACCACAATATAGTGTGGAATAATACCCCTTTCCTTGTTGTAGGAGGGGTACTTTGATTATCACCTGCTGGGAATACAGCTTGTGAATTGTTTCCAATACTGCCTCCCTGTCGGAGGAAGACGTTGGTAAAGCAGACATCAGGAGCCTGCGAGGGGGAGACGTCTCGAATTTCCAGTCTGTACCCCTGGGATACTACTTGTAGGATCCAGGGGTCCACTTGCGAGTGAGCCCACTACGCGCTGAAACTCTTGAGACGACCCCCCACCGCACTTGAGTCCGCTTGTACGGCCCCAGCGTCATGCTGAGGACTTGGCAGAAGCTGTGGAGGGCTTCTGTTCCTGGGAATGGGCTGCCTGCTGCAGTCTTCTTCCCTTTCCTCTATCCCTGGGCAGATATGACTGGCCTTTTGCCCGCTTGCCCTTATGGGGACGAAAGGACTGAGGCTGAAAAGACGGTGTCTTTTTCTGCTGAGATGTGATTTGGGGTAAAAAAGGTGGATTTTCCAGCTGTTGCCGAGGCCACCAGGTCCGATGGACCGACCCCAAATAACTCCTCCCCTTTATACGGCAATACTTCCATGTGCCGTTTGGAATCTGCATCACCTGACCACTGTCGTGTCCATAAACATCTTCTGGCAGATATGGACATCGCACTTACTCTTGATGCCAGAGTGCAAATATCCCTCTGTGCATCTCGCATATATAGAAATGCATCCTTTAAATGCTCTATAGTCAATAAAATACTGTCCCTGTCAAGGGTATCAATATTTTCAGTCAGGGAATCCGACCAAGCCACCCCAGCGCTGCACATCCAGGCTGAGGCGATCGCTGGTCGCAGTATAACACCAGTATGTGTGTATATACCTTTTTAGGATATTTTCCAGCCTCTCAGCTGGCTCCTTGAGGGCGGCCCTATCTGGAGACGGTACCGCCACTTGTTTTGATAAGCGTGTGAGCGCCTTATCCACCCTAAAGGGTGTTTCCCAACGCGCCCTAACTTCTGGCGGGAAAGGGTATACCGCCAATAATTTTCTATCGGGGGAAACCCACGCATCATCACACACTTCATTTAATTTATCTGATTCAGGAAAAACTACAGGTAGTTTTTTTCACACCCCACATAATACCCTTCTTGTGGTACTTGTAGTATCAGAAATATGTAAGACCTCCTTCATTGCCCTTAACATGTAACGTGTGGCCCTAAAGGAAAATACGTTTGTTTCTTCACCGTCGACACTGGAGTCAGTGTCCGTGTCTGTGTCGACCGACTGAGGTAAATGAGCGTTTTACAGCCCCTGACGGTGTTTGAGACGCCTGGACAGGTACTAATTTGTTTGCCGGCCGTCTCATGTCGTCAACCGACCTTGCAGCGTGTTGACATTATCACGTAATTCCTTAAATAAGCCATCCATTCCGGTGTCGACTCCCTAGAGAGTGACATCACCATTTCAGGCAATTGCTCCGCCTCCTCACCAACATCGTCCTCATACATGTCGACACACACGTACCGACACACAGCACACACACAGGGAATGCTCTGATAGAGGACAGGACCCCACTAGCCCTTTGGGGAGACAGAGGGAGAGTTTGCCAGCACACACCAAAAACGCTATAATTATACAGGGACAACCTTTATATAAGTGTTTTTCCCTTATAGCATTTTAATATATATATACATATCGCCAAATAAGTGCCCCCCCTCTCTGTTTTAACCCTGTTTCTGTAGTGCAGTGCAGGGGAGAGCCTGGGAGCCTTCCCACCAGCATTTCTGTGAGGGAAAATGGCGCTGTGTGCTGAGGAGAATAGGCCCGCCCCCTTTTCGGCGGGCTTCTTCTCCCGTTTTTCTGAGACCTGGCAGGGGTTAAATACATCCATATAGCCCCCAGGGGCTATATGTGATGTATTTTTAGCCAGAATAAGGTACTATCATTGCTGCCCAGGGCGCCCCCCCCCCAGCGCCCTGCACCCTCAGTGACCGCTGCTATGAAGTGTGCTGACAACAATGGCGCACAGCTGCAGTGCTGTGCGCTACCTTATGAAGACTGAAGAGTCTTCTGCCGCCGTTTCTGGACCTTCACTTTTCGGCATCTGCAAGGGGGGTCGGCGGCGCGGCTCCGGGACGAACCCCAGGGTGAGACCTGTGTTCCGACTCCCTCTGGAGCTAATGGTGTCCAGTAGCCTAAGAAGCCAATCCATCCTGCACGCAGGTGAGTTCACTTCTCTCCCCTAAGTCCCTCGTAGCAGTGAGCCTGTTGCCAGCAGGACTCACTGAAAATAAAAAACCTAACAAACTTTTACTCTAAGCAGCTCTTTAGGAGAGCCACCTAGATTGCACCCTTCTCGGCCGGGCACAAAAATCTAACTGAGGCTTGGAGGAGGGTCATAGGGGGAGGAGCCAGTGCACACCACCTGATCCTAAAGCTTTTACTTTTGTGCCCTGTCTCCTGCGGAGCCGCTAATCCCCCTGTCTCCTGCGGAGCCGCTAATCCCCATGGTCCTGACGGAGTCCCCAGCATCCACTTAGGACGTCAGAGAAACAATGGTATCTATTGGTACTATACCCAGTGCTGGAGAAAAAAAGCCCTTATTGGTCCTTCAATCTGGCTGCATATTGGTATAGACTATATAGTATAGACTGTTACTCACTGCTTACACATTCATCATTGTGGAGCACCTGCTAGAAATCATTCATTGGGTAAATCCAAAGCACTGCTCCAAAAGGCTGGAACTGTCCATCTGTTAGTGAAAATGTCTTCACTCCAATGCCTTAGGGGTCAATATTTACTAAACCTTGGATGGAGACAAAGTGGGCGGAGATAAAGTGCAAGCCAGTCAGCTCCCAACTGTCATTTTTCAAACCCAGCCTGCGACATGGTAGTTAGGAGCTGATTGGCCGGTACTTTACCTCCGTCCACTTCATCTCCATAAAAGGCAGTCTCCCGATGTACGCTTCAATCAAAACAGCGTGATTTTTCCTCATGGACCCCTGGGGCAAATCATGTGGCTACGGCTGAAACGTATGTCGGGCACTTAATAAAAGAAAGTACATCTTTTATTAATTAGTTTGTGCTGGTCCTTTCTGTTAACATTTCATAGCTCTGTATTATATTTATGGATTGTGCACCACTTTTTTCATTATGCTGGTTTGAGTGCTGCCTCTTTACTCATAGAATATACATGTACTGTATATACACACACACACACACACACACACACACACACACACACACCCACACACACCCACACACACACACACCCACAATAAGTTGCAGTATTAGGTACAGCATGGGGATATGCACTGTTGGTGGCATTGTGTAACAGAAGCTGCTGTGACTGCTCTGTAGAGGGGAACCCTGCTCTTTCCATTATCAGATAAACTAGCAAACTCCGCCTGCTTACCTCAATATCCCATCCTCATAAAATGCCCCGCTGCTGACACTGGCAGCCCTGTCCTCCCTAACACAATGACATAAGCGGGAGTTTTAAGAATTTGTTCCTGAAAATGTCTCAATATGTCATTTATATATCAACATTTACTGTACATAGAGCCAGTACTGTATATTCAGAAGTGCTAAACAATAAGGAACAAGCACAGTAATAAAGCAAGGCTGAGTATTAACAGGCACAGTCTTTTACTATGTATATTTCACATAACTGCCTTCACTTATGCACTCGCTTTACAAGATCATTTATTAAAGACAAATATTTAGAAGGCGAAAGGCTACATACTAGACAAGATGGCAACAAAAGCATGAGTGGACAGACACGGACACAAGATGATCACACTCATCACCTGAGATACTCTGTGCTGCTGGCAGCATTCGGACGACCTGACTAGTTGCAAGTTGTTCTACAATGACCCTTTTAAAACTGGGGCACAGCACAGGCAGTAAAATAAGCCCAAAAACATAAAAAAATTTAATTAAATAAAACTTCCTTCAAAATGCATCCCATTTTATTTAGTTTAAAATTGCATGTGTTCACGACACAAAAAAAGTATGAAACAAGTAAAAAAAAAATAAAAAAATTGTAATGGGTTACTATACATTTCTTACAAATGAAATTAACGGTTGTGGGATGATAGTGACTAGTTAGACAGTCAATAGATAGACCACCTGTTAGACAGACATTAGGTCGACAGGGTCAAAAGGTCAACATGAAAAGGTAAACAGTACAAAAGGTCAACATAAAATTGGTCGACACAAAAAAGGTAGACATTTTTGTGGTTTGTGTGGATGGTTTTGTTTATCTGGGACCCCCAATTGTAGAAAGGCATCTGCTCGCCTCAAGGTTTATAATCAACTCTATGCCGACATGGATAGAGAAGGTATGAAATAGTCCAAAAGCACGTATTTTTTTTTTAAAAGAAAACCCCGTCTACCTTTTTTGTCGACCATTTTATGTCGACCATTTTCATGACGATATTTCGACCCTGTCGACCTAATGTCTGTCTAACGTAGGTTGTCTATCTAGTGACTATCTAACTAGACACTGAGGTATATTCAATTGAAGTCGGATCCATTCATTTGTCGGAATGGATCCGACCTGGGCTATTCAATGCATTATCAATTCGACTTTAAAAAAAAAGTCGAGTTGAGATGCAGCTATATCGCCGATTCACATACTATTCGACAAGTGAGCTGGGATTGAATAGGCCCTTAAAAAGTCAAAAACTGCAGCTTTTGACCCTAATTGAATATACCCCACTGTCTATCTATCATCCAGATATCAAAATTAACAAGATAAGCAACATTTCCATAAAGCCACCTAACAATGATCATAAGCAGCCACTCACACTGCAGAAAAAATTCTAGTATGGAGCCTAAGGTCCGAGTCTGATACCTCATTGCCCAGAAATATTAAATTAAACTCTATAAATACAACTACAAGCATGACAGTCGCCTCACCTCTGCCTTGGTCACTGCTTCCCATGCACGAGTTCAGGATTTTGCCCGTGCTGCACCCCTTCAGTGGAATGCGCTCCCCCGCTCAATTAGACTCTCCCCGACCTTGCAAAGCTTCAAACGGGCATTGAAAACCCACCTATTTATCAAAGCGTACCCCTCCAATGCATAACCTAGTCCTTAGGCTGCTCCTCCATCCCCCTGCCCCATGCCTTGGACATCTCTGCTTTGCTCGCATACCACCATCAGGCTTCTACCTGCTTGCTTGCACCTCATGTCATCTGTCTGTTGCCCCTCCCCACTAGATTGTTAGCTCTTCAGAGCAGGGCCCTCTTTCCACTTGTCTAAACCCTCTTCTTGACACATTTCACTCAGCGACCATCTTTACCTGCTTTCTCTCCTGCTGGTAAAGGCTCATCTCTATCTATGGCCGCCAGCCCCAAGTAGTACAATGATTACTCCCTCGCTACTTTCATCTAAGCTGTATTATGTTTTGAGAACTGTGTTGCTCTTTGTTACCTGCACTCCATTTTTGTTATTTATTTACTGTTATGCTAAGTTTTGTCTCCCTGTACTGTCCTTTGTACGGCGCTGCGAAACACTTGTGGCGCCCTATAAATAAAATGTAATAATAATAATAATAATGACAAAGGACTAGTAACAATGGCACGTTAAGACAAATCATATGTCACAAATTTATAAGCTTACATAAAATAAGTATACATATATTTCCCATTAGAGCAGCCTGAGGCAATCTGTAGCTCTAGCTGTAGTCCCAACAGGTTACTGCTAGATGTGTTAATCTAAAGCTACGGCTGGGACTTATAGCACTAAAAGAACTACCAAGCCACAATTTGCTTGACATATAGTTAGAACTATGATCTAGTAACCATAGAATAAACCAAACATGACATGTAAAGCAGAGTAAATGTTAATACAAACAACTAACATGTGTGACTGGATGATAATGAAAGGTCAGCCATAAAATATTATATCATACAACACGATACTTACAACATCAGACGTTTCACCATGTTAAAGTCATGTAACAGCACCACCTAGAGGCAGTTTATAGAACATTGCAAAATTGAAATAACCCACACTATACTGTGTATCTGCATACAAACAAGATCTTTAGAATATATATATATATATATATATATATATATATATATATATATATATATATATATATACACATATACACACAAACACACCACATCTCTCTCTCTCTCTCATAAAACAATATTCATTTACGGCACTCACTTTCCTTAAACTGTATGCTCCGGAGCCCCCCTCAATATGTATACGGCGGTGGGAGCGGAGGAGGCCCTACTCACTTCACCTATAAAGGTAAGAAAGGCACAGCAAAGGTATTGTTTGGTTTATTTTCGTTTGCACAGCACCATAGCACCTTGAGGAAAACGCAGCAGTGGCGTTGAAACGTCTGTGACTCTGCACTATGCCTGTATTTGTTTGGCTTTGATGTGATAATTTCTTAAATACAGTTTTTTTCATGTATATTATAAAGCCTCAAGAGTGCCGCCTGGTTTTTGTTTGGACGGAGGGTCTATACGATCCAGCCTAGCCGTCTATCTGCATCACACTATGTTTGCAGACTATTCTGTAGAAATGTCAAGATCATTTATAAATTCTCTAGCAGAAAACACATGTTGCAATTACATTCAGGATACATTTTATATACAGTGGTAGCCAACCCTGGTCCTCGAAATCTACCATTGGTTCACGTTTTCCAGACCACCTAGCTGGTGCACAGGTGTAGTCATTACTAACTGACACATTTTAAAAGATCCACCGTTGGAGCTAATTACTTCACTTGTGATTCTGTGAGGAGACCTGGAAAACATGAACTGTTGGTAGCTCTCATGGATCAGGGTTGGATACCCCTGTTCTAATATAATTAGAAGACTATGACAAAAGCAACTAAACTGTTACCATTCCCAATGTTTTATATTGCATTTACCTCTTACTGTAATACGCTGTAATACACACTGTGCAAGTGGAGACCGTAAAAGCATCAGCGCTGGGACAGAGAACGTGACTCAACTATTTATAAAACTAGTGGAAATAAAGTGACCATAAAAAATACCACTCATTTTATAGGAATACAAATTGTCAGGATTTCTTATTTCTTTATTTGCAAGTGCAAATTATAAACTATCATATGCCACATTGCATACATCTGGGTGATATGACACAGATAAAGTGTAGGACTGACTGACATGTACCATACACAGTGAAAAGGCATACACACGGGGCAATATGAGCCAATTATATGGACTAGATGATCTATATCGTTAGAAAAACTAGTGCATATCATTTTGTGTGTATAGAACCAACGATGAACGATTGACGACCCGCAGATCGTCATCGCTGGTAAAAATAGACTCTGCATGAACTTAAAATTTTGGCTAGAACATGACTAGAATATACATAGTCAAAAATTGTTACGTGTGTATAGTCAATATCGTTGATTCTGGATTCTGGGGAAGTTCAAGGGAATTTGTTAAGTCAAAATGGTTCATAGCCAGAATCGCACCGTGTGTAGGCCCTTTTAATGTAAATAGCAAATCACATATATACATGATACGAGTTTCTAGCAGTAATTCCACAGTTATGTGCGGTGAGGGCTCCACGCAATAAGGCTGAGTATGATACGTTCACAGTCTAATGTCCATGATGACACAGTGATGAAATGTCGACATGTTAGAATTCCAAAATATCGCCCCTGGTGGCCCAGCTACCTGCTCTGGCGTCACAGCTATCCCCAATCCTAATCACTACCCCTCTCTCTAGTGCTCCCTTCCCCCAGAAATCCCCCAAAACCCTAGCCCCCTCTTTGCAGCCTAAACCTAATATCAACACTGTGTTCTCAACATTACGAATGTTGACCTTTTGACTACATTCTCATGTTATCTTGTAACAGACCTGATTGTCTATAAAAAAAAATATATATATATATATAAGTTTTATTTTTTTTTGAGGGTCCAGGAAGAGTCCAAATATAAGGCAGTCTAGTCTAAAAGTGTGCAGAAACTTAAAGATTTATTAAAAAATGCAGCATTTTGAGTATCCTTACCCTTTCTAAAGCAAAAAATTATATATCTATCATATATATATATATATAGATAGATAGAGAGAGAGAGAGAGAGAGAGAGATAGATAGATAGGATAGTCAGACAGACACACACAGATATATCTGTATATTGATGAGATGCTGTAAAGTACAGCAGACCAGCAGATACATATTCTTTCCAGGTAAAACTACGCTCCTACAGTTTACGGCACACTTCAGAGAGAGCATTTTCTAACAGAAAGCAGCTTTTCCCTATAGTTTGGTTTGCTACTGTGAACAGCATTCAGGATCTGGTAAACAGCAGCTCGCAACGCAGAACAAATCCTATTACACCGACTGACAAAACAAGCTCATGTTGTTCGGCTGGTGCTACGAAAATTGTTGTACAATGCTAGAAATAAAAAAGGGAAAATAAACACTAAAACAAAAACCCCACAAAACGTTAACCAACATAAAGCAAAGATGCACAATGGGTGCAGATAATATTTAGGCTGTTATGGTGAAATCAGATTTCGTAGACAGATGCAATGGGACGTACTGCTTCCTTCAGGGCAGGAGAATGAAACAGAACCCTCTAATTAAGTACCAATTTGACAGTTCCAGCCTTGTACACTTCATTACAAGCGATGATTGACATTCTCTATTACTCCAGACTTCAGAGAAATACACTGCGTACTAAAAGCAAAATTTTGGTGGTTGCACCAAACATGAATCCTATTAAAAAAAAAACTAAGCCACTTTCCTTGGTGCCTACTAAACTGAACAGTTTAAATGCAGAATGCGCACACATTAGGTTGCAAACCTACAAATTCCATTTATGAAAGACCTTAAATATGCTTATTGGAAGAGGTGTCAAATCACAATCAATCTAAATAAATAACTTGAAAATGTTGGGCTAGATGAATATCACTGCTGTAAATAAGAATCCCTGACACCAGTGGGATTACGGTTGTTTGTGTCTAGGCACCCAAGAATTATAGAACACAATGGGATTACTGTGCCTAGCACTGTGATCTACCTACCCCGTAGTTCATGATGAGCTGTGATGATTAGGTCTGGGGTCTAGATTCATGCAATGGGACATTGGAGTGGTTCTTCTATAGATCTTGAAGGCTTCGGCAGAGTACATTTAGTGCATGAAGAAACCAAAGGAATGTGGTAAGAGTACAAGTATACGTGATTATTCTGATATATTTTAGCATATATGCTGGATTACATACAGATGCACATAAAGTGGAAACACAAACTTTTTTTTCCATTGATTTATGTATATATGTATTATACTGTAATATGTGAGGGTAATCCCAAAAATAAAGAACCGTTAGTTGTACAAAAAAACCCAATTAAAATAGTACCATTGTCTATTTCTCCACATAATTGCCTCCTTCATTTAGGCATTTATCATCTGTCCACGAGCTTTAGAATGCCCTTGTTACACTCGGCTGCCTCTATCCATTGAGCTATTCGTTGTAACGCAAGTTTCATTTAATAACGCACAACATTGCCAAACACAACCATAACAGCACGCCACTCACAGAGCACAGGCTAGAGAGACCGGCCAACCATGAAACGGGGCGGGTGAAGTACCAGTGCGGCAGGAATGTGCAACGGCCTTTACTTTCTGGATGACCCTTGTGCACATAGTGCATTCAGGTTTTCATGCATCAAACTGTTTATTTGGCCCCTCCTAAGGTTCCTGCTCTCTCTCTGGTGGATGGTTTTTGTTTTTGTAGCCTAAGCATGGTCCGTCTCACTTGCTCTGTGAGATTCCTTTGACCGCATGTTGAGGGTGCACAGCAGCAGCTTCCAAATACAAATACCACACTTGGAATCATCTCCAGACCTTTGGCCTGCTTAATTGATAAACAAAGGAATAGCCCAGACCCGTCCATGAGCTTTTGAGTTGTTTAAATACTTTTGGTCAGAGATAAAGAGGGAGCACATAGTAAACAGATGTAATTCCTAAACCCTTTCTCCAATTTGAATGTGAATCCCCTCAAATTAAAGATACTTTAAAACGATATTTAATATATAGCTGTAAAATCAGATGTTTTAGTAAACACCTAAAATAACAAAAATTGTGTCAATGTCTAAATGTATATGGACCTAACTGTATATACTGAGACCTGGTTGCCCATGACTCTGTAGCCAGTTCACGGAATGAATGGTAGGTACTAACCAGTGGCAGTTGGGAACCTGGGGCTGCAACGCAGTCCAAAACTAAAA
Organism: Pseudophryne corroboree; assembly: GCF_028390025.1. Classification (NCBI taxonomy): domain Eukaryota; kingdom Metazoa; phylum Chordata; class Amphibia; order Anura; family Myobatrachidae; genus Pseudophryne; species Pseudophryne corroboree. The sequence continues at coordinate 94,166,889 of NC_086450.1, read as the reverse complement.
GACGGAAACCACAGCCACCGCCTCCAGACTCATGTGTCACAGGGGTCTGATGTGGAGGCAGATAGGCAGCTAGCCAATGGAAACTGGCTGACACTGGAGACTGGGGCGGGCTTATCAGCCGCTGCTGTTGCAGCATGGCCCCCGGTGGGCTTACTGCTGTTCCTAAAGGCCGGCAATACTGGGCAGCATTTGGGAATGCTGTGGCTCCTCTTTTTTAGTTTTGGACGGCACTGCAGCACCAGGTTCCCGAAAGCCACTGGTATCAACCACTGCATATTGCAAACACAACAAGAGATGCTCTGACCATCATAATTTGGCATTGGCAAAGTCACTCAGAGCCTGTGGGATTGCACATAAGCATTCCAAGGGGGTCTTCATGTTTCTTTTTATTTAACAAGCATTGTCGGAAAAAATTTTTTTCCAATAAACCTAGTTCAGATGAAGCTCTGATCTAGATCGCCTGAAGGTTTCTTAATTTTGTTGGTATTGTTAAGCAAGAGTAGCAATTCTTAACCTATGGTTAAACATGTTATTTTTATATTCTATATAATATATATATCCTTCTAGTTATATATAGATATATATATACACACACACACTCGCACCTATAAGTGTGTCCATCTTTTCGTGCTGTGTTCAGAGGAATTCCAGGGTTGGATAGTCCGGTGGAGAGCAGAGGAAGGTAATATATGCAACTCAAGGAGGCCTGCTACCATCATGCAGTGCTGCATGCTCATAAACAGATCTGAAATACTTCCTCAATCATGTTTTATGAGCAGAGATGCGCAGGGGGTGCTCTCAGTGGCTAGCTGGAGGGAGAAACAGCAACAGCAGGTGGCCAAAACTGTGCAGAAAATGGTTACGAACATCACTCAACTGCACAGGCTTTGATCTTTCAACCACAATTACACAAACGTCCAGATTAAAAAGAAATATTTAAATTGAAAAGTAAATCTGCGCACATGGGGACAAGCCCCGCTGTATATTACACAAGCACAGTTATAGGACGCTGATTGTTTTTTTCCCTGCACTAATGTATATAGTTTCTCCTTACAGGCAATAACCTTGGCACTGATCAGTAATGTTACCATTATTAGTGGTCTGAGAATAGAAGGAGCCTGGAGACAGGTAATGGTGCCTTGGCGTCTCTGGGGCAGACTGTCTGCCATGAGGGCCTGAGAATGGCATTTATTGCACAATTAGAAAGACGCACAGATCTCCTGTAATCATCCCAGCTCAGGTGTGACATTACAGGACAGCAACACTTCCCCCGGGGGATTATTGATCAGGGCTGCAGTTTGAGACTATGCCTGTCCAAAAATGCAGATTCTGCGACTGTCAAACAAGCTGACCAATGTTTGGTAAGAGAAGAAAAGGTGATTGATGTAGCAATGAAACACTGCTTTGTAGGTATAGTTTTTGGGCTGTAGTCAATGATAGTCATAAAGTAGACATCACTATGTTGACAGTTATGGCGTTGACATTAAAATTTTAACAGACAACGTGCAAACACTGTCAGAATGTCAACAGGTAAAACGTCGACACTGTCAGAATGTCGACACTTAGGTTAGGCTACAGGTGGGAGGGGTAGTGTTAGGCACTAGTGGAAGGAGTTCGGGATAGCAGAGAAAATACCTACCGTACCACAGGAGGTCTGACCAGAAAGTCACAGTCACATGACAGCTGGGACCTGAAAGCCACCTTGGAGCAGGTAAGTCACCCTGATCCACAAGGATGATATGCCAACATTCTATCACACTGATATTTTATCACTGTCTACATGATAAATGTTGACATGGTCAATGTCGATATATCGTACCCAACCCATATATAATTTTTTTGTTATCTATACACTCTTGAACCCCATGCACTGTATTAGCCTAATAATGACGCAGGTATTTTATGCCTTACACCACTATTTTGATGTCTCTTGATTAAATGGCAAAACACTTTAGCTGCTTCGAGCACCCAAGTGAATATGCCCTTTCTTGTTGCAGAAAAGGTTATGTATATCAGACTGGATATAAAATGGTTTTATATAGATTAATGAATAAAATATAAAATCTCTTCCCAAAAATCCCAGCCGTTCAGTGTTGCTTTAACAGGGCGGCCAAATAAACACATGCATATTATGTGACTCCTAATTTAGGGATTCTAAAACTATGGACGTTTAGAGCATCTCATGTCAGTCACATGCATGTATGTACGGACAAACTTTTTGTGTGCTTGAAGTTTTTTTCTTTTGTTTTTCATATAATTAACTTATGTTATAACAGGGGAAACAAACGTTGGTGATAACAGCACCACGGATTTCCCAAATATGTAAGCGTTCAGCACAAATATCCCTAAACAAATGTCCCATTTGGGACAATGATTTGCTGTAAAATAAGAGAACATATCAATTTTCTTTTGGTCACCGAAATACTCTAAAAACGACACGTCGGCACGGGTCGGCGTGCGGTGTGAAAGGGGCATTGCTGAAATCGCGGGTCGCCTGACCCGGCAATTCAACCCGGGAATAAAGCAGTGTTATACCCAGGTTGAATACCAGGTCAGTGGCTGCGTAAACGGGCTCCCGGGTTGATGCGACCCGGGACCCGTTTACTAGATAGGGAGAGGCTGCGCGGAGATGAGCTCATCTTCCAGCGCTGCCGCCGCCTCCGCGCCCCCCCCCCCCCCTGCTATAGCAACCCGCCCGGCTTATAGCCGGGTCGGGAAAGCCTGCAGCAGCTGCCAATGACGGATCCCAACCGGGAAGGACCCGCTTTCAATTCCCAGGTGGGATCCGGCATTGGCAGTGTGATAGGGGTATAAGGTGATAGTTTTGCTAAATGGAAAATCTTACAATATTTGGATACAGCAGTGTTTCCCAACCTCAGTCCTCAAGGCACAGTAATGGTACAGGATTTAAAGATAGCTAAACTTCAGCACAGTGGTAATGAAACAATCTGTGCTCACACATGGATATCTTCAAAATCTGGCCTTTTTGCACGCCTTGAGTACAATAATTGGGAAACACTGCAACATGGTGAGCCAGGATGTAGTTATGTCCACCGGTCACATTATCGACAGCTACATCACGCACCCCCGAAGTCACGACAGTCGGCATGCAGACTAGCAGGGACTATTCCCCCTCATGGGTGTCTACAACACAGAGTGGGAATAGAACCTGTGGCGAGCGCAGCTTGCTTTTTGCACTCGCCCCCTCCATTCCGCCCCCGGGATCCCCAGCGGCGGTCCAGCATACCCAACCCGGTGATCCATTGAGATTTTTCACAGCAGATCAACATGTGGGATTTTCATTTTAAGCCTAACCTAAAGAATCAAGACAATATTATAATATCTTACGCAGTCACAAACACTAAACCCTAATAATTCCTATTACATACATTTACAGTGGAAAACTATATATACTGTATATATAGGTAGTATAAGAAATCACCATGTAGTAATCAGATAACATACTAGAATCAGTATTAGTAACGAGTATAGGGTGCTAGTGGATTGCGCCATGGCAGTAAAATACTGATTACACAGAACATGCAGCTTAATACAGCTTATTTTTAATAAATGCAAACATTCCAATATTGGCTGGAATCACTTACATTGCACAACTTATCACATATCCCTCTAATAATTTATTGGAAGGAGCCATATGACATTAATTATTGTTTTGGCTTTCTATCTCTGAATGTTTATTTTTCAGTTGAAAGCACTCATGCCCTTTGATACTGAATGGTATTACTTTTTTTCTCCCCCCCTGAACAGAATTGAAACCATATGCATTACACTAAGGTTAACGAATTACAGTGCAATGGAAAAACTGCGGGTGGATTTAAAGAAAATTCAGATATTTAAAATTGAGATTGGCACAACTGTAAGTTACTTTATAGACTAACCACAAAAGTTGCAGAGGAGTTTATACACAAACTACATGAACATTTTTTTTTCCTTATCACTCTTGTTTTGAATTATATCTCCTCTATAGCTTTCAGTACTGTAGATATCAGCACCAGATCTGTCAGTTTACCAAACCGCTTTACAGCAGCTGATGGCATTTGCCATCAAATATAGCAGGAAGAGCTCCGCCCTCTATTAATAACGGGCAGGAAGAGCTCCGCCCACTATTAATAACGGGCAGGAAGAACTCCGTCCACTAGTAATAACGGGCAGGAAGAGCTCCGCCCACTATTAATAACAAGCAGGAAGAGCTCCGTCCACTAGTAATAACGGGCAGGAAGAGCTCCGCCCACTATTAATAACTGGCAGGAAGAGCTCCGTCCACTAGTAATAACTGGCAGGAAGAGCTCCGTCCACTAGTAATAACTGGCAGGAAGAGCTCCGTCCACTAGTAATAACGGGCAGGAAGAGCTCCGCCCACTAGTAATAACGGGCAGGAAGAGCTCCGTCCACTAGTAATAACGGGCAGGAAGAGCTCCGTCCACTAGTAATAACTGGCAGGAAGAGCTCCGTCCACTAGTAATAACGGGCAGGAAGAGCTCCGTCCACTAGTAATAACGGGCAGGAAGAGCTCCGTCCACTAGTAATAACGGGCAGGAAGAGCTCCGTCCACTAGTAATAACAGGCAGGAAGAGCTCCGCCCACCAGTAATAAGAAGCGGTACTACCCTCCCCAAACTAGTACAATGAAGGTTCTACAGTATGTCCAGACCTAAGAGAGTAAAAGGTGCTTGCACTTTAAGGGTAAATACATTAAAATCCATTATGAATGCCATTTCCAATTAAAAAAATAAATAATATTTTACACAAAATAAAAAAAGCTCTATTATGTGATGACGGGTACCAACGGTTATTTTAAAGAAGAACTCAACTACTTTTAATTAACAGGACCATCTCTCTGAGGTACTCCCTCCAGTAAGACAGTAACTGACATATTCCCATATGCACGAGGCAGAGGAATGTTGAACGTTAACACCTCTCACGTAAGACCATCAGATCAGTGTTCAACACAGGAGAACTCAAAAATAGTGTAAATCACAGAGATTTCAAACTGTGCAGACATTACTGAATACCCGGACATGGAGGAGGAGGAGGGGTATTCCACTATATATTATGTATGCAACTCCAGATTTTCTCTAAAGAAGAGAGACCTAATATATCGTACACCTACATAATATTAACATATAGACAAATTCACATGCATAGACACACATACACACACATATATATATAAAACATTTATTTTATTTATTTTCATCTATATGATATACTGTAATCAGTACTATTTGTATGGATACACATTCACAAACATCACAACAGGCAAAAATTACTCCAAGATTGACCTGAGTCCTAAATTCTGCATCTTTACGACCATAATAAATTCTTTATGTTAGCATGTAAAACAGACATTTTCAATACCCTATATTTATACAAGCAGTCACACGCATATCTAGCAATGGAAGTTTCCCTTTTCATCTTGAGCGCTGTAGTGCCAATAAGATCTTACAGGGCTGAATGGATTCAATAGAAATCATTAAGCCTGCTGGCCAATCTGCACAGATAATTACACTTTTGGCTACAAATGTACAGTTTTATTTGCAGCGGGGAATTTGACATTTGTAGCCAAAAGGCCACATAAAAGCAGCACGGATTTAACCCAGCAAAATCCAAAAAGAATCCCCTGTATATTTAAGATTCAGATCCTCTTGTCAAAGTCAGAAAAATGTCCCAATGCACGTTGCCATATTTGCACCGCACACTGGTCCGCGCTGCGCGTGCGTACGCTCTCCCGTGGAGGCGCATACCCGCAATAGCGTGCACTCGCAGGCGCGGTATGCGTATTTACGGTAGAGTTTATGTAGTCGTAGCGTGCGACTCATTCGTTACAAATGTTCACAATTAATGTAGTTTATAGATCATGGTCCCTTTGATAGATTCTGAAAGTTTGGTTAAAATACAATGTCCCAGAGCTGAGGAATCCCTCTTTATATCGTACGAAGGGTCTAACAGGAATCATACAGCAGTGTTTGGTACCCATCGGAAGAGTATTTAATTAGCAATATTCCGGTGTTGGTTTGGAGCGTATTAATCGCTCGTGCGAATAGTTATGGACATAAGAAGTTTATGTCCATTTCTATTATTTACACATACTCAGGTATGCGGCGGGAAACCCAGTTTCCCACCCACCTGAGCTGTTGGAAATCGTCACAGCCCACCTGTATGAATCACCCTATGACCTTTTGTTATGATGCAGGGCCGAATTCCTTCGGCCAATGGACAATGGGATTGTAGGACCATGAGATTGCATTGTGTGTGGGGCATAAATAGGCAGGCCGACCACATCCAGCTCTCACTCTCTCATCAACGGTTATCTGCTGATAGCCGGGAGCTGGATATCGAGGCGCAGGCGATCATACCCTTTGTGCGTAAGTTTCTCTCCGTTATCATTGTCTTTCCGTGAGCCAATTTCTCTCTATCTCTATCTCTCTCTCTCTCTCTCCCTCTCTCTCCTCTTTTCTCTTATATCTCCCATAGTATTATAGTATTGTATTGTATTTCATTTAGGTCAGAGTAGTATTGTCTTTTTGTATTTTAGTTCTGTGGTTAGGAAGTCTCTGTTATATTGTAGTGTATCATTTGTACTGTTATCCCCTTTTACAAGTATATTAGATATAATACAGTTAATAGGCTTTGGAACCTAAACCAGTATCTGTGTGTTTTTTATAGTGTTAAGTGTTCACTTGAGCGTCGGTGACGCTCAAGCAGCTTTGTAGTTAGTCAGGTTACACAAGGTTGCACTTACACCCTGTACTCACATTAAGGTATTCTTTGTGTTTCTTTGGTATAAGGTTTAAACATTAAGGTATAGTGTTGTGAGCGTCTGCATCGCTGGTGACCTCCTCGTGGTCTCGAGCGTCCGCTACGCCATAGCGAATCATTACTCTAGTCATAGCCAATAACGTGTCCTGTGATCACTGGGCCGTGAGCGAACGTGACGCTAGAGCGTCTCGCCTACGGCTGAGCGATCGCTACGCAACTAGCGTACCATTACGGTACTTCTTAAGTAAACAGCGTACAGTGTTCTTAGCTTCATAAAGGGTTGTTTATACGACAAGGGAATTTAGCATTGTCAATTGGGGACTCGTCCTATCCTTCTCATATCTGCACTAGGTAGATCAGCAGACATTATCCCTCCAGCAAAGGGTGGGAGGTTGTCTCACAGTGCTGACGGGATAAGCGTCTGCTTCGCTTAGATAAAGAGTGCTGAAGGAATCCGGGAACCGGAAGTAAGAACAAAACGCTTGTGTCTTTTAAAACTGTTTATTTCTCTTCTGTCTTGCGTATACACGCACGCATACATATATCTGCATTTTCTGTTTCAATTTCGTATATCACTATTCCTGTTTGCCAATTTTTATAGTTGATAGAAAGTGCTAAAAAGAGATTTGCTGTTATTTCATAATAAAGGTAATAGTTAAAGTATAGAACAACACACGATTTGTCTGAGATACAAGGCAGTCAGTGTGGATTGCGGTAGATGATCAGGGATCATCTACATTGATAAAGGTAGAAATTGTGTTACGGTGGATCTTTGCATTGCGTACACGTGTCGCTAACAAAGACTAGCGTACGCAATCCAAAAGGCAGACGCACGCAGCGTACATTACGCAACGTAGCGTCCGGTTACGCTCACGTAGCTCAAGTCACGAAAAAGTTGAATTAGCGCAAAGCGATAATTAGCGCAAGGCGATAAGTAACGCACAGCGGTAGATAACGCGAAGCGGTAAATAACGCAAATCTATTTTTGGAAAAAAATCTGAAATTTAGTTTAACAGATCCTGCTCCTAATTGGTAACACTTTTGGCCTAAAGACAATTTCTGCGCAGAAATAGATATAGAAACAAAAGTGTACATGTGTTGAGTGAGTGTGTTTTGTATACAAAAGTTTATATAACTTTAAGGTGGAACCAAAAGGAAAGCCGGGTACTCGTCAAGGGACATACGTGTAAGTGACATATACGGTGGCTAGGGAGGCATCCCTGGTTAAATAATATTTGAGCATTAGAGTATAGCGGACCATAAGGTAACAAGACCAGGAGGTCATAAGGTAACAGACCAGGAGGTCATAAGGTAACAGACCAGGAGGTCATAAGGTAACAGGTAAAATAGACAAAGAGGTCCGCTATAAAAGTCCAGTGGCACAACGCCTGGGGTGTTGGTGCAGAACCCATATAGGCCATACAAGCTCATGCTGAAGGAATCGCGGCCGGAAACATCGATTCCATTGATCTTTCAGTACATGACAAGTAGTGCTCGTGTACTGAACGATTGGACCGCACGTAATTGTGTGCAGTAGTTAGTAATCTGACCTAATACCATTAGAGTAAAGTGGTCACAAACGCTATCTGTACATTCTGACGTGATTTGTGTAATTTTTTATTTTTGGAAGGGAAGTTCGCTGGTCACTCAGGAACTATCTAACAACCCCAACTTTACTGGAAAGAGTAAGTGTCCTGCGGGTAACCCTCATATGTTCCAGTAAACTGAAGGTTCCATAGGGGCCCTGTATCGAGTACGCCAGCACCATATCGGTGTGATCAGGTCGTATTGGTCGAGGTGGGCGAGTGAGTGGGGTACTCGGTAAACCGCCACCGCCGGCCTACTGTGGAGTAATTTGGTTGTCTGTAAAGGCTTGCTGAAAACCTTGATACAGAAATCCAAGGAGGACTAAGCAACACCTGCAGACTATGGGGGCCAGTTGCTCAGGTAGGGGGCGATCAACCCTGGTTCAGGTTGATTCTGTGAACCGACCAGTTGGGTCGGCACGATAGGTAATGTGTGAAAAATATGGAATTCACACCGAATCTTTATGTGATGAATGGGAGAGAATGACTGTACAAGACAGGGACAAATTCCCAAGAATAGGTAGCTTTAGTCCAGAAGTGTTACAAAATTTAAGGAGGAGGATATGTCTCGTAAAATCAGCAAAGAGACGAATTCAGCATCATGATTATTTACAGTTATGGCACCAGGAAGGTGAGATACAGAGAGGTTTGGCTCTGGCGGCAGGATCTGGGGCAGTCAGGAAGTTGATTGCCACAGCTCCTCCTCCACCATACATTGCAGGAGAGAAGTTGATTGCGGAGAGAAACGCACTGGGTTGTAAAACACAAACTCTTAGTAACCCTGTAAATGTTAATGATGTTAACCAAATAACTCATGCAAGTATTAACCCGTGCAAGATGTACCCTGTTTTGAACCTTCCTCAGGAGTGTGATCAAGAAGACGATTCAGCAACAATTTCAGCTCTCTCTTGCAGCCACCATAGCAGAAACCACAGTAGGCACAGCGACACCCACGAGATTAGTGAAAGCCCCTAGCGGAGGGATAGGTGAGGTCGTGTCAACGGGTAAGTACGGCACCATGCACTACACTGAAACAATTGTACCACAACAAGCTGTAGAATCTACACAGGAAGAGGCTGTTAGAATTGCTCCTGTAAGGGTAATAGCAGTTCCCAATGGAAAAACAGATGTGTCTGGAGCCACTCCCATAAGGAACATTGCCATGTACACTCCATTTTCCAGAATGGAATTAAGAACAATAGTGTCCGAATTTCCTGACCCCAGAAAGGACTTAGTTGCTAGCCAAAAATACATCAGGGATCTAGGTAACACTGTAGAACCCAACAACAAGGATTGGCAGATACTGCTAAGAGCTTGTTTACCTTCCAATGTTGATGCAACTCAGTTTTTAGCTGATTGTGCATTGGATAAAGATGTACCGCTTACAGACGTGTACAACAAGGATAATGTAAAAAGGATAAATTTACAGCTAAAGGAGTATTTCCCAGCCGTTGTTAAATGGAATAAAATATTTTCCATTAAGCAAAAGGAGTCCGAAACGGCAACAGAATATTTTCACCGGGCACTATTAGAAATGGCAAAGTACACGGGTATAGAAGACATAAAGACCAACCCAAACCATCGAGAAGTAGCAGTATCTGTACTGATGGATGGTTTAAAGGAAACATTAAAGACTAGGGTTCAGACCACGCAACCATGCTGGCGAGGTCTGTCAGTGTCCGGCTTGAGAGAGGCTGCTATTGATCACGACAGAAACATCACTAGGCACAGAGAGTCGCAAAGTGATAAGTTGATGTCCGTAAGTATACAGGCGCTGACCACAAGGCAGCCTGCGTATGTACCACCGAATCCTGTGGGTAAGGCAAGTGTAATAACATGTTTTTCTTGTAACAGACCGGGACACTATGCACGAGAATGTAGAACAAAGAATGTACAAAGATCTTTTCAACCCCCTAGACAACAACACAACACACGACATTGGGAGCAGGGTCCACAGAGGCGGAGTTTTGAGCCACATACAGGGGAAACAAAAAGATATCCCCCGAACAGAGATTGGCATGCCTCTGGTAGTTCCCAGCTAACTCCCCCACAAGTAGTTGCTGCCAATGGGATTCAGGGAGGTCAGCATACCCAATAGGGGTGTGGCCATACCTGTAATCTGCACCCAGTTAAGTTGATTGCTAGTCTTGGAAGCGAACCAGAAATTGCAATCAATGTAGCTGGTAAAACTTTAAACTTTCTTGTAGACACAGGGGCGGCCAAGTCAGTGATAAATTCGACAGTGGGCATGAGAACCACTGGTAGGACAGTTCCAGCCATGGGAGTAACAGGAGTAGTCCAGCACTACCCTGTTAGCAAACCAGCCGAGATTACAATAGGGCCTTTGCATACCAAGCATTCCTTTTTGCTGGCTGCATCGGCACCAACTAATCTCCTGGGGAGAGACTTACTATGTAAAATGGGTTGCGTCATTTATTGTACTCCTGAAGGTGTATTCTTGGACATTCCTGAGAATCACGCTCAGGAAGTACGAGACATGCTAGACTCCCCATCAAAATTAATGTCACATTCCATTATGACAAATAGGAATCCATCCCAAGTAGAAGAGATGATATCTCAGATACCAGAGTCACTTTGGACAAAAGATGGACAGGACACTGGATTAATGGCAAACGTAGCTCCAGTAGTTGTACAAGTAAAAGATGGTAGGATAGCTCCAAAAATCCCACAGTATCCTCTGAAGCCAGAGGTGGAGTTAGGAGTTTTCCCAGTAATAGAGCGCTTGCTACAACAGGGCATTCTAGTTAGAACGTCCAGCACAGCAAATAGTCCCATCTTCCCTGTTAAAAAGAGTGGGGGGAGGGGTTACAGGCTAGTGCAGGATCTAAGGGGGATTAACAAAATAGTTGAGAGTCAGTTCCCCGTAGTGCCTAATCCAGCTGTCATCCTAATGCAAATTCCTCCCACTGCCAAATTTTTCACTGTTATTGACCTCTGCTCCGCTTTCTTTTCGGTACCTCTGCACCCTGACAGCCAATATTTGTTTGCATTCACATACAGAGGAGTCCAATACACGTGGACTCGGTTACCCCAAGGTTTCATAGATAGTCCAAGTATATTTTCTCAGGCTTTGCATGATTGTTTACAGTCTTTCCAACCAGACAGTGGATCAGTATTGATACAGTATGTGGACGATTTATTACTGTGTTCAGATTCACTGGAGGCATCCCTGAAGGATACGAAACAGCTCCTGTTTCATCTTTCAGACACAGGTCACAAGGTTTCCAAAGACAAGTTGCAATTATGCCAAACTAAGGTAAAATATTTGGGACACTGTCTAACACAAGGACTGAGACACCTGACCGCTGATAGAATCCAAGCCATTAGAGACATGACACTGCCACAAACCCAACAACAGATCAGGACGTTTCTAGGAATGTGTGGGTATTGCCGTAATTGGATCCCAGGGTTTTCCATATTGGCGCTACCTTTGCAGGAAATGGTCTCTTCAAACAAACCTGATCGGATTTCGCATACAGACGAATCTGAAACAGCATTTCAGAGACTCAAACAGTGCCTAACGCAGGCACCAGCACTAGGTATGCCAGACTATGGGAAACCCTTTGAACTATACGGAACAGAAAGTGCTGGGTGCGCAGCAGGTGTACTAACACAAAAACACGGTGACGCCAGCAGGCCAGTCGCATACTACAGCGCCCAGCTAGACACGGTAGCGCGATCCCTCCCCACATGCTTGCGTAGCGTTGCGGCGATAGCATTGCTAGTGACGAAAAGCGAAGATGTCGTGCTAGGCCACAACCTCACAATCCATACACCGCATGCGGTATCTGCCTTATTGAATTCTGCCCAAACCAGACACGTCTCATCTGCAAGGTTTACAAGATGGGAATTGGCATTAATGGCCCCAGTAAACATCACCATAAGGAGATGCAGCGCATTAAATCCTGCAACATTTCTCCCAGATGTGCCTGGTCAGACACAAAGGGTGGAAGGTGAGAGTGATGGGGAAGGAGGATTTAATGCAAAGGAAGATACACATGATTGTATGGAATATTTGACCCAAAATTTTACCGCAAGGCCTGACATCAGTGACAATCCACTGGAAGATGCAGAACTCACGTTCTACACGGACGGTAGTTGTCACAGACAGTCAGACTCGGGAGACTTGTGTACTGGATACGCAGTCGTAGATGACCAAGACACCATAGAAGCGGAACCGCTAGGCCCACCTCACTCAGCCCAGGTTGCTGAACTGGTCGCCCTAACCAGAGCATGTGAATTGGCTAAGGGTAAGTCAGCCAATATCTACACCGATTCCAGATACGCGTTCGGGGTAGTCCATGATTTCGGAGCGCTATGGCGGCTCAGAAATTTCATGACGGCGGCTGGTACACCGATAGCGCATGCAGCTTATATAAAAAGGCTTCTAACAGCGATACAGGAACCCGACAGAGTGGCTGTTATCAAATGTAAAGCACATACATATAGCCAAGACCCAGTATCCCTTGGTAACAGCCGAGCAGACGAAGCCGCAAAGCTTGCAGCTGCTACCCCCATACAGACAGACACCACACAACTGATGGTATTTAATACCATCAACACACAGAAGTTGTGTGAGATGCAGAATTTGTGTTCCACACAGGAAAGAGCAGTCTGGAAGGCAAAGGGATATGGCCAGGAGTCCTCAGGGCTCTGGACGGATGGACATGGTAAACCGGTGGCCCCCAGGGCATACCTTCCATGTCTGGCTGAAGCAGCTCACGGGCTGACTCATCTAGGCAAGGAGGGGATGTGCAAATTGGTAAGAGCATACTGGTGCGCCCCAGGATTCTCCTCTCATGCGAGTAAAAGAGCAATGTCATGCCTTACCTGTCTGAGAAAGAATGTTGGAAAAGCAATACCTACAGAACCATCCCATATCCCACCTGCCGGCGGCCCTTTCCAGGTAATACAAATTGACTTCATTCAATTACCCCCATGTCGAAATTTGAAATATGTACTTGTCTGTATAGATGTTTTCTCGAATTGGGTCGAAGCTTTTCCAGCAGCTACAAATACCGCTATGTTTACAGCTAAGAAAATTGTGCAGGAATTTGTATGTAGATATGGTATCCCTAGAATCATTGAAAGTGATAGGGGTACCCATTTTACAGGTGATGTCTTTCAAGGAATGTGTAAATTGATGGGTATTGATAGCAAGCTGCACACTCCGTACCGTCCACAGGCGAGTGCGAAGGTCGAAAGAGTGAACAGCACTATTAAAAATAAATTGAGTAAAGTAATGGCAGAGACAGGATTGACGTGGCCAGAAGCTTTACCCATTGTTTTGTATAGCATCAGAACCACTCCCAGGTCCCCTCTTAATCTGTCTCCTTTTGAAATCTTGTTTGGTCGACAACCGCATGTCATGATTAACCCTCAGGATGATTTGAAATGTAACAATGAAGTAACTGTAAAGTACTTGATTAACATGAGTAAGCAGTTGAGGAATCAAAATGATAATCTGAAGTTGATGATTCCTGATTTACCAGATAGTAATTGTCATGACATTGAACCTGGGGATTATGTAATGATACGAAATTTTCTACGCTCAGGTTGTCTTATTGATAGATGGGAAGGACCATACCAGGTCTTATTGACTAGCACCACAGCATTGAAGGTTGCTGAGAGAGAGACCTGGGTCCATTCATCCCACTGCAAAAAGGTTGCTGATCCAGAGAAGTCCCGTGATAAGGAACAGACGGTAGAGGTTGTATCACTGGAGTGTCTGTTCCAGGAGGACTGAGGCGGCACCTGAGCCTTGAAGACCGAAAGCAGTTGTCGACTCCCTTCTCCCTTTTATTGTTTTTCTCCACTTCCCAGCCCCTCTCCCTTAAAATTTCTTTTTCCCCCTTCTCATTCTTCTCTATTTCCTCCTCAAAGATGGACTTGCCCCAAGAGACTGTGATCCGGATTTTGATGTTAACCATGATGTTGACCAGAGCAGTCTGTTCCGGCGAGAGTACCATAGAGGTCGAAAGAGGTTCTGGAATGGGTTCCGATTATGATGATGGAGGCGTAGTTTTCCAAGATCAACCGAACCAACAAGCAAAGGCGAGTATCAGAAAACGGTCCGATAGAAGAAATTGTGATGGATTGTTAGCTGAAGAAAATTGTATCTGTAGGCTCTGTGATAATCTGGTTGAAGATGGATGCATAAAGAAATGCCAATCTAGTTTTAATATCCATATAGACCGGCATCCATTGAGTGACTATCACTCCTTAGTGGGTAACGTGTTAAACCAAACAGATTGTTGGGTATGCTCTCAAGTACCTCAGGGTCACAGCAAATCAGGGCTAGTACCATTTCCTTTAACGTTAGGGGAGGTACTTGAGCTAAGTGGTGGGAGACCGGTGGACCGGAGGTTTAACATCTCCAGCCCTCCTAGTTTGAAGCTCCACCAATACCATGTGGATAGGTCCCTCTTATGTTTTAACATCTCCAATCCCAGAAAACCGGGAAATTGGGAAGTGTCATGGAGCAACCTTACCATGACCTTTTCACACAGAGCAGATAGAATGCCTACAGATACAGAGCTCATACGCCATATAGCCAGTAGAGGAAAATCTTTTCGGTATCGATATACCTTAGGAAATAGGATTACTAGAGTTGGAGAGGTATCACCAGGATACTGTGCACATATCGTACAAACTGATACGTGCATTAAGCAGATGGAAGAATTAGGGTCAGGAGACTTCACCTGGAAGGTTTGTAACATGGTCATGTCCTTCTCCGTCCCTTATGTTCTCCCCGATGACGCATATTTCATATGCGGGAGAAAGGCGTACAAGTGGCTTGCCCCAAACTCTGAAGGATTGTGTTATATTGGAAAAGTATTGCCTGAAGTGATGACTGTTACACATGACAAAATGAAGGACATACACCGTGGTGCCCAAGCTCCTTATACTCACACTCATTACGAGCACCGAGTTAAAAGACAACTGTCAGAAAGGTTAGAGCATCCGGCCTCTGATCTTATCCATGAATCCACCGGGATTCAGGTTCTGGTAGCGTTAGATTTCACTCGTACCGCTCGAGGTGTGATGAATTATAGATACATTTCCGCACTCGCCAATTTGTTAGATAATATCACTGAAATGTATGATGACACGTTTAGATACACTGGAAGAGAACTTCAAGCTTACAAAACAGAACTAGTTCAGCATAGGATGGTTCTTAATTATCTTACGGCAGTAACAGGCGGATATTGTGTTACATTGGCAACACAGTACGGCATAAAGTGTTGCACGTATATCACAAATAGCACCGAGGATCCGGTAGAGGTCATAGACCAAAAGATGGACGATATTCTCCAATTGAAGTGGGAATTTCGTCGAAAACACAATCTCACCCTTGCTGCTGTAGGTAATGAGCTGACTGGTTGGGTGTCATGGTTGAACCCGCGAAATTGGTTCTCCGGTTTGGGAGACTGGGCTCAAGGAGTCATAATGGATGTTGGAAAGTTTCTACTATGTATCTTGGGTGTCGTTATATCGATTGGATTGATATTTAGATGCGGGCAGGCTTTAATGAGGTGCAAACAAAGTACAAGAGTGATGAGCTTGAGGAGCGAGGAAACCGTAATTAACCTGGATTTGATTTATGACCCAATGATAGAAACCAGAATGTGATGAAAATGCGATTATACGGTCCGTTTCTTTCACCTGTTTTTCTGCTTTTCTCCAAGATACAAAGACCCCCTTGGACGAGGAAGTTGACGAGACGCTATACAGACAACAGACAAGCACCAAAGAAGAAGATTTGACAACTTTAAATATGGACACTTGATGAACTTTGCCATGGATCCCCAGTTTCCCTAGTATTTTTAAACTCACGCTAGCCCAACATTTTTTTGTAAATCTGATGGCTCAGACAAAGCTATTTGCTCATGCCCAAGGAGCAATACAGCGCAAAGAAGACGACTCTCAACAGATACCGAACACAACTTCGACGACAGATGTACATTTCCCTGACATAGAATATCATTGCATTTTCCATAAGTGTTCTTTATCTTCATCTCTACAACCCTCAGGTAATGACACACATAGACGATAGGGAATACAGGCACAGATATCAGCAACCACATACCTCCCCCATTCATGTATCATCAACTAAAATGTGCATCCCCATTTTGTTACAACCACAGCCGAAATGAGCTCGGTAGAGTTTGACAGCCCATCCACAGACCTGTACCACAGGATAAGAAGGAATTCAAATGTATACTTCGCAATACCTCGAAGCTTGATTTACCACACGTACGGCACGATGATACATGACCCTCCAAACATGGACTCATACACACATGCTTCTGCTTTCTCACTAGGTCATACCCTCTTCACACCTACTCCACTCTTCTCCCCTACCCAACCATGGAAATCAATTAACCCCTGACTTACATTTTTCTCCTTAAATATTTTGTGGCAGTTATTATTGACTGCCAAAGGGTGGACTGTCAAAGTCAGAAAAATGTCCCAATGCACGTTGCCATATTTGCACCGCACACTGGTCCGCGCTGCGCGTGCGTACGCTCTCCCGTGGAGGCGCATACCCGCAATAGCGTGCACTCGCAGGCGCGGTATGCGTATTTACGGTAGAGTTTATGTAGTCGTAGCGTGCGACTCATTCGTTACAAATGTTCACAATTAATGTAGTTTATAGATCATGGTCCCTTTGATAGATTCTGAAAGTTTGGTTAAAATACAATGTCCCAGAGCTGAGGAATCCCTCTTTATATCGTACGAAGGGTCTAACAGGAATCATACAGCAGTGTTTGGTACCCATCGGAAGAGTATTTAATTAGCAATATTCCGGTGTTGGTTTGGAGCGTATTAATCGCTCGTGCGAATAGTTATGGACATAAGAAGTTTATGTCCATTTCTATTATTTACACATACTCAGGTATGCGGCGGGAAACCCAGTTTCCCACCCACCTGAGCTGTTGGAAATCGTCACAGCCCACCTGTATGAATCACCCTATGACCTTTTGTTATGATGCAGGGCCGAATTCCTTCGGCCAATGGACAATGGGATTGTAGGACCATGAGATTGCATTGTGTGTGGGGCATAAATAGGCAGGCCGACCACATCCAGCTCTCACTCTCTCATCAACGGTTATCTGCTGATAGCCGGGAGCTGGATATCGAGGCGCAGGCGATCATACCCTTTGTGCGTAAGTTTCTCTCCGTTATCATTGTCTTTCCGTGAGCCAATTTCTCTCTATCTCTCTCTCTCTCTCTCTCTCTCTCTCCCTCTCTCTCCTCTTTTCTCTTATATCTCCCATAGTATTATAGTATTGTATTGTATTTCATTTAGGTCAGAGTAGTATTGTCTTTTTGTATTTTAGTTCTGTGGTTAGGAAGTCTCTGTTATATTGTAGTGTATCATTTGTACTGTTATCCCCTTTTACAAGTATATTAGATATAATACAGTTAATAGGCTTTGGAACCTAAACCAGTATCTGTGTGTTTTTTATAGTGTTAAGTGTTCACTTGAGCGTCGGTGACGCTCAAGCAGCTTTGTAGTTAGTCAGGTTACACAAGGTTGCACTTACACCCTGTACTCACATTAAGGTATTCTTTGTGTTTCTTTGGTATAAGGTTTAAACATTAAGGTATAGTGTTGTGAGCGTCTGCATCGCTGGTGACCTCCTCGTGGTCTCGAGCGTCCGCTACGCCATAGCGAATCATTACTCTAGTCATAGCCAATAACGTGTCCTGTGATCACTGGGCCGTGAGCGAACGTGACGCTAGAGCGTCTCGCCTACGGCTGAGCGATCGCTACGCAACTAGCGTACCATTACGGTACTTCTTAAGTAAACAGCGTACAGTGTTCTTAGCTTCATAAAGGGTTGTTTATACGACAAGGGAATTTAGCATTGTCACTCTAAAATCTGGGCAGGGAGTTTAGCTGCACCTTCCCGGTATAGACAAAGAGGCTGACTACAATATAAGCAGTCATCATCAATGCTTTTAATAGTGCAGATCTCGTCGTAATACTATTTGTCCACTTTCAATAACCACCCAGCAATTCATTGTTTAAAGTTAACTAAAACCATTACTTTCAATCCAATTCTCTGCTGCAATATTAAAATGAGCACTAAATGAATAATAATAATAATAATAATAATAATAATAATAATAATAATGTATATTCAAACTGTACCTGTCACTTAAACATAGTATGTTCTGCCGCCAACTGGGTGAAAACTGTTGGCCAAGAGGGTGCCAATAAATCAGATGTATTAAGCCTGGAAAAGTGATAAAGCAGTGATAAATCAGCTCCAATATGTAAATTAACAGTTAGGAGCTGATTGGCTGGTGCGTCATTACCTTCCACTTATCACCGCTTTATCACTTCCCCGGACTTTTACATCTGCCCCATATTGTGTGGTGTTGCCACCAAAATCTTTGATAAAAACACATTGTATAAACGCCCCTACAATCCTACATCACCACCATGACTACGGGTTTAGACCTCAATAGTGCTCCGAAAAGTGTGTGTTGGTGACAAATACACCTCGGACCGAATTCAATTACACTGCGGCACTTACCGTGGGCTTGTAGCTCCCAGGATAATTGCTCAGGGGCTATTCGATTACACCCTGCATGCTGCAATAAATGCAGATTTCTGTTTGTACCCTCCTGAGGTACAAATAGAAATCAGAGGTAAGTAGGGCTTTCTGCAGCTGCCCATAAGCAGCTAACCTATAGCTATGTGCACTTAACCATGAATCTATGGGTTACTGTGCTATAGCTGGGAGAAACAGGTAGCTACTTAAATAGCACCGGGCGCTAAACCCAAACCCTGCATCAGCGCGGTAATTCCTGCGGCAAACTGACTTTTCCCAGTGGAGGATGTGTGCTTAGTATAAATATGGCTGCCCTAACATTCTTTATGAAACCGCACATTGTATAGGACTATGGAGTATATTTATGAAAGCAAGATAGCTCTTTTATCCAGCTTCTCCATATCTATTCAAGGGTTACTGTTCTGGAGAAGTCTATTTAAGAAGGGTTGTATGGTTACTTGTACCACCACAATTCCCTAATAGCGATCATCACCCTTAGGATGGTGATAGCAGGGTTAGTCCACAGAAAAATATTGATATTTCAATCTTAAAATATATATGGAATTAGCATGTTTTACGGACAGCCGCATCCCGTTTGTCGGAATCCACGCAGCGAGGCCCCTCGTGATCTCGTTGCACTTGCCACCCTTCAGGCCCAGTCGCTCGCTTTGCTTGCCACAGGTTATATTCCCACTCGGTCGGTTGACCCACCAACTGAGTGGGAATACCTTGTGGAGGTCAGGATTTCATCCAGTGGTATTTCACCGGTTGTCGGGAATCCCGACAGCTGGAATTTTAGAATCCCATATATATGTACCACAGATTGACTAGTCTCATTGGGGGATATTCAATTGTTTGAAAAGTCGTTGGGTGTCTGTTTTTTCCTGTTTATTAGATAGGAAAAAACAGACACTCAACTGACTTCTCAAACAATTGAATACGCCCCTTTGTTTCTATTATTTATTTATGTACATTTTTCTTTGGCTAAAAGGAAACTGGGAGCCCAAGCTCGGGCAAAGCCAGGTCACGCATGGGCAGATACATGCTAATACACGTCAGGCAGTATTATAAAGGAACTCAGCTGCCCGAGTGACATTTCATTATTAAATTTCGACAATACAAGATTTCACCAACTCAGTAAATGCCGACAGGAAACTTGCTACTGCCGCCTCTTGATAAATAATACACGCCCTTGTTTCTAACTTGCCAACTAGATGATGAACTTTACCTAAAATTAAGATCAGATTCTTTTTAACTGGTTAAAAATAAAGAAATGTTTACAAAATGTTTATTAACACATTTTCAATAGACCATCATCATTTTGTGCTGCACTATATAATATAAATGTGGCGATGTCCATTATCCTGAGCCAATTAAGAATAAACATTATGGGGGGAATTCAATTGTTTGAAAAGTCGGTTGGGTGTCTGACTTTTGACTTTTCAAACAATTGAATACCGCCCTATATACTATACTAAATACACTGGTAGGTTAATTGGATCCCCACAAAATTAACCCTAGCATGAATGTGTGTGCGTGTACATGTGGTAAGGAATATTAGATTGTAAGCTCCACTGGGGCAGGGACTGATGTGAATGGGCAAATATTCTCTGTAAAGCGCTGCGGAATGTGTGCGCGCTATATAAATAACTGGTAATAATAATATAACATTGTAGGTATTGATTGGCTGTACAAATATAATATGTTCTTACCATCCACATTCACTGCTGTCCACAATCAATGCAAGATCAAGGAGTACCCGAGGAGAGCCTATATAATACATTTACTTAATGGTATTTCTCTCCCCTGAAGTATTTCCTAAAAGCAGCATTTATGTTTCCAGTTATATGGTCCCACTGAGCATGTTTCAATAAAAAGGGTGAACAGCAGCATTTAAAACAGCAGTCAAAAGGTATTTCCATCACTGTCACCATTATAATATCTCCAAAGTACAGGCCCAGACGAAGCGATGAAAACTGCTTGTATGCGTTCAGTCTGGCGCTGGGAGAGACAGATTAATAGCCAGGTATTTCATCTGTTACCAGGCAGCTTTACGGAATGTTTTCTTACACACGTGTCTGACACAGACATGCAGGGCAGGTACTACTCACCACTTATTTTTCTTGCGGATGTAGTCTTTTTCAGAAAGGTTGACTAGATAGATCATGGGCTTGGAGGTCAGAAATAGGTGTTTATTTAGCACATCAATCTAGAAGGAAAAAAAACCTGTATAAATTATGACGTCAGACGGCAACAAACGCAGGTTGCGCAATTTCTGAACTATATTTCTCAATGCACTGAAAACCCACCTTGCAAAGAAATGTAGGTTTTCGCCCCCAACAAATATTTTTTTAGATAGAGGTAAATGTATTATAGCAGCGCGCATCGTGCAGCTATAACACTTCCTGCTTCGCCTCATTACCAAGGTGAAGCAGGAAGTGACATCAACAAGATGTATTAACATCTTGTCTGCCGAAGTGGGGGAGCCTCCGGTGATGTCCCCCTAGCACACAGTGCAACAGCTCGGCGCTGACACGCTGTCTGCACCTGTCCTGGCCAGCTCCTCTGCGCATTGCGCGGGATCTCGCTACTCACGCGAGATCCCCAGGGCGGTCCGGAGCCGGCACCCGCCACAGGCAGGGACAGCTCTATCCCTGCTGTGGTGAATGGGCATCGCCACCTGCAGCTGCCGAAATCAACAGCTGCAGGTGTCTGAACGGTCGCGCATATCGGCCCATCTTTGAGATAGCAGCGCTGATATGGACATTTGTACGTTTGTGTGCGCCCCGCACACAGACGTACAAATGTTGTAAATCACAATGGTCTGCGTACACTAGGAATATAGCTTTGTCGCTTCCAGTAGTTTAATTTGTGCCTATAGGACACAGATTTTGAGTGAAAAGTCGCTTGGTGTTGCAGTGTCTCCCGGGTGCACCAAAAAGGGGCTATTTGGCGAAACTTGAGCATCCCCCCCAAGTAAAATCCACCATTCCCAGTAGTCCAGACTGTGACTCGTAGAAAGCACTTTCAATGTGAAGCTACTTCTGCTTTTATTACAGCTGGTCTATCCTGGTTTCTAGGAGCTGCGGCCAATGCAGTCCCCAGAAGGAGGTGCATAAGCCCAAGTTTTCATTGGCTTTTTATCTTGCTGTTGTTTTCTTTTTCATGCAAGCGCAATGTATAGGGCAGGCAACCAAACTGCTGACCTGAACTGCAGCCCCCCTCAAGTGAAAAGGTAGGAGCCACCAATGCTTATGCAATATAATGGTTTCTGTTTAATCATTCTACTATACATAAGTTTCTAATAAAGTTGGACTCCTAGGAGGACATGCTTCCCTAAACTTAGTAAACATGGCGTCTGATTCCATTACCAGTGATGCTGGTAATGAACCGTCGGAACGGAGTGGGAACACTAGTATAACTGCGCCACATCATAGGCACAACACTGCCATGAGTAATGTTGCTCTCTCATAATAATCTGTAATACTGTGCACTGCTGCAGCACAGTGCAGATAATATAACTGCATCCTTACTGGGAGAAATCCTACTGAATAACAGATATTTTAAGCTACTTTTGAAAATATAACATGAATAATAAGATTTTACTTACCGATAAATCTATTTCTCGGAGTCCGTAGTGGATGCTGGGGTTCCTGAAAGGACCATGGGGGAATAGCGGCTCCGCAGGAGACAGGGCACAAAAAGTAAAGCTTTTCCGATCAGGTGGTGTGCACTGGCTCCTCCCCCTATGACCCTCCTCCAGACTCCAGTTAGGTACTGTGCCCGGACGAGCGTACACAATAAGGGAGGATTTTGAATCCCGGGTAAGACTCATACCAGCCACACCAATCACACCGTACAACTTGTGATCTAAACCCAGTTAACAGTATGATAACAGCGGAGCCTCTGAAAGATGGCTTCCTTCAACAATAACCCGAATTAGTTAACAATAACTATGTACAACTTATGCAGATAATCCGCACTTGGGATGGGCGCCCAGCATCCACTACGGACTCCGAGAAATAGATTTATCGGTAAGTAAAATCTTATTTTCTCTATCGTCCTAGTGGATGCTGGGGTTCCTGAAAGGACCATGGGGATTATACCAAAGCTCCCAAACGGGCGGGAGAGTGCGGATGACTCTGCAGCACCGAATGAGAGAACTCCAGGTCCTCCTTAGCCAGAGTATCAAATTTGTAAAATTTTACAAACGTGTTCTCCCCTGACCACGTAGCTGCTCGGCAAAGTTGTAATGCCGAGACCCCTCGGGCAGCCGCCCAAGATGAGCCCACCTTCCTTGTGGAGTGGGCCTTTACAGATTTAGGCTGTGGCAAGCCTGCCACAGAATGTGCAAGTTGGATTGTGCTACAGATCCAACGAGCAATCGTCTGCTTAGACGCAGGAGCACCCATCTTGTTGGGTGCATACAATATAAACAACGAGTCAGATTTTCTGACTCCAGCTGTCCTTGCAATATATATTTTTAATGCTCTGACAACGTCCAGTAACTTGGAGTCCTCCAAGTCACTTGTAGCCGCAGGCACTACAATAGGCTGGTTCAGATGAAATGCTGACACCACCTTAGGGAGAAAATGCGGACGAGTCCGCAGTTCTGCCCTGTCCGAATGGAAAATCAGATATGGGCTTTTGTAAGATAAAGCTGCCAATTCTGACACTCTCCTGGCAGAAGCCAGGGCTAGAAGCATGGTCACTTTCCATGTGAGATATTTCAAATCCACCTTTTTTAGTGGTTCAAACCAATGAGATTTTAGGAAGTCCAAAACCACATTTAGATCCCACGGTGCCACTGGAGGCACCACAGGAGGCTGTATATGCAGCACTCCCTTAACAAAGGTCTGGACTTCAGGGACTGAAGCCAATTCTTTTTGAAAGAAAATCGACAGGGCCGAAATTTGAACCTTAATAGATCCCAATTCGAGACCCATTGACAATCCTGATTGCAGGAAATGTAGGAATCGACCCAGTTGAAATTCCTCCGTCGGAGCACTCCGATCTTCGCACCACGCAACATATTTTCGCCAAATTCGGTGATAATGTTGCACGGTTACTTCCTTCCTTGCTTTAATCAAAGTAGGAATGACTTCTTCCGGCATGCCTCTTTCCTTTAGGATCCGGCGTTCAACCGCCATGCCGTCAAACGCAGCCGCGGTAAGTCTTGAAACAGACAGGGACCCTGCTGAAGCAAGTCCCTCCTTAGAGGTAGAGGCCACGGATCTTCCGTGATCATCTCTTGAAGTTCCGGGTACCAAGTCCTCCTTGGCCAATCCGGAACCACTAGTATCGTTCTTACGCCTCTTTGCCGTATAATTCTCAATACTTTTGGTATGAGAGGCAGAGGAGGAAACACATACACCGACTGGTACACCCAAGGCGTTACCAGCGCGTCCACAGCTATTGCCTGCGGATCTCTTGACCTGGCGCAATACCTGTCCAGTTTTTTGTTGAGGCGAGACGCCATCATGTCCACCATTGGTCTTTCCCAACGGGTTACCAGCATGTGGAAGACTTCTGGATGAAGTCCCCACTCTCCCGGGTGAAGATCGTGTCTGCTGAGGAAGTCTGCTTCCCAGTTGTCCACTCCCGGGATGAACACTGCTGACAGTGCTATCACATGATTCTCTGCCCAGCGAAGAATCCTTGCAGCTTCTGCCATTGCCCTCCTGCTTCTTGTGCCGCCCTGTCTGTTCACATGGGCGACTGCCGTGATGTTGTCCGACTGGATCAATACCGGTTTTCCCTGAAGCAGAGGTTCTGCCTGGTTTAGAGCATTGTATATTGCTCTTAGTTCCAGAATGTTTATGTGAAGAGACGTTTCCAGGCTCGTCCATACTCCCTGGAAGTTTCTTCCTTGTGTGACTGCTCCCCAGCCTCTCAGGCTGGCGTCCGTGGTCACCAGGATCCAATCCTGTATGCCGAATCTGCGGCCCTCCAATAGATGAGCACTCTGCAACCACCACAGAAGAGACACCCTTGTCCTTGGAGACAGGGTTATCCGTAGGTGCATCTGAAGATGCGACCCTGACCATTTGTCCAACAGATCCCTTTGGAAAATTCTTGCGTGGAATCTGCCGAATGGAATCGCTTCGTAAGAAGCCACCATTTTTCCCAGGACTCTTGTGCATTGATGTACAGACACCTTTCCTGGTTTTAGGAGGTTCCTGACAAGCTCGGATAACTCCTTGGCTTTTTCCTCCGGGAGAAAAACCTTTTTCTGAACCGTGTCCAGAATCATCCCTAGGAACAGCAGACGAGTTGTCGGCATTAACTGGGATTTTGGAATATTCAGAATCCACCCGTGCTGTTTTAGCACTTCTTGAGACAGTGCTAATCCCATCTCTAGCTGTTCTCTGGACCTCGCCCTTATTAGGAGATCGTCCAAGTATGGGATAATTAATACGCCTTTTCTTCGAAGAAGAATCATCATCTCGGCCATTACCTTTGTAAAGATCCGAGGTGCCGTGGACAATCCGAACGGCAGCGTCTGAAACTGATAGTGACAGTTTTGTACAACGAACCTGAGGTACCCCTGGTGTGAGGGGTAAATTGGAACGTGGAGATACGCATCCTTGATGTCCAAGGATACCATAAAGTCCCCCTCTTCCAGGTTCGCTATCACTGCTCTGAGTGACTCCATTTTGAACTTGAACTTCTTTATGTACAGGTTCAAGGACTTCAGATTTAGAATAGGCCTTACCGAGCCATCCGGCTTCGGTACCACAAAAAGAGTGGAATAATACCCCTTCCCTTGTTGCAGAAGAGGTACCTTGACTATCACCTGCTGAGAGTACAGCTTGTGAATGGCTTCCAACACCGTCTCCCTTTCGGAGGGGGACGTTGGTAAAGCAGACCTCAGGAAACGGCGAGGTGGATCTGTCTCTAATTCCAACCTGTATCCCTGAGATATTATCTGCAGGATCCAGGGATCTACTTGCGAGTGAGCCCACTGCGCGCTGTAATTTTTGAGACGACCGCCCACCGTCCCCGAGTCCGCTTGAGAAGCCCCAGCGTCATGCTGAGGCTTTTGTAGAAGCCGGGGAGGGCTTCTGATCCTGGGAAGGAGCTGCGTGTTGCTGTCTCTTCCCTCGACCTTTGCCTCGTGGCAAATATGAATAGCCCTTTGCTCTCTTATTTTTAAAGGAACGAAAGGGCTGCGGTTGAAAAGTCGGTGCCTTTTTCTGTTGGGGAGTGACTTGAGGTAGAAAGGTGGATTTCCCGGCTGTAGCCGTGGCCACCAAATCTGATAGACCGACTCCAAATAACTCCTCCCCCTTATACGGCAAAACTTCCATATGCCGTTTTGAATCCGCATCGCCTGTCCACTGTCGCGTCCATAAAGCTCTTCTGGCCGAAATGGACATAGCACTTACCCGTGATGCCAGTGTGCATATATCCCTCTGTGCATCACGCATATAAAGAAATGCATCCTTTATTTGTTCTAACGACAGTAAAATATTGTCCCTGTCCAGGGTATCAATATTTTCAATCAGGGATTCTGACCAAACTACCCCCGCACTGCCCATCCAGGCAGTTGCTACAGCTGGTCGTAGTATAACACCTGCATGTGTGTATATACTTTTTTGGATATTTTCCATCCTCCTATCTGATGGATCTTTAAGTGCGGCCGTCTCAGGAGAGGGTAATGCCACTTGTTTAGATAAGCGTGTTAGCGCCTTGTCCACCCTAGGAGGTGTTTCCCAGCGCTCCCTAACCTCTGGCGGGAAAGGGTATAATGCCAATAATTTCTTTGAAATTATCAGCTTTTTATCAGGGGCAACCCACGCTTCATTACACACGTCATTTAGTTCTTCTGATTCAGGAAAAACTATAGGTAGTTTTTTCATACCCCACATAATACCCTGTTTAGTGGTACCTGTAGTATCAGCTAAATGTAACGCCTCCTTCATTGCCAAAATCATATAACGTGTGGCCCTACTGGAAAATACGGTTGATTCGTCACCGTCACCACTGGAGTCATCGCCTGTGTCTGGGTCTGTGTCGACCGACTGAGGCAAAGGGCGTTTCACAGCCCCTGACGGTGTTTGAGTCGCCTGGACAGGCACTAATTGATTGTCCGGCCGTCTCATGTCGTCAAACGACTGCTTTAGCGTGTTGACACTATCCCGTAGTTCCATAAATAAAGGCATCCATTCTGGTGTCGACCCCCTAGGAGGTGACATCCCCATATTTGGCAATTGCTCCGCCTCCACACCAATATCGTCCTCATACATGTCGACACACACGTACCGACACACAGCAGACACACAGGGAATGCTCCTAATGAAGACAGGACCCACTAGCCCTTTGGGGAGACAGAGGGAGAGTCTGCCAGCACACACCAAAAGCGCTATATATATATCAGGGATAGCCTTATAATAAGTGCTCCCCTATAGCTGCTTTGTTATATAAAAATATCGCCATAAATTTGCCCCCCCTCTCTGTTTTACCCTGTTTCTGTAGTGCAGTGCAGGGGAGAGACCTGGGAGCCGTCCTGACCAGCGGAGCTGTGAGAGGAAATGGCGCCGTGTGCTGAGGAGATAGGCCCCGCCCCTTTTCCGGCGGGCTCGTCTCCCGCTATTTTGAGAAATCAGGCAGGGGTTAAATATCTCCATATAGCCTCTAGGGCTATATGTGAGGTATTTTTAGCCTTTATAGGTACTCATTTTGCCTCCCAGGGCGCCCCCCTCCCAGCGCCCTGCACCCTCAGTGACTGCCGTGTGAAGTGTGCTGAGAGGAAAATGGCGCACAGCTGCAGTGCTGTGCGCTACCTTTAGAAGACTGCAGGAGTCTTCAGCCGCCGATTCTGGACCTCTTCTGTCTTCAGCATCTGCAAGGGGGCCGGCGGCGCGGCTCCGGTGACCATCCAGGCTGTACCTGTGATCGTCCCTCTGGAGCTTGATGTCCAGTAGCCAAGAAGCCAATCCATCCTGCACGCAGGTGAGTTGACTCCTTCTCCCCTCAGTCCCTCGCTGCAGTGATCCTGTTGCCAGCAGGAATCACTGTAACATAAAAAACCTAGCTAAACTTTCTCTAAGCAGCTCTTTAGGAGAGCCACCTAGATTGCACCCTTCTCGGCCGGGCACAAAAATCTAACTGGAGTCTGGAGGAGGGTCATAGGGGGAGGAGCCAGTGCACACCACCTGATCGGAAAAGCTTTACTTTTTGTGCCCTGTCTCCTGCGGAGCCGCTATTCCCCCATGGTCCTTTCAGGAACCCCAGCATCCACTAGGACGATAGAGAAATTAAATATTTCACACACGAATGAACATGAAAGTATGTCAAATATCTCAAGTTCTGTCAACCTAACGAATGTTTTACATCTTAGCCTATGTAAAAGTGCAGATCCAATTTAATAAAAGGCTAACGCTGCTCCTCACCTCCACGGGGGAAATTCAAGTGTTTTGCGCGCCACTAGATGGCTCCCAACGGAGCAAATCAGGTGTTGCTCCATTTGGGCGTGCACAGCCGTCAGCACTGACATTACCGCTTGTTGTTCCGTCACTTTGACGGGCTGATAACTAGTATTAAATAATAAACTTGTGTTTCAGTAGTCCTTTATGGCTGAAATACTGCCCTAAAATACTAATTCAATTCTGAAATTCTGTCCCACTAATGCCCCATCATACTCAGCAGCATTTTACACAGCACCCAAAAGCCAGTGTTGTCAGCTATATATATCAATTGGTGAACAAACTGTCGTTTGTAACTGGATGACAAGAGAATAGGGAGTTACCTCTGCTCAAGCTGCATTCACCGTGTACAAATCACTGAACCAAGCCTTTAGCGTTTATTAATATTGAGCATTTCATTTAGATTTCAATTGGTTTGTGCATTAAATTCTGATTAAAAAAAAGCAAAGTATTCAGTTCATGATAAACAAAAACATGACAAACCCAACATATACTGAGGTAAGAACAAGCGGTTTATCAGGCGACCGCCTTAATACCGCAACACGGCTTCAGATAAGTGCTAACTGGCTGCAAGACCTCTCTCTGAATATCACAGCTTTAATAACAGTTACAGTAACTATGACCCATCTACTACAATATTTAGCAAACCTTAGATAATTTATAGCTGGCACTGTCTCAATGACATGAGGCACATAT
This sequence comes from Pseudophryne corroboree, assembly GCF_028390025.1. Lineage (NCBI taxonomy): Eukaryota > Metazoa > Chordata > Amphibia > Anura > Myobatrachidae > Pseudophryne > Pseudophryne corroboree. Next base: position 94,137,811 of record NC_086450.1, on the reverse strand, counting down.
TAAACAAAGTGAATCTTGCATGAGTTGTAAATGTAAAATAGGATTTTAATTATCTACCGGTAAATTCTTTTCTTGTAGTCCGTAGAGGATACTGGGGATCCACTTAGTACCATGAGGTATAGACAGGTCCACTAGGAGCCTTGGGCACTTTAAGAATTTGATAGTGTGGGCTGGCTCCTCACTCTATGCCCCACCTACCAGACTCAGTCTAGGAAACTGTGCCCGAGGAGATGGACATACTTTGAGAGAAGGATATAAAAGGATAGTGGTGAGATTCCGAACCAGCACACACAAACAAGAGGAAAGCCAGCTGAACCAAACAACAATAATTAACCAAGTAACAGTGCAGGACGAACGAAGCACCGGGCAGGCGCCCAGTATCCTCTATGGACTACGAGAAAAGGATTTACCGGTAGGTAATTAAAATCCTATTTTCTCTTATGTCCTAGAGGATACTGCGGATCCATTTAGTACCATGGGGAAGTACCAAAGCTCCCAATCCGGGTGGGAGTGTGCTGAGGTTCCTGCAGAACTGATCGACCAAACTGAAGGTCCTCAGAGACCAAAGTATCGAACTTATAGAACTTTGCAAACGTGTCCGAACCTGACCAAGTAGCTGCTCGGCAGAGCTGTAAGGCCGAGACACCGCGAGCAGCCGCCCAAGAAGAAACCACTGATCTAGTCGAGTGGGCCAGTAACGATTTGGGAATCTGCAATCCTTACGTGGAATAAGCATGCTGGATAGTGAGCCTGATCCAGCGCACAATCGACTGCTTTGAAGCAGGACACCCAATCTTATTGGGATCGTAAAGAACAAACAGCGAGTCAGGCTTCCTGTGACGAGCTGTTCTCTTCACATACACCTTCAAAGCCCTCACAACATCCAAAGAGTTTGAAGTGACAGAGGTGTCGGTAACAACCGGAACCACAATAGGTTGGTTGATGTGAAACGCAGACACCACCTTAGGAAGAAATTGTTGACGAGCCCTGAGTTTAGCTCTGTCCTCATGGAAAATTAAATAGGGGCTCTTGAAAGACAACGCCCACAGCTCCGACACACGTCTTGCTGAAGCCAAGGCTAACAGTGTGACGATCTTCCACATAAGATATTTTACATCTACCTCCTGTAATGGTTCAAACCAATCCGACTAGAGGAACTGCAGCCCCAAATTGAGATTCCCAAGGTGCCGTGAGAGGCACAAAGGGAGGCTGGATGTGCAGAACCACTTTCAAGAACGTCTGGACCTCAGGGAGAGAAGCCCAAATGTTTCTGAAAGAAAATGGACAAGGCCGAAATCTGGACTTTTATGGAGCCCAGACGTAGGCCCACATCCACACCCGACTGCAGAAAAAGCAGGAAAGGTCCCAGATGAATGTCCACCGCAGAATATTTTCTGCTCTCACACCAAGAGACAAATTTCTTCCAAATACGGTGGTAATGTTTAGACGTTACCCCCTTCCTGGCTTGAATCATAGTCAGGATGACCTTGTCAAGGATGCCTCTCCTGGCTAGAATCAGCAGTTCAACTTCCATGCCGTCAAACGTAGCCGTGTTAAGTCTTGATAGACGAACGAGCCCTGTTGCAGAAGATCCTCGCAAAGAGGTAGAGGCCACGGATCTTCCAGGAGCATCTCCAGAAGGTCCGCGTATCAGGCCCTTCTTGGACAGTCCAGAGCAATGAGGATTACTTAAACTTTTTCCCTTTTTATTCTTTTCAGAATTCTTGGGATTAGCGGAAGTGGAGGGAACACGTGCACAATCTGATAGACCCATGAAGTTGTCAGATAGTCCACTGCCACTGCCTGTGAGTCTCCCGACCTGGAACAATACCGCTTGAGCTTCTTGTTGAGACGAGAGGCCATCATGTCGATTTGTGGACATCCCCATCGACGTGTCAAGCACATGAACACCTCCGGGTGAGGGCCCCACTCCCCCTGTGTGCAGGTCGTGTTTGCTGATGACGTCTGCTTCCCAGTTGTCTACTCCCGGAATGAAGACCGCCAACAACGCCACAGTATTTTTCTGCCCAAAGGAGAATTCTTGATACCTCTGACATTGCTGCTCTGATTTTCGTTCCGCCCTGTCGGTTTATGTACGCTACTGCCGTCACATTGTCCAACTGAACCCGAATGGCCTGATCCTGAAGAAGATAAGAGGCTTGCAGCAGGGCGTTGTATACAGCCCTGAGTTCCAGAATGTTGATTGGAAGGACGACTTCCTGACTTGACCATCTTCCTTGAAACTGTACCCCCTGGGGGACCGCTCCCCAACCTCTGAGGCTTGCGTCCATGGTTAGCAAAATCCAATTCTGAATCCCGAGCAGTCGGCCCTCGATTAAGTGAGAAGTCTGGAGCCACCACAGAAGGGAAATCCTGGCCTCTGGCGACAGATGGATCTGTCTGTGAAGATGCGATCTGGACCATTTGTCCAACAGATCCAGCTGTAAGGGCCTCGCATGAAACCTTCCGTACTGAAGCCTCTCGTAAGAGGCCACCATTTTCTCCAGAAGGCGAATGCGTAGATGCACCGATATCCGGGTTGGCTTCTGGACATCCCGAACCATCGACTAGATTACCAAAGCTTTCTCCAACGGAAGAAAAAATTTCTGTGACTCTGTGTCCAGTATCATTCCCAAAAATGGGAGCCTCCGAGTTGGCTCTAAGTGAGATTTCTGGAGATTTAGAATCCACACGTGATCCAGGAGTAGTTTGGCTGTGAGACCAATGCTGTCCAACAACCTTTCCCTGGACGGTGCCTTTATCAGAAGATTGTCCAGGTACGGGATTATGCTCACTCCCTGCTTGCAAAGGAGAAACATCATCTCTGCCATCACCTTCGTGAACACTCTCGGTGCCATGGAGAGACCAAATGGCAGGGCCTGGAACTGGTAATGAAAGTCCTGTAGTGCAAAGCGTAGATACGACTGGTGAGGTGGCCAGATCGGAATGTGAAGGTACGCATCCTTGATATCCAGAGACACTAGGAATTCCCCCTTCTCCAGACCTGAGATCACAGCTCTCAGAGACTCCATCTTGAATTTGAACACTCGTAAGTACGGGTTCAACGATTTTAGATTTAAAATCGGCTTTACTGAACCGTCCGGTTTCGGTACCACAAACAAGTTGGAATAATATCTCTTGTTTTGGAGATGAGGTGGAACTGGAACAATGACCTGAGTATGTACCAGTTTTTGAATGGATCCTATAAGGTTATACTTGCCTTTTGTGAAACTGGTAAGCCTGATTGAAGAATCTGTGAGGTGGGAGCTCCTGAAACTCCAGTCTGTAGCCCTGGGAAATAAGATCTATGAACCAGGGATCCTCGCATGATGTTGTCCAGATGTGACTGAAATTTTTTAGTCGGGGCTCCTACCTGCCAGTCTTCCAGGCCTCCCGGTCCACCGTCATGCAGAAGGCTATGAGGAAGCAGAACTGGAGCTCTGTTCCTCAGAACCGGCAGTTGCTGGTTTACGTAGTTTACCTCTAGCACCTCTGTTGGCAGTAGAAGAACCTCTGACTTTGCCCTTAAACTTGGCAGTCCGAAAGGACTGTAGAGTAGGTCCTGAGTAGGTCTTCCTGGTTGGGGGTGCTGCAGAAGGAAGATATGTGGACTTACCCGCAGTAGCTTTGGAGACCCATTTGTCTAGTTCATCTCCAAATAAGACCTCTCCTGTGAAGGGTAGGCCTTCCACACCTTTCCTGGATTCCGTGTCCGCAGTCCACTGGCGTAACCGTAAGCCCCTGCGTGCTGACACTGCATAGCAGTGGTGCGTGCATTAAGCAAACCTACTTCTTTTATGGCTTCCACCATAAAGTTTGCAGAGTCCTGTATATGTTGCAGGAGTAACACAATCTCCCACATAGATAAGGAATCCAACCCTTCAAAAAGGTTACCCAACCATTTAGCAATGTCTTTAGTAATCCACGCACATGCTATAGTGGGTCTCTGAGCCACCCCCGCAGCTGTGTACAAGGATTTGAGTGTAGTCTCAATATTAAGATCAGCTGTGTCTTTCAGGGAGGCTGCATCAGGGACAGGTAACACAATCTTCCATGACAACCTGGACACAGCTGCATCCGGTACCAGTGGACTTTCCTATTTTTTCCTATTCTCAGGAGGAAAAGGAAAAGATGTGAGTAACCTTTTAGGGATTTGATATTTCTTATCCCATGGTTTTTCAAACAGGGTATTCAATTCCTTTGACACGGGAAAAGTGAATGAGGACTTCTGTTTTACATTAAAATAAGATTCCTCACACTCCTCTGTCACCTTATCAGGAATTTATAGCACATCTCTGATAGCTTCTATAAGAGCCTCTATTCCCTGTGACAGAGCAGTGTCCCCCCCTTCTGAATCCACCTCCCCCTCTTCCATGTCTGACCCCTCGGCGTCAGAGTCAGACTGCAGGATATGGGCCAGAGTTCGTTTTTGTGGACAAATGGCAAGGGACTGAGACGCTTGTTTGGGGACTGAGTCTCTGTTCATAATCTCATTCACAGACTGTCTTATGTATTGCATCTTTCTCATTGTGGGACAATTTATTAGAGGTATTGCAAATCATTCCTTTGATGGAATCCAGCCACGCTGGTTCAGCCCCGCTAGCCTGAGAAGGTGCACTACACTGAGTACATAGTAGTGAGCTCCCTACGGAAGAGGAACACTCTGCCGTACATGAAACACACTCTTTGCCTGACATATTGTAAATGTGACAGCACACACACACAGGAAAGGTTAAAAATCACAATAAACCCACAAAGAGCCCTTCCAGGGAGACTCAGAGGTATTTGGAGGCAGCACACCGCATCCTTTATCGCTAATGCCAAGCTTAGCCAGGTTGCAGACTAAGTCCCCAGATTGGGGACTTAGTACACTAATAATCACTCACCCCCTGCTATGACCCCCTGGTACCGCTGAGGTATTCTGGAGTCACACCGGAGGAGCTGCGTGTCCCTTTCAGTCAGCGTGGTGTCCACTGCAGACGGAAAATGGCGCTGGTGAGCTGCTGGATCTGCTCATAGTGAAGCACCGCCTCTTCAAGGGCGCGCGGCCTAACCGCTTTTTTTTATACTGTCTGAGGTAATTTGTGCTTAAAATAGAAAGAGAACCGTTTTAAGGCTTTGTTTGCCAGTGTGGGTACTGTGTACAGTGTACTGAGATGCAGTTGTGTACGGAGTCTGGAGCGCAATCCGTCCCGGTTAGAAGCCGTGCGTCTCCGTACCCTCATGCCGCCATAATGGCCGGCGACCCGCTAACCAGGACGCCGGCTTAGTACTCACCAGTCTTCTATCTTCTGGCTCTGTTAGGGGTGGCGGCGTACTGCGGAAATGTATGCTCGCCGTGGTGGGGCTTGCGAATAGTTCCCTCAGGAACTAGTGTCCTGTCAGCGGGGAATGGGACCATTAACCCTTCAAGAGGTTGGGCCGTTTCCCCCCTAAGTCCCACGAAGCAGGCAGGCTGGTGCCATCCAGTCCTGCCTGAAAATAACAAACAGAAAAATAAATGCAGAAAACTCTTCAGGAGCTTCCATAAGCGTGACCGGCTTCTCCGAGCACATTTTTCTAAACTAAGTCTGGTAGGAGGGGCATAGAGGGAGGAGCCAGCCCACACTATCAAATTCTTAAAGTGCCCATGGCTCCAAGTGGACCCGTCTATACCCCATGGTACTAAATGGATTCCCAGTATCCTCTAGGATGTAAGAGAAATATAGTAATGTCTATATGAATATTTATACTGTAGCGACATCCTTCAAAGTATATGCTAATTACCATACTATAATAATGTTAAGCTTCACGCCCAGCAATAGTCACAATTTTTTTTAACATTTTTTTGTACATTAGTGGTGCTTTTGCCTATTATTGTATTTGCACATTGCACACTGGTGCCTTGGGAGGGGGGGGGGGGGGGGGCGAAAAGATGTACATCTGATTGAATAAGCACCAATACAAAAAAAAAAACCCCACAAAAAAACTGTTCACTTGGTAATATTTAAATGCCTCATACCTATAGTCCTGTTGACAAATATATTTAACCTTTTCTTCATTATACTGATTTTAGAAGCCTCTGACACGCTGTGGCTAAATGCATGGGTACAATCCAAGCAGTTATTAACAAGATCAAGAAGAAGAGGCAACCCTTAAGCACAATAGCTCATGCTTAACTATTTACTTGAAGTGCCGGGAGGAGCCAGAAAGTCACGAGAGATGTGGTTCAGCAACAACTGGAGTGCCAACGTCATTGTAACAGGACACAACAACAATACTGGATGTGGTCGAAATGCTGTTGAGATCTCGGCATTCGAAATACTGACGCCTGGATCCCGACACCCATCGAATCCCAACATTGGAACTCCAATTGGGTCAGGATCCTGACAGTCGCCATCCCAACTGTAAATGGGTGGGAGGGATGGGGTGTTAGGTTTAGGTGCCAGGCGGGGTGATTAGGGTTAGGCTGCGAGAGGGGCAGGTTAGGTTTAGCATCCCCGGGGGACATTAGGCTGCGGGGGGGTGGGTGAGGGTGGGTGGTGGTGGAGGGAGTGTTAGGGAGGCAGCGGGTCCACGGGTTAGGATTAGGCACCTCCAAGGGACGGATTAGGGTTAGGCACTAAGGGGGGGAGGTTAGGGTTAGGCTATGGGAAGGGTGGGTTAGGGGGGTGACGGGAGGGGAGAACACCCTTACTCACCCCTATCAGTCTTCTCATCAGCGGGATCCCGGCGTCGGTATAACGACAGCCTGGATTTCCTCCCCCAGAATATCAACAATACAGTATCAATGAGATGTTAAAACAAAACAGGAACAGTACCTCCTTGTCATTCCAGTCGTGGTAATAACGGACATGATTCTGTTCATCTATTAACCAGGTTTTCACTTTGCACATTATGTCCTAAGGAAAATGAAACCGGAACAGAAAATTCAAATTATAAAATAAAAATTAACAAACAGAAAGTTATCATGGTTCTATTAAAGCCCATGTGTTCAATTATTTTTAGTTAAATGCTTAACCTAATAATAAAATCATCAGTCTTGGTAAGATACCAGCAAACTATATACTAATATATAACAATAATATTTAATTGGGGGGTTCCATTGAGTGCAAGGTTCCACCATAACCTCACACACTACACATAATTATTATCAGTTTTGCTTGTACCTCTATGGCGTGAGAGACACAGTGCCCTCTCAGTCATGACACTTATCTCTGGCATGGCACCTCTGTGGGCAGCAATAAAAGTTTGAATTGGAGTTCTTCTATAAGGTTGCGCTGTCAATGGCAGTAATTACAGCAGTAAGTTGGAGAGGTAATACAAAATGCCAATAATAAGTAACTGCCTTATGATTCGGGTTACCATACCATCCCTTTAAACTGGGATACTCATGGGTTACACAGGTTCTATGGCTGATTAAAACTAGGTGAAATGCAGGCTTGGAGTAAGCCTGCCACAAAACCTGCGTAATTCATTAGTGTCCCAGTTTAAAGGGATAGTATGGTAAGCCTAATTCTGATGAACTTTACAATTCAATTATGTTTAATTTTATACAATATCGCAAGAGAATGATTTGGTAGATTCTATTCTACAAAACTAAAGAACAGGAATCAGTATCAATCCCTTTTTTCACATTTATTTTAAAAGCAGTCTATTAGATACAGTATAGTTAAAAAAAATGGTATCAGATTTTATTCAATGAACGTAATGCTATTTATAAGAAAAAAGGGAATACAGTAATAAAGAAATATGTGGCAGAAAAAGAAGAGATTCTGTGTAAATAAAGGGTTCAATAAAAACAAGGCTGTGCACTAAGGTAAATAGATCTGTGTGTGTATAAGCTGTACTGCTGTTTGGTTTTCAAGCATATAACTATTTGTCCTGAATAGAAAAATATTAACTATTTGATGCTACAAAGTAGCAGGTTATGCACAAGTGTAAAGAATTCCACTGATATTTTGTTGCATATGATATGAATCACACGCCAGAAGTTTCAGTAAAACACATTTTCAGATTCTACTAGCTATACTTCAGCCAGGCTGTTCAGCCTAGCATCTTTCTTAAGGAAAGAAGCTAGGATGAACAGGGCTGTCTTAGAAGGGTTGTTTTAAAAAGGTTAAGAAAATATTACGATATAGAATTACCCAGGACTTAAACTGGACGAAAACAGTCAAACATCCAACCAACGTTGCAACAGAACAACGACCCTTCCTTTCATCCTCACTCAAAATCATCTGTGCATTTAAACGTATGTACAGGTTGAGTATCCCATATCCAAATATTCCGAAATACGGAATATTCCGAAATACAGACTTTTTTGAGTGAGAGTGAGATAGTGAAACATTTGTTTTCTGATGGCTCAATGTACACAAATTTTGTTTAATACACAAAGTTATTCAAAATATTGTATTAAATGACCTTCAGGATGTGTGTATAAGGTGTATATGAAACATAAATTAATTGTGTGAATGTAGACACACTTTGTTTAATGCACAAAGTTATAAAAAATATTGGCTAAAATTACCTTCAGGCTGTGTGTATAAGGTGTATATGTAACATAAATGCATTCTGTGCTTCGACTAAGGTCCCATCACCATGATATCTCATTATGGTATGCAATTATTCCAAAATACGGAAAAATCCCATATCCAAAATACTTCTGGTCCCAAGTATTTTGGAAAAGGGATACTCAACCTGTATATATCTTTCAAACTATAATCCTCATGATCTCTAAGAACAGAATGCAACCAATTTTGTATAAAACCAGTTATATTGTGATTTGCATGTGACTGTACATACCTGTGTTTGTAATTTTGCTCTGTCATGCTCAGTTAACATACCGCAGAACACCATCAGTAAACAGGCACCTGAACTTTTAACTTTAACAAGTGAAACCTTACACTCTAAGCCTAGATAACTTTGGTTTAATCTCAAACTAACTATGTACCACAAATTGATTTTCTGCATTGCACTTCATGGAGTATTCATAAAGGCCATTACATCATTAAATCTCCCAGCAACTCACCCCTTTGTACATGTTGCCCCCTCTATTATTCACTCCCCTCTTATTAACACTCATGAGATTTTTACTTCCCTATATTCATTGACAATACCATCTACAACATCTCACCATAAAAAACTTTCACAAACCTCTGCCACCCATTTATCTCTTCTACTTCTGACAGCTGGTGACATTTCAACAATTCCAGGACCCAACCACTTGCATCACTTACAATCACCTGATTTATAGCAACATAGGAATCCAGCTAACCTCATAAACATCACGTCTTCCATCACCTTCCAGATCATTAAAATATGCCTTATGGAATGCACGCTCTGTTTGTAACAAACATCCATCCATGACCTCTTCATATCTAACAACTTCAATCTGTTGGCTATAACAGAAAAATGGCTCAGACAATCAGACACGGCCTCCCCTGCAGTACTATCACATGGTGGTCTCCACTTCACACACACCTCCAGGCCTGGTAAGTATAAAGGAGGTGGGGTTGGATTATTACTTTCCCAATCTTTCACATACAGTGTTCTACTACAGGTTCCATCACTCACATTTACATAATTTGAAGTACATTCCATCAGGGTTTACTCTCCATTCTTTCTGCATGTTGCAGCTATCTATCGCCCACCTGGGCATCCCAAACAATTTCTCGAAGATTTTTCTGCCTGGCTGCCTCACTTCTTATCCTCTGACATCTCCACCATCATTATGGGTGATTTCAATATTCCTATTGATCGTCCAAAACCTGTTGCTCATGACTCCAAACTACTCTCTCTAACCTCCTCTCTTGGCCTCTTCCAATGGACTGACTCCTCTACTCATCAGGAGGGCCACTGCCTTGATCTAGTATTCACCAGACTATGCTCCATTTTTGAATTCACTAACACTCCTTTCCCCCTCTCAGAGTACAACCTTATCACCTGCATGCTCTCCTTCATTAATTCAAACTGTGTTGCTGAAGTCCTCCAATCCTCCTCAAACCCGCAGAAATATTAACACAAATAATCTTCAAGAACTTTCCACCTCACTCCAACTGCTTTCACCTATTTCTGCATTCTGAATAGAAAAATATTAACTATTTGATGCTACAAAGTAGCAGGTTATGCACAAGTGTAAATTATTCCACTGATATTTTGTTGCATATGATATGAATCACACGCCAGAAGTTTCAGTAAAACACATTTTCTCCTGAGATGGCTGTATCACACCTGAACCAGACTCTAGAACTAGCCTTGATAAAGTGGCTGCAGCTATCCATCACACTCCACGAAGGCCTAGATGTCAACTATGGCACTCTAAATGATCGAAACATCTACAAAAACGCACATGTAAACTTGAACGTTAGTGGTGTAAATCTCGTATTTCAAGCGACTTCCTCACATATAAGACTGCCTACCACTCTTATAGAAATGCCCTGGACACTGCCAAACAAACATTTCCAAACTCTCATCTCTGCTCAAGTCTCTAACCCCAAACGTCTCTTTAATAAATTTAAATCACTTCTGAATCCTCCCTCACCTACCCCACCAGCCACAATAAAGGCACAAGATCTTGCTTCCTACTTCAAGGAGAAGATTGGTAAGATCCGAGATGAAATGGTATGCTCTTCATCAGCCAGTGACCGGCTCAGTTCTTTACCTGAACCCCCCCTTCCCTGGTACTCTCTCTCCATTTGATCCCACAAATGAAGATGAAGTATCATCACTCTTTTCATCCTGCTTCTCTACTACCTCACCTCTTGATCCTTTACCCTCACAAATAAGTAAAGCTCTGTCTCCGATGCTCATAACTACCTTAACTAACATCTGTACTCTCTCTCTACTGGTATTTTTCGATCACTGTTCAAGCATTCAGTGATTACTCCCATTTGGAAAAAAATAAATTCTGACCCTAACACTCTCTCAAACTACCGCCCTATCTCTCAGCTACCTTGTCTTTCTAAGCTACTTGAGAGACTTGCCTACACTCGACTCACACATTTTCTTAACTCACACAACTTATTGGACCTACTTCAATCAGGCTTCCATTCCCAACCCTCCACAGAGACAGCACTGACTAAAGTGGTTAATGTTTTGATCACTACGAAGTCTAAAGGCCATTACTCACTTCTTATTTTTCTTCTATCTGCTGCCTTTGACACTGTTGACCACTCTCTTCTCATACAAACACTACAATCCCTAGGTCTTAAAGAACCAGCCCTTTCTTCGTTCCTATCCTACCTTTCTAATCGCTCATTCAGTGTTCGTTTCTCTGAATCTACCTCCTCTTTGCTGCCTCTTTCAGTTGGAGTACCACAATGCTCAGTCCTAGGTCCTCTGCTTTCGCAATCTATAACTCATCTCTTGGTAAACTAATGAGCTCGTTTGGATTTCAGTATCATCTGTACGCAGATGATACTTAAATCTACCTATCCTCCCCGATGATACTCAAATCTACCTATCCTCTCCTGATTTGTCTCTATCTGTACTGGGCCGTGTCACTGAATGCCTTTCTGCCATTTCATCTTGGATGATATCTCACCACCTCAAACTTAATATTTAAAAAAGAGAGTTAATTATATTTCCACCAGTCAATAGTAGGTACCAAACTGATATCTCTATCACTGTTGAAAACTCGACAATTAACCCTACCCCACAAGCTCGCTGCCTAGGTGTCATCCTTGACTCTGATCTGTCCTTTGTTCCCCACATTCAATCTGTCTCAAAATCATGATACGTGCATCTAAAATACATATCCAAAACACTGCTAAAACTCTAATCCATGCTCTCATTATCTCCGGCATTGATTATTGCAATAGTCTAACTGGTCTTCCCAAAACGAGACTGTCACCACTACAAACCATTCTGAATGCAGCTGCGAGGCTAATCCTCCTCGCTAGACGTTCATCGTCTGCAGATCCACTCTGTCAGTCTCTCCACTGGTTACATGTATTCTACCGTATTCAAAATAAAATACTTGTACTCACACACAAGGCCATCAACCAAACTACACCAACGTACATCACTTTGCTTATCTCAAAATACCTCCCAACCCGACCTCTTCGCTCTCCACAAGATCTGCGTCTCTCATCCACACTCAGTACTCGCTCCAACTCATGATTGCAGGACTTTCTTCGGGCTGCACCCACTCTGTGGAATGCCCTACCACACACAATAAGACTCTCCTCTAGTCTCCAAACCTTCAAGCATTCCCTGAAAACTCACCTCTTCAGGCAAGCGTATCAAATTCCAGAACTGCACACATAACTTTCATAAACTTGCCTATCACATTGCATCCACTCTGCACAGTCCACACATATCCTCAACATGTCTTCTCATTCTTCACTTCCCCTTCCTCCAACCCCCGGTTCATCATTGCTGTGTGACCATATACAGCCCACCAAGAACCTTTGCAATCTGGTGGACAACTATGCAATAGATAGCACCTATCCTTGTGTATACATGCCTATTCCCCTATAGATTGTAAGCTTGCAAGCAGGGCCTTCCTACCTCTATGCCTGTTTCTTATTACCCAGTTTTGTTATATCATTGTTATTTCCAATTGTAAAGCATAACGGAATTTGCTGCGCTATATAAGAAACTTAATAAATAAATGCTTGATTGTGGCTATATAAATTTTCTGCAAATAGCACTTCAATATATATGTATATATCGGATTCAGTAGCACCTACAGTAGATATCCTTGACTAGAGTTATATACATACTGTAAGTTACACAACTATTGCACTTGTTGTGGGATACCCTCACTATATGTACCCTATGTTCTTGCAGAGTTATAATCTACACGTGCCTAGAAATAACAGCTCAGACCTATTTATCAATTGCTGGTAAAGTGTTTTTTATTCATTAATTTCAGATAAAAGCAATATCTCCAATTTAATATCAATATCTCTAACTTGGTCTCATCAAGCCCTTCAGAAACACGCCGCTTGTAGGTACAGAAATGTTCTGGGAGATGCACGTTTATGTTCTGTAATTTTAGTAATGTATAAGTTCAATGGGAAGCTAGGAGACAGCATCTGGAAAGCCACTATGCAGGGCGATATAGTACGGTACCAGTACGTTCATATGCCTAGCCCAGATGTTCCCAAACGCGGTCCTCAAGGCACCCCAACAGTCCAGGATTTAGTTATATCCATGGCTGTGGCAATGCATGGATACATTTAAAACCTGGACCGTTGGGCTGCCTTGAGGACCGCGTTTGGGAACCTCTGGCCTAGCCCTATAAACTGAAGGCCGGCGTCACAACTACACCCACATTTTAATACCCCCAAAACTGTGCCATTTAATAAATGGTCAAAAAATGTGTATAACTGATAATCAGTGCTAATCACAGCCACAGCAATACTCTATTTGCAAGAGTAACGATGTTTAAATTCTATTACAGGTGGATGAATAGATGAGTAAAGGGACAATACCGGTTTTCGAGTGAACCAGGGTTTTGTCACTCAGGATACCTTATTGTTTGAAATAATTTCTTTGAATGAACAAATGGAGATGTTTAGTAGGGAAGACCCAAGAGAAACTATCAAACCACATACAGGAAGAAGTACTAAATAGGACAACCAATCAATCAGTTTCTAGCCATAATTTATCTCTAGTACATTCTATACTCTATAATAGAAACATAGAATGTGACGGCAAACCAGAACCTCTTGGCCCATCTAGTCTGCCCCTTATCCATTTATCCTTTTGGCAACTTCAACCCTATTTGCTACTTAAGTCTTTGTAAGCATATTCCTATGCCCATCCCAAGCGTGTTTAAATTGCTCTACTGTATTAGCCTGTACCACCTCTGATGGGCGCTATTCTACTTGTCCTCTACCCTTTCTGTGAAGTCATTATTCCTTAAATTTACCCTTAACCTTCCTCCCCGCTCCAGTTTCAGTGCATGTCCTCGTGCTCTAATACTTCTCCTCCTGTACTTTGTTAAAGCCCTTGATATATTTGGAAGTTTCTCTAACGTCCTAGTGGATGCTGGGGACTCCGAAAGGACCATGGGGAATAGCGGCTCCGCAGGAGACTGGGCACAAAGTAAAAGCTTTAGGACTAGCTGGTGTGCACTGGCTCCTCCCCCTATGACCCTCCTCCAAGCCTCAGTTAAGATTTTGTGCCCGAACGAGAAGGGTGCAATCTAGGTGGCTCTCCTGAGCTGCTTAGAGTAAAAGTTTAAAAAGGTTTTTTATTTTCAGTGAGACCTGCTGGCAACAGGCTCACTGCATCGAGGGACTAAGGGGAGAAGAAGCGAACTCACCTGCGTGCAGAGTGGATTGGGCTTCTTAGGCTACTGGACATTAGCTCCAGAGGGACGATCACAGGCCCAGCCATGGATGGGTCCCGGAGCCGCGCCGCCGGCCCCCTTACAGATGCTGAAGCAAGAAGAGGTCCATAAATCGGCGGCAGAAGACTTTCCTGTCTTCATAAGGTAGCGCACAGCACTGCAGCTGTGCGCCATTGCTCTCAGCACACTTCACACTTCGGTCACTGAGGGTGCAGGGCGCTGGGGGGGGCGCCCTGGGAAGCAATGAATTTACCTTATTTGGAAAAAAATACATCACATATAGCTCCTGGGCTATATGGATGTATTTAACCCCTGCCAGTTTTCCAGAAAAAAGCGGGAGAAGAGCCCGCCGTGAAGGGGGCGGGGCCTATCTCCTCAGCACACAGCGCCATTTTTCCCACACAGCTCCGCTGGTAGGAAGGCTCCCAGAATCTCCCCTGCATCCTGCAACTACAGAAACAGGGTAAAAAAGAGAGGGGGGCACTTATTTGGCAAAATAACAGATATAAGCAGCTATAAGGGATAGACACTTATTGTAAGGTTGTCCCTATACATATATAGCGCTCTGGTGTGTGCTGGCAAACTCTCCCTCTGTCTCCCCAAAGGGCTAGTGGGGTCCTGTCCTCTATCAGAGCATTCCCTGTGTGTGTGCTGTGTGTCGGTACGCTGTGTCGACATGTATGAGGAGAAAAATGATGTGGAGACGGAGCAGAGTGTCTGTAACAGTGATGTCACCCCCTAGGGGGTCGACACCTGAGTGGATGTACTGTTGAAAATTACGTGACAGTGTCAGCTCTATATAAAAAAAAACAGTGGTTGACATGAGACAGCCGGCTACTCAGCTTGTGCCTGTCCAGACGTCTCAAAGCGGCCGTTACCTCAGATGGCAGATACAGACGCCGACACGGATACTGACTCCTGTGTCGACGGTGAAGAGACAACCGTGATTTCCAGTAGGGCCACACGTTACATGATTGAGACAATGGAAAATGTTTTTATACATTTCTGATAATACAAGTACCACCAAAAAAGGGGTATTATGTTCGGTGAGGGAAAAACTACCTGTAGTTTTCCTGAATCTGAGAAATAGAATGAGGTGTGTGATGATGCGTGGGTTTCCCCCCGATAACAATTAATAATTTCTTAAAAAGTATTGGCTGCATACCCTTTCCCGCCAGAGGTTAGGATGCATTGGGAAACACCCCCTAGGGGGGATAAGGCGCTCACACGCTTGTAAGAACAAGGGCTCTACCCTCTCATGAGATGGCCGCCCTTAAGGATCCTGCTGATAGAAAGCAGGAGGGTATCCAAAAAAGGTATTTACACACATACTGGTGTTATACTGCGACCAGCTATCGCCTCAGCCTGGAGGTGCAGTGCTGGGTTGGCATGGTCGGATTCCCTGACTGGAAATATTGATATCCTAGATAAGGATAGTATATTATTGCCTATAGAGCATTTAAAAGATGCATTTCTATATATGCATGATGCACAGCGGAATAATTGCCGACTGGCATCAAGTATAAGTGCGTTGTCCAATTCTACCAGTAAAATGGTCAGGTGATGCGGATTCCAAACGGCATTTGGAAGTATTGCCTTTGAAAGGGGCCATTTGGGGTCGGTCTTTTAGACCTGGTGGCCACGGCAACAGCTGGGAAATCCACGTTTGTACCCCAGGTCGCCTCTCAAAATAAGACGCCGTATTATCAGGCGCAGTCCTTTGTTGGCAAGCGGACAAAAGGTTCCTCTTTTCTGCTCGTGACAGAGGGAGAGGAAAAAGGCTGCAGAGATCAGCCAGTTCCTAGGAACAGAAACCCTTTCCCGCCTCTGCCAAGCCCTCAGTATGACGCTAGGACTTTACAAGCTCAGGCACGGTGGGGGCCCGTTCTCAATGAATTTCAGTGCGCAGTGGGCTCACTCGCAAGTAGACCCCTGGATCCTTCAGGTAATATCTCAGGGGTACATATTGGAATTCGAGACGTCTCCCCCTCGCCGTTTCCAAAAGTCGACTTTACCGACGTCTCACTCTGACAGGGAGGCAGTTTTGGAAGCCATTCACAAGCTGTATTCCCAGCAGGTGATAATCAAGGTACCCCTCCTGCAACAGGGAACGGGGTATTATTCCACACTATTGTGGTACCGAAGCCAGACGGCTCGGTGAGACCGATTCTAAAATCTAAAATCTTTGAACACTTACATACAGAGGTTCAAATTCAAGATTGAGTCACTCAGAGCAGTGATTGCGAACCTGGAAGAAGGGGACTACATGATGTCTCGGGACATCAAGGATGCTTACCTTCATGTCAAAATTTACCCTTCTCACCAAGGGTACCTCAGGTTTATGGTACAGAACTGTCACTATCAGTTCAGACGCTGCCGTATGGATGGTCCACGGCACCCCGGGTCTTTACCAAGGTAATGGCCGAAATGATGATATTCCTTCGAAGGAAGGGAATTTTAGTTTTCCCTTACTTGGACGATTCCCTGATAAGGGTAAGATCCAGGGAACAGTTGGAGGTCGGTGTAGCACTCTCTCAGGTAGTGTTGCGGCAGCACGATTGGATTCTCAATATTCCAAAATCGCAGCTGGTTCCGACGACGTGTCTTCTGTTCCTAGGGATGATCCTGGACACAGTCCAGAAAAAGGTGTTTCTCCCGGAGGAGAAAGCCAGGGAGTTATCCGAGCTAGTCAGGAACCTCCTCAAACCGAGCCAAGTCTCAGTGCATCAATGCACAAGGGTTCTGGGTAAAATGGTGGCTTCCTACGAAGCAATCCTATTCGGCAGATTCCACGCAAGAACTTTCCAGTGGGACCTGCTGGACAAATGGTCCGGGTCGCATCTTCAGATGCATCAGCGGATAACCCTGTCACCAAGGACAAGGGTGTCCCTCCTGTGGTGGTTGCAGAGTGCTCATCTTCTAGAGGGCCGCAGATTCGGCATTCAGGACTGGGTCCTGGTGACCACGGATGCCAGCCTGAGAGGCTGGGGAGCAGTCACACAGGGAAGAAATTTCCAGGGCTTGTGGTCAAGCCTGGAGACATCACTTCACATAAATATCCTGAAGCTAAGGGACATTTACAATGCTCTAAGCTTAGCAAGACCTCTGCTTCAAGGTCAGCCGGTGTTGATCCAGTCGGACAACATCACGGCAGTCACCCACGTAAACAGACAGGGTGGCACAAGAAGCAGGAGGGCAATGGCAGAAGCTGCAAGGATTCTTCGCTGGGCGGAAAATCATGGGATAGCACTGTCAGCAGTATTCATTCCGGGAGTGGACAACTGGGAAGCAGACTTCCTCAGCACGACCTCCACCCGGGAGAGTGGGGACTTCACCCAGAAGTCTTCCACATGATTATAAACCGTTGGGAAAAACTCGACAGGTATTGCGCCAGGTCAAGGGACCCTCAGGCAATAGCTGTAGACGCTCTGGTAACACCGTGGGTGTACCAGTCAGTGTATGTGTTCCCTCCTCTGCCTCTCATACCCAAGGTACTGAGATTGATAAGATGGAGAGGAGTAAGCACTATATTCGTGGCTCCGGATTGGCCAAGAAGGACTTGGTAACCGGAACTTCAAGAGATGCTCACGGAGGATCCGTGGCCTCTACCTCTAAGAAGGGACCTGCTCCAACAAGGACCCTGTCTGTTCCAAGACTTACCGCGGCTGCGTTTGACGGCATGGCGGTTGAACGCCGGATCCTGAAGGAAAAAAGGCATTCCGGATGAAGTCATCCCTATCCTGATCAAAGCCAGGAAGGATGTAAACGCAAAACATTATCACCGCATTTGGCGAAAATATGTTGCGTGGTGCGAGGCCAGGAAGGCCCGACGGAGAAAATTCAACTGGGTCGATTCCTACATTTCCTGCAAACAGGAGTGTCTATGGGCCTGAAATTGGGGTCCATTAAGGTTCAAATTTCGGCCCTGTCAATTTTCTTCCAAAAGAAACTAGCTTCAGTCCCTGAAGTTCAGACGTTTGTAAAAGGGGTACTGCATATACAGCCTCCTTTTGTGCCTCCAGTGGCACTTTGGGATCTCAATGTAGTTTTTTGGGTTCCAAAAGTCACATTGGTTTGAACCACTTAAATCTGTGGAGTTAAAATATCTCACATGGAAAGTGGTCATGCTGTTGGCCCTGGCCTGGGCCAGGCGCGTGTCAGAATTGGCGGCTTTATCCTGTAAAAGCCCTTATCTGATTTTCCATTCGGACAGGGCGGAATTGAGGACTCGTCCTCAATTTCTCCCTAAGGTGGTTTCAGCATTTCACTTAAACCAGCCTATTGTGGTGCCTGCGGCTACTAGGGACTTGGAGGATTCCAAGTTGCTAGACGTAGTCAGGGCCCTGAATATATATGTTTCCAGGACGGCTGGAGTCAGAAAATCTGACTCGCTGTTTATCCTGTATGCACCCAACAAGCTGGGTGCTCCTGCTTCTAAGCAGACGATTGCTCGTTGGATTTGTAGTACAATTCAGCTTGCACATTCTGTGGCAGGCCTGCCACAGCCAAAATCTGTAAAAGCCCATTCCACACGGAAAGTGGGCTCATCTTGGGCGGCTGCCCGAGGGGTCTCGGCTTTACAACTTTGCCGAGCAGCTACTTGGTCAGGGGCAAACACGTTTGCTAAATTCTACAAATTTGATACCCTGGCTGAGGAGGACCTGGAGTTCTCTCATTCGGTGCTGCAGAGTCATCCGCACTCTCCCGCCCGTTTGGGAGCTTTGGTATAATCCCCATGGTCCTTTCGGAGTCCCCAGCATCCACTAGGACGTTAGAGAAAATAAGAATTTACTTACCGATAATTCTATTTCTCATAGTCCGTAGTGGATGCTGGGCGCCCATCCCAAGTGCGGATTGTCTGCATTACTTGTACATAGTTATTGTTACAAAAATCGGGTTATTGTTGTTGTGAGACATCTTTTCAGAGGCTCCTTCTGTTATCATGCTGTTAACTGGGTTCAGATCACAAGTTGTACGGTGTGATTGGTGTGGCTGGTATGAGTCTTACCCGGGATTCAAAATCCTTCCTTATTGTGTACGCTCGTCCGGGCACAGTATCCTAACTGAGGCTTGGAGGAGGGTCATAGGGGGAGGAGCCAGTGCACACCAGCTAGTCCTAAAGCTTTTACTTTGTGCCCAGTCTCCTGCGGAGCCGCTATTCCCCATGGTCCTTTCGGAGTCCCCAGCATCCACTACGGACTATGAGAAATAGAATTATCGGTAAGTAAATTCTTATTTTCTATCATATCCCCCCTTTTCCTTCTCTGCTCCAAATGGGTGTGGATCATTGGGTTGACCCTAACTAGGTCGACAGTCATTAGGTCAACCACTATTGGTCGACAGTGACTAGGTTGACACCTGAAATAGGTCAACATGGAAAAGGTCAACATGGAAAAAGGACGACATTAGTTTTTTGTAAAAAAAAAAATTCTGTTTTTCTTCATAAAGTGACCGTGAACCACAATTAGTGTACAGTGTCCCCTCACACGGCTCGCTTCGCTCGCTACTATTTCCAATTGTAGTCCACGTGGATAGTAATGTAAGAAAGTTAAAAAAAAAATTTTTTTTTAAAAACTCATGTCGACCTTTTCACGCGTTGACCTTTGCCGTGTCGACCTAATGCACGTTGACGAATAGTGGTTGACTTAATGACTGTCGACCTAAGTTAGGTCGACCTAAAGACCGAATGCCGTTCCAAACTATACATGTTAAGATCTTTTAGTCTTTCCTGGTAAGTTTTCTGGTGTAGGCCATGAACCATTTTAGTTGCCCGTATTTGTACAACCTGTAATGTATTTATATCCTTCTGAAGATACCATATGGCCTCGAGAACTAGGCACAGTATTCTAGATCAGGCCGTACCAATGACCTATACAGTGGCATTATTACTTCTTTCTGCTGCTGATTCCTCTCCCTGTGCAACCAAGCATCTGACTTGCCTTCCTCATTGCTTTGGTACATTACTTACCTGCCTTCAAGTCACCTGAAATGAAAGGTAAAAGCTGATAGGTTGCTACGAGCAACTTCTCCTCTTTAGAAGGTTTGATTCATCTCATCCATAGTTCTTTATTAGGCATATGAGTGATAGGGTGAAATGTATCAAGCCTTGGCGAGAGATAAGTTGTCAGTTATCTAGCACAGTATTTGAAATGACAGAAGCGGTTTAGTTGCTTTGGGCAACTGCCTTTCTTTCTCTCTCTCTCCACAGCTTGATACATCTGCCCAGTAGTATCTATTAATTCTTCGAGAACAGTGTCACATTGTAGTTGGCAGTACCCAAACAAGCTGTCATTATTAGAATGCTAACCCCAGTACAGAGTGTTTTAGGTGAGTGATTGTAGTCATTATTACAGGCCTGGCCAACATGTGTTGTGAAACTACAAGTTCCAGTATGCCTTGCCCTAGTTTAGCTATTAGGGAACGCAAAAACTGTGGCAGGGCATGCTGGGATGTGTAATTTCACAACAGCTGGAGAGCCACAGGTTGGCAGGCCTGTATTATTAGAATGCTAACCCCATAACTGAATGTTTCAGGCAAGTGATTGCAGTCATTATTAAAGTGCTAACCCCAGCATGGGGTGTTTCAGGCGAGTGACTGTGATGTGGTTAGCATTCTAATAATGACTACAATTACTCGCCTGAAACACTCTGTACTGTGGTTCTTTGTAATCATTATTAGAATGCTAACCCCAGCACAGTGTTTTAGGCGAGTGACTGTAGTCATTATTAGAATGCTAACCACAGTACAGAGTGTTTCAGGTGAGTGATTGTAGTCATTATTAGAATGCTAACCACAGCACAGAGTGTTTCAGGCGAGTGATTGTAGTCATTATTAGATGCTAACCACAGCACAGTGTGTTTCAGGCGAGTGGACAACTGTTTGGTCATGTTTATTAATCAACATTTTGATCAGAAACTTTGGGGAATGGCATAAATAGGCTAAGGGGATCCAAGCTTAACAAATTGGGGATTGAATAATACAATATATTGTATACTCTGTGTGACCTCAGCCGCCGACATGGAATAGAACAGACTAGGCTTTACCATAAAAAAATCACTTTGAAGCCAATTAAACACAGTTCATCTTGGATCCCAATCAAACCTGAGTGCTGGAGATCTGTTAACATTGCTATCGCTATGTGGCCCTAAATTGGGTGAGTAGGTCACCAAATGGCTCCCATACATGAAAGCCAATATAAAAAAGGAGCATGGAGAAGGAATACGTGAGAGGAAAACAGACGAATAAATAAAGAAAGAGGGACATTTTTGAGAAGTATTCTACAGGTAACTGTGTAAAAAGGTGGTGGCAACCAACCGGAAGCAGCCATTTGACTTGTAGAATTTTAATAACCCATTCAACATTTTTCATAAATGTCCTCACAATCAGCTGAATGTTTCTGCATGGGAACCAGGTTCATTAGATGGACACCAGACCACACCCCCAAGGTACGTAATCCTGTAGGGATTACTACAAAAAATGGAATTATCCTTTAGAGTGTTCACACCAATGACCATGTGAAAAAACAAAATCGAACAATTCAGATCACCATGCGCCGCCATCTCACCACATTTCACATTCAATCTATTCTAAGGGCCAAATGTTAGTGTGCAAGGCTGCTGTCACTCGGATGCTGAACAGTGCAATACCCCCACACCTACAGAAATCAGGTCTACCTGTCACATGAGAGTGCTCAGCTGTCAAAACAGCCCGCTGCAGTGTGTAAACAGCCGAAGCTCGACGCAGCGATTCTCTAGGGCGTCCACACTTCACTCTGAAACATATGAATACCACTCTTTTTGGCTGAAAAACCCAGCCCCATCCGTCACAACAATAGCACAACCTCCCCTACACAACACATTGCGCAACAGTATTCTAAACATGGGAACTTACCCATGAAATGAAACTGCCAAAAACGGAAAAAAATTAAGTTGAATGCTTAGTCTTTAAAAAATGTATATATTAACCTCAATGTACACAGTAAAAACCTCATCAGTAGCACTATTAGTTTAATACAGGTTATTACATGTATACAGAGGAAAAGAGGAAATGCTTCGTAAAACAACGCTGCATAGTTGGAAGAAGTTGCAAGCCTAACAGAGCTTTGCGTGCAAAAAACACTTATTACCATGGCCTGAGAATAGAATATGCAGATAATGAAGAAAGACCTTGATTCGGAAGCCAAAGCAACAGATACAGAGATTATTATTGGCAAGGAGAGCCGTGCGGAATGATGGCTGCTATGCCAAACATCCTTTTTATAACCTAGATGGTAAGTTGCTCTCCCCCCCCCCCCCCAGAAAAAAAAATCATTTTCCCTGCCCCGTTCCGCCACCCCGCCTGCAGAAAGTAATCCATGCCAAAGCCTCCATTACACAATGGCAAGAGGCTAGCACTGCTGACCCCTTACCAGCTGCAGTCAGGCTTGGAACATCTCTCTCTGCAGGAAACCTAAAGGCTTTCTAGTTAGTAGGCTAGTGTGCATTCAGGAGTAGTAACTGCAGGAAAAGCCCAGTGCTCTTTGTTTCTATGGCCTTCCTTTACAAAAAGATTAATCGTCTGTGAAATGGAAACTGCAAACAGCAAGTGACACAAAGTGATCCCTCCGAGCCTTTCCCTGATCAGTTTTGCTGTTGTATATCTCAAAGCCGCATGTGGTTAGGTCCTCTGTACAAGCAGGTGTTAATGAAGGAGCCTGAACCGTGGGGTCAGACTAGACACTTTAAAAAATAAAATAAAAAAAGAGGACGACAGAATTAAGGAGCGAGGTGAGGTTTTGTTAAGAATAAATTTTATTTGGAAGCGTTCTTCTACACTAATCAAGACACTCAACAGAGTAGATGCAAAAAAAATTATATATTTTTTTTATTGCAGAGTAATACTAAAGCATTAATCCAAAAAGAATCGTCAAAGCGACATTTCTCAAAACTGTAAATAACCAGCGCATTTATTGAAGAATGTGCCTTTTCCTGTCACTTTAATAGAGGGTAGGAGAAGGGGGGGCTGAAGAAAGAAGAAAAAAGTTCCAATAGCATAGCTAATTTGCTGCACCCCAGGCACAGGGGCTCCCCACAGATTTTAACAAGTAAGGGGGATTGCTAAAACTTTTTAATGAAATCCAACATGTTCTACCTAAAAGAATAATCACCTTTACTCTCGTCATTGCAAATTTTCACTCGCAAAAATGTTTAGAAGTGGCTAATGTAACAGTGTTTCCTACAAGGAGAAGTTCAAAGTGCTATATTACAAATGCATTATGATTAAAAAAGCACTGTGCAGCCTTGCTATTAAATGTTCTTTAAACCCTAAAAGGTTTCCCATAGATCTCCCTTGGCACTGCATATACAACCTTTGACAAGTAATGTAGACCATTTTTATTCATTGCCTAAAATTGTAGGCAATTATGTGCGTCATACTGGCCACCTGCAAACTCTGAATGCCTACTCTGGTTGTCAGAGCGAGGACGGGGAAAAAAAAAAATCCTAATGTCGCAGGGGATTAATCTATGGAGAGAGTCCTCCTTAATAGCTTCAGCAGGTGAAATGGCCCAGCTGGTTACTGCGATGAGTGGCCAGGAACAGCTTATGTAGAGACATGCAACAAGACTTCACATAAGAATATGTGTGTGTGTGTGTGTGTGTGTGTGTGTGTGTGTGTGTGTGTGTGTGCGCGTGTGTATATATATATATATATATATATATATATAAAATCAGTGACGTGCGGTGGGGCACGACCCTGAGATATATATATATATATATATATATATATACACACACACACACACACACATGCTACTGTACATGCACAGAAAGGAGTGTTCATTCCGTAGTGAAAACCTAAAACTGAAATCACTTTAATAAATGACATAAAACAGGTTAAGTTGGCAGCATTTATCTGTAATATTAATATGTTACAAGAGAAAAAAAAAAACCCATTCTGTTGACCGAATCAATACTGAGCATGCACAGGTCGACACTGTCAAAGTATGAGGTATATTTTGTACATCATGCCTCTTCACCTCATGCATCAGATGTACAGTAGGCTGCATTCTGATGACAGTGGCTCAGCTGACAAAATGGCTCCCTCCACTGCATGCAAGCAAATGCAATTAATTGAAAAATATATCAAACTACAAGAAAAATATTTTGGGAATTTTATAATTTCTCAAAACGTTTAATTTCTCACTTTTATTTAAAGCTGAAGGATCCGTTGTGTTTTCTTAAATTTAGTAAAAATTTGTCAACCCCAAATTGCAGAAACTTCAGTGACTACATAACATACACTGGAGTATCTAGCAACCCTGTACATGCATATAAAGCGGCCGTCCTCTTGCAAGTTTATTGATAAATAATAATTCTCTCTTTCCCGGTCCATTAGAGTACATGAAAGGATGGGAGAAGCCACACACTAGAATGGACTACTACTTAATGTTTAAAGGGCCCTACACACTGGGCGACGTGTATGGGCGATATAAACTATCTTGACCAGCAATGAACGATAAATCGTCCATAATGCTCAGTGTATATGCATCAACAATGAACGATGCGCGACCCCGCAATCATTCATCGTTGATCTATCGACATTTAAACATGCAAGTCAATTTTGGACGATATAGATGTAATGTTCTCTCATATCGTCCAAATTGACCATCAATATCATCCATTGTGTAGGCTGTATTGACCATCGATGCATTGTTGAGCGATATATCATTGATCGATTATATCGCCCAGTGTGTAGTGCCCTTACGACTGGGAGCCAAGACTCCCCATCACTTTACAAGCTTTTTGCCCCACTGGTCGTTTGTGATTAGCTGCCAGTCAACAGGTCTACAGGATTGAATAATTATGTGCCCATTACTTCTAGTAAGTGGGCAAGTTGTTTTTTATGGCAAAGAACAGAAAGTAGCAAAAAATGCTACTACACTCCTGGCGCTACTAAATGCATAGTATAAAACAGAGGTTCTCAAACTCGGTCCTCGGGGGCCCACACAGTGCATGTTTTGCAGGTCTCCTCACAGAATCGCAAGTGAAATAATTAGCTCCACCTGTGGACCTTTTAAAATGTATCAGTGAGTAATTAATACACCTGTGCACCTGCTGGGTTACCTGCAAAACATGCACTGTGTGGGCTCCCGAGGACCGAGTTTGAGAACCTCTGGTATAAAACATAGGGAGAGTGTCACCTGCTACAAGTGAAAAAGGTCTTGCTAGGACATTTAGTTGCAAATCAATCAAGAAAAAAAAATTCACTGTGCTATGGACCTCACCTGCAGATCTATATTAAACAACAAAAGGGTTCAATGTATAATATAACAAAATAGTATTTTTGGTCACTTAATGTTGAATCCTTTTCTCTGAAGTGTGACACTTAAACCACTAACTTTAGTAGGAAGTTCCTCCTCCCTGCAACCCCATAATACTAGCACTTCTTTAAAAGAGTCCAAAGAGAAGTAGCAGTAACCCAGTTAAACTGTTAGAAAAATAATTTAAAAAAAAAGTAGGGAAAAGACGGTCAAGAATCAAAAACATTGCACGACTGAGCATGAGGGAGGCAAGGATGAGTCCCACAGCCTGCTTCAGAGAAAAGGATTTAACGGTAAGTGACTAAAAATCCTATTTTCTCCATCAGCAAGGCTAGTGGGACACTGGACCTAAGGGAGGGAACGCTCAGGCTGCCTGACTGGAGAACTGTACGCCCAAAGCGGACATTGCTGAAGGCAAAAACATGAAACCGGTAAAATCAAATAAACGTGTCAACAGAGGACCAGACCAACAGACCTGTTATGCTGAAGCCTCATGTCGCGCTGCCCAGGAGGTCATCACCACCCTAGTGGAATGGGCTGATAGCCAGTCTGGTACCAGTAAGCCTGCACTAGCATAGGCTCGAATGATGACCAAATGGATCCAACGCACATTGTTCTGCTTAGTAGCTGGCCAACAATGTTTATGTGCGCCGTAAAAAACAAGCAAAGAATCTGTGCGGCAGATAGAAGTCTCGTCCAGGTAAAGCCGCAGAGCTTGACCTACGTCTAGTAGAGACAGATCATCCCAATCTCGGAAAAACGTTTAAGGATGAAACACAGGAAAAAATAAGAATTTACTTACCGATAATTCTATTTCTCGTAGTCCGTAGTGGATGCTGGGGACTCCGTCAGGACCATGGGGATTAGCGGCTCCGCAGGAGACAGGGCACAAAACTAAAGCTTTAGGATCAGGTGGTGTGTACTGGCTCCTCCCCCCATGACCCTCCTCCAAGCCTCAGTTAGGATACTGTGCCCGGACGAGCGTACACAATAAGGAAGGATATTGAATCCCGGGTAAGACTCATACCAGCCACACCAATCACACCGTATAACTTGTGATCTGAACCCAGTTAACAGTATGACAAACGTAGGAGCCTCTGAACAGACGGCTCACAACAACAACCCGAATTTGTTTGTAACAATAACTATGTACAAGTATTGCAGACAATCCGCACTTGGGATGGGCGCCCAGCATCCACTACGGACTACGAGAAATAGAATTATCGGTAAGTAAATTCTTATTTTCTCTAACGTCCTAAGTGGATGCTGGGGTCTCCGTCAGGACCATGGGGATTATACCAAAGCTCCCAAACGGGCGGGAGAGTGCGGATGACTCTGCAGCACCGAATGAGAGAACTCAAGGTCCTCCTCAGCCAGGGTATCAAATTTGTAGAATTTTGCAAACGTGTTTGCCCCTGACCAAGTAGCAGCTCGGCAGAGTTGTAATGCCGAGACCCCCCGGGCAGCCGCCCAGGATGAGCCCACTTTCCTTGTGGAATGGGCCTTGACAGATTTAGGTTGTGGCAAGCCTGCCACAGAATGTGCAAGTTGAATTGTGCTACAAATCCAACGAGCAATCGTCTGCTTAGAAGCAGGAGCACCCATCTTGTTGGGTGCATACAATATAAACAGTGAGTCAGACTTTCTGACTCCCGCCGTTCTTGAAATATATATTTTCAATGCCCGGACCACGTCCAACAACTTGGAATTCTCCAAATCGTTAGTAGCCGCAGGCACCACAATAGGCTGGTTCAGGTGAAACGCTGACACCACCTTAGGCAGAAAATGAGGACGCGTCCGCAGTTCTGCCCTGTCCGTATGGAAAATCAGATATGGGCTCTTATATGATAAAGCCGCCAATTCTGATACTCTCCTGGCTGAAGCCAGGGCCAGTAGCATGGTTACTTTCCATGTAAGATACTTCAACTCCACCGATTTGAGCGGCTCAAACCAATGGGATTTGAGAAAATCCAAGACTACATTAAGATCCCACGGTGCCACTTGGGGCACAACCGGGGGCTGTATATGTAGTACTCCTTTTACAAAAGTCTGGACTTCAGGAACTGAAGCCAATTCTTTCTGGAAGAAAATCGACAGGGCCGAAATTTGAACCTTAATGGACCCCAATTTGAGGCCCATAGACAATCCTGTTTGCAGGAAATGTAGGAATCGACCCAGTTGAAATTCCTCCGTGGGGGCCTTCCTGGCCTCACACCACGCAACATATTTTCTCCAAATGCGGTGATAATGTTGTGCAGTCACCTCCTTTCTGGCTTTTACCAGTGTAGGAATGACCTCTTCTGGAATGCCTTTTTCCCTTAGAATTCGGCGTTCAACCGCCATGCCGTCAAACGCAGCCGCGGTAAGTCTTGGAATAGACACGGTCCCTGCTGAAGCAGGTCCCGTCTTAGAGGTAGAGGCCACGGATCCTCCGTGAGCATCTCTTGAAGTTCCGGGTACCAAGTTCTTCTTGGCCAATCCGGAGCCACTAGTATCGTTCTTACTCCCTTTTGCCGTATAATTCTCAGTACTTTTGGTATGAGAGGCAGAGGAGGGAACACATACACTGACTGGAACACCCACGGTGTTACCAGAGCGTCCACAGCTATTGCCTGAGGGTCTCTTGACCTGGCGCAATACCTGTCCAGTTTTTTGTTGAGGCGGGACGCCATCATATCCACCATTGGTTTTTCCCAACGGTTCACAATCATGTGGAAGACTTCTGGATGAAGTCCCCACTCTCCCGGGTGTAGATCGTGTCTGCTGAGGAAGTCTGCTTCCCAGTTGTCCACTCCCGGAATGAATACTGCTGACAGTGCTATCACATGATCTTCCGCCCAGCGAAGAATCCTTGCAGCTTCTGTCATTGCTGTCCTGCTTCTTGTGCCGCCCTGTCTGTTTACGTGGGCGACTGCCGTGATGTTGTCCGACTGGATCAACACCGGCTGACCCTGAAGCAGGGGTTTTGCCAGACTTAGAGCATTGTAAATCGCTCTTAGCTCCAGTATATTTATGTGAAGAGACATCTCCAGGCTTGACCATACTCCCTGGAAGTTTCTTCCCTGTGTGACCGCTCCCCAGCCTCTCAGACTGGCATCCGTGGTCACCAGGACCCAGTCCTGTATGCCGAATCTGC
Source organism: Pseudophryne corroboree (assembly GCF_028390025.1). Taxonomy (NCBI): domain Eukaryota; kingdom Metazoa; phylum Chordata; class Amphibia; order Anura; family Myobatrachidae; genus Pseudophryne; species Pseudophryne corroboree. The sequence goes on along the minus strand of NC_086450.1, from coordinate 94,109,095 downwards.
GGCCCTCTAACAGATGAGCACTCTGCAACCACCACAGAAGAGACACCCTTGTCCGTGGCGATAAGGTTATCCGCTGATGCATCTGCAGATGTGATCCGGACCATTTGTCCAGCAGATCCCACTGAAAAGTTCGTGCGTGGAATCTGCCGAATGGAATCGCTTCGTAAGAAGCCACCATCTTTCCCAGGACTCTTGTGCATTGATGCACAGACACTTTCCCTGGTTTTAGGAGGTTCCTGACAAGTTCGGATAACTCCCTGGCTTTCTCCTCCGGAAGAAACACCTTTTTCTGAACCGTGTCCAGAATCATTCCCAGGAACAGCAGACGTGTCGTCGGGGTCAACTGAGATTTTGGAAAATTCAGAATCCACCCGTGTTGTTGCAGCACTAGTCGGGTTAGTGCTACTCCGTCCTCCAGCTGTTCTCTGGACCTTGCCCTTATCAGGAGATCGTCCAAGTAAGGGATAATTAATACGCCTTTTCTTCGCAGAAGAATCATCATTTCGGCCATTACCTTGGTAAAGACCCGAGGTGCCGTGGACAATCCAAACGGCAGCGTCTGAAACTGATAATGACAGTTTTGCACCACGAACCTGAGGTACCCTTGATGTGAAGGGCAAATTGGGACATGCAGGTAAGCATCCTTTATGTCCAGGGACACCATAAAGTCCCCTTCTTCCAGATTCGCTATCACTGCTCTGAGTGACTCCATCTTGAACTTGAATTTTTGTATGTACAGGTTCAAAGATTTCAGATTTAGAATAGGTCTTGCCGAGCCGTCCGGCTTCGGTACCACAAATAGCGTGGAGTAATACCCCTTTCCCTGTTGTAGGAGGGGTACCTTGACTATCACCTGCTGAGAAAACAGCTTGTGAATGGCTTCCAATACCGTCGCCCTGTCTGAGGGAGACGTTGGCAAAGCAGACTTTAGGAACCTGCGAGGGGGAGACTTCTCGAATTCCAACCTGTAACCCTGAGATACTACCTGCAGGATCCAGGGGTCCACCTGTGAGCAAGCCCACTGTGCGCTGAAATTCTTGAGTCGACCCCCCACCACTCCTGAGTCCGCTTGTAAGGCCCCAGCGTCATGCTGAGGGCTTTGCAGAACCCTGAGAGGGCTTCTGTTCCTGGGCAGGGGCTGCTTGCTGCCCTCTCTTACCCCTTCCTCTGCCCCGAGGCAGATATGACTGTCCTTTTGTCCGCTTGTTCTTATAGGACCGAAAGGACTGCGGCTGAAAAGACGGTGTCTTTTTCTGTTGGGAGGGGGTCTGAGGTAAAAAGGTGGATTTTCCGGCAGTTGCCGTGGCCACCAGATCAGATAGACCGACGCCAAATAATTCCTCCCCTTTATACGGCAATACTTCCATATGTCGTTTGGAATCCGCATCACCTGACCACTGTCGCGTCCATAAACTCCTTCTGGCAGATATGGACATCGCATTTACTCTCGATGCCAGAGTGCAAATATCTCTCTGAGCATCTCGCATATAAAAGGAAAGCATCCTTTAATTGCTCTATAGTCAATAAAATACTGTCCCTATCCAGGGTATCAATATTTTCAGTCAGGGAATCCAACCAGACGACCCCAGCACTGCACATCCAGGCTGAGGCGATGGCTGGTCGCAGTATAACACCAGTATGTGTGTATATACTTTTTAGGGTAGTTTCCAGTCTCCTATCAGCTGGATCCCTGAGGGCGGCCGTATCAGGAGACGGTAACGCCACTTGTTTTGATAAGCGTGTGAGCGCCTTATCCACCCTAGGGGGTGTTTCCCAGCGCGCCCTAACCTCTGGCGGGAAAGGGTATAATGCTAATAACTTTTTTGAAATTAGCACTTTTCTATCTGGGTTAACCCACGCTTCATCACATACATCATTTAATTCCTCTGATTCAGGAAAAACTACAGGTAGTTTTTTCACCCCCCACATAATACCCCTTTTTGTGGTACTTGCAGTATCAGAGATATGCAAAGCCTCCTTCATTGCCGTGATCATATAACGTGTGGCCCTACTTGAAAATACGTTTGTTTCATCACCGTCGACACTTGATTCAGTGTCTGTGTCTGGGTCTGTGTCGACCGACTGAGGTAAAGGGCGCTTTACAGCCCCTGACGGTGTCTGAGACGCCTGGGCAGGTACTAACTGGTTTGCCGGCCGTCTCATGTCGTCAACTGATTTTTGTAATGTGCTGACATTATCACGTAATTCCATAAACAAAGCCATCCATTCCGGTGTCGACTCCCTGGGGGGTGACATCACCATTATCGGCAATTGCTCTGCCTCCACACCAACATCGTCCTCATACATGTCGACACACACGTACCGACACACAGCAGACACACAGGGAATGCTCTTATCGAAGACAGGACCCCACTAGCCCTTTGGGGAGACAGAGGGAGAGTTTGCCAGCACACACCCAAGCGCTATAATATATATGGGAACAACCTTATATAAGTGTTGTTCCTTATAGCAGCTTAAATATATCAAAATATGGCCAAAAAATGCCCCCCCTCTCCGTTTTACCCTGTTTCTGTAGTGCAGTGCAGGGGAGAGTCCTGGGAGCCTTCCTCACAGCGGAGCTGAGCAGGAAAATGGCGCTGTGTGCTGAGGAGAATAAGCCCCGCCCCCTATTTCGGCGGGCTTTTCTCCCGGAGTTTTAGATATCTGGCATGGGTTAAATACATACATATAGCCTCAATGGCTATATGTGATGTATTCTTTTGCCATAAATGTATTAAATATTGCTGCCCAGGGCGCCCCCAGCAGCGCCCTGCACCCTCCGTGACCGCTTGGTGTGAAGTGTGTGACAACAATGGCGCACAGCTGCAGTGCTGTGCGCTACCTTCATGAAGACTGAAGAGCCTTCTGCCGCCTGTTTCCGGACCTTCAATCTTCAGCATCTGTAAGGGGGGTCGGCGGCGCGGCTCCGGGACGAACCCCAGGGTGAGACCTGTGTTCCGACTCCCTCTGGAGCTAATGGTGTCCAGTAGCCTAAGAAGCCAATCCATCCTGCACGCAGGTGAGTTGAACTTCTCTCCCCTAAGTCCCTCGATGCAGTGAGCCTGTTGCCAGCAGGACTCACTGAAAATAATAAACCTAAAAACTTTTTCTAAGCAGCTCCTTAAGAGAGCCACCTAGATTGCACCCTGCTCGGATGGGCACAAAAACCTAACTGAGGCTTGGAGGAGGGTCATGGGGGGAGGAGCCAGTACACACCACCTGATCCTAAAGCTTTAGTTTTGTGCCCTGTCTCCTGCGGAGCCGCTAATCCCCATGGTCCTGACGGAGTCCCCAGCATCCACTTAGGACGTTAGAGAAACTATTTATTGGTTTAAGTGGAAAGCAGAAACAACCTTCGGCTGGAACCGTACAGAAAACTGCTTTATCATCATGGATGACGAGAAAAGGCAAAGCCCTTAACTCAGAAACATGAGCCGACCCGATAGCCATAAGGAAGACCAGCTTCCAAGTAACGGACTGAAGAACCGCTGAATGTAGATGCTCAAACGGAGTCTGTTTGAGGACTAGATTAAGATCCCATTATTATTATAATTTTTTTTAATTCTTTATTTGTATGGTTAAACAGACTGGTAAATCAATACAAAGAGAAAAAGGACAAACGGTTAAGGAACCACCGTCCAACAAACCATATTTTTTTGGAAAAAAGAACAATCGAAAGAAGAAACATCGTCAATAAAGTGTCAGATGTTGGGGGAAGAGGGGGATAAGGGGAAAGGGGGGGACCACGGTGCAGTCACATATTAATAGATACTTCGAGAACTTTCAAATAAGAATAGAAAAAAAGAGGAAAGGAGAGGGGATGGAGAAGAAGTAGTAGCTGTCGCCCATGGGTATGCGGAAGGAGCTAGCAATAAGAGGGAGGAGGCGATAATCTACTCTCTGCAAGGAGCCAGGGAGCCCAGACCTGCTCAAAAGCGTGACCTGGGTCATGGAGGTAATATGTGATCTTCTCCATTGTTGCAATGTGCCAGATTTTGGCTTTGAGAGAAGGGGGAGAAGCAGTTTTCCAATTAAGAGCAATAAGCAATTTTGCTGCAGTCAAAATGTGTGTAGCCAATTTTTTGGAGAATTTATCAAGGATCGGGGGAGGATAACACAATAAAAAGATCCAGGGATCTTTCGACACAGGAGACTACAGAAGGGAATTCAGGTGGAAATGGACTAGGTTCCAGAAGGGAACAATGATTGGACAGGTCCACCATATATGAAGCACAGTACCTCTACATCCGCAATCCCTCCAGCAGTTCGGACAGGAAGACGGGAAGAGTTTATTGAGTCTATCAGGGGTACAGTACCAGCGATAGTAAACCTTGTAGGCTGTCTCTTTGAAAGTGTTTGCAATAGAGCTCTTAGCTATCCCCAGTCTCATGTCGTCCCAGTCCTCCGGGGGAGACCCAAGATCTCGTTCCCAAGCAAGTTCATGGGACCTAGAAGAGGGAAGGGTAGAATCTAGGAGGAGGGCGTAAAGCTGGGATATTAAGCCTTTGGAGAGGTGGGAGTTTTTACAAATATTTTCAAAGGGGGTAAGGTCACGGAGTAGAGCAGAGGAGGGCAAGGAACATAAAAAGTGGCGAATTAGTAGGAATTGGAAGGGGTTAAGTGTCTGTGAAGGGGTCTTCTGTTGAAGATCAGATAGGGATAACCATTGGCCCCGATTGGCAAAATCAACCGGGAATTTAAAACCAAGCTGTGTCCATGTACGGAATCTCATGATCGAGAATCCAGGAGGAAACAGGGGGTTCTTCCAAATAGGGATCAAGGGCGACGGAAAGGATGTAAGGACCATCTACACAGAGTGATAGTCCCAAATTTTAAGATTAAATTTGATAGTGGGGAGTAGTTTGGATGTTGGGGATCGGGAAGTGGAGGATAGACCCCACAAGGGGGTCAGGTCTGGGAGGTTAATATAAGCTGATTCAATATCTAGCCAGGAAACAGACCCAGAAGGAGCGTAAGAGGTGACGATGTGAGAGAAATGAGAGGCCAGATAGTAGAGTTTAATATCAGAGAGACCCCTACCGCCGGCGGAGACCGGCCTTTTCAGAGTGTTGGCAGCAATGCCGGGGGGGGGGGGGGGGGGGCTGTGATTCCACACGAAACAAACAAGGGCTTTCTGAATATTGTGAAGGAAGGAAGCAGGGACAGCTACAGGGAGGGTCTGGAAGAGATAGAGCCATTTGGGGATTATATTCAATTTAACCGCTATAATCTTACCCAGTCACAAAATGACCAGACTATTCCAAGAGGTCAACTCAGCTTGTGTATTGGAGAGAAGAGGTGGAAAGTGTTCATGAAAAAGAGAGTCATAACGGGAGGTCAAATAAATCCCCAGATATTTGATCTTTGTAGGTTGCCATTTAAAGTTGAAGTTGGTTCAAAGGGGTTCAGCCTCCTGGGGGGGGGGGGTGAAGCAGCACAACCTCTGACTTGGAGTAATTAATCTTGTAGCCCGAAACAAGACTATAAGATTGGAGGACCGAGAATAAATTTGGGAGAGATATGACTTGCTGAGTCAGGGAAAGCAGATTGTCATCTGCGAAGAGAGAGATTTTGGGGTCAGTATGGCCCACTTGTATTCCATGTATACCCTGAAGGATCTAATTTGAGAGGCGGGCGGTTCAATTATAAGGGCAAATATCAGTGGGGACAGAGGGCAACCCTGACGTGTACCATTAGAGATGTGGACTGGGGCAGATGGGACGCCGTTGGTCAACACCGTAGCGGAGTGGGTGGAGTATAGTGCCAGGACACCAGTGAGAAAGACACCAGATAGGCCATAGGCCTCTAGAGCGGCTTTCAGGAAACTTCAGGAGATTCGATCTAAAGCTTTTTCCCATTATTATTATTAACAGATTCTTATATAGCGCAGCATATTCCGATGCGCTTTACAATTAGAACAACAGTAATAGAACAAAACTGGGCGAAAACAGACAGACGCAGAGGTTGGATGGCCCTGCTCGCAAGCTTACAATCTATAGGGAGCTACAGGCAGATAAAACTGTGGATAAATTAGCACCACACGCTGCAAAAAGGTTCTGACCTCTGGCAGAAGAACCAAATGCGGGTGGAATTAAATTGACAGAGACAAAATCTGTACTAAGCTTTAAATCAGCTTCCAAACACCCCTAAAGGAAGGCCAAAAAACGAGAGGGGCAAAACTAGGATGTAAGAACCCTTCTCTGTTCAAACCACAAGATGTAGATCTTCCACTCTGTGGTAATTGCATGATGAAACCATTTTCCTGGGCTCAAAGCATAGTACAGACCACAGAGGAAGAAAACCTCTCAGCTTTAAAAAGCTTTTTGTTTGAAAAGCCAAGGCTGTTAAAGCAATCCGAGTAAGGTCCTCGTGTTGAATTGGACCTTGTAGCAGGTCTGGATGAAGTGGACGAAGCAGATGCAATAGTCACCCGTTGATCCCTGATGCACTTCAGTAACCGAGTCAACATTGTGGTTGGAGGAAACCGGAACACTAGATGAAAATCCCATGGAACTGTCATGGCATCTATTGTGAAAGCTAGTGGGTGCCTGGATCTGGCACAAAACTGTGGAACCTTGAATTTGTGTCGACATGAGATCCACCTGAGGTCACACTTCTGATCTGTCGGAAAACCCCTGGATTGAGAGACCACTGCCCCAGGTGAAACGTGGATCTGCTGGGGAAGTCAGCTTCCCAATTTTCCACACCAGGGATGAACTCCACAACTAATGCCAGAACAAAGGTTTCCATCCAGGAAAGTATTTAGGCTGCTTCTGCCATTGCTATCGCGCTCTTTGTACCTCCTTGATGGTTTACATACGCCACTGCCGTGGCGTTGTCTGACTGAATACAAACTGGCCTGCTGGCCAGGACAGACTGAGCTTTCAAGAAAGCCAGAAAGACAGCTTGGAGCTCAAGCACATTGATTGGTGATCAAAGGCCCTGGAGCCAAAGATGTAATGTACAGCACCCATTCGAGGAGACTTGCATCCGTGGTCACAATGATCCAATCCGTAGTGATCAAGAAATGACCTAGGAGGAGATGACAGGAAACCAGCCACCAATGTAAAGTTTGAAGAGTGCTGCCTTAAAGAATGAGAAACTGTGACGAGAAGGATGCTGAGCATCCCGTCCAATTTTTGAAAATTTCCCATTGGAAATCCTGTGAATGGAATCTGACGTACTGAATGGTCTCAAAAGGTGGAGACTTTCATGCCCAACAGTTTCATGCACAACAAGATCGACAAACATTACTGACGTGACCAAGTTCTGCAGGGTCTGTGCTTCGGACTCCAGCAAAAAACTCTCTGGAGAGAGGTGTTGAAGACTACCCCCAAAAACTGACAAGGAATTAGGTGCAACTTTTCAAAATTCAGGATCCATCTGTGATCCTGAAGTACTTTAACCGTGTGATCAGGAATTGTGAAGCAGAATCGATTTTCATGAGCATATACAGTGCATCCGGAAAGTATTCACAGTGCTTCACTTTTTCCACATTTTGTTATGTTACAGCCTTATTCCAAACTGAAATACATTATTTTTTTTCCCATCAAAATTCTACACACAATACTCCATAATGACAACATGAAGAGTCTTTGAGATTTTTGCAAATTTATTAAAAATAGAAAAAAACTAAGAAATCACATGTACATAAGTATTCACAGCCTTTGCTCAATACTTTGTTGATGCACCTTTGGCAGCAATTACGGCCTCAAGTCTTTTTGAATATTATGCCACAAGCTTGGCACACCTATCTTTGACCAGTTTCGCCCATTCCACTTTGCAGCACCTCTCAAGCTCCATCAGGTGGGATGGGAAGCGTCGGTGCACAGCCATTTGCAGATCTCTCCAGAGATGTTCAATCAGATTTAAGTCTGGGCTCTGGCTGGGCCATTCAAGGACATTCACAGAGTTGTCCTGAAGCCACTCCTTTGATATCTTGGCTGTGCGCTTAGGGTCGTTGTCCTGCTAAAAGATGGACAGTCGCCCCAGTCTGAGGTCAAGAGTGCTCTGGAGCAGGTTTTCATCCAGGATATGTCTGTACATTGCTGCATTCATCTTTCACTCTATCCTGACTAGTCTCCAAGTTCCTGCCGCTGAAAAATATCCCTACAGCATGATGCTGCCACCACCATGCTTCACTGTAGGGATGGTATTGGCCAGGTGATGAGCGGTGCCTGGTTTCCTCCAAACATGATGCCTGGCAATCATGTCAAAGAGTTCAATCTTTGTCTCATCAGACCAGAGAATTTTGTTTCTCATGGTCCGAGAGTCCTTCAGGTGCATTTTGGCAAACTCCAGGTGGGCTGCCATGTGCTTTTTAGGCTTCCGTCTGGCCAGTCTACCATACAGGCCTGATTGGTGGATTGCTGCAGAGATGGTTGTCCTTCTGGAAGGTTCTCCTCTCTCCACAGAGGAATGCTGTAGCTCTGACAGAGTGACCATCGGGTTATTGGTCACCTCCCTGACTAGGGCCCTTCTCCCCCGATTGCTCAGTTTAGACGGCCGGCCAGCTCTAGGAAGAGTCCTGATGGTTCCGAACTTCTTCCATTTACGTATGATGGAGGCCACTGTGCTCATTGGGACCTGCAAAAGCAGCATATATTTTTCTGTACCCATCCCCAGATTTGTGCCTCAAGACAATCCTGTCTCGGAGGTCTATAGACAATTCCTTTGACTTCATGCTCAGATATGCACTGTCAAGTGTGGGACCTTATATAGACAGGTGTGTGCCTTTCCAAATCATGTCCAATCAACTGAATTTACCACAGGTGGACTAATTAAGCTGTAGGAACATCTCAAGGATGATCAGTGGAAACAGGATGCACCTGAGCTCAATTTTGAGCTTCATGGCAAAGACTGTGAATACTTATGTACATGTGATTTCTTAGTTTTTTATTTTTAATAAATTTGCAAAAATCTCAAAACAAACTTTTTTTACGTGGTCATTATGGGGTATTGTGTGTAGAATATGGAGGGAAAAAAATGATTCCATTTTGAAATAAGGCTGTAATATAACAAAATGTGGAAAAAGTGAAGCGCTGCGAATATTTTCCGGATTCACTGTAGTCTAAATAAAGTATGACTGTGATAACTTCTTTGCACAGAAAGTTCGCTATCACAAACATTTCCTTAGTGAAAACTTGTGGAGCCGTCGCCAATCCGAATGGCACTGCCAGGTATTGATGTTGATTGGAAACAACTGCAAAACGGAGGATAGAATGATGACCCAATGGTCTCTGAACCGGTGCAACCACCCCTCGACTGGTGGCGATATTGGGTGGAGAGGTACACAGTGAGGTGCTAGCCTACTCCAGAGCATTGGTTAAGAGCTCAAAAGCATGGACCCTACTAGTTTAGGGGCATTCATCAAGAAAAGTGCTTTTTCCCAGTGGTAGCCAGGGCAACAATGGAATCCAATTCTGGTCCAAAAAGATTGCCCCACCAAACAGAAGAACTTCCAAGGAACATTTTGATTCCAAAATCCGCAGTCCAAGCGTGGAGCCAAAGAGCCCTTCAGGACGGGACAGCCGTAGCTGAAACTTTGGAAGCCACCTGAGTGCCGTCTTGCATGGCCTCACATACAAATTCAGCTGTTTCGTGAAGCTGTTCTGCTAATTGCAGAAAGAAATTCCTTGACAAATCGTTGTGAAGGCCCTCAATACAAGATATATTATCCACTGGCAGTGGATAACGCAAAGCAAATTTTGCAAGAATTGGAGAACTTCTTAGCCTGCATCTTCCATGCCTCCTTGACGAGATTGGACAGATCCGAAAAAGATGGGAAAGTAACAACCTTTTTGCACTGACGCACGAACAGACCCACAGCCTCCACTTGGAAAACCAGCTCTAAGCAGCAGTAGTAACAAGACAACGATTCTAGATCCTCATCCTCCGGGATGACGTCAGTCTATGGAGGTTCACCCTCCTCCTCGAAATTGGAAACTTCCAATAGAGCCCTAAAAGAAAGTAAACGTTTATGCACTGTGTCCAGATAAGGATACTACAAAAATCATTATAAATAAGAGGAACCTTTTCAAAACTTGACGCCATACACTCCATGACCGATTGGGGAGTTGCCCAGGAGCAGATAATCTCTACCAACGCCTTGCTCTACTAGAGCGAGCATAACATAGGTTGCAAACAATATTTGTATTCCTCCAAACCACCCTTAGGGCCAATCCAATTAACTGCAATGAAGTTGTGGTGCGAGCAAGTGTGGCTGTATGCCGCATTTACTGCTGGACTCACAGATTTTTGTTCGCAGACATTGGGCCACAAGGAGGGCGAATTGCGGTGCCATTGTCAGCATTTACATGCCACTGCAACGACAGCTCACACTCTTCATGTGTAATTGGATTAACTGCTTTAGTGTCTGAGGACAAACAAATTGGCGCAGTCCGGGTCTCAATGACAAGTGCAAATGTCAGAGGTAAAAGCAGACATCGCTGTTTAACACCATTTACTGAGACACTGGCTTTTGGATTCATGTAAAGAGCTTATTTCCCATGCAAGACGTTCCTTCACTTATCCTTTCAAAGGCTTTCTCCAGGTCACGAAAAAATACTAACGGCTGGGAATACATACTATTTACCAACTGTCAAGATTCTGACAACGGAATCCCGCCCGCCAGAATGCCGGCAGCGGGCCGAGCGCTAAGAGTCTCCTGAGCTCGCCAGGCTGCAGGTTCGGTGGCTCGCCACAGATTCTATTCCCACTCTATGGGTGTTGTGGACACCCACGAGTGTGAATAGCCCATATGTGCTAGGATTCCGGTGTCGTTATTCTGACCACTGGAATCCCGATAGCCAGCAAACTGATTGCACCCAGTGGCTGGGATTTCCAATAGTTAACAGTGTACATTTGGCTGACAATCCTCTTAGTATTGTTACGGGCCTAAATAGAAGACCATTATTTAATTAAAGTTTATTTTAAAATCCTGTATGACATTTTTAATTATTTTTTAGTTACTCATTTCTTAAAATGGGTAGCTAATTTAGGGAACCCTGTTGATTATACTGGAATAACTGTGGTGGAAAACAAATTTGCCACTCCAGGGATTCCAATCTTAATCTAGTAATCCAGGAAGCCACAGCAAAGGGTGTTGGAAAAAGGCTCTTTATTTTTTAGGACGTGGCTGGTAACCTCCAGATGAAAGCTTGTTGGTGTTTGCACCATGTCCCCATACCATAGAGCAGGCTTGGCCAACCTGTGGCTCTCCAGCTATTGTGAAATTGCAAGTTCCAGCATGCCCTGACACAATTTTGCTATTAGGGAATGCTAAAACTGTGGCAGAGCATGATGGGAAGTGTAGTTTAACAACAGCTGGAGAGCCACAGGTTGGCCAGGCCTGCCATAGAGATACATGCCCAGTGCTGATCAGCCGCAGACTGGCTTCCATCATAGCATGGGGACATTATTATTTATTAATATGGCGCCACAATGGGTCTGCAGCGCCTTACAAAGTACATAAACAAAACAAGGACAAAAAAGTTTCTTAGGGTGATAACGGTGCAACCCAGAGACATGATGTAACGATACTTTGCACCACCGATACACTGTACGATGGTGTGTTGCACTGTTATATGCTCCAAGTATCACAGCATAAGCCATGCAATTATCCCATTGGACATGCAGCACATCCGGTTGGACGACACAACCACCCAATTCACCAAGCGATGAATTGGGTGGATTTGAGGGTACACACTACATGATAGTTGTTGCAATCACTTGAAAATGGCAACATTGTCAAATATCATATAGTTATAGTGTGTACCCAGCTTTAAAGTACAAAACATTGCAGGGCATGAACATGGTTTATAAACATGGCTGCGTCAGCAGTCATAGTACCCAAATAAGCAGTGAGGCCGATGCTGTTCTGGCAGTTGGAAGGAGATGATGGTTTAAGTGAGAGAAGGTAAGCAAATGAGGGAAGAGGGACCTGCTCGTGAGAGATTACACTATGCTCGCTCATGGGTCTTCCCCCTTATAATGAATACCAACCCAGGCACTATAAAGTAAGGTCTGGTTGAGGAGTGGTAGACAAGTGTGATCACACTACCTGTCCTTTATTTTACACAGGGCACTTTAATACATGTGGTGACTGTGCCTGCAAATGTACATCTCTACTTAACAGATCCCATTAATAGTAAAGGCTATTAAACGAAAATATAAAATAACAATAATTAAAACATTGTCAGCGCTATGAAACCAGGTGATCAATGGAATCACTTTGCTTTTATAATTCCACTTTAGATTATGAGATGCAATTTGAACATTTTCAGACAAAATTTGCAGAATTGCAGTGAAAAGAATTTGTGGTGCTTCTTAGTATAATTATTATTTAGCAATTTGCAGATACTGATGAAATTAATTGACACATGCTTTCAGGAGCATGGCCCTTGTAAGCAATACCACACGTCAGGTCCGACATGCGATGATGGATACGAACAGCAGTAGCGCACATCGTATCCTGTATCGTGCGTACATACTATACAATATCGCAATGAACTGGACGATATCTGCAGGATCACATGCGATATTGCATAGTGTGTACGCACCCTTAGAAAAATGCTTGTAACAGCCATATGACACAATTTAAGAACACCAAATACTTTTATTATGGCCACTCAACCTTCTATACTGTTATCCTATATTAGTTTGTCTTTTTTGGGGTTACAGACTGATTTCTCCATTTTCACCTATACTTAACACATGTAAAACCAGAAAGAATTATTGCGTGAAATCCCCTTTCTAATGGGACTGCACAATAAACAGGAATGCGCATGAAGGCGTTAAGCGAAATCAACAGGGGACATTTGCGAATGGTTAACATTCGAAAATGTAAAACTATCGCCTCTAATTGAATTCCTCCTATAGACTGATATGCCGATGTACTGTTCAGGTTGAGAATAGACACAGCAGTATTCCTTTGTTCACACAAGAATTATTATGTTTAGACTACACCTGTGTATCAAACGGTCATGTACTGACTTCTCAGAGCCTGTGTGCTGCTGCTGATCTGACCAAGGACTAGATTCTAGGGGTGGTATTCATTTATTTTCACCCCCTCCCACTCCTGTTCTGTTTCTGCTGATGGGCGTGGTATTATAATTGCAGCTCGCTACCCCTGGGGTAGCCAGGGCGCCCATCCCTTTATGCAGCTAAACCTAATTACTATGGGCGCAATATGCGCGATAATGGGGATCACTTTAGAAAGAAGATTGAGCGTGATATATCAGTTGAATACCTCCCTATAAGTCACACTGTGCATTGGTCAAACATTCACTAAAAACACATAAGCCTCATTTACGTGTGATCATTGACCTATAACGATGGCAACATTTGAAATAATAAGATTTTACTCACCGGTAAATCTATTTCTCGTAGTCCGTAGTGGATGCTGGGAACTCCGTAAGGACCATGGGGAATAGACGGGCTCCGCAGGAGACTGGGCACTCTAAAAGAAAGATTAGGTACTATCTGGTGTGCACTGGCTCCTCCCTCTATGCCCCTCCTCCAGACCTCAGTTAGAATACTGTGCCCCGAAGAGCTGACACAATAAGGAAGGATTTTGAATCCCGGGTAAGACTCATACCAGCCACACCAATCACACCGTATAACTCGTGATACTATACCCAGTTAACAGTATGAAATATAACAGCCTCTCAACAGATGGCTCAACAATAACCCTTAGTTAGGCAATAACTATATACAAGTATTGCAGACAATCCGCACTTGGGATGGGCGCCCAGCATCCACTACGGACTACGAGAAATAGATTTACCGGTGAGTAAAATCTTATTTTCTCTGACGTCCTAGTGGATGCTGGGAACTCCGTAAGGACCATGGGGATTATACCAAAGCTCCCAAACGGGCGGGAGAGTGCGGATGACTCTGCAGCACCGAATGAGAGAACTCCAGGTCCTCCTCAGCCAGGGTATCAAATTTGTAGAATTTAGCAAACGTGTTTGCCCCTGACCAAGTTGCAGCTCGGCAAAGTTGTAAAGCCGAGACCCCTCGGGCAGCTGCCCAAGATGAGCCCACTTTCCTCGTGGAATGGGCTGTTACTGATTTAGGATGCGGCAATCCAGCCGCAGAATGCTCCAGCTGAATTGTGCTACAAATTCAGCGAGCAATAGTCTGCTTAGAAGCAGGAGCACCTATTTTGTTGGGTGCCTACAGGATAAAAAATGAGTCAGTTTTCCTGACTCCAGCCGTCCTGGAAATATACATTTTTAAGGCCCTGACTACATCCAGTAACTTGGAATCTTCCAAGTCCCTAGTAGCCGCAGGCACTACAATAGGTTGGTTCAAGTGAAAAGCTGATACCACCTTAGGGAGAAACTGGGGACTAGTCCTCAATTCTGCCCTATCCATATGGAAAATCAGATAAGGGCTTTTACATGACAAAGCCGCCAATTCTGACACACGCCTGGCCGAAACCAAGGCCAATAACATGACCACTTTCCACGTGAGATATTTCAAATCCACAGTTTTAAGTGGCTCAAACCAATGTGATTTTATGAAAACTCAACACCACGTTGAGATCCCAAGGTGCCACAGAAGGCACAAAAAAGGGGCTGAATATGTAGCACTCCCTTTACAAATGTCTGAACTCCAGGCAGTGAAGCCAGTTCTTTCTGGAAGAAAATCGACAGAGCCGAAATCTGGACCTTAATGGAACCCAATTTTAGGCCCATAGTCACTCCCGACTGTAGGAAGTGCAGAAAACGACCCAGCTGAAATTCCTCTGTTGGGGCCTTCCTGGCCTCACACCACGCAACATATTTTCGCCAAATACGGTGATAATGGTTTGCGGTTACTTCTTTCCTGGCTTTTATCAGCGTAGGAATGACTTCCTCCGGAATGCCCTTTTGCTTTAGGATCCGGAATTCAACCACCATGCCGTCCAACGTAGCCGCGGTAAGTCTTGGAACAGACAGGGCCCCTGCTGTAGCAGATCCTGTCTGAGCGGTAGAGGCCATGGGTCCTCTGATATTATTTCTGTAAGTTGTGGGTACCAAGCTCTTCTTGGCCCATCCGGAACCACGAGTATCGTTCTTACTCCTCGTTTTCTTATTATTCTCAGTACCTTTGGTATGAGAGGCAGAGGAGGGAATACATAAACCGACTGGTACACCCACGGTGTCACTAGAGCGTCCACAGCTATTGCCTGAGGGTCCCTTGACCTGGCGCAATATTTCGTTTTTTGTTTAGGCGGGACGCCATCATGTCCACCTGTGGCCTTTCCCAACGGTTTACCAACAGTTGGAAGACTTCTGGATGAAGTCCCCACTCTCCCGGGTGGAGGTCGTGCCTGCTGAGGAAGTCTGCTTTCCAGTTGTCCACTCCCGGAATGAACACTGCTGACAGTGCTAAGACGTGATTTTCCGCCCATCGGAGAATCCTTGTGGCTTCTGCCATCGCCATCCTGCTTCTTGTGCCGCCCTGTCGGTTTACATGGGCGACTGCCGTGATGTTGTCTGATTGGATCAGTACCGGCTGGTTTTGAAGCAGAGGCCTTGCCAGACTTAGGGCATTGTAAATGGCCCTCAGTTCCAGAATATTTATGTGTTGGGACGACTCCTGACTTGACCAAAGTCCATGGAAATTTCTTCCCTGTGTGACTGCCCCCCAGCCTCGAAGGCTGGCATCCGTGGTTACCAGGACCCAGTCCTGTATGCCGAATCTGCGGCCCTCTTGAAGATGAGCACTCTGCAGCCACCACAGTAGAGATACCCTGGTCCTTGGAGACAGGGTTATCAGCCGATGCATCTGAAGATGCGATCCCGACCACTTGTCCAAGAAGTCCCACTAAAAGTTTCTTGTATGGAACCTGCCGAATGGAATTTTGCTTCGTAAGAAGTTACCATTTTTCCCAGGACTCGTGTGCAGTGATGCACCGATACCTGTTTTTGTTTTCAGGAGGTCTCCGACTAGAGATGACAGCTCCTTAGCTTTCTCCTGCAGGAGAAACACACTTTTCTGTTCTGTGTCCAGAACCATCCCCAGGAACAGTAGGTGTGTGGTAGGAACCAGCTGTGACTTTGGAATGTATAGAACCCATCCGTGCTGTTGTAGCACTTCCCGAGATAGTGCTACTCCGACCAACAACTGCTCCTTGGACCTCGCCTTTATAAGGAGATCGTCCAAGTACGGGATAATTAAAACTCCCTTTTTTCGAAGGAGTATCATCATTTCTGCCATTACCTTGGTAAAGACCCTCGGTGCTGTGGACAGTCCAAACGGCAGTGTTTGGAATTGGTAATGGCAATCCTGTACCACAAATCTGAGGTACTCCTGGTGAGGATGGTAAATGGGGACATGTCCTTGATGTCCAGGGATACCATGTAATCCCCCTCCTCCAGGCTTGCAATAACCGCCCTGAGCGATTCCATCTTGAACTTGAATTTTTTTATGTATGTGTTCAAGGACTTCAAATTTAAAATGGGTCTCACCGAACCGTCCGGTTTCGGTACCACAAACAGTGTGGAATAGTAACCCCGTCCTTGTTGAAGTAGGGGCACCTTGACTATCACCTGCTGGGAATACAGCTTGTGAATTGCCTCTAGCACAGCCTCCCTGCCTGAGGGAGTTGTCGGCAGATTTGAGGAAACGGCGGGGGGGGAGACGCCTCGAATTCCAGCTTGTACCCCTGAGATACTACTTGAAGGATCCAGGGATCCACCTGTGAGCGAGCCCACTGATCGCTGAAATTTTTGAGGCGGCCCCCCACAGTACCTGGCTACGCCTGTGGAGCCCCCGCGTCATGCGGTGGACTCAGAGGAAGCGGGGGAAGAATTTTGATTCTGGGAACTGGCTGACTGGTGCAGCTTTTTCCCTCTTCCCTCGTCTCTGTGTAGAAAGGAAGCGCCTTTGACCCGCTTGCTTTTCTGAAGCTGAAAGGACTGTACCTGATAATACAGTGCTTTTCTTAGGCTGTGAGGAAACCTGAGGTAAAAAAATTTCTTCCCAGCTGTTGCTGTGGATATGCGGTCCCAGAGACCATCCCCAAACAATTCCTCACCCTTATAAGGCTCTATGTGACTTTTAAAGTCAGCATCACCTGTCCAGTGTCGGGTCTCTCATACCCTCCTGACAGAATGGACATTGCATCACTTCTGGATGCCAGCCGGCAAAATATCCCTCTGTGCATCCCTCATATATAAGACAACGTCTTATGTTCGCAAAATAGTATCCCTGTTTGATAGGGTTACAGACCACGCTGCAGCAGCACTATCTGCAGGTCTCAGTCTAGTACCTGAGTGTGTAAATACAGACTTCAGGATAGCCTCCTACTATTTATCAGCAGGTACCTTCAAAGTGGCCGTATCCTAGGACGGCAGTGCCACCTTTTTTGACAAACGTGTGAGCGCCTTATCCACCCTAGGGGATATCTCCCAGCGTAACTTATCCTCAGGCGGGAAAGGGTACGCCATCAGTAACTTTTTAGAAATTACCAGTTTCTTATCGAGGGAACCCACGCTTTTTCACACTTCATTCACTCATTTGATGGGGGAACAAAACACTGCCTGCTTTTTCTCCCCACACATAAAACCCTTTTTTAGTGGTACTTGGGTTAATCAGAAATGTGTAACACATTTTTTTATTGCCGGGATCATGTAACGGATGTTCCTAGTGGATTGTGTATATGTCTCAACCTCGTCGACACTGGAGTCAGACTCCGTGTCGACATCTGTGTCTGCCAACTGAGGGAGCGGGCGTTTTTGAGCCCCTGATGGCCTTTGAGACGCCTGGGCAGGCGCGGGCTGAGAAGCCGGCTGTCCCATAGCTGTTACGTCATCCAGCCTTTTATGTAAGGAGTTGACACTGTCGGTTAATACCTTCCACCTATCCATCCACTCTGGTGTCGGCCCACAGGGGGCGATATCCCATTTATCGGCATCTGCTCCGTCTCCACATAAGCCTCCTCATCAAACATGTCGACACAGCCGTACCGACACACCGCACACACACAGGGAATGCTCTGACTGAGGACAGGACCCCACACAGCCCTTTGGGGAGACAGAGAGAGAGTATGCCAGCACACACCAGAGCGCTATATAATGTAGGGATAAACACTGTCACTGAGTGAATTTTCCCCAATAGCTGCTTGTATAAACAATATTGCGCCTAAATTTAGTGCCCCCCCTCTCTTTTTAACCCTTTGAGCCTGAAAACTACAGGGGAGAGCCTGGGGAGCTGTCTTCCAGCTACACTGTGAAGATTAAATGGCGCCAGTGTGCCGAGGGAGATAGCTCCGCCCCTTTTTCGCAGACTATTCTCCCGCTTTTTTATGGATTCTGGCAGGGGTAATTATCACATATATAGCCTCTGGGGCTATATATTGTGATTATTTTGCCAGCCAAGGTGTTTTTATTGCTGCTCAGGGCGCCCCCCCCCCCAGCGCCCTGCACCCTCAGTGACCGGAGTGTGAAGTGTGTATGAGGAGCAATGGCGCACAGCTGCAGTGCTGTGCGCTACCTTGGTGAAGACTGAAGTCTTCTGCCGCCGATTTTCCGGACCATCTTCATGCTTCTGGCTCTGTAAGGGGGACGGCGGCGCGGCTCCGGGAACGAACACCAAGGACGGGTCCTGCGGTCGATCCCTCTGGAGCTAATGGTGTCCAGTAGCCTAAGAAGCCCAAGCTAGCTGCAAGCAGGTAGGTTCGCTTCTTCTCCCCTTAGTCCCTCGATGCAGTGAGCCTGTTACCAGCAGGTCTCACTGTAAAAATAAGAATTTACTTACCGATAATTCTATTTCTCATAGTCCGTAGTGGATGCTGGGAACTCCGAAAGGACCATGGGGAATAGCGGCTCCGCAGGAGACTGGGCACAAAAGTAAAAGCTTTAGGACTAGCTGGTGTGCACTGGCTCCTCCCCCTATGACCCTCCTCCAAGCCTCAGTTAGGATACTGTGCCCGGACGAGCGTACACAATAAGGAAGGATTTTGAATCCCGGGTAAGACTCATACCAGCCACACCAATCACACCGTACAACCTGTGATCTGAACCCAGTTAACAGCATGATAACAGAGGAGCCTCTGAAAAGATGGCTCACAACAATAATAACCCGATTTTTGTAACTATGTACAAGTATTGCAGACAATCCGCACTTGGGATGGGCGCCCAGCATCCACTACGGACTATGAGAAATAGAATTATCGGTAAGTAAATTCTTATTTTCTCGGACGTCCTAGTGGATGCTGGGAACTCCGAAAGGACCATGGGGATTATACCAAAGCTCCCAAACGGGCGGGAGAGTGCGGATGACTCTGCAGCACCAAATGAGAGAACTCCAGGTCCTCCTCAGCCAGGGTATCAATTTTGTAGAATTTTACAAACGTATTTGCTCCTGACCAAGTAGCTGCTCGGCAAAGTTGTAAAGCCGAGACCCCTCGGGCAGCCGCCCAAGATGAGCCCATCTTCCTTGTGGAGTGGGCATTTACAGATTTTTGGCTGTGGCAGGCCTGCCACAGAATGTGCAAGCTGAATTGTACTACCAATCCAACGAGCAATAGTCTGCTTAGAAGCAGGAGCACCCAGCTTGTTGGGTGCATACAGGATAAACAGCGAGTCAGATTTTCTGACTCCAGCCGTCCTGGAAACATATTTTCAGGGCTCTGACAACGTCTAGCAATTTGGAGTCCTCCAAGTCCCTAGTAGCCGCAGGCACCACAATAGGTTGGTTCAGGTGAAACGCTGAAACCACCTTAGGGAGAAACTGAGGACGAGTCCTCAATTCCGCCCTGTCCGAATGGAAAATCAGATAAGGGCTTTTACAGGATAAAGCCGCCAATTCTGACACGCGCCTGGCCCAGGCCAGGGCCAACAGCATGACCACTTTCCATGTGAGATATTTTAACTCCACAGATTTAAGTGGTTCAAACCAATGTGACTTTTTGGAACCCAAAAACTACATTGGGATCCCAAGGTGCCACTGGAGGCACAAAAGGAGGCTGTATATGCAGTACCCCTTTTACAACATCTGAACTTCAGGGACTGAAGCTAGTTCTTTTTGGAAGAAAATTGACAGGGCCGAAATTTGAACCTTAATGGACCCCCATTTCAGGCCCATAGACACTCCTGTTTGCAGGAAATGTAGGAATCGACCCAGTTGAATTTCCTCCGTCGGGCCTTACTGGCCTCGCACCACGCAACATATTTTCGCCAAATGCGGTGATAATGTTTTGCGGTTACATCCTTCCTGGCTTTGATCAGGATAGGGATGACTTCATCCGGAATGCCTTTTTTCCTTCAGGATCCGGCGATCAACCGCCATGCCGTCAAACGCAGTCGCGGTAAGTCTTGGAACAGACAGGGTCCTTGCTGAAGCAGGTCCCTTCTTAGAGGTAGAGGCCACGGATCCTCCGTGAGCATCTTTTGAAGTTCCGGTTACCAAGTCCTTCTTGGCCAATCCGGAGCCACGAATATAGTGCTTACTCCTCTCCATCTTATCAATCTCAGTACCTTGGGTATGAGAGGCAGATGAGGGAACACATACACTGACTGGTACACCCACGGTGTTACCAGAGCGTCTACAGCTATTGCCTGAGGGTCCCTTGACCTGGCGCAATACCTGTCGAGTTTTTCCCAACGGTTTATAATCATGTGGAAGACTTCTGGGTGAAGTCCCCACTCTCCCGGGTGGAGGTCGTGTCTGCTGAGGAAGTCTGCTTCCCAGTTGTCCACTCCCGGAATTGCTGACAGTGCTATCACATGATTTTCCGCCCAGCGAAGAATCCTTGCCCTCCTGCTTCTTGTGCCACCGTGTCAGTTTACGTGGGTGACTGCCGTGATGTTGTCCGACTGGATCAACACCGGCTGACCTTGAAGCAGAGGTCTTGCTAAGCTTAGAGCATTGTAAATGGCCCTTAGCTTCAGGATATTTATGTGAAGTGATGTCTCCAGGCTTGACCATAAGCCCTGGAAATTCCTTCCCTGTGTGACTGCTCCCCAGCCTCGCAGGCTGGCATCCGTGGTCACCAGGACCCAGTCCTGAATGCTGAATCTGCGACCCTCTAGAAGATGAGCACTCTGCAACCACCACAGGAGGGACACCCTTGTTCTTGGTGACAGGGTTATCCGCTGATGCATCTGAAGATGCGACCCGGACCATTTGTCCAGCAGGTCCCACTGGAAAGTTCTTGCGTGGAATCTGCCGAATGGGATTGCTTCGTAGGAAGCCACCATTTTACCCAGAACCCTTGTGCATTGATGCACTGAGACTTGGCTCGGTTTTAGGAGGTTCCTGACTAGCTCGGATAACTCCCTGGCTTTCTCCTCCGGGAGAAACACCTTTTTCTGGACTGTGTCCAGGATCATCCTTAGGAACAGAAGACGAGTCGTCGGAACCAGCTGCGATTTTGGAATATTGAGAATCCAATCGTGCTGCCGCAACACTACCTGAGAGAGTGCTACACCGACCTCCAACT
Source organism: Pseudophryne corroboree (assembly GCF_028390025.1). Classification (NCBI taxonomy): domain Eukaryota; kingdom Metazoa; phylum Chordata; class Amphibia; order Anura; family Myobatrachidae; genus Pseudophryne; species Pseudophryne corroboree. The sequence continues at coordinate 94,087,659 of NC_086450.1, read as the reverse complement.
GTTCCCTGGATCTTACCCTTATCAGGGAATCGTCCAAGTAAGGGATAACTAAAATTCCCTTCCTTCGAAGGAATATCATCATTTCGGCCATTACCTTGGTAAAGACCCGGGGTGCCGTGGACCATCCATACGGCAGCGTCTGAACTGATAGTGACAGTTCTGTACCATAAACCTGAGGTACCCTTGGTGAGAAGGGTAAATTTGGACATGAAGGTAAGCATCCTTGATGTCCCGAGACATCATGTAGTCCCCTTCTTCCAGGTTCGCAATCACTGCTCTGAGTGACTCAATCTTGAATTTGAACCTCTGTATGTAAGTGTTCAAAGATTTTAGATTTAGAATCGGTCTCACCGAGCCGTCCGGCTTCGGTACCACAACAGTGTGGAATAATACCCCGTTCCCTGTTGCAGGAGGGGTACCTTGATTATCACCTGCTGGGAATACAGCTTGTGAATGGCTTCCAAAACTGTCTCCCTGTCAGAAGGAGACATCGGTAAAGCCGACTTTAGGAAACGGCGAGGGGGAGACGTCTCGAATTCCAATTTGTACCCCTGAGATATCTCCTGAAGGATCCAGGGGTCTACTTGCGAGTGAGCCCACTGCGCGCTGAAATTCATTGAGACGGGCCCCCCACCGTGCCTGATTCTGCTTGTAAAGCCCCAGCGTCATACTGAGGGCTTGGCAGAGGCGGGAGAGGGTTTCTGTTCCTGGGAACTGGCTGATTTCTGCAGCCTTTTTCCTCTCCCTCTGTCACGGGGCAGAAATGAGGAACCTTTTGCCCGCTTGTCCACGAAAAGACTGCGCCTGATAATATGGCGTCTTCTCATGTTGAGAGGCGACCTGGGGTACAAACGTGGATATCCCAGCTGTTGCCGTGGCCACCAGGTCTGAAAGACCGACCCCAAATAACTCCTCCCCTTAATAAGGCAATACTTCCAAATGCCGTTTGAAATCCGCATCACCTGACCACTGTCGTGTCCATAACCCTCTACTGGTAGAAATGGACAACGCACTTAGACTTGATGCCAGTCGGCAAATATTCCGCTGTGCATCACGCATATATAGAAATGCATCTTTTAAATGCTCTATAGGCAAAAATATACGGTCCCTATCTAGGGTATCAATATTTTCAGTCAGGGAATCCGACCACGCCAACCCAGCACTGCACATCCAGGCTGAGGCGATTGCTGGTCGCAGTATAACACCAGTATGTGTGTAAATACATTTTAGGATACCCTCCTGCTTTCTATCAGCAGGATCCTTAAGGGCGGCCATCTCAGGAGAGGGTAGAGCCCTTACAAGCGCGTGAGCGCTTTATCCACCCTAGGGGGTGTTTCCCAACGCACCCTAACCTCTGGCGGGAAAGGATATAATGCCAATAACATTTTAGAAATTATCAGTTGTTATCGGGGGAAACCCACGCATCATCACACACCTCATTTAATTTCTCAGATTCAGGAAAACTACAGGTAGTTTTTCCTCACCGAACATAATACCCCTTTTTGGTGGTACTCGTATTATCAGAAATGTGTAAAACATTTTTCATTGCCTCAATCATGTAACGTGTGGCCCTACTGGAAGTCACATTTGTCTCTTCACCGTCGACACTGGAGTCAGTATCCGTGTCGGCGTCTATATCTGCCATCTGAGGTAACGGGCGCTTTAGAGCCCCTGACGGCCTATGAGACGTCTGGACAGGCACAAGCTGAGTAGCCGGCTGTCTCATGTCAACCACTGTCTTTTATACAGAGCTGACACTGTCACGTAATTCCTTCCAACAGTTCATCCACTCAGGTGTCGACCCCCTAGGGGGTGACATCACTATTACAGGCAATCTGCTCCGTCTCCACATCATTTTTCTCCTCATACATGTCGACACAAACGTACCGACATACAGCACACACACAGGGAATGCTCTGATAGAGGACAGGACCCCACTAGCCCTTTGGGGAGACAGAGGGAGAGTTTGCCAGCACACACCAGAGCGCTATATATATACAGGGATAACCTTATATAAGTGTTTTTCCCCTTATAGCTGCTGTATCTTTAATACTGCGCGTAATTAGTGCCCCCCCCCTCTCTTTTTTAACCCTTTCTGTAGTGTAGTGACTGCAGGGGAGAGCCAGTGAGCTTCCCTCCAACGGAGCTGTGAGGGAAAATGGTGCCAGTGTGCTGAGGAGATAAGGCCGCCGATAAGGGGGCGGAGCCTATCTCCCGTTTTTCTATGTATTCTGGCAGGGGTTAAATGCATCCATATAGCCCAGGAGCTATATAAGATGTATTTTTTGCCATCTAAGGTATTTTTATTGCGTCTCAGGGCGCCCACCCCCCAGCGCCCTGCACCCTCAGTGACCGGAGTGTGAAGTGTGCTGAGAGCAATGGCGCACAGCTGCGGTGCTGTGCGCTACCTTATTGAAGACATGACGTCTTCTGCCGCCGATTTTCCGGACCTCTTCTGCTCTTCTGGCTCTGTAAGGGGGACGGCGGCGCGGCTCTGGGACCCATCCATGGCTGGGCCTGTGATCGTCCCTCTGGAGCTTATGTCCAGTAGCCTAAGAAGCCCAATCCACTCTGCACGCAGGTGAGTTCGCTTCTTCTCCCCTTAGTCCCTCGATGCAGTGAGCCTGTTGCCAGCAGGACTCACTGAAAATAAAAAACCTAATTTAAACTTTTACTCTAAGCAGCTCAGGAGAGCCACCTAGATTGCACCCTTCTCGTTCGGGCACAAAAATCTAACTGAGGCTTGGAGGAGGGTCATAGGGGGAGGAGCCAGTGCACACCAGCTAGTCCTAAAGCTTTTACTTTTGTGCCCAGTCTCCTGCGGAGCCGCTATTCCCCATGGTCCTTTCGGAGTTCCCAGCATCCACTAGGACGTCAGAGAAATAAAAAACCTAATTTAAACTTTCTTTCTAGAAGCTCAGGAGAGCTCCTAGTGTGCAACCAGCTCGGGCCGGGCACAGAAATCTAACTGAGGTCTGGAGGAGGGGCATAGAGGGAGGAGCCAGTGCACACCAGATAGTACCTAATCTTTCTTTTTGAGTGCCCAGTCTCCTGCGGAGCCCGTCTATTCCCCATGGTCCTTACGGAGTTCCCAGCATCCACTAGGACGTCAGAGAAATCTGACATTGAGGGGCAGCCATCGGGGGGGGAGCAGGGGCAGCCATTGGGTTGGTGGAGGGGGGCAGAGGCAGCCTTCGGGGGGGGGGGGGACACACGGAACAGAGGCAGCCATCGGGGGGGGGGACACACGGAACAGAGGCAGCCATCGGGGGGGGGGGGGGAGACACGGAACAGAGGCAGCCATCGGGGGGGGGGGGGGGGGGAGACACGGAACAGAGGCAGCCATCGGGGGGAGGGGGGAACACGGAACAGAGGCAGCCATTGGGAGGGCGGGGCAGAGGCAGCCATCGGGAGGGCGGGGCAGAGGCAGCCCTCGGGGGGCGGGGCAGAGGCAGCCCTCGGGGGGCGGGGCAGAGGCAGCCCTCGGGGGGCGGGGCAGAGGCAGCCCTCGGGGGGGGGCAGGGGGGGGGCAGAGGCAGCCATGGGGGGGGGGCAGAGGCAGCCATTGGAGGGGGGGGGGGGGGTAGGAGGCAGAGGCAGCCACGAGGGGGGGTGGGGGGGGGCAGAGGCAGCCACAGGGGGTGGGGGGGGCAGAGGCAGCCGGGGGGGGGGCAGAGGCAGCCGTGGGGGGGCGGGGCAGCCATCTGGGGGAGGGGGGCAGGGGCAGCCATCTGGGGGAGGGGGGCAGGGGCAGCCATCTGGGGGAGGGGGGCAGGGGCAGCCATCTGGGGGAGGGGGGCAGGGGCAGCCATCTGGGGGAGGGGGGCAGGGGCAGCCATCTGGGGGAGGGGGGCAGAGGCAGCCATCTGGGGGGGGGGGAGGGGGGCAGAGGCAGCCATCTGGGGGGGGGGGAGGGGGGCAGAGGCAGCCATCTGGGGGGGGGAGGGGGGCAGAGGCAGCCATCTGGGGGGGGGAGGGGGGCAGAGGCAGCCATCTGGGGGGGGGGGGGGCAGAGGCAGCCATCTGGGGGGGGGGGGGGCAGAGGCAGCCATCTGGGGGGGGGGGGGGCAGAGGCAGCCACCTGGGGGGGCACAGGGGCAGCCATCGGGGGGGGCAGAGGCAGCCACCTGGGGGGGCACAGGGGCAGCCATCGGGGGGGGCAGAGGCAGCCATTGGGGGGAGGGCAGAGGCAGCCATCGGGGGTGTCTATTTCCGCCACCTAGGAACCCATGAATATAGAGTGGGACATTTGAAGTAGAAGTTTTCCTCGTAACTCATTAAAACACTGAAAACATTTTTTGGGGTGGAGAATATCTTTTATCTACAGTAGATGACAAATGTATAAATCATCCATAACAGAATTCTCAGGTATTTAAAACCTTCAATAAGGAGACTAGTCCATGCAGGCCGTGCAAAGAGAACAATAAGCTACGAACTATGCTTCAATCAACTGTGCCGGGTACTTTCAGAAAGAGGTACACTTATATTAATTATTTACTTCCGATATTACAGAAAAGCAAAGTAACAAACTAACACATTTACCAAGCGTCTCCTGTCACACACCAAAAAAAAAAAAAAAAAACTGTAGTAACACACTTTAGAGCCTATTAAATATGTCACTTGATATAAATATTCACCTAGTTGACATTGAATAATCTGAGGCATCAACAAGATAACCTTAAAAAGTGATCTGAACATTACATGGAGAACGGACTTGTAGAAGCTCTTTCATTAGCTCATCACTGTGACCTGAGGTTGGAAGCAGAGAAAGCATCTTCTCTCTAATGACTTTAAGTACAAGTGGCCTTTGACCACCGATCATGTTAAAACACAAAGAATAATGAACTTCTTGCGTGCTTCAGCTCGTTATAGAAACAGCTAAAAAGTGCAAGTTAGTGTGCATTATATATATATATATATATATATATATATATATATATATACACACACACACACACACACACACACATACATATGAACAGAGTATATATAGACGCATGTATCACAGTTTGGTTCTGTAACTGGCAAAGACATGAAATGTCTAATTTCATTATGAGGCATTGACACATATACACAAGGTTGGAATGGCCCACATGGGTCAACCCCAGTGGGCCCCACTACTTAAAGGCCCACCCTTTTCTCTAGGGATCAGGTTCCAGGCTGCTCATTTGAATTATACAGGTGTGCATCTTCATGCCGGCGTTCGGGAACCCGGACGCAGAATACCCAGGAGTGGGAATAGTCCCTGCTGATCGGCATGCCGACCGTCGGGATTCTCAGTGGGCGGGATGTAGGGGGAGGAAATTGTGACCGCCGGTTACATAACTACATCCCAAATTATACATGTTACCTTATACTGCACAGGACTATGGTGTATTCTTTACAGTGAATTGCTTTTATTAATCTGGTACTTTTTCATGCATGCACTAACAGTATTTCCCATATATATTTATCAAGGGGCCCAGACATGCACTCTCTAATGGTTATCCAAGCATCTGTGGTGGCGGGCCACACCCCTGCTGTAAGGTTATATTTCTTATAGCTTGTAACATTCAACACCTGCTCATGACACCATAGATCGGTGTCTCTTTCTTATTATGGAGTAGAACAATAATGTGGGACCTTTTTGTAGCCTATCACTTATCTAGACAGGTGTAGCCAGCCAAGATCTCACAGCATATAACAGATGTGTGTTTTGCATGCACACAGAAAAATGAAAGCGCAGATATAAGAAACCTGATGAACTGTACTATAAACTACATCCACATAGTTTGAAGTAGATGGTAGCATGACCTGCTTTCTGGCCATAGGAGTCAGACAGGAGTTGCTTCTATAAGGCAGGAACAGCTATCAGGAGTCTATGTGCAAAACCAAGTGACAGGTAAGGACCAGGCCACACACCAATGCCTACTGATGTCAGACAAGTGTTACTCTTCTGCAATAATCAGTAATTCACATACACTTTGCAGCATGTGCCTATGCCCAAAATAATCTGGATAATGTTTAATTAGTTTACTAAAACAGTATGTTCTGAATGATCCATTGTGCCACCTGGCAGATATCAGATTGCAGTAAACGTTACGCTTGGAGACGTTTGAAAGGTGCACATACAGCATAGTATAAGTAGAAACAGAGTACATTCTGTTGGTAAGACATTTAGAAATACTTACTACAGTAATGGCCCTGGAACAGAGCATTTCAGGACCCCCACAAACAACACGTAGCTGGCTAGAGTAAAGAGTTAGCGATTCACAAACTGGGATGAGTAAATATGTAAAAGGCCAGCAGACCGGACTTAGTACCTACAATACGAAGACAAGAGTAGAGGAGACATTTTTTTTACTACTTACATATTCTGGTTTTAGCTTTTTGTCTCCTCCTCTCACGGCTACTTTTTCAAGTTTATCTATGGCAGCAATGATCATTTCTTCATCCTTCAGACGGAGTTCCTCATGTATGATTTCAATGTCCCGTACTGGATTGACACTTCCTTCAACATGGATGATGTCATCGTCATCAAAGGCACCTATAGCAAAGATATAGCATAATTCACACTCTACAGAACATCACCTGTGACTCTGTTATTCGTAATGTTAAAGTTCTGAAACAACAAGAACATAAAAACCAGTTCATCTCTAATACTTGTTGTACAATTAAAGGGAATCTACGGCAATGAAGCAATTTTCTCCAGTACAGAGGAACAATTTTATTTATTTTTTTAACCTCTTTTATGGCACATTACATAAAAGCAGTGTAGCGTGTACAGTGTTACCTCCATCATAACCTCTGTGTACATATTCTTACCTAAATTAATGACCAAATCAGACCCGGATTAAAGTATGTGGGTGCCCCAAGGCAACTAGCTTCGCAAAGTAGCTATATGTTCCTACAGAATTAAACCACAGCGCAGGGTGAATGTTTGGTGTCGCAGTACAGATCAGTCAGACGTGAAAATGTTCATGCGTAGAAGCCATTGTTAATATTCAAATATTTATTTTAAGTATTCCTTTTAAACACCCTGTACCTGGGAACTTCTTGTCCATCATAGTACAATGTGGACCCTAATCTAAGAGGTCTCCTTTGTATTGTTAACACAGTACAAGCAATGGAGGATTCTAACTAAAGTGTATAATCGGGCCACTTAAAGTGTGTTGTTAATAAGATGAACAGGATAAGAAAAAAAAATATTGTATTAAAATGCAGTTTGTAATCATGTTCTGCAGTGTGAATTTACACTGAATGCAAAGCTATACGGCAATTAAGCAGTGCTCAATGAATTTAAATTAAAGGAAACTGTCAAGCGATCTGCGGAAATTTACGGCCAAGATGAAAAACTGCATTTAAATATTAATATGTAGTAATATATATAAAAGGGGTCAGAATGCAGGAGGAACATAAGTCAAAGCATTTACAAAATGGCTGTTGCTGAAGAAAAACAAAACAAAGTATCAAGTGGTGTAAATATTGTGATCTGATTACATGAAAAGATTGCATACTGGGCTCAGTGGTTAAGTGCGACAACTATGAAACCAGGATAATTCAACAAAGCTTCAAATAAGAGTGTTGGATTCTTGCAACCTTGGACAAGTCACGTTTCCTCACGAGGTCGCAGGCATGAAGATTAGACCGTAAACTCAGTTGGGCAAGGGAATCCGTGCCTGCGGAATAGTGGCTATTGGTCTGCGTAAAGTTTTTATGTGCAATAGAAAAAGATTTTTATTGTACATCGTTATAATATTTCGCTCTTTTTACTTGATAATTGTAAACGTAATTATCAATAGGCAATAAGCTCTATGTGAGGCTTGCAAGTATGTTCGTTCAATGACTTTCTTTTCAAAAACGGAGAAGTATAATGGTTTCAGTATTAATGCCAACAGGTTGCTGCTCTATTTACTCAGCGGAATTAAAAGAAATGTATTTTATTGCAAAAGTAGCATTGATGAAGTATCTGCACCAGCTCCGAACTACAATAATTACTGCGCTTGGACCAAGGATACTTACAACTTAGGGTAAATATAGCGTGCTGGCATAGCATAAGTCACTGACCACTATTAGTGGTTTGATATACTGGGACGCCAGTATACTGTATCATTTACCTGTATATAGCGGCTTTTTAACTGACTGCTGCTACTTGGCTTACTAACGGTGCCCATACACTTGTGCGATATTGCGCTTCTATTTCCCTTGAAGCTCCCCGTGCAATAAATTGCATCAAAAGTGTTTATGTGCATTCGATGCTCATACAATCATGGGATTTATTGCATGCCCCTTGTGACCAGAAATTGGGTGACCAGAATTGGGGGGGTGGGGGGAATGGAGTGTCCAGGAAGTGAGCTAAATAACTCACACATCACACTGCGATAAATCAAATGTGGTAAAAACAGCATGCGATCCGATAAATATTGAGTGCAGCGCATAATTTCCTGAGATGCGAGATTCGACCAGCGTGACTACGCATCGCATCGGAGGACACATTCGATGTGCATACAATCCTGCGCTTTATCGCACCGATGTGGTCGAAATCAAAGGGTTGTACCAGATATCTCACAAGTGTATGGGCACCATAACCCTTACAAACTGAGGACTAGCAACATATGAGGAACCTGGTTTAATAAAACTTACACTAACAAACTGTTGCAATCCAACAAACAACTAGGCGTTCAATGCGGAGTGTTGATATTTTAACAGAATATGGGGTATATGCAATTGCGGTCGAATTCCCGAAAATGTCGAAAAACTGGACTTTTTCGCCCCAAAAAAAAAATTCGACAATGCAATACAGTACTTTTCGTCCAAAAAACGTACTTTTCAAATTCGACTTTTTGAAATTCGACATTTGACAAATTCGACATTTCTGCAATGGTACAAATGCGGCTTCTCGACAAAAGTATATTCAATTGAAGAATGTAAATTCGACAACAGTGCTTTTTGACAGTAAATTCGTCATTTTCAATCCGCCTCAATTTGCTGGCGGAATGTAATAAATAAATTTAAAAACATGTTTTTTTTTGTGTTTTTTTTTTATTGCTAATAGCATATCTATTTATATTAGAAGGGATTAGGTACTTGGTTTGTCTATTTAGGAGGCACAAGTATTATTTATATATTTTTTAAAATAGGATTTTGGTACTTACCGATAAATCCTTTTCTCCTAGTCCGTAGAGGATGCTGGGGACTCCAAAAGGACCATGGGGTATAGACGGGATCCGCAGGAGCTTGGGCACACTAAAAAGACTTAATCTGGGTGTGAACTGGCTCCTCCCTCTATGCCCCTCCTCCAGACCCCAGTTATAGGAACTGTGCCCAGGAGAGACGGACATTTCAAGGAAAAGATTTTTGTTTAAACTAAGGGCTACAAACCGACTGGCCCGCACCACAAACATACCATACAACCGGAGTAACTTTAAACCAGATAACAGTATGCATTAACACCTGCAACAAGCTGAAACAAAACAATACACAACCCGTGTATAAACTAATTTAACCAGCAAGAAAACACTGCAAGTAATAGTCCGCACCGGGACGGGCGCCCAGCATCCTCTATGGACTAGGAGAAAAGGATTTATCGATAAGTACCAAAATCCTATTTTCTCTTACGTCCTAGAGGATGCTGGGTACTCCAAAAGGACCATGGGGATTATACCAAAGCTCCAGAACGGGCGGGAGAGTGCGGATGACTCTGCAGCATCGACTGAGCAAACGCCAGGTCCTCATCGGCAAGGGTATCAAACTTATAGAACTTAGCAAACGTGTTAGAACCCGCCAAGTAGCTGCTCGGCAAAGTTGTAACGCCGAAACACCTCGGGCAGCCGCCCAAGATGAGCCCACTTTCCTGGTAGAATGGGCTTTCACCGACTTTGGCACCGGTAGTCCGACTGAAGAATGAGCCTGCTGGATCGTACTACAAATCCAGCGTGCAATAGTCTGTTTTGAAGCAGGATGACCAATCTTGTTGGCAGCATACAAGACAAACAACGCCTCAGTCTTCCTAGCAACAGCTGTCCTAGTGACGTAGATCTTTAACGCTCTTACAACATCCAGAGATTTTGGAATCGCCACCGCTTCCGTAGCCACCGGAACCACAATAGGTTGGTTAATGTGAAATGAAGAAACCACCTTCGGCAGAAATTGTTAACGAGTCCTCAATTCCGCCCTATCCGAATGAAAAATCAAGAACGGGCTCTTATGAGATAAAGCCGCCAACTCTGACACCCGCCTGGCAGACACCAGCGCCAAAAGCATAACTACCTTCCAAGTGAGAAACTTCAACTCAACCTTACGCAAAGGTTCAAACCAGGAAGACATGAGAAACCGTAAGACCACATCAAGGTCCGATTGAGCTACAGGAGGCACAAACGGAGGATTGATATGCATTACTCCTTTCACAAAAGTCTGAACCTCTGGGAGGGCAGCTAACTCTTTTTGAAAGAAAATAGACAAAGCCAAAATCTGCACTTTGATGGAACCCAATTTCAGGCCTGCATCTACCCACGACAGTAAAAAGTGGAGAAAGCGACCCAAGTGAAAATCTTCCGCAGGAGCCATTTTAGACTCTCACCAGGAAACATACTTTCTCCAAGTACGGTGATAATGTTTCGCCGTAACCTCCTTCCTAGCCTTAATGAGAGTTGGAATGACCTCCCTGGGAATACCCTTACGAGCTAAGATCTGGCGCTCAACCTCCATGCAAACCTCCATGTCAAACGCAGCCACGGTAAGTCTGGAAACACGCATGGCCCCTGCAACAACAGATCCTCTCTTAGAGGAAGCAGCCACGGATCTTCCACCAGTAAGTCCTGAAGATCTGGGTACCAGGCTCTTCTTGGCCAGTCCGGAACGACGAGAATCGCCTGAACCCTTGCTCGTCGAATGATCCCCAGTACCTTTGGAATGAGAGGAAGTGGAGGGAACACATACACCGACTGGAACACCCACGGAGACACCAGGGCGTCCACTGCAGTGGCTTGGGGGTCCCTTGACCTGGAACAATACCTCGGGAGCTTCTTGTTGAGACGAGACGCCATCATGTCGATCAACGGAATTCCCCAGCGTCTTGTCACCTCTGCAAATACCTCTTGGTGAAGAGCTCACTCTCCCGGATGGAGATCGTGTCTGCTGAGGAAATCTGCTTCCCAGTTGTCCACTCCCGGTAGGAAGACTGCTGACAGGGCGCACACGTGTTGTTCTGCCCAGCGAAGGATTCTTGTGGACTCCGCCATTGCCGCTCTGTTCCTCGTTCCGCCTTGACTGTTTATATGCGCCACCGCTGTGATGTTGTTTGACTGCACCAGGACAGGTCGACCCTGAAGAAGGCTTCTTGCTTGCAGCAGGCCGTTGTAAATGGCTCTTAACTCGAGAACATTTATGTGGAGACAGGCTTCCTGAAGCGACCATTTCCCCTGGAAGTTTCTTCCTTGGGTGACTGCGTCCCAGCCCCGGAGACTTGCATCTGTTGTTAGAAGTACCCAATCCTGGATACCGAATCGGCGTCCCCCTAGGAGGTGATGACCTTGTAGCCACCACAGGAGATAAATTCTGGCTCTGGGAGATAAATTCTGGCTCTGGGAGATAAACTTATCTTCCGGTGAATGTGCAGGTGAGACCCGGACCATTTGATCAACAAGTCCCACTAAAACACCCGGGCGTGAAACCTGCCGAATGGGATGGCTTCGTACGCCGCAACCATCTTCCCCAGAACCCGAGTACATTGATGGATCAACACACTCGTCGGCCTCAGAAGTTCCCTGACCATCGTCTGCAGTTCCAGAGCCTTTTCTTCTGGAAGAAATACCTGTAATTCCGTGTCCAGAATCATGCCCAGAAAAGGAAGCCGAGTGGTCGGAATCAACTGGGATTTTGGAAAATTGAGCACCTAACCGTGCTGTCGCAGAACCGACAGTGACAACTCTACACTTCTCAGCAACCGTTCCTTGGACCTCGCCTTTATCAGGAGATCGTCCAAGTACGGGATAATTGTAACCCCTTGTTTGCGAAGGAGAACCATAATTCCCGCCATAACTTTGGTGAAAATCCTCGGAGCCGTGGAAAGCCCAAACGGCAACGTCTGAAATTGGTCATGAAAATCCTGTATCGCAAACCTGAGAAAGGCCTGATGTGAAGGATATATCGGGACATGTAAGTAGGCATCCTTGATGTCGACTGACGCCATAAAATCCCCCCCTTCCAGGCTGGCAATCACCGCTCGAAGGGATTCCATCTTGAACTTGAAAACTTTCAAGTATGGATTGAGGGATTTTAGATTTAGAATTGGTCTGATCGAACCGTCCGGTTTCGGCACAACAAAGAGGCTCGAGTAGAAACTCTCCCCCCGCTGGGACGAGGGAATGGGAATAATGACCCTCTGTAGACACAGTTTTTGAATCGCTGCTAGCACAACCTCCCTGTCCGGAAGAACTACTGGTAATGCCGAAACGAAGAACTGGTGAGGGAACATCTCCTGAAACTCCAGTTTGTATCCCTGAGACACGATCTCTAGTACCCAAGGATCCAGGCCTGATTGAATCCAGAACGGACTGAATATTCGTAGACGGCCCCCCACCGGTCCGGACTCCCCCAGGGAAGCCCCAGCGTCCAGCGTCATGCGGTGGACTTGGTAGCAGCAAGGGAGGACTTTTGGTCCTGGGCGCCTGAGCCTGTAGGAGGTTTTCTTCCCCTTCCTCTACCCTTTGAAGCGAGGAAGGACGAACCTTTTCCACGCCTGTATTTATTGTGACGAAAGGACTGCATTTGCTGATGTGGTGCCTTTTTCTGTTGTGTGGGAACATAAGGAAGAAAAGAGGACTTACCCGCAGTTGCGGTCGAGACCAGGTCAGCCAAGCCGTCCCCAAACAAGACAGTACCTTTGAAGGGTAGCGCTTCCATAGCCCTCTTGGAGTCGGTATCAGTGTTCCATTGATGGATCCACAGCGCCCTCCTGGCTGATATCGACATGGCATTGGTTCTTGAACCCAAGAGACAGACGTCCCTCGCCGCGTCCTTTATGTAATCTGCAGCGTCTTTAATATAACCGAGAGTTAAAAGGACATTATCTTTATCAAGAGTATCCATATCATTAGCTAAATTCTCAGCCCATTTAGCAATAGCACTACTCACCCATACCGACGCCACAGCGGGTCTGAGCAATGCACCCGAATTAGCGAAAATGGACTTCAGAGACGTCTCCAGTTTGCGATCCGCCGGATCTTTGAGAGCTGCCGTGTCAGGAGACGGAAGTGCCACTTTCTTAGACAAACGAGATAGAGCTTTGTTAACATTTGGAGACGCCTCCCATTTTTCCCTGTCATCAGACGGGAAAGGATACGCCATGTAAATCCTCTTGGGAATCTGCCATTTCTTATCCAGCGACTCCCAAGCCTTTTCACAAAGAGTATTAATTTCATGAGAGGGGGAAAACTTCACCTCAGGTTTTTTTTCCCTTGAACAAGCAAATCCTTGTTTCCTGTACCTCAGGTTCATCAGATATGTGTAAAACATCTTTTATAGCCACAATCATGTACTGAATACTCTTAACTAACCGTGGATGTAAAGCAGCCTCAGTGAAATCGACCTCGGAATCAGAGTCCGTGTCGGTATCAGTATCTACCACTTGAGTAAATGGCCTCTTTTGCGACCCGGATGGGGTCTGTACCTGAGACAAAGCCTCTTCCATGGACTTTTTCCACACCTGCGTCTGTGACTCAGACTTATCTAACCTCTTTGATAAGGAAGCTACATTTGAATTTATCGTACTGAGCAATGCTAGCAAATCAGGTGTCGGCTGCGTCGACAGTCCCAACTCTAGCCCCGCATCCGCTCCCCCAATAACCTCCTCCGGTGAATAACCTTCAGCCTCAGACATGCAGACACGTAGTACCGACATACCACAACACACAGAACGTCCCAGCTAGGTGACAGGCCCACAATAAAGCCCAGATAGAGGACACAGAGGGAGTATTGTCAGCTCACACCCCAGCGCCCATATATCGCAAGAAACGATATATGTACCCAGCGCTGCCTTATGTTAATATTAAGCACCACACTGCGGCCCCCCCCTGAAAATTCCCCCCGTTACTTGGGAGAGAAGCGTGGAGGTCCCGGCAGCGTCTATCCCTCAGCCGCGTGTTGTAGGGAAAATGGCGCCCGTGGGCTGCGGGACGAAGCTCCGCCCCCTTCCCGGCGCGCTTCGGCCCGCCAATTTAAAATCTGAAAAAAGATGTCAGCGGGGGTCTGTAAACGGTGCCGAGGCACCTACAATCTTTAAGCCGCCCAACAAACTCCAGTAACATGCTGCCCAGGGCGCCCCCCCCCCCCCCCCAGCGCCCTGCACCCAGTGAAAACAGTTGGTGATGTGTGTGGGAGCATGGAGCACAGCGTTACCGCTGCGCTGTACCTTTACTGAAGTCTTCTGCCGTCCTGAAGTCTTCTGATCTTCTCATACTCACCCGACTTCTGTCTTCTGGCTTCTGTGAGGGGGCGACGGCGTGGCTCCGGGAACAAGCAGCTAGGCGCACCAAGTGATCGAACCCTCTGGAGCTAATGGTGTCCAGTAGCCGAGAAGCAGAGCCCTTAACTAAGAAGAAGTAGGTCCTGCTTCTCTCCCCTCACTCCCACGCTGCAGGGAGCCTGTAGCCAGCAGGTCTCCCTGAAAATAAAAAACCTAACAAAGTCTTTTCTAGAGAAACTCAGTAGAGCTCCCCTAGTGTGCATCCAGTCACTCCTGGGCACAAAGTCTAACTGAGGTCTGGAGGAGGGGCATAAAGGGAGGAGCCAGTTCACACCCAGATTAAGTTTTTTTAGTGTGCCCAAACTCCTGCGGATCCTGTCTATACCCCATGGTCCTTTTGGAGTCCCCAGCATCCTCTAGGACGTAAGAGAAAATATATATATATTTTTTTTATGGAATGGGTTAAAAACCCGAAAAAAAATTGCGTGGGGTCCCCCCTCCTAAGCATAACCAGCCTCGGGCTCTTTGAGCCGGTCCTGGTTGCAAAAATACGGGGGGGGGGAAATGACAGGGGATCCCCCGTATTTTAACAACCAGCGCCATGGCCGCAGCGGTATAAAAGTGTCCCCCGGCTGTGGCATTCTGTCCAGCTAGTGGAGCCCGGTGCTGGTACAAAAAATACGGGGGACCCCTACTCTTTTTGTCCCCCGTATTTTTTGCACCAGGACCAGGTGCAGAGCCCGGTGCTGGTTGTTAAAATACGGGGGATCCCCTGTAATTTTCCCCCCCGTATTTTTGCAACCAGTACCGGCTCAAAGAGCCCGAGGCTGGTTATGCTTAGGAGGGGGGACCCCACGCAATTTTTTTTTCGGGTTTTTTACCGTATTTTGTACCACCTGAAAAGTCGTTTCAAAATCCGTCAATTGGTCCGTTTTTCGACAGCGGGACTGTCGAATCCGTTTTTTATTGAATATGTCGAATTCCGGCACCCGCCGGCCGGAATTCGACGGTCGAATTGTGTCGAATTTCAAAACGGGCGAAAAATTGCCGCAATTCGCCCGGAATTGCATATACCCCTATATGTCTTGAGAGTTTATTATAGTTTGTTGTTGTGTATGTAACGTATATTATTGAGATTTTTCTCCATGATTTTGTGGGATAATAAATAGTGTTATTTTAAATAAATCCTATTATTGGTATAATTAACACAAACCTCCTGTTCATTAATAGAAAGCAGAAGTATAATAATTATAACTATAAGTATATATTATATATTAAAAAGAATACCAAGCACAGTAATTATTGTAGTTCTGTGCATTTATTGATATTTCTCAGGTCCTAACCGGACCTAAATTACGTGCATTGTATCCGGTCTTTAGGTCGACAGTCATTAGGTTGACTACTGTTGGTCGACATGCTTTAGGTCGACATGGTCTTTAGGTCAACGTGGCAAAGGTCGACACATGAAAAAGGTTGACATGAGGTTTTTTTTTTTTTTTTAAATAAAATTGTTTTTTTACTTTTTCATACTTTACGATACACGTGGACTATGATTGGGAGTAGTAACTCGAGTAAAGCGAGCCATGCGAGGGGACACACTGCACTAATTGGGGTTCCCAGTCACTATACAAAGAAAACGACACCAACCCCCCCCCCCCAAAAAAAAACTTATGTTGACCTATTTCAGGTGTCGACCAATAGTGGTTGACCTAATGACTGTCAACCTAGTTAGGGTCGACCCAATGCACCACACCCTACCTGCATAGTGTTCTTAATCGTATGCAAACTTTGTGCATTTTACTATCATCATAGCACCAGGAATTGTAGTGGTGATCCACTACATGATTTTTTATTTTTCTAACCTTGAGCTCCACGTGAAAACAGACGGATGGCTGAGTACATAACAGCAGAGATGTGGCGTAACACTATGGGTGGAATGCAACTGTTTTAGGACAATTGAATTCCACCCTTTGAATTGATATTTGCTTATCATTAGGTGTGCCGTGTTCTGACGCAGCCTCAGAGCGACAAAAAGGACAAGGACCATCTGCAAACCATTTTTTTTTTTATTAAGAAGAGTATGCAATGAACTGCAAGAAAATAATCTGAAAGTGAAAGTTGTGCGGTTAAATCTGTAAATGCATAAAGACATTTAACAAGAATCATTGACAGTAATGTCCCAATGGTACCTTATTATTTGTTTATAAAGAGTTATATAAATTATAAAACGCTCCAAAATCTGTTTCTGGATCTGTAACTGACACAAGTCCTTATTACTGAATACATTGTCATCAGCCTCTGCATTTGGGAACTGTACGAGCCGTTGTCGCATCTGCAGCTGGAAAGGAGGAAATTCAACCAACCCAGCAGCTGCAGGAAAAGGTGTCAAACGTCAGCAGCGTGATTTTCAGCACAGAATAAAAAACAAAAACAAAACAAACCACTACTGAATCCCAGATAACATCCTGTCAATCAGTAAAAAGACAAGTACTAAATAAATAAGATTCCAAATAACCCCGCCGACCCCCCCTACCAACACTCCTGTACTATGCACCAAAATGACTAGAAATTATATGATCGTTTCGGCAGGGTCTGAGTTTCCATGGGAAACTGGGATTGGCCTGAATTCATCTGGCAGACCTCTCCCCTAGCTTCAATCTATTTTATCACTGTGGTTCTGACCGTGATTAGATAATGAACCACTCAGACACACAATTTACACAGCAGCTAATTTCATCGGCCTGATTTGAGGGTATGGTTTTGAGGGGGCCATCAGGGAAGCAGGAAAAGGTACATTTGTCATGGATGAGTGACGAGCACTCACAATGGGAACAAAATGGTGCTGGCCCTTGTTAGGAGCACATGCTATTAAGACACATTTAAAGTGCAGCAGAAGCCATAATTTGAAATTGCCAACTGGAAACGTGAGGGTAGAGTAGGCAGATATTACTGAAGTAGTGCGCTGACTTCATGCACATTTCATGACATGAGGAGGCAACACACTAATGAGACTTCATGCAAAATAGCTACGCCAAGGAAATATAATGAGGACAGTACTAGTCGAGAATATGCGCCACCTCCACACAGAGACAGGTCTGAAAAGAAGATTGGAAATCTGTTCTGCTCGTAGCAGATACCAGCGCACATCTTCAGAAGGAAAGGTTCAACTATTAAATACACTCCAAATATCCTGCTAATCCCCAAAATCTGCTGCCAGGGACAGCCGGGTGTGGCATAGAAATTTTACACGGTCTACAGTGACAGTCATGAAGTCACCCCTATATGGTCGACGTGCATTAGGTCAACAGGTTGATGTGACAATTGTCAACACAAAAAGGTTGACCCATTATTTTAATTTTTTGGAGGTGTCATTTTGAATCTTTAACCATACCTAATCACAATCACTTCACTTGCCACGCTTCAGGCAAATCACTATTCCCAATCGTAATCCACGTGGATAGTAAATCAAGCAAAAGTTGGGAAAGCATGGACCCCTTACGCCCCCCCCCCCCCAAAAAAAAAGCCAACTTATGTCGAGCATTGTCATGTAGAGCTCAAACACAGCCTACCTTCTACCTGTGGACGGGGTGGAGCTGAAATGAAGCGGGATGCGGCTTCGGCATTATGATCAGTGTCAGGATTCCGGCGTCTGCATTTCAGTCCATTGTCCGGATCCCCTGTTAACTTTTTGACCATGTTGACACTGTGTACCTGTTGACTTAATGCAAGTCGACAATATGGATTTGACCTATTGACTGTCGACCTATACACTGGAACCCGAGACAGATGGCTTCCATAGTTTGCTTCCATTTAGGCACACCTGACATCAAGTGCTAAACTGTAATGTGTGTTCTGCAAGATTTACTAATTACACCCACCCAATCTGTATCTGCAAGGCAAAGACCACTGCCAGCCTGTGTCACAACTCACTTTTAAAGCATACAGTGAAACAAAAACCTGTTATGATGACCCCCCTGCAAGCAACCTTCATGTGATGGATGTGAGGCTAATCTGCCAATCTGATATAGCGAGCACCTTGGGAACACGATGCATGATGTAGACCAGATCACGTTAACTACTTGTCAATGAATGAAGATAAAACACAATATATGTAACAGTGGACTTTTATTTAGAAAATACGTTCCCTAACTTGAACTTGCTTAGAACACGATCATCAGACAAATCAGCAGTGGGAATGGGAGGTGGTTGATAGACATTCAAAAGGTTACCGGTCAAAAAGTCAACACCATGAGGTCGACAGTCAAAAGTCAGACATGGATAAAATGTCAACATATGATCGACAAGTTTTTTAAGGGTTTTTTCACATTTTTGCAACTTTGGCTGCATTTGTTATCCATGTCAGAAACTATTACCTTTAGCAACGTTGTGGCGAGTGAAGCGAGCCACCAAGTTTGCTCGCCGGCATTTAAAAAAATGTACTATCCATGTCACAAACTATTACCATTCGTTACCTATGGTAACGAATGGTAATATGGTGGGGTGGGGTGAGCCACCGAGCCAAAGTGTGGCGAACGAAGCGAGCCCGCGAGGGGATACATTTCAACAAATGTGGTTAAAAAATTTTTGAAAATCAAAAAATAACACCCAAAATGTTTTGTTTTTTGTTTTGGTGTTGAGCTTTTGACCCTGTTGAACTAATGACTGTCTATCTTCTGTATCACACCCATGGGTACTGGGAGTATTACAGGAGTGCATGCAGTCGATTCTATATGGAAGGTGAGAATCATCAGAGATAGGTACCATTCGGTATACTCTGCTAAATGTTACTCTATGCTTTGGGAAGATAACACGCAGAAGCAAAGCCCATTTGAGCACAAAATTCGATCACTGTTGGTATCAAGGAACCAGCAGGAAAAGAGGACCGTGCAGTATAAGTAAGGTTTTCATCTGCCACTTACTTTGCATTATTGTAGTCATAACAAAATGTGAGGTTTTTGGTGTTGCTGTACTTAAGCCCCGTACATTAGGCGATTTTGTAAGCGGTATCGTTCATTTTTACCCTCCTGAGCGATATTGTTTACCATATCGCCCAGTGTGTATGCTGCTGACGGTGGCCAAAGCACACTCCTGGGGATCGATAACACCACACAGTCGGAGGCCCGGGAGGGGAAACACCAGGCGATATTGCTCCTGGAGCTAATCGCCTAGTGTGTACGAGCTTTAACTATGATATCACTCTCACTCTAAATAAATAAAAAAAAAAAAATATATATGTGTATATATATATATATATATATATATATATATACACACACATATACACACGCCCAATGTTGGTAACTTCTGTTTGTGCTAATAGCAATTGTTTTTCTGCAACTTCTCTTATGAATTGTTTATTATTATTTATACTTTTCCCTCCTTTCTTGTAGCTTTCTTTTTGAACTGATTAATGAGCTTATAATTGTCAATTAAGGATTGTGATGACATCAGAATGTTCATTTTGACGCCATCTGCTGTTTAAAACTACTGCACTGGAACAGAGTAATGTTTGTTTGCAATCAGTCATAGAGAGACCATCCGCTGGGGTGCTCCTATAGCAACCAGAGGAGAGATCCATTAATCCACTGGTTAATATCCACAAGCAAAGAGGGCAGGGCACTACTTGCAGTACTGTGACACTTTAGAGATCATTCACTTTTATAGCATTTCATGACTGATGAGTGTCCTGCTCTCTTTGGTGTGTGTGTGTGGGGATGGGGGGAGGGGAGTCGGGCATAACGCATTCCGGCACTCAATGGTTTCTAGAAGGAATGCTTAGCGTGTGCTCACCATGCTGACAGCCATAGGCTGAAACATGATTGCAGAGTGTGATGGCGGAACTACTGCATATAAGTTATAAACTTTTCAGCACCTTTATTGCGCTTTCGTCAAGATCTACAAAGGGGTATATGCAATTCACGGCGAATCGCGGCAAATTATCGCCGTTTTTTAATTCGACACAATTCGACAGGTGAATTCCGGCAGGTGGCTGCCGGAATTCACCATATTCAATGAAAAACGGATTCGACAGTCCCGCGGGCGAAAAACGGCCGATTTGCTGGATTTTGCAGCGAATTAAAAAAACGGGAAAAAACGGGAAAAACCCGGAAAAAAATGGCGTGGGGTCCCCCCTCCAAAGCATAACCAGCCTCGGGCTCTTCGAGCTGGTCCTGGTTCTAAAAATGCGGGGACAAAATTGACATGGGATCCCCCGTATTTTTAAAACCAGCACCGGGCTCTGCGCCTGATGCTGGTGCAAAAAATACGGGGGACAAAAAGAGTAGGGGTCCCCCCGTATTTTATACACCAGCATCGGGCTCCACTAGCTGGACAGATAATGCCACAGCCGGGGGTCACTTTTATACAGCGCCCTGCGGCCGTGGCATTAAATATCCAACTAGTCACCCCTGGCCGGGGTACCCTGGGGGAGTGGGGACCCCTTCAATCAAGGGGTCCCCCCCCCCAGCCACCCAAGGGCCAGGGGTGAAGCCCGAGGCTGTCCCCCCCATCCAAAGGCTGCGGATGGGAGGCTGATAGCCTTGAGTTAAAATGACAGAATATTGTTTTTTTCCAGTAGTACTACAAGTCCCAGCAAGCCTCCCCCGCAAGCTGGTACTTGGAGAACCACAAGTACCAGCATGCGGGAGAAAAACAGGCCCGCTGGTACCTGTAGTACTACTGGGAAAAAAATACCCAAATAAAAACAGGACACACACACCGTGACAAGTACAACTTTATTACACACTGCCGACACACACATACTTACCTATGTTGACACGCCGACTGCCACAGTCTCCGACGATCCGAGGTACCTGTGAAAAAAATTAGACTCACCTCAATCCAGTGTCCGGGAGATAATCCACGTACTTGTTAAAAAAAAAACACGAACACCCGTACCATGCCGGACTAAAAGGGGTCCCATGTTGACACATCAGACCCATTTCCCCGAATGCCGGGACACCACGTGACTCCCGTCACTGAGGTCCCTTCAGCCAATCAGGAAGCGCTACTTCCGTGGCGCTCACCTGATTGGCTGTGCGCGTGTGACCTCAGACAGCGCATCGCAAAGCCTCTCCCATTACTTTCAATAGTGGGAACTTTGCCGTCAGCGGTGGGGTTACCCGCGGTCAGCCGCTGACCGGCGGGTGACCCCACCGCTAGCCGCAAAGTTCCCACCATTGAATATAATGGAGAGGCTTTGCGATGCGCTGTCAGCTCAGACGCGCACAGAGCCAATCAGCAGAGTGCAAGGACGTTGCGCTCGCTGATTGGCTTACGAGACCTTTCAGTGACAGCTGTCACAGGGGAGGTCTCTCTGCATTCATGGAAAGGGGTCCCATGTGTCAACATGGGACCCCTTTCAGTCCGTGTGGTACGGGTGTCCGGTTTGTTTTTTTGACAAGTTCGTGGATTTACCTCTGGACCATGGATGAGGTGAGTGTATTTATCTTTTCTTTTCAGGTACCCCTGGATTCTACTTGGAGAAGAGGACCGATGTCGGCGTGTGAACATAGGTAAGTATGTGTGTGTCGACGTATGAAATAAAGTTTTACTTTCACGGTGTCAGTCTCCTGTTTTTATTTGGGTATTTTTTTTCCAGTAGAACTACAGGTACCAGCGGGCCCGTTTTTCCACCCGCATGCTGGTACTTGTGGTTCTCCAAGTACCAGCTTGCGGGGGAGGCTTGATGGGACTTGTAGTACTACTGGAAAAAACAATATTCTGACATCTCCCATCCGCAGCCCTTGGATGGGGGGGGACAGCCTCGGGCTTCACCCCTGGCCCTTGGGTGGCTGGGGGGGGGGGGGGGGGGGCCTTGATTGAAGGGGTCCCCACTCCCCCAGGGTACCCCGGCCAGGGGTGACTAGTTGGATATTTAATGCCACGGTCGCAGGGCGCTGTATAAAAGTGACCCCCGGCTGTGGCATTATCTGTCCAGCTAGTGGAGCCCGATGCTGGTGTATAAAATACGGGGGACCCCTACTCTTTTTGTCCCCCGTATTTTTTGCACCAGCATCAGGCGCAGAACCCGGTGCTGGTTTTAAAAATACGGGGGAACCCCTGTCAATTTTTTCCCCGCATTTTTAGAACCAGGACCAGCTCGAAGAGCCCGAGGCTGGTTATGCTTTGGAGGGGGGACCCTACGCCATTTTTTTCAGGGATTTTACCATTCCATCCAAAAAAAAAAATATATATATATATATATTATTTTTAAAAATATATAAATAATACTTGTGCCTCCAAAAAAGACAAACCAAGTACCTAATCCCTTCTAATATAAATAGATATGATATTACCAAGAAAAAAAAAACCACAAAAAAAACATGTTTTAAATTTTTTTTATTAGTTTCACCCTCCAAAGTGTGTCGGATTGAAAATGACGAATTTACTGTCTAAAAGCACTGTTGTCGAATTTCCAAACTTCCATTGAATAGACTTTGGTCGAATTGCAGCATGTGTATCATTGCAAAAAAGTCGAATTTGTCAAAAGTCGAATTTCAAAAAGTCGAATTTTGAAAGTCCGTTTTTTTGTCGGAAAGTACTGAATTGCATTGGCGATTTTTTTTTTTGGTCGAAAAAGTCCAGAAATTCGACAATTTCGGGAATTCGACCGCAATTGCATATACCCCAAAGTCTGTTGATACTGACGAAAGCACAATAAAGGCGCTGAAACCTATAAGTGGCAGTGAGTCTGCATTTCTTTATCCGGAGTGCTGCGGTTTCTCTCTCTGTAGATGAGAGGAGAGGCCAGCAACAGGGGTAAGTATAGCGGGGAGGGGACATGGAGGGACCGGGGATGGACCTGGATCTGCCTAGAATGGATCTAAAACTACTAATATAGATACATATAAAATAAAATAAAAATCCACCAATGTAAACTCTGACCCTTTCAATATTGTTAGGATCCTTTAGATTGCACAGTGTGTACGCACTATATCCGGGAGTTAAAAGGGAAATAGTTGACGGCACTGCATTGTTGCCTGTCGTCTCGTGTGTACCTAGCTTAGCAGCTATTTTAATCCTAAAGAGAACTGCATGCAATGGGACAATCTAATATAATGGATACAGAATGTACAGTAGGGTGGCTTTTGCTGATAACTGTAATAAGACCAGTGTCAACCAATTTGCTAGTTCTGGCAGTGGAAGAGAAGGTAGTTCCCGGAGACAACCACATACCGTAAAACATTTCCATTTTTTTAAATCAGGCCATAGATTGGACGATACCCTGGAGCAGGCCTGGCCAACCTGTGGCTCTCCAGATGTTGTGAAACTACACATCCCAGCATGCCCTGCAACGGTTTTAGCATTCCTTAATAGCAAAACTGTGGCAAAGCATGATGGGACTTGTAGTTTTACAACAGCTGGAGAGCCACAGGTTGGCCAGGCCTGCCCTGGAGGGTAAAGCAGGCTAATACTGAAAACTACCAAGCCTCATCTTTCGGAGAGACTTCCATGTTCTAACCATGTCAAGATCTTATGACTGTATGTTATGTATTCATCTGAACAGAACCACTACACTTAGTTGCAGGCTATCATCAACCAATTCATTCTCTTGCTTGAAAATCAAGTCATCCAATTACTCCTTGACTAATCAAGGCTGTTTTGGCTTTTGCTTTTTTTCAAAGGTACTCAACAGCATAAACAGTTCACTTACAAGAAATGGAAAAGGGCTAATCAGCGGAATTATTGTTTTGCTGCTGTAATTTGTGGCATTTAAATATAGGTGCTGATTGGACTGAAAGTTTTATAATATTGCATGTAAAACTAGCTGATACAAATGTGAGGCAGCTTTTGTCTGCCTCAAGCCGGGAAGACCACTTAAGATATAAGCTCATAAATGCCTGGAAGGCAAGTGCAAGCCCTCACATTGAAATAGGTTTAAAGTAAAGCAAACTGCAAACATGTAGTGTTGCCTTTAAAGTGCACCTGCCACCTACGCATAGTGGGCTACACTTACAAAGTGCAGAGGATGTGCAGTGCAACAGACATCTACCCAAAGCCCATCAAGGTGCGAGTCTACACCGCGTGTGACTTGGGGTGTATTGGGCAGCGAAACCTTAAAAGGTAGACTGTTCAAAACCATTAAAACCAACCAACCATGAACGCCATTAGAACTTTAAGTGTTATTTTTACCCAAAACACTGAACACTGTAGCCCCAAGTATGGCCTAAATACATTGGGACTTATTACAGATTAACACACTTCTACGCAGGAGGCACAAAAATGCTCCTAAAAAAATGTGGCGTCTTCAGCAAATTAAATGCAACAAACTACTCTTCTTTTTATTAAGATACATCAATACATACTATGTATGGGCTCGATTCAATTTGATGACCGTTGAATAGCGCCGGGAATCAGCTCCCGACACTATTCAATACAGTGCAGTGATAAATCGGAGAATGCCTGGACTAAACATGGTGTTTTCTCGGAAGAACAAGCATTCTCCAACTTAGATGCCCGGCACGACGCTGTTTCCACCGCGCTAAAGGCAGAAATCAGCATCGCGCTGGCACTTTTGTCGGAGTTCTGCTTGCACCCCTCCGGGGGTGCGAGAAGAAATCTTGTCATCGGGTGTCACATGGCGCTGCATTGAATAGCGCCATGAGCTGATTCCCCGCGCTATTCAACTGTCATAGAATTGAATCGTGCTCATGTAGAGAAAACCAGCTGCTCTATTAAAATCATTTCACATTGGGCCCCATATTGTCCATTTTATTATAAATTATTAGTTCAATGAAAACTATAGAAACTATGTAAAACAAAGAACGATCTAAAGCTCCATTGCTATCTAAAGTGGTTAACATTTTAATTTAACAAATCACTGCCAATGGGGGGGGGGGCATGAGTGGGAGGATCAATCAGAAGACTGTCGCACGACTTAGGGCATGGCCTGTAGCTGTCCTTGCCAGATTGGTGTCAAAGCCTTTAGAGGCATTATAAAACAGATATAAATCTAAAAATAAACAGCTACACACAGAAAAAATAAATAACTTTAGCATGTGACCTAATTTTAAATGTTGTACACATATAATAGATACAATTATAAACATATAAATATAATAAACCCATTAAGATCTAAATAAGCCCAAGTTAGAGTTCAGCAAACAAAACCCTTCTTTCTATATGGGCCCACCTGCCTGCGTCTTTGGAGTTGACACTTTTGTGCAATATTTGTAACGCCAAGATAGGCCTCACTTCAGGATACAACACTCGGGTCCTTTCCTCGAAGCCTTTGTTAGACACCCTAGTCTTTCAAGTTTTGTCTCCTCTAAGCCCTAGCTAGTCGTAATCATTTGCGGGGCTAATTGTGGAGATTTATCTGCTTTTCTTATGCATAGAACGTAGCTATTAAAGCTGAATGGAGGTGTGAAGTATAGGTTAAATTGGGTGAAATTAAAGCAAATTACTCTTGGATGTGGAATTCTGAATATAGAAACCACAAATGATTTGCAATTCTCCTTGATAATCAGTCTTATCAAGCCCTAAACAAAGGGGAAAAGTTACATGTTTCACAATAAAGTGGATTGCTAGATTTTTATTTTACCTTTGGCAAATGGTACATATTACCATAACTGCAGCGAAATAATGAACGCCGTAAGAAAACTTCTCTTCCAACCAAAAACGTCAGCGTTATGAATTCTAGGCGTATTACGTGTAATGTTTATTCTTTTATTACAGAAGATTGCATTTAAACAGTCTGAAAATTAGTTGAGCAAGAATTATATGCGGATATTCCTCTACATCTGCTTGGATTTTATTACTACCAAAAAAAAAACCCCATAGAAATATTCATCTCTTGCCTGTTTTTTGTCTTTATTTTTGGATGCACCGGCTACCACTAGATTTATAGTATAAAACAACATATATACTAGTTATGCATCTACAATAAACTGCAAACACCTTACAGACAACACTGGTCAATGCCATCAACAAATTCCATACCTGGTTGTCATCAACTGCCATAACATAGTGTCAATCTATACATTTATACATGTATATAAGGCGGGTATACACAACGCAACGGGGAAATGTGCGGGAGCACACATCATTCATCGGTCACCATTACCCCCATACACACTGGACGATTTCAGCCTAAGAATGAACGATAACAACATAAATGTCGTTATTGTTTATTTTGTAGGCTGAAATCACATAGGGGTATATGCAATTGCGGTCGAATTGCCGCAAATGTCGAAAAACGGGGCATTTTCGACACAAAAAAAATATTCGACAATGCAATACAGTACTTTTCGACAAAAAAACTGACTTTTCAAATTCGACAGTTGTCAAATTCGACATGTCTGCAATGGTAAAAATGCGGCTTTTCGACAAAAAGTATATTCAATTGAAGAATGTCGATTCGACAACAGTGCTTTTCGACAGTAATTTCATCAATTTCATTCCGCCTCACTTTGCTGGCGGAATCTAATAAAAAAAATGTAAAACATTTTTTTTTATTGCTAATAGCATATCTATTTATATTAGAAGGGATTAGGTACTTGGTTTGTCTATTAGGATTTAACACCATTATTTATATATTTTTTAAAATAAAATATAATTTTTTTTTAACTGACTAAAATTGAGAGAGCATGGTTTTCAGTGGGAAGGGGTGGGAATGGGTTAAAATCACGGGGGGGAAAATGCGTGGGGTCCCCTCTCCTAAGCATAACCAGCCTCGGGCTCTTTGAGCCGGTCCTGGTTGTAAAAATACGGGGGGGAAATTGGACAGGGGATCCCCCGTATTTTTTGAACCAGCATCGGGCTCCACTAGCTGGAGAGATAATGCCACAGCCGGGGGACACTTTTATACCGCTCCCTGCGGCTGTGGCATTAAATCCCCAACTAGTCACCCCTGGCCGGGGTACCCTGGAGGAGTGGGGACCCCTTAAATCAAGGCATCCCCCCCTCCAGCCACCCAAGGGCCAGGGGTGAAGACCGAGGCTGTCCCCCCATCCATGGCCTGTGGATTGGGGGCTGATAGCCTTGTGTAAAATCAAAGAATATTGTTTTTTGCAGAAGAACTACAAGTCCCAGCAAGCCTCCCCCGCAAGCTGGTACTTGGAGAACCACAAGTACCAGCATGCGGGGGGTAAAACGGGCCCACTGGTACCTGTAGTTCTTCTGCAAAAAAAATACCCAAATAAAAACAGGACACGCACACCTTGAAAGTAGAACTTTATTACATACATGCCGACACACACATACTTACCTATGTTCACACGCCGACTGTGTCCACGTCTCCATCTGTCGACGTCTCCAAGAATACGGGGTACCTGAAAATAAAATTATACTCACCTAAATCCAGTGTCCTGTTATTATTTGTAATCCACGTACTTGGCAAAAAAACAAACCGCATACCCGGACCACGGACTGAAAGGAGTCCCATGTTTACACATGGGACCCCTTTCCCCGAATGCTGAGACCCCCCCGTGACTCCCGTCACAGAGGGTCTCTTCAGCCAATCAGGGAGCGCCACGTCGTGGCACTCTCCTGATTGGCTATGCGCGTCTGAGCTGGCAGACAGCGCATCGCAAAGCCGCTCCATTATATTCAATGGTGGGAACTTTGCGGTCAGCGGTGAGGTTACTCGAGGTCAGCCGCTGACCGCGGGTGACCTCACCGCTGACCGCAAAGTTCCCACCATTGAAGATAATGGTGCGGCTGTGCGATGCGCTGTCTGCCAGCTCAGACGCGCATAGCCAATCAGGAGAGTGCCACAACGTGGCGCTCCCTGATTGGCTGAAGAGACCCTCTGTGACGGGAGTCACGGGGGGGTCTCAGCATTCGGGGAAAGGGGTCCCATGTGTAAACATGGGACCCCTTTCAGTCCGTGGTCCGGGTATGCGGTTTGTTTTTTTGCCAAGTACGTGGATTACAAATAATAACAGGACACTGGATTTAGGTGAGTATAATTTTATTTTCAGGTACCCCGGATTCTTGGAGACGTCGACAGACTTGGAGACGTGGACACAGTCGGCGTGTGAACATAGGTAAGTATGTGTGTGTCGGCATGTATGTAATAAAGTTTTACTTTCAAGGTGTGTGTGTCCTGTTTTTATTTGGGTATTTTTTTGCAAAAGAACCACAGGTACCAGCGGGCCCGTTTTACCCCCGCATGCTGGTACTTGTGGTTCTCCAAGTACCAGCTTGCGGGGGAGGCTTGCTGGGACTTGTAGTTCTTCTGCAAAAAAAAAACCAATATTCCTTGCTTTTACACAAGGCTATCAGCCTCCTATCCGCAGCCCATGGATGGGGGGGGCAGCCTCGGGCTTCACCCCTGGCCCTTGGGTGGCTGGAGGGGGGGGGGACGCCTTGATTTAAGGGGTCCCCACTCCTCCAGGGTACCCCAGCCAGGGGTGACTAGTTGGGGATTTAATGCCACGGCCGCAGGGACCGGTATAAAAGTGTCCCCCGGCTGTGGCATTATCTCTCCAGCTAGTGGAGCCCGGTGCTGGTTCAAAAAATACGGGGGACCCCTATGCTTTTTGTCCCCCGTATTTTTTGCACCAGGACCGGACGCAGAGCCCGGTGCTGGTTCTAAAAATACGGGGGATCCCCTGTCCAATTTTTCCCCATATTTTTACAACCAGGACCGGCTCAAAGAGCCCGAGGCTGGTTATGCTTAGGAGGGGGGACCCCACGCAATTTTTTTCTGTGTTTTTTAACCATTTTTCCGCCGTCGGAAAAGTCGAATCCAGGACGCACTTATCAGTCAATTGGTCCGTTTTTCGACAGCGGGACTGTCTAATCGTTTTTTATTGAATATGTCGAATTCCGGCACCCGCCGGCCGAAATTCGACGGTCAAATTGTGTCGAATTTAAAAACGGGCGAAAAAAAGCCGCAATTCGCCCGGAATTGCATATACCCCATAGTATGTACCCCCCTTATCTCTCTAATTGTATCTCTTTAGGGGGGAGATGTATCAAGTATTAGAGATAAAGTAGAGAAAGGTAACTACCAACCAGCTCATGACTGTCAATTTTCAAACAAAGCCTGTAAAATGGCGGTTAGAAATTGATTGGTTAGTACTTTATCTCTCTCCGAGGTAGGTATAATACATCTGGTGTGTGTGTGTGTGTGTGTGTGTGTGTGTGTGTGTGTGTGTGTGTGTGTGTGTGTGTGTGTGTGTGTTATTTGTGCCCACTGAGTTCTTATTTCGCTGGTTAGAATTTTGGATTTACAGTGAATACTGATGATTAGCACCAGGGCAATAAGAGTGTATAATCTACACATATATGTGCAAAATGATAAATTATCTCCAGAAATACAATAGTATTGCTGTCCTCCATGTGAAACTGTTGGCACAAAGCAGCCTGAAGTCTTCTTCAGGCATTCTCCAAACATATACCCTATGTACAGTTGCAGTAGTGTTACGATGTTTTTATACAATTCTTTTAAGTGTATGTCAGTCACTAGCGTAACATTGGCTTCCTAATGTTAGTGAAGGCTACACCAAAAAAGTTAAAATTTTGGCTAAGATACACCAAAATAGGTAACAACAACCTGCCCTCCTTCCAACATTGCCAACCGATCTATGGCCGACGGCGCAACAAGCAGTTCATCCCAAGTACTGTGTGACATGAAAGCAGAGATCGAATAGTCACCCCAAATTTGATCGACCGTTTACCCATGTAACTGACCCGGTTATGGTCCTACATGACAGATTTACAATATTAACAATTAATTTGGAGACCCCTTCTTAGTGCCTATACTTTTGTTCCCACTTACTTTGTCACTGAAGACTGACCTAGAAGACAGCCTAATGTGCAGCTCAACTAATTGTAATGCCACAGGCTTACATAGAAATAAAAAAAAAATGGTCCAATCAAAAATACATGGAGCAGGGTATCAGGCATAAGATGCACAATGTACATGCAATTTGCAATTGCAAATTCAGCGGTGCATAAGCAATGGAAAATCAAGAAGTGGAATGGTCAAATAAATCATCCTTCACTCAATTCTCGACAAACTGTATGTGTGACACCAAAATCTTTCTATCCCTAAATTCTAATGTCAAGAGCAGTTCCCCAAAAATGTGGGGCACAATTCCCCAGCATGTTTTGGGTGCAATCATTCCCTTAAAACGCAAGGTCAATGCTAATTGTTAGTTAATGGAACAGAGAGATCATCTTCTCCAGATTCTGTATTCCAGGATAACCGTGCCAATCATCAGCAATGGACTCCTATGAGGAACGTAGAACTTATGTCATCCATTTCTCAGACTTCTCAGTCACCATATAGGAACCCAATTTAACATTTGTGGGATGCTTGGAACGATGCTGGTCACCACCATGAACCAGATGACAGCTGAATGACGCTCCATTCATCCTGCACAGTTCTAAACATTATTTAGCAGACTCAATGTAAGAGCAAAAAATGGCCATACTGGTGACAGTGGGTAACCCAACAGCCTACTACAGCAGGTCTGGCCAGCCTGTGGCTCTCCGGCTGTTGAGAAACTACAAATCCCATCATGCCCTGCCACAGTATTACTTTTAGGTCATGCTAAATCTGCAGCAGGGTATGTTGGGATGTGTAGTTTCACAACATCTGTGTAGTTCCTCTTTCCTGTCTAGAAAGTCACCCCCCGATTCTAGCAGACTCTGGGGGTTATTCAGAGTTGATAAACCAGAAAAGACACACAAATGGGCAAAACCATGATGCGCTGCAGGTGGGGCAGATGTAACATGTGCAGAGAGTTAGATTTGGGTGGGGTGTGTTCAAACTGAAATCTAAATTATAGTGTAAAAATAAAGTAGCCAGTATTTACCCTGCACAGAAACAATAAAACCCACCCAAATCTAACTCTCTCTGCACATTGCATCTGTCCCACCTGCAGTGCAAAATGGTTTTGCCCAATTGCTACTATTTTTGGTTTGCTAACACCTCCGAATAACCCCCTCTAATCTGTATCTCAGTGCTGACATACAGACCAGAGTGTGCTAAAAGCACCAGAGCAGAGAGGGACACCCCAGGCAGGAAAGAGGAAAGCACAGATTGTAACAGGTGCATGGTGTGCTAAAATAAACACTACATAGATATTGGATATAATATATATATATATATATATATATATATATATCTCAAGTCCAGCCTACTGATTCCTATCACAAATACAAATACTGAAAAGATGTGGTCATTTACAGACAAATATAATTACAATCTCATTTCTGTTCAGGTCTTTTTCTCTGGAAAACCCCTTTAAATGGAGTTAAATCTCCTCTCGCGCACACCTCTCTAATCACCTCACTGCTTCTGACCAAAAGAGAAGACTGAGAAGATCCAATAAGAGTCTGACAGGGACATCCAGTTCCTCAGTGCAGATGCTGGATGCCATAAGACCTGGATCCCAGCTATAGCAGATGGCATGCACAATGGCCTATGTGCACAATGTTATTATGCACAGTACTCTGTGTTTACAGTGGAGTGTTGTGAACCCAGGAAGTGGGGGTTTCTCCCCAGTGCAGCTCTGGTCAAAAGTACAGCATGATGGAGCTGTGTCCGAGCACAATCACTGGTAATGCAATGTAAACTGGAAAAGGGGAGAAGCCAGATGACCATGCCAATAGGGTCACATGCTGGAAACATCAACAGGATTGGTCATAGGCTGACAATATGGGAGCACAGGCTGGCAGCGTAGAGGATAATATTACAATGCTGGTCATGGTTATGCATACACACTGAGCGTTTTTGCCCAGTATGTATGCGCAGAAATGATGTGAACTGCGCTGGCAGGAAAATCGCTCAGTGCATACACACTGAGTGATATTCACCCGGCCCAGCGATGTTGACAGGGGTGTACTACTTTCCACAGTAGTAGACTGTGGTTCACTCAGCTGTTCAAACAGCCCGATGGACGGCGGCGGCCAGCGATGATGCAGGAGCGCGCATCAGCGCTCACCGACCGGCCATACAAACTGACCGAGTTTAAGCTCAAAACGCCAAAAGTGAGCCACTTTGAGCTCAAAATGGGCTAGTGTTTCTAGGCCTGGCATGGTGCTATGTTACCAAAATCTTATGAAATTGATAGGTACTGACATTTGGAGGAATCAGCTGTGTCCTGGCTTACTGACCGCTTAGGGAACCACTACACAGCGATAGACGCTTCTACAGTGGATAATCATGCTTGGGCATTCTCCCTTTCTAAACAATACCCCTGTGCCCACAGCAGATATTTTTTAGTTCAACATGTAAACTTTACTATTAATTATTTCATTCTGGAATAGCACCTTATTACAGAAACACAGACATGACCTACACAAATTTACATACAGCACTTTGAATACTCTCAAAAGACCTATTATTACATAAACCGTACTCTTAAACTTTGTAGTAGTAACAAATGTGACAAAAAACTAATTGTGCTTTAGAAAGGGTTGTGCCACTGTGTACTGCTCTGTATTAGGGAGGCAGTCAACTGACCGCCTGTCGGGATCCTAGCGGTCAGGATACCGACGTCAAAATCCCGACATCAGCTGAAATACCGGCGGTCGGAGTCCTAACCGCCGGCCGCTTACACCTCTTGGGCAGTGGTCCACGCCACCACCCGGAGGGGAATAGAAACCTGTGGCAACCTAAAGTCGCCACCGGGCCCAAAGCGTGGAGAGCACAGCAAGCCTGCGAGGGGACATGCTGCTCTAGGCGCCGGGATCCCGACTGTCAGGCTCCTGCCGTCTGTCTCCTGACCGCCGGAATCCCGACCGCCGGAATCTTGTACTGATCCCCTGTATTAGTGTACTTGTTCTGTGAACAGAACATGTATTTTACCTACAGTACAAATGTTCAAAGTTAAAATAAGAATTTACTTACCGATAATTCTATTTCTCGGAGTCCGTAGTGGATGCTGGGGTTCCTGAAAGGACCATGGGGAATAGCGGCTCCGCAGGAGACAGGGCACAAAAAAGTAAAGCTTTTACCAGATCAGGTGGTGTGCACTGGCTCCTCCCCCTATGACCCTCCTCCAGACTCCAGTTAGGTACTGTGCCCGGACGAGCGTACACAATAAGGGAGGCAATTTGAATCCCGGGTAAGACTCATACCAGCCACACCAATCACACCGTACAACTTGTGATCTAAACCCAGTTAACAGTATGATAACAGAAAGAGCCTCTTAAAGATGGCTCCTTAACAATATAACCCGAATTTGTTAACAATAACTATGTACAGTATTGCAGATAATCCGCACTTGGGATGGGCGCCCAGCATCCACTACGGACTCCGAGAAATAGAATTATCGGTAAGTAAATTCTTATTTTCTCTATCGTCCTAAGTGGATGCTGGGGTTCCTGAAAGGACCATGGGGATTATACCAAAGCTCCCAAACGGGCGGGAGAGTGCGGATGACTCTGCAGCACCGAATGAGAGAATTCCAAGTCCTCTTTTGCCAGGGTATCAAATTTGTAGAATTTTACAAACGTGTTTTCCCCCGACCACGTAGCTGCTCGACAGAATTGTAATGCCGAGACCCCTCGGGCAGCCGCCCAAGATGAGCCCACCTTCCTTGTGGAATGGGCCTTAACAGATTTAGGCTGTGGCAGGCCTGCCACAGAATGAGCAAGTTGAATTGTGTTACAAATCCAACGAGCAATCGTCTGCTTAGAAGCAGGGGCACCCAACTTGTTGGGTGCATATAATATCAACAGCGAGTCAGATTTTCTGACTTCAGCCGTCCTTGAAATGTATATTTTTAAGGCTCTGACAACGTCCAACAACTTGGAGTCCTCCAAGTCGCCAGTGGCCGCAGGCACCACAATAGGTTGGTTCAGGTGAAACGCTGATACCACCTTAGGGAGAAAATGCGGACGAGTCCTCAGTTCTGCCCTATCCGAATGGAAGATTAGATAAGGGCTTTTATAAGATAAAGCCGCCAATTTAGATACTCTCCTGGCGGAAGCCAGGGCCAGTAACATAGTCACTTTCCATGTGAGATATTTAAAATCCACCTTTTTCAATGGTTCAAACCAATGGGATTTGAGGAAATCTAAAACTACATTTAGATCCCACGGTGCCACCGGAGGCACCACAGGAGGCTGTATATGCAGTACTCCTTTAACAAAAGTCTGTACCTCAGGAACTGAGGCCAATTCTTTTTGGAAGAATATTGACAGGGCCGAAATTTGAACCTTAATAGATCTCAATTTGAGACCCATAGACAATCCTGATTGTAGGAAATGTAGGAAACGACCCAGTTGAAATTCCTCCGTCGGAACACTCCGATCCTCGCACCACGCGACATATTTTCGCCAAATGCGGTGATAATGTTTCGCGGTGACTTCCTTCCTTGCCTTAATCAAGGTAGGAATGACTTCTTCTGGAATGCCTTTCCCTTTTAGGATCTGGCGTTCAACCGCCATGCCGTCAAACGCAGCCGCGGTAAGTCTTGAAAGAGACAGGGACCCTGTTGTAGCAGGTCCCTTCTCAGAAGTAGAGGGCACGGGTCGTCCGTGACCAACTCTTGAAGTTCCGGGTACCAAGTCCTTCTTGGCCAATCCGGAGCCACTAGTATTGTTCTTACTCCTCCTCACCGTATAATCTTCAATACCTTTGGTATGAGAGGCAGAGGAGGAAACACATATACTGATTTGTACACCCAAGGTGTTACCAGTGCGTCCACAGCTATTGCCTGTGGATCTCTTGACCTGGCGCAATACTTGTCCAGTTTCTTGTTGAGGCGAGACGCCATCATGTCTACCATTGGTCTTTCCCAACAGTTTATTAGCATGTGGAAGACTTCTGGATGAAGACCCCCCTCTCCCGGGTGAATATCGTGTCTGCTGAGGAAGTCTGCTTCCCAGTTGTCCACGCCCGGGAAGAACACTGCTGACAGTGCTATTACGTGATTCTCCGCCCAGCGAAGAATCTTGGCAGCTTCTGCCATTGCACTCCTGCTTCTTGTGCCGCCCTGTCTGTTTACATGGGCGACCGCCGTGATGTTGTCCGACTGAATCAACACCGGTTTTCCTTGCAGGAGTGGTTCCGCCTGGCTTAGAGCATTTTAGATTGCTCTTAGTACCAGAATGTTTATGTGAAGAGACTTTTCCAGGTTCGTCCATACCCCCTGGAAGTTTCTTCCTTGTGTGACTGCTCCCCAACCTCTCAGGCTGGCGTCCGAGGTCACCAGGATCAAATCCTGTATGCCGAATCTGCGGCCCTCCAATAGATGAGCCTTTTGCAACCACCACAGAAGATATACCCTTGTCCTTGGCGACAGGGTTATTCGCAGGTGCATCTGAGGATGCGACCCTGACCATTTGTCCAACAGATCCCTTTGGAAAATTCTTGCATGGAATCTGCCGAATGGAATTGCTTCGTAAAAAGCCACCATTTTTCCCAGGACTCTTGTGCATTGATACAGACACCTTTCCTGGTTTTAGGAGGTTCCTGACAGGTCGGATAACTCCTTGGCTTTTTCCTCGGGAAGAAAAACCTTTTTCTGAACCGTGTCCAGAATCATCCCTAGGAACAGCAGACGTATCGTCGGAAAACAGCTGCGATTCTTGGAATATTTAGAATCCAGTCGTGCCGTCGAAGAACTACTTTAGATAGTGCTCTTCCGACCTCCAACTGTTCTCTGGAACTTGCCCTTTTTAGGTCGTGCAAGTAAGGGATAATTTAGATGCCTTTTTTCTTTGAAGAAACATCTTTTCGGCCATTACCTTGGTAAAAAGGCCCGGGGTGCCGTGGATAATTCAAACGGCATCGTCTGAAACTGATATTGACAGTTCTGTACCACGAACCAGAGGTACCCTTGATGAGAAGGACAAAATTTGGACATGGAGGTAATCCTTGATGTCCAGGGACACCATATAGTCCCCTTTTTTCCGGTTCGCTATCACTGCTCTGAGTGACTTTATCTCGATTTGAACCTTTTATGTAAGTGTTCAAAACATTTTAGATTTAGACTATGTGTCACCAAGCCGTCTGGCTTCAGTACCACAATATAGTGTGGAAAAATAATACCCTTTTCCTTGTCGTAGGAGGGGTACTTTGATTATCACCTGCTGGATATACAGCTTGTGAATTGTTTCCAATGCTGCCTCCCTGTCGGAGGGAGCCGTTGGTAAAGCAGACTTCAGGAACCTGCGAGGAGAAGATGTCTCGACTCTCCAATCTTTACCCCTGGGATAATACTCGTACGATCTAGGGGTCAACTTGCGAGTGATCCCACTGCGCCCTGAGACTCTTGAGACTACCCCCCCACCTTGAGTCCGCTTGCACGGCCCCAGCGTCATGCTGAGGACTTGGCAGACGCGGTGGAGGGCTTCTTTTCCTGGGAAAGGGCTGCCTGCTGCAGTCTACTTCCCTTACCTCTATGTCTGGGCAGATATGACTGGCCTTTTGCCTGCATGCCCTCATGGGAAAGGAAAGATTGAGGCTGAAAAGACGGTGTCTTTTTTAGCTGAGATGTAACTTGGGGTAAAAAAGGTTGGATTTCCCAGCTGTTGCTGTGGTCCCCAGGTCCGATGGACCGACCCCCAAATAACTCCTTCCCTTTATACAGCAATACTTCCATCTGCCGTATGGGATCTGTATCACCTGACCACTGTCGTGTCCCTGACATCTTCTGGGAGATATGGACAACGCACTTATCTTGATGCCAGAGAGCAAATATCCCTCTGTGCATCTCACATACATATATATAGAATGCATCCTATTAAATGCTCTACATGAATAAAATATTTTCAGTCAGGGAATCCGACCAAGCCAACCCAGCACTGCATCTCCAGGCTGATGGCGATCGCTGGTCGCAGTATAACCACCGTATGTGTGTATATACTTTTTAGGATATTTTTCCAGCTTCCTATCAGCTGGCTCCTTGAGGGCGGCCGTATCTGGAGACGGTAACGCCACTTGATAAGCGTGTGAGCGCCTTATCACCCTAAGGGGTGTTTCCCAACGTACCCTAATTTCTGGCGGGAAAGGGTATAACGCCAATATTTGCTATCGGGGTAACCCTACGCATCATCACCCACTTCATTTTATTTTATCTGATTCAGGAAAAACTACAGGTAGTTTTTTCCACTCCCACATAATACCCTTTCTTGTGGTACTTGTAGTATCAGAAACACGTAACACCTCCTTCATTGCCCTTAACGTGTGGCCCTAATGAGAAATACGTTTGTTTATTCACCGTCGACACTGTATTCAGTGTCCGTGTCTGTGTCTGTGTCGACCGACTGAGGTAAATGGGCGTTTTTAAAACCCCTGACGGTGTTTCTGAGACGCCTGGACCGGTCCTAATAGATTGTCGGCCGTCTCATGTCGTCAACCGACCTTGCAGCGTGTTGACATTCTCACGTAATTCTCTAAATAAGCCATCCATTCCGGTGTCGACTCCCTAGAGAGTGACATCACCATTACAGGCAATTTCTCCGCCTCCTCACCAACATCGTCCTCATACATGTCGACACACACGTGCCGACACACAGCACACACACCGGGAATGCTCTGACAGAGGACAGGACCCACTAGCCCTTTGGGGAGACAGAGGGAGAGTCTGCCAGCACACACCAAAAACGCTATAATTATATAGGGACAACCTTATATAAGTGTTTCTCCCTTATAGCATCTTTTATATATATACAATATCGCCAAAATCAGTGCCCCCCCTCTCTGTTTTAACCCTGTTTCTGTAGTGCAGTGCAGGGGAGAGCCTGGGAGCCTTCTCTCCAGCTTTTCTGTGAGAGAAAATGGCGCTGTGTGCTGAGGAGATAGGCCCCGCCCCTTTTACGGCGGGCTCGTCTCCCGCTATTTTTGAAGTTAGGCAGGGGTTAAATATCTCCATATAGCCTCTGTGGGCTATATGTGAGGTATTTTTTGCCTCTAATAAGGTTTTTATTTGCCTCTCAGAGCGCCCCCCCCAGCGCTCTGCACCCTCAGTGACTGTTGTGTGAAGTGTGCTGAGAGGAAAATGGCGCACAGCTGCAGTGCTGTGCGCTACCTTTATGAAGACTCAGGAGTCTTCAGCCGCCGATTTTGGACCTCTTCTCTCTTCAGCGTCTGCAAGGGGGCCGGCGGCGCGGCTCCGGTGACCATCCAGGCTGTACCTGTGATCGTCCCTCTGGAGCTAGTGTCCAGTAGCCAAGCAGCAAATCCACTCTGCACGCAGGTGAGTTCACTACTTCTCCCCTAAGTCCCTCGTTGCAGTGATCCTGTTGCCAGCAGGACTCACTGTAAAGTAAAAAACCTAAGCTAAACTTTCTCTAAGCAGCTCTTTAGGAGAGCCACCTAGATTGCACCCTTCTCGTTCGGGCACAAAATCTAACTGGAGTCTGGAGGAGGGTCATAGGGGGAGGAGCCAGTGCACACCACCTGATCTGGTAAAAGCTTTACTTTTTTGTGCCCTGTCTCCTGCGGAGCCGCTATTCCCCATGGTCCTTTCAGGAACCCCAGCATCCACTTAGGACGATAGAGAAATATATATACACATGTATGTATATATATATATATATATATATATATATATATATATATCTCAAAAAAATAAAGGGAACACTAAACTAGCACATCCTAGATCTGAATGAATGAAGTATTCTTATTAAATACTTTGTTCTTTACATAGTTGAATGTGCTGACAACAAAATCACACAAAAATTATCAATGGAAATCAAATGTATTAACCCATGGAGGTCTGGATTTGGAGTCACACTCAAAATTAAAGTG
Source organism: Pseudophryne corroboree (assembly GCF_028390025.1). Taxonomy (NCBI): domain Eukaryota; kingdom Metazoa; phylum Chordata; class Amphibia; order Anura; family Myobatrachidae; genus Pseudophryne; species Pseudophryne corroboree. The sequence goes on along the minus strand of NC_086450.1, from coordinate 94,048,552 downwards.
GAAAAACACACTACAGGCTGATCCAACTTTGATGTCATGTCCTTAAAACAAGTCAAAATGAGGCTCAGTAGTGTGTGTGGCCTCCACCTGCCTGTATGACCTCCCTACAACCCACACAAGTGGCTCAGGTAGTGCAGCTCATCCAGGATGGCACATCAATGCGAGCTGTGGCAAGAAGGTTTGCTGTGTCTGTCAGCGTAGTGTCCAGAGCATGGAGGCGCTACCAGGAGACAGGCCAGTACATCAGGAGACATGGAGGAGGCCGTAGGAGGACAACAACCCAGCAGCAGGACCGCTACCTCCGCCTTTGTGCAAGGAGGAACATGAGGAGCACTGACAGAGCCCTGCAAAATGACTTCCAGCAAGCCACAAATGTGCATGTGTCTACTCAAACGATCAGAAACAGACTCCAGGAGTTGGCGGATGCTTTAGTCCAGGTCTGGGAGGAGATCCCTCAGGAGACCATCCGCCACCTAATCAGGAGCATGCCCAGGCGTTGTAGAGAGGTCATACAGGCACGTGGAGGCCACACACACTACTGAGCCTCATTTTGACTTGTTTTAAGGACATTACATCAAAGTTGGATCAGCCTGTAGTGTGTTTTTCCACTTTAATTTTGAGTGTGACTCCAAATCCAGACCTCCATGGGTTAATACATTTGATTTCCATTGATAATTTTTGTGTGATTTTGTTGTCAGCACATTCAACTATGTAAAGAACAAAGTATTTAATAAGAATATTTCATTAATTCAGATCCAGGATGTGTTGTTTTAGTGTTCCCTTTATTTTTTTGAGCAGTATATATATATATATATATATATATATATATACACACATACATACACACACACACACACACACACACACACACATATATACTTACACGCACACATAGCAGAACCAGCACTCACTTGACCTCTGTATGCATATATGTGAATAACGCGCCTTCACTGATCAAGTGAGCACTGGTTCTGCCTTATCTATTTTTACTGGGTGAGTGTATATATATATATACATACATACATATATACACACACACACACACACACACACACACACACACACACACAACTCAAAAAAATAAAGGGAACACTTAAACAACACAATGTAACTCCAAGTCAATCACACTTCTGTGAAATCAAACTGTCCACTTAGGAAGCAACACTGATTGACAATCAATTTCACGTGCTGTTGTGCAAATGGAATAGACAACAGGTGGAAATTATAGGCAATTAGCAAGAAACCCCCAATAAAGGAGTTGTTCTGCAGGTGGTGACCACAGACCACTTCTCAGCTCCTATGCTTTCTGGCTGATGTTTTGGTCACTTTTGAAAGCTGGCGGTGCTTTCACTCTAGTGGTAGCATGAGACGGAGTCTACAACCCACACAAGTGGCTCAGGTAGTGCAGCTCATCCAGGATGGCACATCAATGCGAGCTGTGGCAAGAAGGTTTGCTGTGTCTGTCAGTGTCCAGAGCATGGAGGCGCTACCAGGAGACAGGCCAGTACATCAGGAGACGTGGAGGAGGCCGTAGGAGGACAACAACCCAGCAGCAGGACCGATACCTCCACCTTTGTGCAAGGAGGAACAGGAGGAGCACTGCCAGAGCCCTGCAAAATGACCTCCAGCAAGCCACAAATGTGCATGTGTCTACTCAAACGATCAGAAACAGAATCCATGAGGGTGGTATGAGGGCCCGACGTCCACAGGTGGGGGTTGTGCTTACAACCCAACACTGTGCAGGACGTTTGGCATTTGCCAGAGAACACCAAGATTGGCAAATTCGCCACTGGCGCCCTGTGCTCTTCACAGATGAAAGCAGGTTCTCACTGAGCACATGTGACAGACGCCAAGGAGAACGTTCTGCTGCCTGCAACATCCTCCAGCATGTCCGGTTTGGCAGTGGGTCAGTAATGGTGTGGGGTGGCATTTCTTTGGGGGGCCGCACAGCCCTCCATGTGCTCGCCAGAGGTAGCCTGACTGCCATTAGGTACCGAGATGAGATCCTCAGACCCCTTGTGAGCCCATATGCTGGTGCGGTTGGCCCTGGGTTCCTCCTAATGCAAGACAATGCTAGACCTCATGCGGCTGGAGTGTGTCAGCAGTTCCTGCAAGACGAAGGCATTGATGCTATGGACTGGCCCGCCCGTTCCCCAGACCTGAATCCAATTGAGCACATCTGGGACATCATGTCTCGCTCCATCCACCAACGCCACGTTGCACCACAGACTGTCCAGGAGTTGGCGGATGCTTTAGTCCAGGTCTGGGAGGAGATCCCTCAGGAGACCATCTGCCACCTCATCAGGAGCATGCCCAGGCGTTGTAGGGAGGTCATACAGGCATGTGGAGGCCACACACACTACTGAGCCTCATTTTGACTTGTTTTAAGGACATTACATCAAAGTTGGATCAGCCTGTAGTATGTTTTTCCACTTTAATTTTGAGTGCGACTCCAAATCCAGACCTACATGGGTTAATTAATTTGATTTCCATTGATATTTTTTGTGTGATTTTGTTGTCAGCACATTCAACTATGTAAAGAACAAAGTATTTAATAAGAATATTTCATTCATTCAGATCTAGGATGTGTTATTTTAGTGTTCCCTTTATTTTTTTGAGCAGTGTATATATATTTATACACACACATATAAATATATGAGTGAACTGTAAATAGTAAAAGCATTGGCACTGCACAGCAAATACGGACACATGATCTGTGTTCCAAAGCCTTACCTCTCTATATATATTCATTTCACTAGCAGATAAAATAGGTACAAAGTACTCCCCGATAAACAATGTAGAGGATAAATACAATACAGCCCCACTGCTCACATAATGAAAAATGAAATCTATGGGGCAGTTGCTTGCCTTGCTCACAAGCAATTTCTTGTAATTGTGCAATCTATTCAGAGTCCAATATGAACCAAAGTGCAACAATTTCCCTGTGCTGATTGTCTAGTGCTATCTTGCAGCCAGTAGACCTCAGCGCACAAGATACAAGTGTTTAGCAAGAAATTCTAATAGCATAACCTAAGGATGAGCCTATATGTAATGTAATGACACAGACAAATGTTTAAAAAAAAAAAAAAAAAAAAAAAGGCCCATTACTGGCAACGGATCACCTTTTTTAAATTAAATTATAAATATAAGGAAATAGTCTGATTTTCATTTGCACAGTTTTTGTCTGCATAAAATATGAAACTGGAGACAACGGTCTCTCGTTTCACTTGGCCCTCTATTTGTATAGCACCAACATAAACTGCTGCGCTGTGTAATCACACATGGCTCTATTCAGAGTCAAATGCAAGGGCAATGGCAATTTGACATTTTTTTTTTAAAAAGAGCCACATCTCTGCGGCCTATTCACAGTCAGTAACATTTGCAAATCTAGAGCGGCAACTTCGTCTCCTTGTCCTATCTGGCTGAGATGAGACTGGACTGCGAGGCGTGGCTTCACCGCCGGTACAGGAAATGCTACAGATCATGGGACACAATGGAAATACACTGAAGTGAACAGCCGGACTGTGCAGCTAAATGAGTACCCTAGTGGCTTGGAGCATCTGAATTGCTCTGCTAAGCAGACGCATATGTCATCATTTCAGAAGTTCTGTCCCGTCTTCCACTGCGAGGGAGATGGGACAGGCATGCTGGCTGAATTGGGTAAGCATGGAAATGTGAGTGCAGGGTATGTAGGGGTGGGAGTGTCAGGGACAGAGCCATGGCAGAATTTGGACAATACATCAGATAGGGGGAAGTGACGGACAGAGCGGAGGTAGCGTGATATGTGTAAGGTAAGGGGGATGGGGGGGTTTGGGGGGTGGAATAGTGGACTGAGGTGACCTGGCTTATGCCAGGTCTATCCAATATACTAAAATATTGCAAAAAGTCAGAGCTGTGACTGAAACGTTGCTGCATATTTGGCTATGCTTTAATCCTAATAAAAACATATTGGCGTATTCTTCTACAAACATTAAAGAGTCATGCATCTTTATACCCTATATCAGAGGTTCCCAAACGCGGTCCTCAAGGCACCCCAACGGTCCAGGTTTTAAATGTATCCATGCATTGCCACAGGTGACTTAATTAGCACCTCAATTTGATTTAACCATCTGTGCTGAGCCATAGATATACCTAAATCCTGGACTGTTGGGGTGCCTTGAGGACCGCGTTTGGGAACCTCTGCCCTATACTATTGACTTCTCTGGGGCCCTACACTGATTAACAAATATACAGTATTTGCAAGCTTCCCCTATCCCAACTGTGGATGAATCAGTCTTTATTAGTGTATAAATGAGGGGTTTCTGCACTGTACGGACTTATTAAACACTGCTCATGCAGTTTTCAGGTATCTGCTTTACATCTGCGACCAATTAGACAAACTCATCACTATCAACTTTACACTAACAGCAGGGTCAAAGCTGACCCAAGTCAGAGCACTTCATACAGAACACGCCATAACTCTGCATTCAGTGCGACTGTACGCCCCTTGCACATTCCATCCCCAGTCTCCGCCCCCCAGTCGCAGCCAATAAGATACAGAAAATGAAGAGATGCAAATACGTAGTTTGAAAAATTGCAAGATGAGATAGAAACAAGTGACAGACTCTGCATAAGGCCCATAATCTGTCTCCAGGCTCATCGGACGACATAACCTCTCATGTGTACCCACTCTAAGATAGACAGGTCTTCCAATGGGAGAAGATAGATTAAGGGGTAAAGACTAAAACAATTTCACACTGGTGCAGGCCTAGCCAACCTGTGGCTCTCCAGCTGTTAAACTACAAGTCTACGCATGCTTTATCAGCTGATCGGTGGGAGGGTACGCTGGGACTTGTAGTTTCACAACACTTGGAGAGCAACAGCCACGCCAGTCCTACATTAGTGCATGGTACAATGACCTACAAGTAGATTATTCAAAGCCCTTCAAACAAGAACACCCAATTCCTTACAGCTTCAAATATAAGGGAAAAGAAAATATACACAAAGATGTGTGTGTAACTTTAAAGCAGAAACACACAATTCCTGGCAAATTACACGGTGCCCGATGCTTTAATAGCCGCCAACAGGCTAATTCAGAGATAGCCGACAGTCCACACATCACATGATGCTCCAATTGGTGCATTATGTGTGTCCTAGATAAACTTAGTTATCAACAGTCACCCATCCCTCAATTAATCTGCTGTCACTACATTTGCCTTTAAATATAGATTTTTTTCTTACCAAGAGTCAGCTGAAATAGTATAATGGGTCAAATGTGTCCCATATCTGCATGACTTTCATTTATATATTTTCCAAATATTCATAATGCACAAGGTAAGTTAGGTGACCACAAAGCATATTATTTTTTTATAACTGATAAGTTGGTTGCTAGGTTTACCTGACGGGCTTCCAAGCACAAAGCTATATTAATCACTTATATATGATTATATACATAAGCAGTTATTTTAATTAGCGTTTTTGCTGGGATTGTTTTTAATGTATTTCTTCTTTTTTTTTTTTTTTTAAACCCTCATGTAACGGGTAAATGTCACCAGGCAGGTGTACCACTGTTAGCAAGCATGGACTACGGCACATAAAATCTCTCTTTTGAATCTGCCAGTGCGAATGATAAAGTACAGCGGCAACTTGGACTCTTGTCAATTCTCTGAAGCGACACAAATGCCAGAGAGAATCTGTAGCAGGAACTCTCCAACAAGACAATAGTAAGGAGAGATTTTTTTTCCAGCCTGGGAGTCGAAGACGATCAATCAAGCACGTTTTGCTGGTTCCAGCTGATGCGTCTTAATGTCCATAAACAGAAAAGCGTGTAGCTGCCGCCACCAGCCTCTCCCAGGACATTCCCCCCTTTCCTTCTCGAGGAATCGCATTTTATTTTCTCCCCCAATAAACTTGTAAAAGCAACTCCATCCGGTACAAATATCTTTCCTCTGTTATATTTATATGTCAAATCCATCTATGAGCAAAATCTTGTTTTGACTTCCCTTGCCACATCAATTCATTTTTCCCCCCCATACCATTTAAGTTACTGTATATATAGATTCTTTTTTTAAAGCACCAGACTGAGCAAACTATGATTGAGAGGAACCATCTTATGCACATTGCTGTTGTCCCACATCATTCAGTACAAACCTTTTTAGATCGTTAACTACCACAGGAGTGCTGATTACATAGGCACTAGCAATTTCCTAACCAATGACCACCTGAACAATGATTTGTTCAGCATCTCAGACCCCGAAGCCATTCAAAGGTGAGTCATTTCACAGTTTGGAACTCCATCTCCATAGCAACATCCCTTTGAGGGTTTTAGAATCACCATCTAGTAATTCTATGATCATCAAGCTCGACCATTCCCAATGGTTCTTTTCACAGCAGATGGAAAAGGAAGCCTTGAAAATGTTACAGTCTATTTCAAGCAATTCATCTGGCAGCCTATTAGAATTCAAAATATTTCGACCTTCAATCACAAAGCATGTTATCTGAAGCTGTGGCGATCTCAAGTCAAGACAAGCAGACGTTTTAGTCTAATCACCCATGATGAGAAGAGACTGACAAAAACTCTTAATTCAACCCGCCATCAAAATGCTTATTTTAACGGCATGAAAGTCTTTCAACAAGCAATGAAAACACACCATGTACCATTTTATCACTAGATTCTTCTCCAGCCACAAAATATGAATTCCGCTTTGTCACTATGTATATATTCAGACCCCATCTCCCACTCAAAATAAAAAAATGGTATACCCCCACCCCACCAATGACAGTCTTGTATAATGAGAACTACTTGTTAGTGTGTAACCAGAGGGTTTAACCCCTTCATGGCAAGAAGGATACAGCATATTTTTGTGTGTGTATCATATCCTCCAATGCTGCTCCGTGCAAGACCACAGCTAGCAGTTACCACAATATCCCTGTGTGTGAATATAAATGTGAACTAGAGTAAAAGAACTGCTCTTACCTCTGAACCAAAGAGTCTATAAAGGACAAATTAAAGAAGACATCGGGTTTTTTTTTTTTTTTTTGGGGGGGGGGGGGTTATTTAAAAACACAAAAAGAAAATAGAGTATTCTGCGATATTCTTAACTCATGAAGGTTCTGCAGATTACTTCCACACAATTTACTTCCCTATGGGTACCAAGCTTTTGTTACTGAAATTATTCTCTACTTTGTTTCTTTTCTCTCTCTCTCTTTTTTTTATTTCTTTTTTTTTTTTATTCTTCTTCATACAACTGCGGGATTAATCGCACTATTTCATTTTGTTTGAAAGCCTTAACAGTGAAATCTAGTAAGGCACCAGGCTCTTTTACATTCCCTCTTTAAGACAATCTGTCCTTGTTTTGACCTTCTTTATACATTTAAAAGACAAATTAATATTGATACAGTTAAAACGGTGTGAAAAGGGCTGTAAGGTTTTGTTTAACGGAGATATCTTTAAAAACAGAGCGTGGACATTATTGCAATCGGCTCTGAGCGCTTCCTAGTTTTCATCATTAATGTTTGTTTAAAGTGTACTTACTAGATCTAAAGTAGGAACTAAATCACTGGAACCAAAGCTTTATCAAGAAAAGAAAAAGAAAAAAAACACTCCTAAAATTGGCGCTGCAATTCGCTGCTCAACATACTTCAATTGAATTGAGGCCTTGAGAATGCCGGAACCTCTGTAGTCAAAGCTCACTTTTATTGCTCAATTCTGACCAGATGAAAGATGATGAATTTAATGGGCCCTATACACTGGCCGAAGTGCCCGACTTGGCGGCAGGGGGGTTGGTGACGGGGAAAGTGAAGTTTCTTCACTCCCTGACGTCACCCGGCCCCATAGCCCTGCATGCTAATATGAATGATATTGTCCATATTGGCTTGTATGTATAAACAAGCCAGCACCAACGATGAACGACTGAGGGGCCGTGCATCATTCATCGTTTGTGCATACACAATGGGCAATATGAACGATATCTCGTTCATTAATGAACGAGATCGTTCATATCGCTCAGTGTAATCGGTAAGTGTGTAGGGTCTATAAGACTTGGTGCTGATATGATTTTTTCTGTCTGTATTTGCGCCTCGCTACTAGTAGATGCTTTAAGCTCCAATATCGGCAAAACAATGACAGAGAATAAGACCAGGCAGGTCTTGGAGACATAAGTGCATTTGACTGTGGATAAATCTCCTTTTGCAGTCATTCTCACTCTTCATATCATGAATGTCTCTTTTGAAGCTGGCTGGATGAATCTGCTAATCATGTAGCAGGCAATGGCTGGTTCATTCATCTTACACCATATACGCAGTGCCGTGCGGCCAGGTGAGGCAGAGCGTCGCCGGTCATACTGCAATATACTCCGGAGTTTGATTATAAAAATGATTGGAATGATGCAAATAAGATATTTATAAATTCTAAATATCATATTTGTATTATTCATGTCTTTGTAGTCTTCCCACTAGAATGCAGGCATGGCACAGAAGCAGCATGCGCACAGCCAGACGGGGAGTGGAGTGCGGGCCGGTCAGCATCACTGTTGGAGGCGGTAGAGCCCCCTTCGGCAATCACAAATGTGGGTGTGTCCAGCCATCAACGTCACTAATGGGGGTGTGCCCAGCACTTACGGAGGTGCTGGGCTTCCCCCAAGCTCTCTCTTTAACATGAATATATGCCGCGGCGCCCTGCTAAAACAGCCTAGCGTGAAAACTACTTTGTATTATTCTAATCATTTTTATAATTAAAACTCACCACCACATAGTATGTGTGTGTAAACCTGCCTCTTATACTAGCCAATGCCTCCGCAGCTATGGACTTCACCACACCTCTCTGCATATAAGGGCCCGACTTCATGTGACAATGACGTAAAGAAGAGAATGGAGGAAGAAGGAAGCCACATACTGAGAGTTAAATAGTGGAAATCGAAGGTTCTCCCAAAAGCACACAACCTTGTGACTTGCAAATACAATGAGCACCCAGCAACAGTACCTGCAGTGCTAGCACATACTAGGAGATTTATACACTCCCCCTGCTCTGCTTGATGCGCCTGCAGCTGCTATTTTCATGAACTGAAACTCCATATGATATTATTGGCTGGTGGCAATTCATTAAGACCCGAGGAAAACCTCCAGGGTCTGAGCATCAAAGAACCACACTGACTTCCATTCTGATTTTTACTGGTGCATCAGCCACTGGGATCCGTTCAGAATACAGGTGTTTGGGATCCCGGCAGTCAGAATGCAGACACCAGGGGGAGGATAAACTTACTTACCAGAGATTCTCTGCATCGGGATGCCGACTTACTTACCCGAGATTCTCTGCATCAGGATTCCGACTTACTTACCCGAGATTCTCTGCATCAGGATGCAGACTAACTTACCCGAGATTCTCTGCATCGGGATTCCGACTTACTTACCCGAGATTCTCTGCATCAGGATGCCGACTTACTTACCCGAGATTCTCTGCATCGGTATGCCGGTGTCGGTCATATGACCACCGGCATCCCATCCGCCAGCATATGTTATGTATTCCCAATCATAGTCCATGTGGATCGTAAAGTATGAAAGAGTTTAAAAAATTAAAGAAAAAGAAAAAGTGAAAAACGCGTGTTGACCTAGTACATGTCGACCTAGAGACCATGTCGACAAACAGTGGTCGACCTAATGACCGTATCCCATCTCACTGCATCCGTTTTACATATAGCATCAACATATCTTAGCATATTTATGTTTAGTTTACACATATACACAGTGTGAATACAGATAATGCAAGAAAAGTAAACCACACTTCAGTGGTGATTATCGCACTGCTACTACGCTTGTGTTAATATTTTAGATTGCAATGGTAGGAATGGTACCACTCACTCCTATTCGTTGTATCTTTAAAGCACATTTCATCAATTTATTAACATGTCAAAAGTATATATATATATATATATATTTTATAGACTGATGAAGGTTACAACAATAAAAAATAAAGACCCCCATTTATCAAGCCTTGGAGAGTGATAAATAGCACGGTGATAAAGAACCAACCAATCAGCTCACAACTGTCATGTTACAGGCTGTGTTTGAAAAATGACAGGAGCTGGTTGGTTGGTGCTTTATCACTGTGCTAGTTATCACTCTCCAAGGCTTGATAAATCTGGGTCAAAAACGGACATACGTCCCGACATATGTATTCCAACGATTTTTAGATTAATAGATTATGGAATGTTTAAGATCATTTTGAAAAAGGTGAATTACCTGAACTTTCTTTACCTTCTATTACACAAATGACTAACCGTATACATATAACGCGGGACCTTATAGGTTCATGATTCATGTGTATGACTATCCAGGAGAGTCTAACATTCTTCAGTTTCTTGGCACAAGTTAAAGGTTAGCGCATGGCGTGTGGATAAGCCTTGAAAACATCACTCACTACCAGCAACCCCATTTGGAAAACAGCAGTTTACGACCGGAGCAGGGGTTTGGGTTTTTTTTGTTTTTTTATACGAAACATACGGGAGATCTGAGGAGAGAGAAGTATGTGTGCTTCACCACAACATATAACCAAATATCGCAAGCATTTAACAGATACAACATAGCGGTCAAATCTGTGAACAGTTTCAATGAGTCAGTGTCAGCCAGGGAGATAAGGACGGAACAAAACCACACTAAATAAAAAGCTGCCCGTCACATCCACTCGCATGTTATGTTACTTTGGAAGTCAAAATTTATAACTGGTCTCGGCACAAGCAAATTTAGCAGAAGGTTAAAAGAGATATGAAACATGTTCTTTATTGCTTATGCCTGTTTAGAGGTTATTGTTCTGGAAGTTTTATGACTTTACGAGAATCTGTTCCAAAAATGTAAATGAGGGGGCCATTCAGATGACTGGCGTCTTCCACGTCTATTAGATGCCGTGATAAGGTTTGCAGTCATATAATTTAGTTTTTAACTCTTGCAAAAGTAAATATTTTACAACCAACTACTGTATCTTTTGCAGCGCATGCAGCAAACACAATCGGACAAGACCGTTATGTACTTAGGCCCAGATTTATCAAGTATTGGAGAGTGATAAATTACTAACCAATCAGCTCCTAACTGTCATTTTTCAAACAGCCTGTAACATGGCACGTAGGAGCTGATTGGCTGGTACTTTATCACCGTGCAATTTATCACTCTCCAAGACTTGATAAATCTGGGCCCTTAATCTCTTGCAAACTTTAAGTTGAACTGAAAGCACCAGCAAGGTAGTTACGCAGCAGCTGGTCAACAGGTGCACTACTGTAAGTAAGCTGTATAAACTGGTCATACTGTAAAGTTGGTACACACTGCGCAATACGCTCCATGAGCGATATCGCACAGTGTGCTCCCTTCCCTCCTGGGTCGTCCGACACTGCTATCGCGATACCGCTCAGTGACATCACGCAGCGGCAGGTCCGTACATGCTGCCTTGGCCAACATAGCCAAAATTGACCTGAATGTATGGTTGACAGAGGGGGTCGTTAACGACCCACGGGAACGTGCATCAGCCCTCGTTTGCGGCATATACACTGTGCGATACTTTAGTCAATATCACTCAGAAGGGAGTAAATGAGCAATCTTGACTAAAATGTAGCGCATATAAACCGTAAGTCAGATTTAAATGATCCCTAAAACTCACACTGCCTGACTACAGAGGTAGGAATGGTGATGAAATCATTTTATTTTTCAAATACTAAAGCGTATGATGAATTGTATCAAAATATTTTTTTAACACCACATAAGAGTAAAAGGCCGCATTTAGAATATAGTTGAAGGATACTTAGCCCATGTATTGGGGAAACAATCAAGATAGAATATATTGTGGTGTAATTAAAAATCTTAAATTATTATTAAAACATACAAACAAAATATCTGCTTCAAGAATATAATTTATTTGTTATACTGTGTGTTGGAAAACTGCATTCATCAGGGGCTTTAGAGGGAATAAGTGATGTGTACGGTAAGTGTCGGAGAGAGATAGAAGAATTGCTGAGGCATAAAATATGTGGCACTTTATAAACATTAGGAGCTATCAAATCGAGAATTGGCCTGATCAGTAAACCAATTTCCAGAGACGTCAATATGTTGTTTTCCACATGGCATATCCTATGCGATACACAATCTCGTATAGAAGTCAAACATTTTAGAACCAGACTCTCAAAGTAAAATATTGCAAAATATAAATCTTTTACATCTAAAAGTTTCCATATAACCAATAAATATACGTTATGGTAAGAACTTACAGTTGATAACGTGATTTCTCTTATGTCCACAGGAATCCACAGGATAACATTGGGATATTGTCGAGCGACAGCGAAAATGGCACCAACACGGTCACAAGCTTTCTGGCCTCCCAGGATGCATTGGGGCCTCCACTATATAGTCCCGCCCACTGACTCAGTCAAATCAGTTCTTTCCACAGCGATTTTAGGCAGGAACATCAGGCAGAGACCTGTACAGGCGATAAGAACACACATGCACACCCTTCCATACAAGAAGGAAGAGGTTTTAGTGATTGTCTAGATCCTCAAATCAGATGCGTCAGGGTGGGATCCCTGTGGATACCTGTGAGAAATCACGTTATCAACGGTAAGTTCTTACCATAACGTATATTTCTCTGGCTGGGTCCACAGGATTATCCACAGGATAACATTGGGATTCCCAAAGCCATTTTAGTGGTGGGGACGTTCCTGATTGCACAGGAGGACCTTTCGCCCGAAGTCTGCGTCATGAGAGGCAAAAGTATCCAAGGCATAATGTCTAATGAATGTGTTTATGGAAGACCATGTGGCTGCCTTACATATCTGTTCTGCTGAAGCACCCTGTTGTGCTGCCCAAGAAGGACCTACCTTACGTGTAGAGTGTGCAGAGACATTAGCCGGAATAGGGAGATCTGCATGAGAATAAGCTTCTGATATTACCATTCGGAGCCATCTCGCCAGCGTCTGTTTACTAGCAGGCCATCCTCTTCTATGGAATCCGTAGAGGATGAAGAGAGAATCTGTTTTCCTGATGGAACTAGTACGATCTATGTAGATTCTTAAAGCCCGGACCACGTCCAGCGACGCTTCTCCCGCCGAAAGTCCCGATACCTGAAAAGCTGGGACTACAATCTCTTCATTCAGGTGAAACTTTGATACCACCTTTGGAAGATAGCTAGATCTCGTTCTGAGAACTGCTCTGTCTGGAAAAAAACTTCGGAAAGGAGACTTACATGATAATGCTCCTAAATCTGACACTCTTCTGGCTGACGCCATTGCCAGTAAAAAAAGAACTTTAACCGTTAACCACTTAAGATCTGCTCTCTCAAGTGGTTCAAACAGAGGACCCTGGAGAAATTTAAGAACTAAATTCAAATCCCAGGGAGCTACAGGAGGAACAAATGGAGGTTGAATATGTACTACTCCTTGAAAAAACGTACATACATCCTGTAAATCAGCAATCTTTTGCTGAAACCATACAGTTAACGCTGATACTTGAACCCTCAAGGAAGCAACTCTCAAACCTTTATCCAATCCTGCCTGAAGGAAATCCAAAATCCTAGCTACTTTAAAAGATCTCGGATTGACATTTTTTCCAGTACACCAGTGAATATAGGCTTGCCATATTCTATGATACACACGGGCCGAAGAAGGCTTTCTTGCTCTAAGCATAGTTTGGATTACTTGTTTCGAAAATCCTTTAGCCTCTAGGACAGAGGTTTCAACAGCCACGCCGTCAAAGATAGGCGATCCAGATGACTGTGACAACAAGGACCCTGCATTAGCAGATCTGGACGTTGAGGGAGCAGTATCGGTGCTTCCATGGACATTCTCAACAGATCTGTGTACCAATGCCTTCTTGGCCAAGCTGGAGCTATTAGAATGATTGCTCCCTTTGCCTGTTTTATCTTTCTCACTACTCTGGGTAACAGAGATATTGGAGGGAACAGATATGCCAGCTGAAACCTCCATTCTACTGACAGTGCGTCTACCAGGACCGCTCCTGGGTCCCTTGTTCTCGATCCGTACCTCGGAACTTTGTTGTTTAGACGAGACGCCATAAGGTCTATCTCCGGTAGACCCCATCTGTTGACCAGTGTCTGAAACACTTCTGGGTGTAGTGCCCATTCGGTTTCCTGAATGGTGTGCCGACTGAGAAAATCCGCTTCCCAATTTAGTACACCCGGGACAAATACTGCTGACAATGCTGGGAGATGGAGTTCTGCCCATTTTAGAATGGGAGTTACTTCCTCCATCAATCTCTTGCTGTGAGTTCCTCCTTGATGATTGAGGTATGCTACTGCCGTCGCATTGTCTGAGCGGATCTGGACTGGTTTTCCTTGTAGAATGTCTTTGCCTGAACCAGAGCCAAGTAAATGGCCCTTATTTCTAACAGATTTATTGGCAGGCGACTTTCCCTTGGGGTCCACTTTCCTTGGAACCATAGGCTTCCGAGTACCGCCCCCCAGCCCTGCAGGCTGGCATCTGTTGTCAGGACTTGCCACTCTTTTATCCAAAAGGGTCTCCCCTTGTTTAAATGGTCTGTCTGTAGCCACCACGCTAGAGACCTTTTTACATTTATTGGAATCTTTATCATCTGCTTCTTTATCGTCTGATGATTTCCGTTCCATTTGGTCAGAATAAGGTGCTGCAACGGTCTGGAGTGGAATTGCGCATATTCCACCATGTCGAAGGTTGATACCATCAGACCCAACAGTCGCATTGCTGCATGGACTGACATTGTCTGGGGCTTGCAACGCTTCCTGAGCCATGACCTGCACCTTGACTATCTTCTTCTCTGGCAAGAGAACTTTCTGTAGGTCTGAATCCAATATGGCCCCCAAATGAACCATCCGCTGTGACGGATTCAGGGACGACTTTTCCCAATTTATGAGCCACCCATGTCTCTGTAAACAAACCATTGTCTGTTGAAGATGGCTCAACAGTAAATCTTGCGACTGTGCTAAGATTAACAGGTCATCGAGGTATGGGAATATTCTTATCCCCTGTTTGCGCAGACAAGCTGCCATAACCACCATGATCTTGGTAAACACCCTGGGTGCTGTAGCTAGCCCGAAAGGCAGAGCTTGGAACTGGAAATGTTCCTGGAGGATGGCAAACCTGAGGTAACACTGATGTGACAGTGCTATAGGCACATGTAGGTAAGCATCCCGCACAACCAGAGATACCATGTAATCTCCCGGTTCCATAGCCAACATTATGGACCGTAACGTCTCCATGTGGAACATCGGGATCCATATGTATTTGTTCAACATTTTCAGATTTAGAATTGGTCGGTATGACCCATTTGGTTTCTGGATTAGAAATAGATTGGAGTAAAACCCCTGTCCCCTTTGTGATGGAGGTACTGGGACAATCACACCTGACTGCAGTCATTTTTGGACTGCTTTTTGCAGGGCATTGGCCTTCGACTCTATATGAGACGGGCAGGTGCAAAAAAATCTTTGAGGAGGCTCCTGAATGGGAACCCATACCCCTGAGATACTACCTTCTGCACCCAAGCATCTGCTGTTGACTGTTGCCATATGTGTGCAAAAAGGAGGAGTCGGCCCCCAACCCTGGAATCCTCCAGGCGGAGGCCCGTCTCTTCAGGCTGACGGTTTCTGTTCAGGTTTGGAAGCTGGCTTTTTGATAGCCCACTGCTTCCTACCCCTGGATTTAAACTGGGGTTGCTTAGGCTCCTCTTTAGCTTTCGCTTTGCCAACGAAATGAGCGAAATTTTAAACCCTTGGACTTAGGGTTATAAGCAGCCGGAAATCTGACCTTTTTCGATTCAGCCTCTGATTCTAGGATATCCGATAAAGGTTTTCCAAATAATATATTACCGACAAAAGGCAATGCTTCCAATTCTTTCTTGGACTCCGCATCTGCCTTCCAGGTCCGTAGCTAAACTGCTCTGCGAGCGACTACTGTCAAGGCTGAAGCTTTAGAAGCAACTGTGCCTACATCAATTGCTGCTTCTTCCAAATACTGGGCAGATTGTCTTAAACTGCAAAAACGATCCTCTTGCTCCCTAGTAGGAGAAGGGAAGTCATTCTCTAGTTCCTCTATCCATTCGCCCATTGCCTTTGCTACCCAGGCCAAAGCCATAGCAGGTCTTACCACTGCTCCTACTAGAGAAAAAATATTTTTCAACAGGCTCTCTACCCTTCTGTCTGTGACATCCTTCAATGAGGTAGATGACAGTGGTTAAGCAGATTTATGCACGAGTCGCAGAACATGTGCATCTACTTTTGGAGGAACTTCTCTTTTCGAACAAACCACAGCAGGAAATGGATAATAAGAAACCCATCTCTTAGGAATCTTATACTTTTTACTGGGCGCTGCCCAAGACTCATCCATCATTTCCGTCAGATCATCTGACGCTGGGAATTCAGCTTTCACGGATTTTGTTCATTTAAATACAGGTGCTTTAGTTTTTAACAACGAGAGAACAGCCTTCACAGCATTAATAAGTTCAGCTACATCTTCTGAACTAAAGCTCTGTGACTGATCATCATACGGAGTTGAATTTATTGTATCATCATCATCCGATATATCATCTTGTGTAGTCTGCCACACAGACGTATCTGTCTTAGTCTTACCTGCCCCTTGGTTGCTTGTAGAGGCTACTGGAACCAAACCATAGGAAGGGAGCTGCATGTATGGGTTCATAGTGTAACCTAACCCTTGAGGTGGTGCTACTGGAGCTAACCTGTCCGCTACTGAAGACAGAGTCTTTGCGAACATATTCCATGGTGGCTCTGTTGGTGGTTGAACCAACTCCTGTTTTTTACTTCGCTGAAAAGCGAAACAGTTTGCACACAAACCCTCATAAGTGACCAATTGATTCATATCAATTACCCCTGACTTACAAGATAAGCATGTTAGGGCTGTAGGAGTGCTTGATAAATTCTCCTCATCACTTTTGCCGCTCACAGACATGGTATTAACCTGTTATTGACTACACAATTTGTGACTGAAAATCACCCTATATGTCAATATAAAGAGGTGAGATCAATCTGACCACAGTACACCTGATTTGAGGGTCAGAACAGGACTGACATTACACAGAAAAGTCAGCACACATACTAGCAGTCAGTCACATGTTAAAGCATTAGACATTGTAGGAAAATTGTACTTCTGTTTTAAACTGGTTCTTTTTTCAACAAAGCATGCAGAAAACACAGTAATATACAGGTCTCATATGCAATAGGTACTAAAAATTAACAATGCATACTAAGAAGTAGAGAATTTTTAGTACTGTATACCCTGCCTCCGTAGAGCGGGATACAGGGAGACTCACCACACTTCCATATCCAAGCAAATACGCTCGTAAGACGCTGAGTGGATTCAGACGCTACTGGTGTACACTGCCGCTCTTGATAACTGATAACGGACACGGACGCTCACCAACGGACACGGACGCTGAGCGACTTCCACGTTTATGCAGACGCTAAGGCCTGTGACTCGGTCTGGCGGGTTTATCTCCAGTGTACACAACCGCAGCGTCTAAGCTGCGACCGAGTACCCACGTGGTAGCGTCTGAGCCGGAAATTAGGTCATTTAATTCATGAAACGAGAAACACGCAGGAACTGGCCATGAACTCGGAGGAGGGACAGCCAGGAGAGCGTCTGAATCCCCCTGTTGACTTAAACTCCCAGGATCGCGGCCTCTACCTAGTCCTGGCGCCTATGAACCCCGGAGCGTAGCGCTGTCGCACTCTAGATGTTCGGCGCATCAACATACTGTTTGTAGTCTCCACCAAAGTCAGTGTAGCTGTGTCCTGACCCCTCTAGTAAGAGGAAGTCCACAGACTCACCGTCTCCCCATGCTCCGGCCACAGCCTGGTTACGTCTGCTGGACCTGCTAGAACATCCGACACAGACGCCCATCGAGACAGCACTGATACCCGAAGGTAAGCGTTGTTGCGACCCGGTGGGGAGTTGTTGGAGCGACTCTTTCTAGTATGCGTTTAAGACGCTGTTAAGAGAAGTCGCTCAAAAAAACAATATAGTAAGTCTATAAATATAAAATAATAAAAGCTTGAGGCTGCTCTCACAGAAGCCCTGTGACCATGCGGCTTCCTGCCGCACCAAGCAAAAAACTGATCTGACCGAGTCAGTGGGCGGGACTATATAGTGGAGGCCCCAATGCATCCTGGGAGGCCAGAAAGCTCGTGACCGTGTTGGTGCCATTTTCGCTGTCGCTCGACAATATCCCAATGTTATCCTGTGGACCCAGCCAGAGAAATATAAATAAAACGTAAAAAAAAATCAACTAACGAGAAATTCAAAAATATGCATCAGGTGACAAGTCAACAACGAACAAGAATAACGTAAACATTTCTTTCTAACAATTAACAATTAGAAAAGGATTTAACTGGAAGCTTTCAAACACGACTTTGGTTTTACCAGGAAAAAATATTTGCAGTTGAAGCTCTGTGAAATAATGTGAAAATATTGGGTGATTTAAAAGTAAAAATCATCCTTTAAATCAACAAGTAGAGAAAGTTTGGGAAATTACTGTAGTGAGGAACATCATTGTTACACTTTATAAAGTGTTATAGTATTCCGTTGGATTTTAAAACAAGGGAAAGACAGTATAATATAAAAGTACATAGAGAAGAACACACAAAATAGAAAGCGATACTGGTCAGAGGGCTCACAACAAAGTCCACAAAACACGACACGGCCTCCACTTTTTGTGGCTCGTGTCACTCTAACCATCCCAAGGCTGATCTCATTAGCCCGTGCTTATCATGAGGGGATGAGGTTCAGTCTCTTTCTGCAATTGCCAACCATATAAACAGAACAGTCTCGTAAATCAGGGAGTGCAGAGTTTCATAGAGTTTAAATAACTTTCATTATTTTAAAAAAAAAAATTGGGGATTTTCATTTCACCGTACAGACGCTTTTCACCCAAATCTGACTTAATCTTTTGCTCCTCTAATAGGAGCCCTAAATTGCACTTTTAATGATGAAAGGCCATAAATGCACCAACCTATCTACAGAAGGCTGACCACAGATTTCATTTTTCAGCAACCCACATCTGTGGATAATTTAATGTAGAAGTACAACACCATGATTGCCTAATGCAAAGTTAATTAACATTCTTTCAGGATTTTCTTTTCCAATAATCAAGGGGCATATATGCTAAAGAGTAAATAGAAAGCCACATGTAAAATTGCATAAGCACAGTACGTGAGAGATATACATTTGCACAATTTCAAAAATGTCATCATTAGGGAGTAACAGGGTGACTGTCGCCACAGGAGACCTGCAGCAGACATTCACTAGGGTTTAGGGCTACAGAGGGCAGTGTGTCCACAATGGTTTCAGTGACCTGACATAGGGAAAAAAGGGTTGTAATGGGAGATGTTGTAAAATAACCTCAAATAGATTAAAGTGTGTGTGTGTGTGTGTGTGTGTGTGTGTGTGTGTGTGTGTGTGTATATATATATATATATATATATATATATATATACACACACATATTTAGTATATAGCTGAAGAGTGATTATCAATTAATCACGTTCGCATGTAATGGCAGTGAGTGGAAGCTCTGACCCCTCCCACCAGAGTGTCCTGACATAACACACGTCTGCAGTCTCTGAAAACACTTCTTTCCCATACTTACTCATCCCATGCCATCTCACGATGGAAACACAGACAATCTGTATACTCAACCAATGATAACATCACATCATTCACAATCAAAATCGTATAGCAGAATAGAAGGAAGGAAAAGGGCACACAGGGAATAATAGGTCACATACAGAAAGGAAAAACACACTCTTAATAGCAGGAAAAGTGCAGATACCTCAAAAAGTACAATAGTAAAGATGAAAAGAAAAAAGGCAATGCAAAGGATAATCTATATAATAAAATTAAGCACTGATATCAGACTACATCCCTGATTAGATACCTAGTGGCGACAAAGAGAGAGAGATAGATATGGGCCCTACACAATGAAAGATTTAAGTGAATGATATGAACGTTCTCGTTCATTAATGAACGAGAACTCGTTCATATTGTTCAGTGTGTATGCACCAATGATGAACGATGAACGATGTGCGGCCCCGCGCTCGTTCATCGTTGGTGCACCGTCGCTTATGCATGCAGGCCAATATGGACAATCTCGTCCATATTAGCTTGCACTGCTATGGAGCCAGGTGACGGGGGGGAGTGAAGAAACTAAACTCCGCCCGCCGCCGGGTCGCCCCTCTGCCGTCTCAGCGGTCGGGCAGCTCGGCGGCGGGTCGACGAGTCTGTAGGGCCCAATAGAGAGATAGATAAATAGAATGAAATGTATTTCATTTAACCATGACTGATCCTGTCCACAAAAGGTACACATGACAGAATCCACGTCCATCTTTAGTATGGTAGCTGACACAGAAGCCAATAGCGGTCACCTGAAGTAATTTCCATCATATATGAGAGTCATTATAAGAGAACACACATGGACATCAGACCATTAGCGTAGAGCAGAGATTTTTAACCTTTTACAACTCGCGGCACACTGAACAAGATTTAAATATTGCCAAGGCACACACAAATATAATGGTGATGCATGGTGCAGTTGCGTGTCCTAGGATGTCATGTCGCAGCTTCTCCAAAGGTAACGCCTGAGCCACATCTGAGAAAGCCAGAAGAGCCCTACACTGCCCGGGCCCAAAATTAGAACTGGCTCTCCACTAAACCCACCAGTATTGATCGTTACAGGGCCTCAGTAGCGGCAAAACACTGACGGGCCTGGCTGTGCTTCTATGGTGGCACACCTGGAGACTGCTCGGGGCACACTAGTGTGTCACGGCACAGTGGTTGAAAAACACTGGCTTAGAGTGTAGTACAGTATGTTTGGACAACATAAGAAAAAATAACATAATATGCAATCTATTAGATTTTTTTAGGTTTAGTTAATCAGACATTGACGGTTTAGGATATTAGTTAACTGAAGTAAGTATTCTTACACAGTACACAGCTAAACGTAACAAACTCCACTACTTCTGTATTTTACCCTAGTACCTAGCGTGGATGCTGCCTTTTTTTTGGTCTGACAATTAAAATTTATTTTTGAAAGCTTCTGGGTACACGGTTGACATTTTATTGCAGCAAGCAGTGCATCCGCTGAATGTAAATACTAGAGATGTGCGGCTGGCACTTCTCGTGTTTTGGTTCTAATTCTACTTACGTGTTTTGGTTTGGTTTTGCCAAAACCACCCTTTCGGGTTTGGGTTTTGTATCTGGATGATTTTTTGGTGGGAAAAAATGGCTAAAATCACAGAATTTGGGGGTAATTTTGATCCTACGGTATTATTAACCTCAATAACATTCATTTCCACTCATTTCCAGTCTATTCTGAACACCTCACAATATTGTTTTTAGGCCAAAAGGTTGCACCGAGGTTGCTGGATGACTAGGCTAAGCGACACAAGTGGACAACACAAACACCTGGCACATCTAGGAGTGGCACTGCAGTGTCAGACAGGAGGGCAGATACAAAAAAAAAAGGCCCCAAACGGTACCTCATGCAAAGATGTAGAAGAGGTGCAATGAGGTAGCTGCATGACTAAGCCAAGCGACACAAAATATTGGCCCATCTAGGAGTGGCACTGCAGTGGCAGACAGGAGGGCAAAAAAAAGGCCCCAAACAGCACATGATGCAAAGAAGAAAAAGAGGTGTACCGAGGCTGCTGTATGACTAAGCTAAGCGACACAACCACCTGGCCCATCTAGTAGTGTCACGCAGTGGCTGAATGTCGAAAGTGGGCGCAAATGTTCGGTCCACTGACAGCATCTCCTGCACGCCCCTGTCATTTTTTTTTTTATTCTGCAATTGGTGGATTTATACGGAAGTACCCCAGGACTAATACAGCAGTACCCCCTGGACTAATACGGCAGTGTCAGACAGGATGGCACTTTTCAAAAACTAGGCACCAAACAGCACCTCATGCAAAGATGTCGAAGAGGTGCAATGAGGTAGCTGTTTGACTAAGGCAAGCGACACAAACAGTTCCCACTGGAATTATACGTCCAAATCACTGGAATTATATGTCCAAACCACTGGAATTACCCGTCCAAACCACTGGAATTATCCGTCCAAACCACTGGAATTATCCGTCCAAACCACTGGAATTATCCGTCCAAACCACTGGAATTATCCGTCCAAACCACTGGAATTATCCATTCAAACCACTGGAATTATCCATCCAAACCACTGGAATTATCCATCCAAACCACTGGAATTATACGTCAAAATCAATTAAATTAAATGGCAGTACCACTGGACATATACGGAAGTGTCAGACAGGATGGCACTTTAAAAAAATAGTCCCCAAACAGCACATGATGCAAAGAAAAAGAGGTGCAAGATGGAATTGTCCTTGGGCCCTCCCACCCACCCTTATGTTGTATAAACAGTACATGCACACTTTAACAAACCAATCATTTCAGCGACAGGGTCTGCCACACGACTGTGGCTGAAATGACTGGTTTGTTTGGGCCCCCACCAAAAAATAAGCAATCAATCTCTCCTTGCAAAAACTGGCTCTACAGAGGCAAGATGTCGACCTCATCCTCCAATTCCTCACCCCTTTCACCATGTATATTGTAATTCGTCCAGAGTGGAATCCACCATCACAGGTCCCTCTGTACTTTCCTGAGACAATTGCTCGTCAAGGTCTTCCTGGAGAAATTTATAATTCATTTTGATGAACATCATCTTCTCCACATTTTGTGGAAGTAACCTCCTACGCCGATCGCTGACAAGGTTACCGGCTGCACTAAACACTCTTTCGGAGTACACACTGGAGGCGGGGCAACTTAAATAAAATAAAGCCAGTTTGTGCAAGGGCATCCAAATTGCCTCTTTTTCCTGCCAGTATACATACGGACTGTCTGACATGCCTACTTGGATGCTGTCACTCATATTATCCTCCACCATTCTTTCAATGGTGACAGAATAATATGTAGTGACAGTAGACATGTCCGTAATCGTTGGCAGGTCCTTCAGTCCGGACCAGATGTCAGCTTTCGCTCCTGACTGCCCTGCATCACCGCCAGCGGGTGGGCTAGGAAATCTTATCCTTTTCCTTGCAGCCCCAGTGATGGAAGAAATTGAAGGAGGAGCTGTTGAAGGGTCACATTCCGCTTGAGTT
Source organism: Pseudophryne corroboree (assembly GCF_028390025.1). Taxonomy (NCBI): domain Eukaryota; kingdom Metazoa; phylum Chordata; class Amphibia; order Anura; family Myobatrachidae; genus Pseudophryne; species Pseudophryne corroboree. The sequence goes on along the minus strand of NC_086450.1, from coordinate 94,025,430 downwards.
GACAATTTACTCACCAGCAGGTCTTTGCACCTCTGCACACTTGTGTCTGCCGAAAAGAGAGATATAACGTAGGCTTTAAACCTAGGATCGAGCACGGTGACCAAAATGTAGTGCTCTGATTTCAACAGATTGACCACCCTTGAATCCTGGCAAAGCGAATGAAGGGCTCCATCCACAAGTCCCACATACTTAGCAGAATCGCTCCATCTTAACTCCTCCTCCAAATTCTCCAGCTGCTTCTGCAAAAGCCTGATGAGGGGAATGACCTGACTCAAGCTTGCAGAGTCTGAACTGACATCATGTGTGGCGAGTTCAAAGGGTTGGAGAACCTTGCACAATACGGAAATCATTCTCCAATGCGCTTGAGTCAGGTGCATTCCCCCTTCTTTGCCTATATCGTAGGTGGATGTATAGGCTTTAATGGCCTTTTGCTGCTCCTCCATCCTCTGAAGTATATAGAATGTTGAATTCCACCTCGTTACCACCTCTTGCTTCAGTTGATGGCAGGGCAGGTTCAGGAGTGTTTGCTGGTGCTCCAGTCTTCGGCACGCAGTGGCAGAATGTCGAAAGTGGCCCGCAATTTTTCGGGCCACCGACCGCATCTCCTGTACACCCCTGTCATTTTTCAAAAAATTCTGCACAAACAAATTAATTGTATGTGCAAAACATGGGACGTGCTGGAATTTGCCCAGTTGTAATGCACTTAAATAAATATTGGTGGCATTGTTCGATATCACAAATCCCCAGGAGAGTCTAAGTGAGGTAAGACAATGCGCGATGATGTCCCTCAGTTTCCGTAAGAGGTTGTCAACGGTGTGCCTCTTACAGAAAGCGGTGATACACAGCGTAGCCTGCCTAGAAATTAATTTGGATTTGCGAGATGCTGCTACTGGTGCCGTTGCTGCAGGAGGCAATACATCTACCAAGTGGGCTGTCACAGTCATATAGTTCTTAGTCTGCCCTGTTCCGCTTGTCCACATGTCCGTGGTTAAGTGGACACTGCATACAACCGCATTTTTTAGGACACTGGTGACACTTATTCTGACGTCTCTGTACATTCTCGGTATCGCCTGCCTAGTGAAGTTGAATCTAGATGGGATTTGGCACCAGGGACACAATACCAACATCAATTGTCTAAATCCCACTGCACTAATGGAGGATACCGGACGCACGTCTAACACCAACATAGCTGTCAAGGCCTCAGTTATCCGCTTTGCAACAGGATGACTGCTGTCATATTTCATCTTCCTCACAAAGGACTGTTGGCCAGTCAATTGCTTAGTTGAAGTAGTACAAGTGGTCTTCCGACTTCCCCTCTGGGATGACGATCGACTCCCAGCAGCAACTACAGCAGTGGCAGCAACAGCAGGCGTACCACTCAAGGATCCTCCGGAGGAATCCCAGTTAGGAGAGGACTCGTCAGTCTTGCCAGGGACATGACCTGCAGGACTACTGACGTTCATGGCTGAGGAGGAAGTTGACGTTGAGGGAGTTGGTGGTGTGGCTTGCAGGAGCTTGGGTACAAGAGGAAGAAGGGATTTAGGAGTCAGTGGACTGCTTACGCTCAAACCGAAAGTTTCACAACTTGACACTGACTTCTGATGAATGCGCTGCAGGTGATGTATAAGGGAGGATGTTCCTAGGTGGTTAACATCCTTACCCCTACTTATTACAGATTGACAGATGCAACACACGGCTTGACACCTGTCAACCTGTCCGGATTTGTGGAGAAATAATTCCACACCGAAGAGGTGACTTTTTTGGTATTTTGCCCAGGCATCACAATGGGCTTCTTCATCCCACGGACAACAGGTGTCTCCTCCGGTGCCTCATTTAAACAAACCACATCACCATCAGAATCCTCATCGTCAACTTCCTCCTCAGCGCCAGCAAAACCCATATCCTCATCCTGGTGTACTTCAACAGTGACATCTTCAATTTGAATATCAGGAACTGGACTGTGGGTGATCCTTCCAGCACTTGCAGGGGGTGTGCAAATGGTGGAAGGAGCCACCTCTTCCCGTCCAGTGTTGGGAAGGTCAGGCATCGCAACCACCGACACACTTGGACTCTCCTTGGGGATTTGTGATACCATCTTAGAACGCACAGTTCTTTTCTGTGCTTTTTCCAGCTTAACTCTCTCAATTTTTCTAGTGGGAGAATGAGGGCTTCCATCGTCATGTGAAGCTGAACCACTAGTCACGAACATAGGCCAGGGCCTTAGCCGTTCCTGGCCACTCCATGTCGTAAATGGTATATTGGCAAGTTTATGTTTCTCCTCAGACCACTAAAATTTCTTTTTTTTTTGGTCTTTTTACTGAATTTTGGCTTTTTGGATGTTACATGCCCTCTATCATCACATTGGGCATCGGCCTTGGCAGACGATGTTGATGGCATTTCATCGTCTATGTCATGACTAGTGGCAGCAGCTTCAGCACTAGGAGGAAGTGGTTCTTGATCTTTCCCTATTTTAGCCTCCAAATGTTTGTTCTCCATTATTTTTCTGGAGTTATATAACACAATATGCGGCACAGGAATGACTGATAGCCGATGCACAGGACACTACCACTGGTCTGACGCAGGACAACACAGCAACACTATAAGGGACTTGTTATTATAATTTATTATTATACGACAGCAGTGGACATATGACTGCAGAGTATACCACTGTGACTCCCTGGTCACTGGAATGACTGATGGCTGATGCACAGGACACTACCACTGGACTGATGCAGCACAATACACCACCACTGAACTAATGCAGCACAACACAGCAGCAATGGACATATGGCAGCAAGAGGACACAACCACTGTGACTGGACAAATACAGCACAAGACACGGACACAGAGACCGGAGACACGTCCTCTCTGTACACTCTCCAATGCCGGAGTGAAAATGGCGGCGACGCGCAGCTCCTTATATGGAATTCAAACCCTGCGAGAATCCGACAGCGGGATGATGAAGTTTTGCCTCGTTCTGGTTTCCGAGTCAGGCGGGAAAACCCCAGCCTGACTCGGATCCGGGCTCGAATGGTGAAGTCCGGTAGGGTTCGGTTCTCTGAGAACTGAACCTGCTCATCTCTAGTAAATACCAAAAACCCCGCAACTAATCAAACTTTTGCTGTCGACAGCTTCATTCGTGTTGGATCGATTACATATTTTTGGTAACATGCAAGGGTGAGAAAAACCCTCAGCGAGGGAGGGGTTAAGCAAAGTGTGCCGTCATAGCCATCTAGCAGGAAGCTAGGCAGGTGCAAAGATTGAATGGAGGGAAAAGCAGGAAAGTATCATACAAGGTGGCATCCTAACTCACTTGCTGCTGATAACAGTGAATTAGGGCCCATTCAGACTATACCAGTGATTCTCAAACTCAGTCATCAGGACCCCAAACAGTTCATGTTTTCTAGGTTGCCTGTGGATCTTTAAATTGTGACAGTTGGTGATACAACTGTGCTCCGGCTGGGTGGTCTGGAAAGTATGAACTATACAATCCTCGGCCCATTCTTCCTATCACTATATCAGGAGAACAGGCCGAACACTGAATGCGAATGTACGCTGTGCCGATGCAGGAGCATTAGTCGATTAATGGCTTGTCACGCTCCTGCAAAGGTCAAGAACAGGAGGTCACATCTCGTGCTGTACATGCAACCCACCAATCCCCATAGAGGAGCCGCTATTCCCACTCCCAGCTGCTGCCCTCACCTACAGGAGGTCATGGCTCATTACACAAACTGCCTGGCTGATCAGGATCGTTAATCGATTAGCCGAGTATTATATAGATGTGTACCCACCATTAGGGGACCTGAGGACAGAGTTTGAGAACCACTTGACTATAACTTGCAGTTTATATTTTGACAATCATTCGTTTGTTTGAAACAAGTGCAGCTGTAAACTTCCCAATTTTGCCCTGAATCCTATCTATTTACGATAGCCAACCGAGACGGCAATTCCTTACAGAGCAGCCACAGTAATGTCACAATTCCATGTCATTACTCGCATTGTTACATGTTTCCAAAGTATTTGATACAACGTAACATTATAGTAAATTCCAAATGCCTGTTAATCAAGACCTGAATGTTCTCATTAAAAAGCTTTCAGCAACAGGTAAAATAATAACGTAGAGCCAGCCGTTCTCCCTGGATGTCTTCCTATACGGAGGTTTTCCACTGCTTTGTGGAACAGTAGGCGAGATATTAGCAAAGCCATAGTACTCGCCTAATAATGCAAAGACAATCAGTACACGCTCGCAGAAAATAACTCCCCTTGGACAGTCGCACATTTTCCAAAGCAAAACATGCAATGAAAAACAGTTACGTTTTGACTACCAATTAACCTAATTTCACAACACAGGCAAACAATGGACTGTGGCGGTAGAAAGTGTTGGGCGCCTGGGTGAAGACAAAAGGGGGGCGGGGGAGAACTGTAGCCCAAGTTTTAAAAGCAGCCCACATAACTAGACAATGTGGAGCTGGAGACGTTGACATGTCACGCTTATAGAAATCCAGAGAGCAGGAGAAATGCAGCTAGTTTTTATTTTCTCCCCAATTTTTAATTCATGTTTTCAAGTACAGAATCCCTATGGCGTTTTGTGAATAATATACTTACCTTTGGCGAATTTAATGCACTGGGAGAAGCTGGGCTACCTTCTGAAATGTGCTTGATAGTGTACTTCAGCTTTTAGCTATTGTTACATTGTAAGAGCCCAACGGCGATATTTTAAAAGCTTCTTGGGTTGCGGGAATGGGGATAAATTTGCATAAAAAAGAGCAATTTTATTACATTAATACTGTAGAAATGCAGGACCCCAGTTGCAAAATAGGCTAAAACGGAGATCATTGTGGTAGGCGTGTTATCCCAAAGAACAATACATTTACGCTGATGATAAGGTTCAAGTTTTGCAGTGAAGTTTAACTATTGAAAATAAAATAACTTTTGTGACTTTGCAAGTTTATTACATCTAGCTTCTGAGGACACTGCATGAATGACGTTGCTATAGGTATTGCACAGTCCTACAAACATTTGTTATAGAGCTATTCTCTAAATCTAACAGTAACCAGCAATAGGCGCTATTTCACAGGATCTGTCATTATAAAACAGTTAACAATCCCAGGAAAACGGATTTAGGGGGACATGTACTAAGCAGTGATAAAAGTAGAGAAGTGAGCCAGTGGAGAAGTTACTCATGGCAACCAATCAGCTGCTCTGTATACTTTTATAGTATGCAAATTATAAATGTTACGTCAATGCTGATTGGTTGCCATGGGCAACTTCTCCATTTTTATCATTGCTTAGTACATCTCCAAGTTAGTCATAATCGTGCTTAATGGTAAACGAGATCAGGTGACCCCTACAGACCTGTACCCCTGAGTCAGCATACTCAGCAGTGCTTTATCGCTGGGAACAGACAGTGTAATAAATAAGACGGAGGTCCCAAGCTTAAATTCTATAAGACATTAGGAGTTGGATACTTAAGTGCATCCAAAAAATAGGATTTTGGTTACCTACCTGTAAATCCTTTTCTCGTAGTCCGTAGAGGATGCTGGGGTCCATATTAGTACCATGGGGTATAGACGGGTCCACCAGGAGCCAATGGCACTTTAAGAGTTTAATAGTCTGGGCTGGCTCCTCCCTCTATGCCCCTCCTACCAGACTCAGTCTAGAAACTGTGCCCGAGGAGACGACATACTTCGAGAGAAGGAATTACACAGATAGTGGCAAGATTCATACCAGCTCACACAACAGGCAAATCCAGCTAACATGCCGACACAACTTAGCAACAGCTGAAACAGTAAACACAGAACTTACCTAGAAACCAGGCAGTACTGAACTATAAATACCAATGCAGGAAAACGCAGCGCTGGGCGGGCGCCCAGCATCCTCTATGGACTACGAGAAAAGGATTTTACCTGTAAAACTTGGCAAATGTGTTCGACCCAGACCAAGTAGCTGCTCAGCACAGTTGTGCAGCCGAGACACCCCGGGCAGCTGCCCAGGAAGAGCCCACCTTACGAGTAGAGTGGGCGTTTACAGATTTCTGACACGGCAATCCTGCCATGGAATAAGTATGCTGGATAGCGAATCTGAACCAGCGTGAAATCGACTGCTTAGAAGCAGGACACCCAAGTTTCTTGGAATCATAGAGGACAAACTTTTCCTATGACGAGCAGTCCTCTTTACATAAATCTTCAAAGTCCTCACTACATCCAAGGCCTTTGAAGCAATTGAGGAGTCAGTAGCCACTGGCACCACAATAGGTTGGTTGATATGGAAAGCCGATACAACCTTAGGCAGGAACTGTGGACGAGTCCTAAGTTCCGCCCTGTCTTCATGGAAGATCAGATAGGGACTTTTACAAGATAAAGCCCCCAATTCTGACACACGTCGAGCAGAAGCCAAGGCCAACAAAGTGACCGCCTTCCACGTGAGAAACTTGAGATCAGCCTGCTGTAGAGGCTCAAACCAAGCAGACTGCAGGAACTGCAACACCACATCAAGATCCCAGGGTGCCATTGGCGCCACAAAAGAAGGCTGGATGTGCAGAACCCCTTTCAAAAAGGTCTGAACCTCAGGGAGGACAGCCAATTGTTTTAGAAAGAAAATGGACAAAGCAGAGATCTGGACCTTGATTGAGCCCAATCTCATTCCCATATCCACCCCTGCTTGCAGGAAAAGGAGAAAACGTCCAAGTTGAAACTCCACCGCAGGAAACTTCTTGGACTCACACCAAGAAACATATTTTTTCCAAATGCGATGTTAATGTTTAGACGTTACCCCCTTCCTAGCCTGTATCAGGGTAGGAATAACCTCAACGGGATACCCTTCCGAGCTAAGATCTGGCGTTCAACCGCCATGCCGTCAAAAGTAGCTGTGGTAAGTCTTGATAAGCGAACGGCCCCTGCAGTAGCAGATCCTCCCGAAGAGGTAACGGCCTTGGATTTTCCAACAAAAGATCCAGTAGATCCACGTACCAAGCCCTCCTTGGCCAGTCCGGAGCAATGAGGATTGCCAGAACCTTTGTTCTTCTTACCAGTTGAAGAACCTTTGGTATCAGAGGAAGTGGAGGGAACACATACACTGACGGGGACACCCACGGTGTAACCAGTGCTTCTACCGCCACTGCCTGTGGGTCTCTCGACCTGGAACAGTACCTCCGCAGCTCCTTGTTGAGGCGGGAGGCCATCATGTTTATGTGAGGAACCCCCCACCAACCGGATACCTCCTAGAACACCTCCGGATGGAGGCCCCACTCTCCTGGATGTAGATCGTGTCTGCTGAGGAAGTCTACTTCCCAGTTGTCTACACCCGGAATGAAGATTGCGGACATCGCCACCGCGTGCCTTACTGCCCAGAGGAGGATTTTTGACACCTCTGACATGGCAGCCCTGCTCTTCGTTCTGCCTTGTCGGTTTATGTAGGCCACTGTGGTCACGTTGTCCGACTGCACCTGAACAGCCCGATCCTGTAGAAGGTGTGCTGCTTGCAGAAGGGCGTTGTACACGGCCCTTAGCTCCAGGATGTTTATTGGGGAGAAGGTATTCTTGATTCGACCACCTTCCCTGAAAGGTTTCCCCCAGAGCGACTGCTCCCCAGCCTCTTAGACTTGCATCTGTGGTTAAAAGGATCCAGTCCTGAATTCCGAACCTTCTGCCTTCCAGAAGGTGTGGAGTTGTAGCCACCAGAGGAGTGAAATCCTGGCTTTCGGAGACAGGCGTATCCTCTTGTGCATGTGTAGGTGAGAGCCCGACCACTGGTCCAAGAGGTCCAGCTGAAAAGGTTGAGCATGAAACCTGCCGTACTGCAGAGCCTCGTAGGTGGCAACTATCTTCCCCAGAAGGCGGATGTATTGATGAACCAATACCCGGGTAAGCTTTAAGACATCCCGGACCATTGTTTGAATCACCAAAGCTTTTTCCACCGGGAGAAATACCCTCTGCACTTCCGTGTCGAGGATCATTCCCAGGAAAGACAGCCTCCTTGTCGGCTCCAGATGAGACTTTGGAAGGTTCAGGATCCAGCCGTGCTTCCTGAGCAGCTGTGTCGTGAGCGCGATGGATCGCAACATCCTCTCCCTGGACGACGCCTTTATCAGGAGATCATCCAGATATGGAATTATGTTCACCCCTTTTTTGCGGAGGAGAACCATCATCTCCGCCATCACCTTGGTGAAGATCCTTGGTGCTGTGGAGAGGCCAAACGGCAGCGCCTGAAACTGATAGTGATCGTCCAACAGTGCAAACCTGAGATATGCCTGATGCGGCGACCAAATGGGAATGTGGAGGTAAGCATCCTTGATGTCTAGAGACACCAGGAACTCCCCCTCCGTCAGTCCTGAGATGACAGCTCTCAGAGATTCCATCTTGAATTTGAACTCCCTGAGGTAAGGGTTCAAAGACTAAGTTTAGAATAGGCCGTACCGAACCATCCGGTTTTGGTACCACAAAAAGGTTTGAATAATAATCCTTGTTCCACTGCTGAGGTGGAACTGGAACAATGACCTCTGACACCACCAGTTTTCTGATGGCCTCCAGAAGAATTGTTCTGTCTGCCAGCAGAGCTGGCAAGCCTGACTTGAAGAAACGGTGAGGTGGGGGATCTTGAATCTCCAGTCTGTACCCTCTGGACACCATATCCAGGACCCAGGGGTCCAGGCCATACGACACCCAGATGTGGCTGAACTGCCGGAGTCTTGCCCCCACCTGACCCTCCTCCAGGCCTAGCTGTCCACCATCATGCGGAGGACTTAGGGGTAAGAGGGCTTTTGAGTTTGGGAACCTGCGGGAGCAGGTTTCTTTCCATTGACACGACCACCTCCGAAGAAGGTGTTCGAAGGCTTGTTCTTTCTAGGCCTCGCCGGCCGAAAGGACTGTGACGTGGCTGGTGTAAAAGGCTTCTTCGTAGCCAGTGCAACTGAGGGGAAAAAGGAGACTTACCCGCAGTAGCCGTGGCAATCCACGCATCCAGCGCCTCCCCAAAGAGGGCCTGACCTGTATAGGGTAGGCCCTCCACGCTCTTCCTAGATTCTGCGTCCGCAGACCATTGGCGCAGCCAGAGACCCCTGCGAGCCGAGACGGACATGGAGGATATCCCCGCAGCCATGGAAGCCAGGTCCTTCATGGAATCTACCAGGAACCCTGCAGAATCCTGAATATGGCGTAAAAATACATCAACGTCACCTTTATCCAGCGAAGTCGACTCCTCCTGCAGAATGATTGACCACCTGGCAATAGCTTTTGCAATCCAAGCACAGGCTATAGTAGGCCGTAATATAGCCCCAGAAGCCATGTAAATGGATTTTAGCATAGCATCCACCTTGCGATCTGCCGGGTCCTTCAACGCGGTAGATCCCGGGACTGGTAAAACCACCTGTTTTGACAGCCTGGAAACAGAGGCGTCAACTATCGGCGGAGACTCCCACTTCTTTATATCTTCCTCTGGGAACGGAAAAGCAACTAAGACCCTCTTAGGGATCTGAAAATTCTTTTCCGGAGTTTCCCAGGCTTTTTCAAATATAGCTTTTAATTCTTTGGATGCCGGGAAGGTGAGGGGGGGGGGGGGGGGGGGGGGGGGTTCTTATTATCTGTAAAAACGGCCTCCTCCACCTGTTCAGGAGTTGTGTCAGAAATATGTCAAATATCCCTCACAGCTTCAATCAACTGCACCCCCCTAGCAAGTTATGCTGTCCCACTCGACACCATCCCCGTCAACGTCTGCAGTGTCACAATCGGTGTCCGTGTCATCCTGCGTAAGCAATGCAAATGCACGTTTTTGATTATGTACCGCAGGGGATCCCGAGGAAGCAGTATCAAACCACAAAACCATAGAGGAATGTAGGATCTGAGTGGCATGCTCAGTCCTATCAACCCTGTCCGAAATCTGACAAATAGTCCCCATCAGAGAGACTAATCATTCTGGCTCTCTAGCAGGGATCTGCGCTACAACAGTGCAATCCTGATTACATGGTATGGAGTCCTCCTGGGAAGACAAATCCTCTGCAGCATATGAAACAGTGTCCCTAGACATGTTGTCACACACACCAAACACCCCACAAACACACAGGGTATTTACTAGACAGAGTTTCCCCGCAAGAATGGCAGAGACACACAGAGATTGGAGCCAACCCACATGCAGCGCTATGAGGGAGACCCCAACCCGCACTGTGTCCCTTAATAGGTGACACAGCCTACAACACAGCCCCCCCCCCCCCCCCCCTTCTACAACCCCCTGGTACCATACAGATAGCTGGAGATGCACTGGAGGGACCTGGACATCCACTAGTAGTGATTGTAGGCAGTAAAAATGTCGCTGAACGCTGCTGGGTCCGCTCTGAGGAGAAGCTCCGCCCCTTCAATGGCGCTGTCTTCCCGCTCTTGAAGATTATACTGGCCTGAGGAATTTTGTGCTGGCTGATATCTGCGGACCCAGACAGGCTGGAAACGGTCAGTGTAGGGTACCTTGCTGGCTCAAGGTGCACCTTCAGCGCCGCACCACAGTACCGCTGAGCCGTGTGGGAGCGCGGTTAATACCGCGCTCCCACCTTTAAGCTGCCCTCTTCACACTAACCCCCCGCTTGTAAGGGGGGACAGTGACTAACTCGCCACACTTCAGCTCAATGACGGGGTGGCGGCTGGCTGCCGGGGTGAGCGTTCCCCTGAGGCGGGGTGCGATCTGTCCCCTATGGAGCTCAATGTATAGTCAGCGGCTCAAGACCCCGCAGAGCGGACACTGCTCCCCCCCCCCTCAGTCCCTCGATGCAGAGAGGCTGTTGCGAGCAGCCTCCCTGTAAAAAAAAACCTCTAAATAAACTTTTCTAAAGAAGCTCTGTAGAGCTTCCCTAGCTGTGACCGGCTCCTCTGGGCACATTTCTAAACCGAGTCTGGTAAAAGGGGCATAGAGGAAGGAGCCAGCCCACACTATTAAACTCTTAAAGTGCCATTGGCTCCTGGTGGACCCGTCTATACCCCATGATACTAATATGGACCCCAGCATCCTCTAGGACGTAAGAGACAATGCTTAGTGAGGCTTGTAGTGATGGATTTTACCTAGGGGGCCCCAAACCCAGTTGGAGTCCGTGCACTTACTTCCACTTGGCAGCACTATCTGCTGATCACATACAGGACAGTCAGTCCCAGAGGAGTTGGTTTCCTCCTCTAGGACTGCCAGTCTGGGCCATGATTAGCAATGAGAGCGCTTCCACAGCTCTGCCTTTCCAACAGCCCAATCTGGCTTCTAGGGGCTGCAGCTGATGCAGTCCTTAGAAGCCAGTAATTGTGCACATGCGCCGGTCCCACCGATGTTTGCGGGTATGCACCGGTCTCAGCTCCTGCCAGATTAACACTGCGCAGGCGCCAGGACTTTCTCCAGACTGCCGTACAGGAAGCCCTGCTTGTCCAAGAGGATAGAAACTGCTGCAGGGGTTGTTTAAAAATGAATTTGTTTTATATGGAGTATTTGGAGAGGGCTAGTTATCACACAAAATAGAATAGATAGGTTGTAATTATGTAGAAAAGAATACAGTACTGGTTCCTTGCATTAGAGTTCATAGAAATGGAGAGCGAAAAGGCTTCATCTCTACCACCTAAATTGAAATTGCTGCAACACACCATCAGGGTCTCTTGCACTTACAGGAGAGAACATGTGAACAAAATATAAGCACACCAAGTCGCAGCGCTCACCAACTGCCATGATATCATGGCAGTTGGTGAGCGCTGCGACTTGGTGTGCTTATATTTTGTTCACATGTTCTTTTTTGTCTGATGTGTGGGATACACCTCTTATTTGCACACTTGTAGCTGCACGCCAATTTTGTTGCGCACATACATTTGTAACATTTGTTCTATTGTTACTTACAGGAGAGAAACACTGGAGACCGTAGTAGTTAAAGCATGAAGCTATAAAGTGAATAATCTCTTCTGCAAAACAAAATTGACATAAGAACTAAGAAGTCCATGTACACATAAAAGTACTAGAAATACATTTTATAAGTTGCTGGGGTTTATTATATCCACCAATAACTGCATTTTGATAGCCTATTTTGAATGCTCATTCCAGTGTGTGCACCTGATGTATTTCAAATACCCAAATCACCATTGGACGTCTCCTGTGTTCATCTTACAAAATGAAAATAAACCCGGCAAACTACATGGGTCAAGGCTGCTACTCTCTCTCCACATCAGAAAGAGTTAATATATGGATATATCTAACAGAGATATTTATCTATATAATAAAATGACCACTGATATATAAATGGTGCCACCGGCACGTGACCAGTCTCCCACTGCGCATACTGTCCATGTTAAAACTTGGGAACAGGGAGTATGTATAATGGGGCAGGAAGTGACAGGGGATGGCTGAGTTGTTTGTTTTACCTATTTTGTTACGTTACAACCAGTAATTTATTTATTTATTTTTTCTCAATTTCATGTCATGGATCTGCAAAAAATAGTCTAAGTTGGTGAAGTGAAATGAGAAAAACTTGCTATGAAGCCACTCAAAAGTTCCGGTGCAACCAATTACCTTCAGAAGTCACATAATTAGTGAAATGAAGTCCACCTGTGTGCAATCTAAATGTCACATGATCTATCAGTATAAACACACCTTTTCTGAAAGGCCCCAGAGGCTGCAACACCACTAAGCAAGAGGCATCACACCATGAATACCAAGGAGCTCTCGAAACAAGTCAGGGACAAAGTTGTTGAGAAGTACAAGTCAGGGTTGGGTTATAAGAAAATATCCAAAACTTTGATGATCCCCCGGAGCACCATCAAATCCATCATCTTCAAATGGAAAGAACATGGTACCACAAAAAACCTGCCAAGAGAGGTCCGGGACAGACCGGGCAAGGAGGGCATTAATCAGAGAGGCAGCACAGAGAACAAAGGTAACACTGAAGGAGCTGCAGAGTTCCACAGCAGAGATTGGTGTATCTGCGCATGTCACCACAATAAGCCGTACACTCCATAGAGCTGTGCTTTATGGAAGAGTGGTCATAAAAAAAGCCATTACTTAGTGTTAAAAATAAGAAGGCATGTTTTGACTTTGCCAAAAGGCATGTGGATGACTCCCCAAATGTATGGAGGAAGGTGCTCTGGTCAGATGAGACTAAAATTGAACTTTTCGGCCACCAAGGAAAACGCTATGTCTGGCATAGCCATGTCCAACACATCCCATCACCCCAAGAACACCATCCCCACAGTGAAACATGGTGGTGGCAGCATCATGCTGTGAGGATGTTTTGCAGCAGCAGGGACTGGGAAACTGTTTCCAGTCGAGGGAAAGATGGATGGTGCTAAATACAAGAATATTCTTGAGCAAAACTTGTTTCGGTCTGCCTGTGATTTGAGACTGGGACGGAGGTTCACCTTCCAGCAGGACAATGACCCGAAGCATACTGCTAAAGCAACACTCGAGTGGTTTAAGGGGAAACATTTAAATGTGTTGGAATGGCCTAGTCAAAGCCCAGATCTCAATCCAATTGAGAATCTGTGCTCAGACTTGAAGATTGCTGTTCACAAGTGGAAACCATCCAACATGAAGGAGCTGGAGCAGTTTTGCCTCGAGGAATGGGCAAAAATCCCAGTGGCAAGATGTGGCAAGCTCATAGAGACTTATCCAAAGCGACTTGAAGCTGTAATTGCCACAAAAGGTGGCTCTACAAAGTACTGACTTTAGGGGGGTGAATCGTTATGCACACTGAAGTTTTCGGTTATGTTGTCCTATTTGTTGTTTGCTTCATAATTAAAAAAAAAACATTTTCAAAGTTATAGGCATGTTCTGTGAATGAAATGATGTAAACCTTCAAACAATCCATTTTAATTCCAGGATGTGAGGCAACAGAACATGAAAAATGAAAAGGGGGTGAATACTTTAGCAAGGCACTGTGTATATATAATCTATATATATATATATCTATATATATATCTATATACACACAGACTCACACATATGTATTTATTTATAGAGAGAGAGACAATCTACACCTGCAGGGCATGAATAGAATGTTACAGTATAGCTACATAAATTAGAATGTTAAACTGCAGAATGTAAGTCTCTTGCTCACTTTTGTCTGAAAGGAAGAAAGAGAGAAAATAAGCCATCACGATTTAGTGGTTGCAATTTAAATTAGTCTAGCGTGTAATACTTTAATTGTATAAAACAAAGCTAGTGTCACAGACACAAAAGAGTTTCTTGCAAAGAAAGTCTCGCAAGTAATTTTAATGCCGCTCCTGATGGCTGATGAGTGATGAGCATTTTCTTCCAATTTATGTACTTGCGCATCAGAAGCAACAGGTGGCTCATAGGGAGGGGAAAAGAATAAAAGATGCTTTTTATTCTGTAATCATCTTGTGGAATTATAACAAGAAAGTGGAGAAAAGAAAATGCCCCTTATCCTTCGTCGAGACAAATAAACATTATCTAATGAACAAAAAAAACATATTCAGAAACAACTGCTTGGCTCAATTATCCAATCTACTGGATATGGGTAACCGCATCGGTTTATTCCCCCAACTTCTTTTTCAATAAGGCTGGAAACGTTTGGTACAAATTTATGTGATCAGCATTTTTTGGAGAGACGTGTAAGTAAAAAAAAATCCATATGTAAACAAAACAGTGCCACCTTGTGGTATAGGTATTGAGAAAAGTCACTGATTTACTATAGCACCTTTGAACACGTGTACATAATTGCTGGTGAACGCATAAAATAAACGTAAAGGGGATTATGCAGAATTGGACATAAGTGTAAACTGTGTTGTTTTCTTTGTACTGTGAATGCACAATAAAATGCCTGGATTTACATCTATGCCTTACCGGATGAATTTCACACACTCCCCTCCTGGTACTTAAGCGAGGTTCACACATAGTGATGTGTCCCAGAGATGTGTGCTAAGCGATCTAGCACAAAACACTCAGCACACATCTCAGGACGCTCAAGATACAGCGCGATGTGTGTCTAGAGCGAGGGGGAAGGGCGCCGGAACAGCTCACTTCACCCAGCGGTGAAGTGAGCGATCTGACTAGATTTGGCATGCATGCAGACCAATCTAGTACCAGCGATAGTGATTCACGCGGCCGCGCATTGATATCGCTATGGGGATTACACACGGAGTGATCCGTGCTTAATTTCCAAGCAATCTAGTGAGATTGCTTAGAAATTAAGCAAACATCTCTCCATATGTACCCCCCTTTAGAGTCCAAACATGCAGACCACAGAAAAACACCCAGTTGACTGTAAGGAGGCATGATACTTGTGGCTGTTCAACCCCTGGTGCAAAATACAAACTGATTATATTGATGATCAGCTTCTGATTGGCTAAATGCGTTTTGATCCCGCCCACTGGTTTGGGTATTAGTCTGGTTACTGTGACCTATTGCCATATTTGCATTATTTAAATGATATTTGCAATTCCATGGCAATAAAGCAAATTCCTATTTCATTTATGTTCAAGGGGACGACAACTATTAAAATGCATTTTACATTGTTCAGTGTGTATAATGCTTCATTATGGTATAACAATGTATACTTTAACAGTTACTACAAACATCTCCTGGAGTAAATCTAATGCATATATTATTGTTTTGTCTTTGATTGGTTGCTATGGGCAACATCTCCACTTCTATAAACATGCAATTTAGAAAATATACCCATTATACACCAGACTTCCCTAAATCGGTACCATTTTTGGTTTGCATGTGTACTTTTTGTCCTGCAATGTTACTGTGACAACGTATTCTCTATATTGAGAAGCATCCATTTAATTTTGACTAGAACAGCACAAGCAGCTTCAGGCACAAGGCCCAAGTCAGAGATTTACACAAATCTCATGGTTTACATACGTCTCCCTTGGTGTGAGATCTGCGACATCACACACACAGTGCCTCCACAAGATGGTTGACATGTGGTGGCCAACTGGGGGTATGGACCAAGTGGCGACGGGAAACGAGCGCTCTCAAAAACGGGAACGTGTCTCCCCACTTTCCAAGACGTGCAGAGGCCAGGGTCTGCATCCACTGACGCAGCTTCACTGGCCCCAGCAGCGTGAAAACAGAAGCCACTCTGAGTAACCGGGTCACCCGGATGACCGATGTTCATAGAAAGGAGGGATCCAATGCTGCTTCTTTGGATGCAACAGTGGACATCTTCCTACTCAAGACGCCTCCTGCTGCTTTTACATATTTTAGCGCAGAGATGCAGCGGCTGTGCTACTGCGGCCATCTATGAATCTGGCCCACCACAGTTATCAGAAGAAAAAACAGAAGAAGAAAAAGACAGAAGTACATAATTGCTGCTGAGTAATAATGCCGAAAAGACAGACATGAACTGTGTTTCTTGCTACAGCCACTGTGAAGAACACTGCTTAACAGCTCGCTGAGGACGACGACGACGACTCCAGCGGCAGCGTTGGGGAAAAATTAAATCACTTCTAAATGTAGTTTAATACTTTACAGTCTTTCATAGTATAGAAAGCCCCTTATCCAGATAGCTGTAAGCCTCAATTATTAGGGCTAATTAATTCCATACCGGTAATTTACCAAATTAAAACTATTGAACAAAAATTTAAGACGACACCGCTGTTTCATCTGAGAACGTTGCTTACATGGCAGCTCAAAGTTAATGTAGGGTTCATTCTAGCACCCTGCACCTCTACCAACCCGTGCAGTTCCTCCTTTCTGCCTGGGGTGTCACTCTCTGCTCTGGTGCTTCTAGCAGACTACAGTCTGTATCTCAGCACTGAGAAATAGATCAGCAAGTGCTAGAAGCATCCGGAGCAGAACGCGACACCCCAGGCTGGAAAGAGGAACTGCACAAGCTAGAATGCTTCACCCAACCAAATTTTCTGAAATTAACTGACCGCACACAGATTGTTTCGCCCAGTTTGGGGGCTCATCAGTGTGTGAGTAGGGAATGTCTGCGTAGAAAGCAGAGCACTATAATAATAAGCTGACTGAGAAATTTACTAAGACTACGGTGACTTTTATAGTGTCTCTCTCAAAAGGAGGTATCATTCTGTAAGGTAAAAGTAGGTTATTGCGAGTCTGTCCCATATAGGACACGTGGGATACTTAATAAAATAAAAATGATTCATTGACCTTATTAACCTATCTTACTACAACATAATTAAACATACCCACATCAGAGAGTATTAAGGAGCAATGGTATAAATGATCTATATGAAATACTGGGGATGTTGTCAGAATGTTGAAATTTAGAATGTCGAAATGTTTGGTCAGAATGTTAACACGTTCAAAATGTAAAAAAAAAAAAAAAAAAAAAAAAACATCTTGAAAAGTTCCAAGGCACAAAACATACAATAAAGGTCTTACGCAGCCATCTGTGGGGAGGACCACCAAATCCTTAACAGATAAATACCACTCAAAAGTTCAACAGATCGGCGCTCAGAAAATAATACAAATATAATTACTGTCCTTAAATATGGGGTGAATGCATCAGACTTCAGCAGGTTCAGATGACGTGGAATATCAGAAATCTCTTTTTCAAGTCAGTCAAAAAAGGAGAAAGAAATGCACAGACTGATGTGGAAATGGGTGTGTCTGAAGAAACAGCGTACCCAAGTCACAGAAATAAGAGGTGAATTACTCCCATAAAGGTATCTTTCATTATCACATCCTCATCACCACGTGAGCACCAATAAAAGGCCTTTCACCTTCTTATGTCATCAGCATTAGAGTATGACGTACTGTACTGTACTCACACAAACAAGTGCAATGTCACTTGCGTAAAGGTTTCTTTTATCCGTCCCCAAAGTAGTTTCTCTTTTACCCCTTAAGAGTAGTATTACCACCAGGTATTGCCTCTGAGTAAGACAGATATGTTAAATGCTGCTCCAACATTTAGAAATGAGAACGTTCTCACATTGCACTATATTGTTCTGTTTTTTACATATGTGATTTGTTTTGTTGTATTTTTTTTTTTATTGTGGCATACAATGGTGGTCAGAGACAAGCATTTGGGAACGTGGGATATGGACCACGCCATTTAACAACCATGCTCAGTTTTTTAAACACTAATCACAAGAGCATTTGAAAAAGCAGATTTAACAAGATACACTGTGTAGGCAATAAAGCTACTGCAGTTTATTTATATACCCCACAAGTTAAATGGGGTCGAGCGCGGCTGGGCAGACATCTAGATTTCGGAGGGCTAACGTACAACCAAGGAGCTCTATATACTATATTCATATTACACAGCCCATACTTACACAAGAGCAAAAGCAGAGCATGCTGAGAATAGGTTTTATTCTCAGCATAATGAACCTTAACTGTAGCTGCCAATGTTACACTTAAATGGGAGATGGAAATATATTAATTTTAGGGTGGGATATGGGATAACTTAATAATTGTTCTAATGCATTGACATTGATTATTCGTGTTTGACTTTTTAAATCACAGTTAATTATACAATGTAATGACTGCGATAAATGTAATAGTTGTCATTATGAAAGAGTCATAATTTGCTGTAATTGTTGTAATAGTGTCAGATTCTGACAATGACAACTCTAATGAAAGATGGCATTTTGGTAATAGGAAAAAATGTAAACTGTTTATTACATTTCAGAATCATGACTTTAAAAATAAAAAAAAAGAACACATTTTTTGAAGCCATTTTCTAATTATTTTCATTATAATTAAATGGAAGAGTTGGCGACTTCGGGATTCTGTGCTGTTAAAATTGCCACAGGAAGTGCTGGACAAAGAAAAACTGCATTGTGACATCACAGCACTTGTAATCACAGCCACCAGGGAAGAGGCGCCGCCCACTGACCCCAGGGAAGAGGTGCCGCCCACTGACCCCAGGGAAGAGGCGCCGCCCACTGACCCCAGGGAAGAGGCACCGCCTACTGACCCCAGGGAAGAGGCGCCGCCCACTAACACCAAAAGAAAGGAATCCCAAAATTAAGACGCCAGCAGGATTTTTCTGGTAGCAGTGAGTGACTGCCTATCCCTGGCCGAAGGTGCTCCATTAATTTTTTTTTTTTTTTAGAGTATTTTATACTTAATAGTCCTTTTTTATGCCTTAAGAATTCCTATGCATCTTTGACACTGTCCATATAACAGACACTGCAATTCCCTTTACTTTCTCCTCCATATATATGCATTGTGCACAATTTTAAAGCAATTGATGCTGCTCCCTTGCAAAGTAATATCCTGAGAAAGTGTGAGAGAGAAATAAAAAAACACAAAATTATAGGTTAAAAAAAAAAAAAAAACACACAAACATTCCAGGATACACAATCGCAGAATAATTCATGAAGGTTTTGAATAGGATTCTGACAAATGCACGTGAAATTGAGATCCTGTTCCTGATATAGACAGAGAAATGACCAGAGAGACAGATCTGAAATTATCCTGCAGTAAATACATTTTTCATAAACTGCCCTAAAAGGCAAATGGGCCGAGTTATTTCTACGTGGGATGCAACAGAAGCAATTTACATAGGAAAGAGGCAAAGTTGACAAATCAATTCTGTTCTCTGATGTTTCCCTGAACTTGCCATTTCCCGCAGCTCATAAAACAACATTTAATACAAAGACTTATAAGATTCTAGCCACTTTACTAAAAGGCTGATCTTCACATTAATTTATAGTGCTATTATAGTGCCTCTCTTCGTTAAAGTGTACTACAAACTTTATAAATGCTGCCAGGGTTGATACTTCTCAGTCCCCGAAGATGAATTACCCAATGCAAATGATTCGCACAGATAAATGAATGGTCCTCTAAACATGGTAATGACTTTGCCTGAACAGTTTAAAGTGTACAAAGCACTTGACAAAAGCACACATGGGCTGGGGGGGGGCAAGGCTTTGTCACCCCATAGTGATGAATAGGATGGCACACAAGAGACAGCAGATGAAAGGCCCGGATGGCGAGAAGAGATGCTGCTTGTCTGCCAAGTTGACGTTAGACAAATCGGGATAATATCAAGTAATGCACAAAAGCATGGGATCGCAAAGGTACTTGAATTAATAGTAGCAAGCGTATTGTGATGAAGAAATGCACAAAAGGATGCTCCAAAAACATCTAAGGCACGCTAGAACAAGCACAAGTATTGCTAAAATCCCTGACTCCACGTAACAGAATTCTATTCTGAATTGCTTACTTATTGATTGATAATTTCAGATCTGTCTCTCCATTATGGAAGAGAAAGGGTTAATATTAAACTATAGAAAGGGAAACGGGAGCTAATGTTCCCAATTTTAAAGCGGAATGTAAAAAAAAAACCTTTTGTATTTATAAACACTTTGTAAATATTTCTGTAAAATATAAAAACATTTTGTAAAACTATATTTTTTAAATATCAATTTTAACAATTTACAAGCACTGCCTGAGTACACTTCTCAGCTACCGGCAGCCGGTGATTAATGGGAATTCTCCGATTGGTGGTTGCCAGGGTGGTGCAAGTAAAATGCTGACTTCTACGAATTGTAGGTAGTAAGCAATACAGGTGTAACGAACATTTGTAAATATTGAGAGAGAGAAAATATCTAAAAACAAGTTTTAGAATACAAATACTGACATTTAAAAAAAAAATCACATTAGGCAGACAATGATGTAAGGCTTCTGCACGCCGGCTACACTTAATCCACCTTCCCTATTCTATTTCTCTGCTAAGTGAAAGGGCCAGATACAGGCAGTCACGTTGCAGACACTGATCTCTACGGGGACACACCAATGAGCACGCCTCATTATCAGTGGAGGACATGCCTGTCCCTCTACTGCAGTTTGGTTGCACTCTATGGCACCTCTTGTTCAGTGTGGTCATGTATATGGGCCCATTCTCTAAGCCAACTTGGCAGATCTCGGTCACATTTGGCCACACATGTAAAAGGTCACCATTATAGCATGGACAGACTAAGAATATATACACATCCTCATGCAGTCATCAGCTGACTGAGTTTACGTTCCATTCCGATAAGACGGCAAATTATAATGTTATTCTTTAGTTCATATATACCAGACTTTCAGTACAATTAGGTGTAAAACGGCGTTGGTGGTAGTTGCTATAGCATGGGCAACCATATACAGTATAACATGTTGTTTATTACAGAAAACTAGTGATGAAACTAATAATGAACCCACAACTCTAGTCGTTGTTTACAAGACTGTCCTTCTACAGTCAATGAGTCTATTACACACTTGTCTATGGCCTACAAGGTCAAATCTGCAAGTCCCCGCTGGGAAAACTTAACAAGTTCCATCTGTAAACAGCATGCCACTGGCTGCTGCTATTTTACCAAAAGAAGGATGCCCTTGACGAGACACACGGAGGATGCTGCTTACACCTACGTTACATGTTATGTTCCCTGCGCATTGATAAAGTAAGCAATGCATCATTCAATTCACTCCATTCATCTCCGCTGTGTGTTCTGGAGACAATGGGATCCACAGAGCAGCTGCTATATCCGAGGTCAACGAGAGGAAACAACTCTGCACATATGATATAAAGGCAATTGGTGAAAAACACAGAGGGGAACAATCAAAATCAGGTAAGTTATTAAAAATGACAGGACATGTGCAAATCAATATATTATGATGATTTGAAAATGGAAAAAAACATATATTGTACACCCCGAATGCAGTTATATATGTATGCATAAATACTAGATATATACGATCTCAAGATCGATTTCTCAGGAAAATTCGGCTATATTAAATCACTAATCAGGCAGCTTATCTTGACTCATGAAGTTGCAGTATACATGTCAATCCAGTAGATGGCACACCAAGACAAATACGAAATATGATAGAGTCGCTGGTCATATTACTTGCAACCTTTCAGTGTTACTAAAGGTTAAACAACAGATTTGGGATATACAAGCTTATATTTATTTGACTAAAGTGAACTTAGACTGGACAGTGAGATTGATTGCACCTTGAATAGGATTTTGTGGTTTACATAAAAAAGTAGGTAACTGTAGATTATTGCTTATCGGACAAACGCTCAGGGCTGCAAACGTGGTTCTCAGGACCAGAAGCTTCTCTAACGGGCAGCTTTACCTGGCTTGCTCACAAGTTAGTAACTCCAAGCATCTTTTTGTGTTAATCCCTGACGGAAAAACTGCAAATATTGTTTACAAAGACATTTTGTGATTAATGTCTACAATATAAAATATACATCACAATATTAGTTGGCACTACTGTCTTTGTAAAATTAGTTCCGCTGAGCAATAACAGGCATCAACGCGAGCGAAGCTGCAGGCAAACGCTAGTGTAATAATAAAACAAATATAAAAACATAACGTTTTTTTCTTTGTATTTGCTAAAAAAAAAAAAATTGAAAATCAACAAAAATACAGGATTAAAAAAACAACAACTTCCAAATGGCCATCTTAGACCTAAATCCACCATCACAACCATAGGCACTCGACTCGGCACGCCCAGAAAATGGGTCTTACATGCTCCCAATTTCTGAAACACTGGCCAAAGCTGCCGCTTACCCGCCCCAGATGGCTGCAGCATGTCAATCATTCACCACTGTCCCCAGATCTTTACACGTGCGGTACATATCCTGCACATGTGCAGACATGAAAACATCGGCGATGTACATACACCATCCAATTTCCATACATCTCTGCATCAGGCTCTAGGCACTTTATCTACATGTATAAAAACAGGTGATCTCAACTTGCGCTTACAATAGAACAGTGACTGCCAGTGATGTCAACACAGAGCCTTCACCAAAGAGCCCAAAAACACATACATAAATTGGAAAATGATATCACACGGCGCTACCATTCAGGATATGCATATAAATATACAACCATTTACATCAATATGATCGTATCTTTAGGCCTCCAGTGTCTGAAATTCAGAAGGAGAACAAATAATGGTGCAGTACAATAGACAGAATGAGCAAATAATAAATTTTTATTGGTCCCACTCACAATTGAGCAAATGGATTATTTGCATATCATCCTTATATGACAAACATCTTCAATCTTTGAGTCATCTTGTTTAAAACTAAAACTTTAAATAGATATATATGTAGTGCAATACTGTTTTTTTAAAACCAGGTATTTAATACCAAAATGCACTCACATAGATAAAAACAAAGTAGGCATATCACCAATATTGGACAATCTCCCCATGGAGCACCATATGATCCAAATTGACACAAGATGTTTAAGGTCAAAAGAAGGTCCCTCTAGGGCTCCAGAAACCATAGAAAGATAGTCCCTCTGGATACCGCTGGTACTGCCACTGGATAAGTCCACAAAGGAATCCCTGCTGCTTAAACGCTTTTTTCGGACACCAATGTCCTTCCTCAGAAGCATAAGGGACATGCTGTATGTGTCTCTATTTATACCCTGTCTCATTGCTTTCAAAATTAGCGCCTCCTGACGCTCCCACCGGCTTCACCGTCATAACCGGAAGTGCGTCATTGGAAGTGACGTCTATGCGATCCACACGCGATCATCTTCTTCCTGTTTGCGTTCCACCGCCTGTATCTCGGCGGTTCTCAATGAGACATCAATAGAGACATATTTAAAATATTGTAAACATGATTTCTTTTATAATTGTTAAATAACAATACCAAAAAGGATAATAAGAGTATAGTGGAGAGAAAAAAATAAGGAAATTTCATATATATATACACACAAGAAAAAATTCACAAATGATTTCATTGGAGAAATGTAGAAGAGGCTTATAATAATTTACAGGAACCATTTTAGCTCAAAGTCGCTATTCAACCCCTGCGGCATCAAGGTTCCTAGATTATGTATCCAGCGCATCTCCGACCTGGCAAGACGGGTACATACATCCCTATCCCGCCAGGTAGGACTTATACACTGGATACCCCAGAACGACTTGATGCCACAAGGGTTACACCCATGAACTTTTTTACAATGCATGGATAAAGAATGCGACTCTAGTCCCTTTCTAATATTGTACAGATGTTCAGAGAGCCTTAATTTGAGGCACCTGGTGGTTTTACCAATGTATACCAGACCACAATGACATTCTATTCCATATATTATATTTTTAGAATACATGTTATGAATTCATTGATTTTATACTTCACGTCCTTCACTGTAAATTCTTTAATTTTACTTGCACCTTTTGTAACCTTGCACATGTTACACATGGCACATCTATAGAACCCCTGGGAGCGAATACTGCTCCTTTTGGACGGTTCTATGGCACTATGCACCAATTTATCTTTAAGTGTGCCAGATCTTCTATATATAAAAATCGGTTTCTCAGGTAGAGTCGTACCAATAATAGGATCCTTTTTGATGACCTTCCAGTGTTTCTTAAAAGTTTGTTCTATTGCCTTGTGTTGTGCATTAAACTCTGATATGAAAGCCCATTGAATGTTATCGTTTTTCTTAATGGTCTTATCTTTACTTTTGGCAACCAGACTATCCCTATCTACAAGATCAACTTTTTGACGAGCCTCTGTAAGGAGCTTTTTATTATATCCTTTGTCTTCAAAACGTTTAGTAATTTCCTCAATTTCTAAGTCATATATTTCTTTTTCCGTACAATTACGTTTTGTTCTTAAGAACTCACTATAGGGTATGCTATCAAGCCAATTTCTATGATGTTGACTTGTATTTTCAATATAACTATTTGAATCTGTGGGTTTACGGTATAGTCGGGTATGTACCTTATTATCCTTAATATAAATGCGTAGATCCAAAAAGACTATATCATTGTAACTTTTAGTAATGGTAAGACTAATGTTGAAATTATTTACCCCCAGAGAATCACAAAAAAAGTTTAATTGATCCATATCTCCACTCCAGATGAACAATAAGTCATCAATGTACCGACGCCAGAGCACCAGGCCCTGGGAGGATCTTACAGTATGGCATGACGGCGAGCTGGGGGCGGGCCTGGTGCTCTGGCGTCGGTACATTGATGACTTAAGGGGGGTACACACGGAGAGATCCGTGCTTAAAATCTAAGCAATCTTGCTAGATTGCTTAGATTTTAAGCACGGATCTGCCGTGTGTATGCCCTCCAGCGATAGCGATGCGCGGCCCCGCGCATCGCTATCGCCGATGCTAGATTGAGCCTGCATGCAGGCTCAATCTAGCAAGTCGCTCACTTCACCGTTGTGTGAAGTGAGCGGCCCCCCGTCGGCTTTCCCCCTCGCTCAGCACATCGCGCTGTGCTGAGCGGGGTGAGAGATGTGTGCTGAGCGGTCTGTGTTAAGATCGCTCAGCACACATCTCTCCCGTGAGTACCCCCCTTTATTGTTCATCTGGAGTGGAGATATGGATCAATTAAACTTTTTTTGTGATTCTCTGGGGGTAAATAATTTCAACATTAATCTTACCATTACTAAAAGTTACAATGATATAGTCTTTTTGGATCTACGCATTTATATTAAGGATAATAAGGTACATACCCGACTATACCGTAAACCCACAGATTCAAATAGTTATATTGAAAATACAAGTCAACATCATAGAAATTGGCTTGATAGCATACCCTATAGTCAGTTCTTAAGAACAAAACGTAATTGTACGGAAAAAGAAATATATGACTCAGAAATTGAGGAAATGACTAAACGTTTTGAAGACAAAGGATATAATAAAAAGCTCCTTACAGAGGCTCGTCAAAAAGTTGATCTTGTAGATAGGGATAGTCTGGTTGCCAAAAGTAAAGATAAGACCATTAAGAAAAACGATAACATTCAATGGGCTTTCATATCAGAGTTTAATGCACAACACAAGGCAATAGAACAAACTTTTAAGAAACACTGGAAGGTCATCAAAAAGGATCCTATTATTGGTACGACTCTACCTGAGAAACCGATTTTTATATATAGAAGATCTGGCACACTTAAAGATAAATTGGTGCATAGTGCCATAGAACCGTCCAAAAGGAGCAGTATTCGCTCCCAGGGGTTCTATAGATGTGCCATGTGTAACATGTGCAAGGTTACAAAAGGTGCAAGTAAAATTAAAGAATTTACAGTGAAGGACGTGAAGTATAAAATCAATGAATTCATAACATGTAATTCTAAAAATATAATATATGGAATAGAATGTCATTGTGGTCTGGTATACATTGGTAAAACCACCAGGTGCCTCAAACTAAGGCTCTCTGAACATCTGTACAATATTAGAAAGGGACTAGAGTCGCATTCTTTATCCATGCATTTTAAAAAAGTTCATGGGTGTAACCCTTGTGGCATTAAGTCGTTCTGGGGTATCCAGTGTATAAGTTCTACCTGGCGGGATAGGGATGTGGGTACCCTCTAGCCAGGTCGGAGATGCGCTGGATACATAATCTAGGAACCTTGATGCCGCAGGGGTTGAATAGCGACTTTGAGCTAAAATGGTTCCTGTAAATTGTTATAAGCCTCTTCTACATTTCTCCAATGAAATCATTTGTGAATTTTTTCTTGTGTGTATATATATGAAATTTCCTTATTTTTTTCTCTCCACTATACTCTTATTATCCTTTTTGGTATTGTTATTTAACAATTAATTATAAAAGAAATCATGTTTACAATATTTTAAATATGTCTCTATTGATGTCTCATTGAGAACCGCCGAGATACAGGCGGTGGAACGCAAACAGGAAGAAGTTGATCGCATGTGGAACGCATAGACGTCACTTCCGGTGACGCACTTCCGGTTATGACGGTGAAGCCGGTGGGAGCGTCAGGAGGCGCTAATTTTGAAAGCAATGAGACAGGGTATAAATAGAGACACATACAGCATGTCCCTTATGCTTCTGAGGAAGGACATTGGTGTCCGAAAAAAGCGTTTAAGCAGCAGGGATTCCTTTGTGGACTTATCCAGTGGCAGTACCAGCGGTATCCAGAGGGACTATCTTTCTATGGTTTCTGGAGCCCTAGAGGGACCTTCTTTTGACCTTAAACATCTTGTGTCAATTTGGATCATATGGTGCTCCATGGGGAGATTGTCCAATATTGGTGATATGCCTACTTTGTTTTTATCTATGTGAGTGCATTTTGGTATTAAATACCTGGTTTTAAAAAAACAGTATTGCACTATATATATCTATTTAAAGTTTTAGTTTTAAAGACGACGACTCAAAGATTGAAGATATTTGCCATATAAGGATGATATGCAAATAATCCATTTGCTCAATTGTGAGTGGGACCAATAAAAATTCATTATTTGCTCATTCTGTCTATTGTACTGCACCATTATTTGTTCTCCTTCTGAATTTCAGACACTGGAGGCCTAAAGATACGATCATATTTATGTAAATGGTTGTATATTTATATG
This sequence comes from Pseudophryne corroboree, assembly GCF_028390025.1. Lineage (NCBI taxonomy): Eukaryota > Metazoa > Chordata > Amphibia > Anura > Myobatrachidae > Pseudophryne > Pseudophryne corroboree. The sequence goes on along the minus strand of NC_086450.1, from coordinate 93,998,200 downwards.
CATATCCTGAATGGTAGCGCCGTGTGATATCATTTTCCACTTTATCTACATGGTCTTACATTTATATTCACAAAATATATGGATTTCAGATAACTTTTTATGACAGTACAATGATGAACCATTTACTGTTAATAAAGCAATGGCCATAAAAATAAAATGTTGTAATAAAATAACTTTATATACTATTTCTGAACTTTCCAACTTCCCATTAAAGACACAAAAAAAAAAACACAACTGTTTAAGCACAAACTTTAATCCACATGGAACAACTTTTAACATTGACTGTGTTAATTAAAGCTGAAAGGGCTGTATTGAGGCCAAAGATACAATAAGATTCAAACACTATAAAGTTGACTTAAAGGCCAAAAGCAGCTTAAGAAAAAAAATATATACTCAAGGGACCCTCCGCTGCAAACACCAGTAGGAAAGAGCAGGACTCGCACAGCCAGCAATGGCTTCTCACCGACGCTTTCTAGTCTTTAAACAAAAGCGGAGCTGCAAAGGAAATTTAGAGAAAGAACATCATCCGGACCACCAAAAAAGACCACTTAAAATAAAAATGTCAAAAGCCAAGTGGAGAGAGCAGATCAATAGGAAGCCAAGGCTACGTGTAAGGCTAACACTTCAAATGACTAAACATAGCGGGACTCTTGTGTTTCCAGCATCAAAGTAGATCAGGTGAAGCAAACAATCTGGGGTCTCTGTAGCCTCAGCGCCTCCGTACAACACAGACCACACAAACTTCAAGTATCTGACAAAGCGCTTGCTGCAGTTATGGGCATTTGTGACAGTATTGTATTAATAAAAGTGCTGGCAGGACTGCAATGTGACATCCGCGATAGGTATTCGAGTACGCAATAGAAAAACAAGTGCAATCATGGGTGTATCACCATACAGACGACGGGATCCCGACTTTCACATAGCTGGCGGGGCACTGACGGTCACATAACCGCATCCCCAATCATGGCACTTCTCCTGCACCAGTGCCCAGTGCTAGTCGTGGCACAGTCTGGAAGAATTGCCAGTGCAAGTGACGAGGGTTTTTATCAACTAATTATTAACTATTCAGAATTTCTCAGCGCATTTTTAAGTGTGCTATAGATGTGCTCATTATGATCCCGAGGGGTGACTGAATCCTTAACACTCCCACATTATACACACTTCCGATTAAAGGTTTAAAACTGCAAAACACACCAACGGGTTACCTGGCTTTTGCCAAGCTGAAAGCTAGTGTGTGCAGTAGGGCAGTGACGCGGGGTGGGGCGAGGCAGAACCTTTCCTGTCATACAAACGTTTGCGCCAGAGTTTTAACTGTATAATGTATACCCACAGGAGAATGCCCACATGCTCCTCTTTGGCTCATATATTGTGTGTAAAACTGGCTCTGGTGCCAGCAAGTGCCCTCCTGGGCTATTTCGCTCACCGCACGTCCCTGCAGTAGGGTATCTAGATTATTAGTATTAGACTTGTGTGAATGATTATATACTCGTGTGTATGATTGATAGATAGATAGATAGATAGATAGATAGATAGATAGCAGGCACTCCATTATAACACTACACCATCCACTCACTGTAATTCACAAACCCACACATTGCTGCGCTACACCGCCTGTTCCCATACATTACACATCCACACACATGGCTAGGGAAGCCAATCCTGGGATCCCGGATATTTGCGAGTCCCCAAAATACCCATCATTATAATAATTAAATCCCAGGTTTAACGGAATTCAAAACACACTGTTGATTGGCCCGGAGGCAGAGGGATAATACTTTCCTTCTCCGTTCCGGTCCTCTCAGGCTCTCCTATCTGCCCGTAAAACAGATAGAATGCCATGATTCAGTTGCTCTCAGTCAGCACTACACAGTGACATCACGACTATTCGACGAGCTCCCAGCCAATCGGTGACTGAGGGCAGCCGCATCACAGGACTCCAGCGCTTATACTGCAGCTGAGCCTGGAGACCCTTCTTTCCACTGCTGTGGTAAGTGAAAGCGGGAGGAGGGAGAGGGATGCCAGGAGGAAATGAGGGATAAGGAAAGCAGAATGGGGTGGGGGGCAGGACATGTTAGTATAAAACAATCCCAGGAACCCCCAGGATTGAGATTTTTTTCAAATCCGTATCCTGGGATTACAAAAATGGGTAATTAAAGGGGGGGGGGGGTTTAGCTGTATATGCCAATGGGTCAGGCATGGGTGTGACTGACAAATACGCTCTGCAGTCTGTACAGTACTGCATAGACTGGTGGCACTAAATAACTAAATTTTTATTGTAATAAGAAGCCGACAACAGGCTAATATCAAACAGTTGTATTAGAAATATATAATTTCTATTTTTATTTCCTTGTTGCCACATGACACACAATTCAGGTTGTTGGAGTCCTCAATGGTTTCATAGATATCAATAATTTGATGTTAACGGCACCAGCTTAGTTCAGTCTCAGAAATGTCCCCCTCACTGACTTCATTGAGATATTTCCAGGCGACAAGCAGAATGGCCTTTCCGATTTTTACATTTGGACACTAAATCATTTGACGTCTATAATTGTGTAAAAGGTTAGGCTCTACTGGTATCCTAGTAAATGCTAACTATCCCACCAGGAAGGCATTATGGAAATGACAGCACAGGACCGGACCCTCTGCTGCTGAGCCCACAAATCTGTCTTCGTGATTATCGGTGTGTAAACCAGGCTATGACCATTCAGTAGTTTAGTGAAACACTCACAGTAATTCAGTGCCATTTAAAGAGACCTAATCAGCTGCTTTTGAAAGAGATGTGAGACGAATTAAAGGTGCATCGTATAACTAGGAACTGCATACAATTACAGAGAGTGAGAGGCATACACACAGCTTTTGTGAAGCAGAGGTACAACATTCTCCAATGTATAGGACGCACGTTGAAGTTGGGTGCATAGAATATGATAAGTAAAATATGGTAAAAACTCAGAAATATGCCACTTGTGGCGGTTTATAACAATACATATGGATCCCCAAAAGTATTAAAAAGGTCCAAAGCACAGCAGACCCAACAGGATTCTATAGGATTGCCATGTTACCGCATACAGCAGGCTCTGGAATGGTAGATGGCATTGACTACAGAAGCATATGGGCTTATGGCAAAAAAAAAAAAAAAAAAATCAGTGGAGGGGGGAGGGGGGGGGGGGGGATCCACAGGATCAGCAGTTGAATAGGGGTGGGATGTATTGCACTTGACACAATCCGCCCCTATTCCATGTCTCCTTCATTCTGATGGTAGCTTGTGTTGAATTGAATGTGCCCACATATGTCCAAATACAGACACAACCTGTCCATATGTAAGAATGGGCAAAATTCATGTTTGTACACAAAGCCGATGTTTACTAACGCGGCAGACTGCGCTTGTGCCGCAATCACACGCCACGGCATCTTTGCAATGCCGCTCGCAGTGAGATTGACAGGAATAGATAGTCTGAGGAAGGTAACGGGGAGTGGCAGAAAACATGCAGGCATTATCGTTTTCGGGGAGTTTATCCACCTTCAGCTGTGATCGTGTACATAGAGAAACATGGCACCGGCATGTCCACAGACTCACTTGAGACACAGAGAGACGCTTCTTCCTCATGTCATAACGTAGAGAAGCACTCCCTCCACATGTTAAAACATGCAGACACTCCAATATGTCATAACGTAGCTACACTCCTTCCTCACGTCATAACAGACACTCCTTCCTCACGTCATAACGTAGCGACACGCCTTCCTCACGTCATAACGTAGAGACGCGCCTTCCTCACGTCATAACAGAGACACTCCTTCCTCATGTCATAACGTACAGAGACACTCCTTCCACATGTTATAACATGCAGACACTACAATATGTTATAACGTAGCGACACTCCTTCCTCACGTCATAACGTACAGAAGCACTCCTTCCACATGTTATATCATGCAGACACTCCCATATGTCATAACGTAGCAACACTCCTTCCTCACGTCATAACGTAGAGACACTCCTTCCTCATGTCATAACGTAGAGACACTCCTTCCTCACGGCATAACAGAGACACTCCTTCCTCATGTCATAACGTACAGAGACGCTCCTTCCTCACGTCATAACAGAGACACTCCTTCCTCATGTCATAACGTACAGAGACACTCCTTCCACACGTTATAACATGCAGACACTCCAATATGTTATAACGTAGCGACACTCCTTCCTCACATCATAACGTAGAGATGCTCCTTCCTCACGTCATAACGTAGAAACGCGCCTTCCTCACGTCATAACGTAGAAACGCGCCTTCCTCACGTCATAACGTAGAGACGCGCCTTCCTCACGTCATAACGTAGAGACGCGCCTTCTTCACGTCATAACGTAGACACGCCTTCCTCACGTCATAACGTAGAGACACACCTTCCTCACGTCATAACGTAGAGACACACCTTCCTCACGTCATAACGTAGAGACACACCTTCCTCACGTCATAACGTAGAGACACGCCTTCCTCACGTCATAACGTAGAGACACGCCTTCCTCACGTCTTAACGTAGAGACACGCCTTCCTCACGTCTTAACGTAGAGACGCACGTTCCTCACGTCTTAACGTAGAGACGCACGTTCCTCACGTCTTAACGTAGAGATGCACGTTCCTCATGTCATAACGTAGCAACACGCCTTCCTCACGTCATAACGTAGAGACGCACGTTCCTCATGTCATAACATAGCGACACGCCTTCCTCATGTCATAACGTAGCGACACGCCTTCCTCATGTCATAAAATAGAGACACTCCTTCCTCATGTCATAACAGAGACACTCTTCTAATATGTCATGAAACAGACATTTCTCCCATACGTAATATACATGGAAACAAATTCTAATATGTCATAATACACAGAGACCACAATGACATATCTTCCATACCCCCCCAACAGAACATTATAGACAGTCTCGCAATCCTTTACTTGTAAAAAAAAAAAAGTGAGAAAAAAAAAATCTCTGGTTACTCAGAAAATAATTCAGATTTTGCTTTAATTAGTTACAACTAATATACAATTGTAGATCTGATTTTCTTTAATAAATAATGTCACTCCCTTATCCTGGCAGCATTGTCAGAGAACAGAAGATCCAATTGACGCCAACCACAACCGAGCCCGCAATTGTGGAGACAAGCCTACTATTTCTGCACAGTGCAAGATCATTTTTATTCACTGCTTTCCGCCTGCAGTAATATGTAATACAACAGTCTCATTTGCTTTCCATATGTGGATATAAGAAAAAAAAAACACATAAAAAAAACACCACCTAACTCCGACAGCTTAGCATCATGCAATTCTTAATAGAAAGGCTTTGATAAGGTAGGATACTATATTATAGTGAAGGAACTAGCACTGCATGGCAGCCCCTAGGGAGAAAATAGGATATAAAGAAAGCAACAATCATTCCATAACTGCCACTACTGTAAACCTCTTTCCGACAAACTAAATAAAGATAGCATTGAAATCATTTGAAAGAGAGGGGAGCTTACAGAGACTAAACTCCTTACTGCAGTCTAACATCACAACGAAATTGTACCGGCTTTACACTGTGAAATATAGTAGGAGTTTATGGTCTATTTATTTTCCTATAAATGCAGAGAAAACCTATGTGAAGCCGTTATTCTCTCTCGCCTCTTTCTGAAAAGCCATAAAACAGTTCTGTTAAACACAGGCCCCGTCAGGTCACAACTGTGTATCACTGGACTGCTTAAGGTCTTGTGCAAACATTTGGCGCTTTCCAGTTACGGATGCCTGAAAGAGGCTATAAAGATAGGATAAATGGCGTCTTGTGTACAGTCCCACCATCCCAGAATTATAGACTGACAATCATTGTATTATTAACAGTGTAGTGCACAATGTGAGTTACAGTACACAAGCATATCTACATTTTCATGTGTTCTAAACATTTTCAGTAAGTCTACGTGTGTTATTGAATATAGGAAACAATAAAAGCCGTACAAATCTATTTCATTTCCACCTCTATGTGGTACAAGGGAACATTAGCAATGATGCTGGGCATCTGTTTGTAGACACTGTAGGGGGGATATTTATCAAAGCTTGGAGAGAGATAAAGTTGTGAGAGATAAAGTACCAACCAATCAGCTCCTAACTTCCGGTCATTTTTCTAACACAGGCAGAAGCTGTCTAGTACTTCTATCTCTCTTTTCTTTTTTCTCTCTGAGCTTTAATAAATACCCCCCTTAGTGCCCATTGCTTTCAATTAAATACCGCCGTAAGATCTCCAGCTCACATTGGAAGTGAGGGGGAAGACGGGGGAACAAGTTAAATGTATGAACCTTGTTTCATATAGGAAAGTTTGACACAATCTTTTCACAGTATATATAGGGAACACTAAAATAACACATCCTAGATCTGATTGAATAAAATATTCTTATTAAATACTTTGTTCTTTACATAGTTGAATGTGCTGACAACAAAATCACACAAAAATTATCAATGGAAATCAAATTTATTAACCCATGGAGGTCTGGATTTGGAGTCACACTCAAAATTAAAGTGGAAAAACACACTACAGGCTGATCCAACTTTGATGTAATGTCCTTAAAACAAGTCAAAATGAGGCTCAGTAGTGTGTGTGGCCTCCACGTGCCTGTATGACCTCCCTACAACGCCTGGTCATGCTCCTGATGAGGTGGCGGATGGTCCCTGAGGGATCTCCTCCCAGACCTGGACTAAAGCATCCGCCAACTCCTGGACAGTCTGTGGTGCAACTGTGGTGCATCTGTTGGTGGATGGAGCGAGACATGATGTCCCAGATGTGCTCAATTTGATTCAGGTCTGGGGAACGGGCGGGCCAGTCCATAGCATCAATGCCTTAGTCTTGCAGGAACTGCTGACACACTACAGCCACATGAGTTCTAGCATTGTCTTGCGTTAGGAGGAACCCAAGGCCAACCGCACCAGCATATGGTCTCACAAGGGGTCTGAGGATCTCATCTCGGTACCCAATGGCAGTCAGGCTACCTCTGGCGAGCACATGGAGGGCTGTGTGGCCCCCCAAAGAAATGCCACCCCACACTATTACTGACCCACTGCCAAACCGGTCATGCTGGAGGATGTTGCAGGCAGCAGAACGTTCTCCTTGGCGTCTCCAGACTCTGTCACGTCTGTCACATGTGCTCAGTGAGAACCTGCTTTCATCTGTGAAGAGCACAGGGCGCCAGTGGCGAATTTGCCAATCTTGGTGTTCTCTGGCAAATGCCAAACGTCCTGCACGGTGTTGGGCTGCAAGCACAACCCCCACCTGTGGACGTCGGGCCCTCATACCACCCTCATTGAGTCTGTTTCTGATCGTTTGAGTAGACACATGCACATTTGTGGCTTGCTGGAGGTCATTTTTCAGGGCTCTGGCAGTGCTCCTCCTGTTCCTCCTTGCACAAAGGCAGAGGTAGCGGTCCTGCTGCTGGGTTGTTGCCCTCCTACGGCCTCCTCCACGTCTCCTGATGTACTGGCCTGTCTGCTGGTAGCGCCTCCATGCTCTGGACACTACGCTGACAGACACAGCAAACCTTCTTGCCACAGCTCGCATTGATGTGCCATCCTGGATGAGCTGCACTACCTGAGCCACTTGTGTGGGTTGTAGACTCCGTCTCATGCTACCACTAGAGTGAAAGCACCGCCAGCTTTCAAAAGTGACCAAAACATCAGCCAGAAAGCATAGGAGCTGAGAAGTGGTCTGTGGTCACCACCTGCAGAACAACTCCTTTATTGGCGGTGTCTTGCTAATTGCCTATCATTTCCACCTGTTGTCTATTCCATTTGCACAACAGCATGTGAAATTTATTGTCAATCAGTGTTGCTTCCTAAGTGGACAGTTTGATTTCACAGAAGTGAAATTGGAGTTACATTGTGTTGTTTAAGTGTTCCCTTGATTTTTTTGAGGAGTGTGTGTGTGTGTGTGTGTGTGTGTGTGTGTGTGTGTGTGTGTGTGTGTGTGTGTGTATATATATATATATATATATACACACACATACAAACATACACACACTGTATATCTACCGAGAGAGCCAAGTATCACATTAAAATTAATAAATCCTTGCTAGAAGTACAAACAAATGCCAGAGTTCACATGGAGTCTCCATTATCAATGAGAGAATGTATAGTCTCACCAGAGTATTCAAATAAATATCCCCAGTGTTACTCTCTAATGAAAATGTAGCTGTTCACTTAAACTGCAATCGCTGTATAGCTAGCAAACGTGTATAGCTCAATAGATGGCATTACAGGGGAGAGCGCTCCAGTAGAGGTCCCAAAAGCCAGCAATCAGCTGGTGATCAAATGGCAATCGGCACTCCGGCAGTATACTGTACGATACACAGCGGGGTGGGGGCCCGGGGTCTCTATGATGAAGGTGCTAAACAGGGTCCTGTCTCCTCCGTACCTTCAACGCGTTTCTCCGCAAGTAGTACTTGCAGAAGTGTTTATTCTACCCTATGTACCAACTTCACCTAATTTTATTTTGTAATTGGTTTTTGGGAGAGAGAAGTGGCCGTCTCTCTTTGGTGTGCAGCAACTAACTATTATACTGGTGTACACTGCCTTGCTAAAGTATTCACCCCCCTTTGCATTTTTCATGTTTTGTTGCCTCACAACCTGGAATTAAAATGGATCGTTTCAAGGTTTGCATAATTTCATTCACAGAACATGGCTACAACTTTTAAGATTTTTTTTTTTTTTTGTAAAGCAAACAAATAGGACAAAATAACAGAAAACTTCAGCGTGCACAAATATTCACCCCCCTAAAGTCATTACTTTGTAGAGCCACCTTTTGTGGCAATTACAGCTGCAAGGCGCTTTGGATAAGTCTCTATGAGCATGTCACTGGGATTTTTGCCCATTCCTCAAGGCAAAGCTCCTTCAGGTTGGATGGTTTCCGCTTGTGAACAGCAATCTTCAAGTCTGACCACAGATTCTCAATTGGATTGAGATCTGGGCTTTGACTAGGCCATTCCAACACAGTTAAATGTTTCCCCTTAAACCACTCGAGTGTTGCTTTAGCAGTATGCTTCAGGTCATTGTCCTGCTGGAAGGTGAACCTCCGTCTCAGACTCAAATCACAGGCAGACTGAAACAGGTTTTGCTCAAGAATATCCCTGTATTTAGCACCATCCATCTTTCCCTCGACTCAAAACAGTTTCCCAGTCCCTGCTGCTGAAAAACATCCCCACAGCATGATGCTGCCACCACCATGTTTCACTGTGGGGATGGTGTTCTTGGGGTGATGGGATGTGTTGGGTTTGTGCAAGACATGGCGTTTTCCTTGGTGGCCGAAAAGTTCTGTTTTAGTCTCATCTGACCAGAGCACCTTCCTCCATACATTTGGGGAGTCGTCCACATGCCTTTTGGCAAACTCAAAACGTGCCTTATTATTTTTAACACTAAGTAATGGCATTTTTCTGGTCACTCTTCCATAAAGCCCAGCTCTATGGAGTGTACGGTTTGTTGTGGTCACATGCGCAGATACACCAGTCTCTGCTGTGGAACTCTGCAGCTCCTTCAGGGTTACCTTTAGTCTCTGTGCTGCCTCTCTGATTAATGCCCTCCTTGCCCGGTCTGTCAGTTTTGGTTGCCGGCCCTCTCTTGGCAGGTTTTATGTGGTACCATGTTCTTTCCATTTGAAGATGATGGATTTGATGGTGCTCCGGGGGATCATCAAAGATTTGGATATTGTTTTATAACCCAACCCTGACTTGTACTTCTCAACAACTTTGTCCCTGACTTGTTTGGAGAGCTCCTTGGTCTTCATGGTGTGATGCTTCTTGCTTAGTGGTGTTGCAGCCTCTGGGGCCTTTCAGAAAAGGTGATTTTATACTGACAGATCAGGTGACACTTATATTGCACACAGGTGGACTTCATTTCACTAATTACGTGACTTCAGAAGGTAATTGGATGCACCAGAACTTTTTTGAGGGGCTTCATAGCAAAGGGGGTGAATACATATGCACATTTTCACATTTTTATTATATACATTTTTCTCATTTCACTTCACCAACTTAGACTATTTTGTGCATATCCATCACATAAAATTCAGATAAAAAAAAATTAAATTACAGGTTGTAATGTAACAAAATAGGTAAAAAGCCAAGGGGGTGAATACTTTAGCAACTGTATAATAGTGCACATTTCCACTTGGCACTTGGGATATTTCTGACATAGCCATGGCCTGGCGTGGTTGTTCCAGAGTTATGAGCACATGAAGAAAGGAGCAAAGAAAAAATTTCATTTGTACCTTGATAAAATCATGTTACATTGCAGATTTAAAATGTGCGGAGAAAGAGTTAGTGCTGGACTAGTTAGTAATTCTACATTTTAGTGTGAAAAACAAAAGCCACCCAACATTTGTTCTCTACCTGCAAAAAAAAAAAATTAAACAAAAAAAAAATGCATTTTGCACCCCTTGCCCTCCAAAATGGTTTGTTCCAGGAGCAAATTACTCCTCTTTTACTCATTTTTTCTTTATTTGCTCCTAATTCTGAACCTGATCCACTGTGTCTGTAAGTTTAATAACTGATTGTTAAGTACCTTCTCCTATATAGAAAGGACAGCTTCATGTTAGTCCAGAGAAGTTTTTGCATACTATATGTTATACTGCTCAGAATCTTGGCATAAAGACCAGTCTACTTCGCTATTAAGTGTGTATCATGTAACATGCACAAGGAATATTACGGTGAGGAGCTGTATGGTTTTGCCTTATTTGCGCAGCCCAGGTCTTGCCGCTAGGCAGCAAAAAGTGCAGAAAGTAGCAGCACACTTGAAATCAAGCATAAGCACTGCAAACACATAAGTGGATAAACACAGCTTACATAGAAAATGCAGTGCGGCGCTGTGTAAGGGTAGGAATTGTTACATCTGGTGAAGGTAAATGCTGTAGACATAAAATCCGGAAATTGTTATGGATGTATAAGCAGAGACCGGCAACCTGAAGCACTCTAGCTGTCACAGAAACACAGGTCCCAGAATGTCCCACCAGCCACAAGCTAGTACCTTCATTACAACAGCTGGAGGGCACAGGTGGCTTACCCTCTTGTCAGCTGTGGTACTGGCAGGGTACTCAGAGACTTGTAGTTCTACAGTAGCTTGCAGAGGTACACACCATGTTGCCACTTCAGCTGCTGCCATGCTATGGGTGCGATTCAATTAGCACAGTGGCGTCAAAACTTTGTGCCATATTAAAAATTACTTTGAACGGAGGGCAACAATTTTCTATCAAGTTAACCTACCAGCAATTAGGTAAGGGCACTTTGCCGAGTTAGTCTATTCCATAAACTAATAAAATATGTAAAAAAAATAAGATTTTACTTACCGATAAATCTATTTCTCGTAGTCCGTAGTGGATGCTGGGACTCAGTCAGGACCATGGGATTAGCGGCTCCGCAGGAGACAGGGCACAAAAATAAAAGCTTTAGGACTAGGTGGTGTGCACTGGCTCCTCCCCCTATGACCCTCCTCCAAGCCTCAGTTAGGATACTGTGCCCGGACGAGCGTACACAATAAGGAAGGATTTTGAATCCCGGGTAAGACTCATACCAGCCACACCAATCACACCGTACAACTTGTGATCTGAACCCAGTTAACAGTATGACAAACGTAGGAGCCTCTGAACAGACGGCTCACAACAATAACAACCCGATTTTTTTGTAACAATAACTATGTACAAGTATTGCAGACAATCCGCACTTGGGATGGGCGCCCAGCATCCACTACGGACTACGAGAAATAGATTTATCGGTAAGTAAAATCTTATTTTCTCTGACGTCCTAGTGGATGCTGGGACTCCGTCAGGACCATGGGGATTATAAAAAAGCTCCCAAACGGGCGGGAGAGTGCGGATGACTCTGCAGCACCGAATGAGAGAACTCCAGGTCCTCTTTAGCCAGGGTATCAAATTTGTAGAATTTTACAAACGTGTTCTCCCCCGACCACGTAGCTGCTCGGCAGAGTTGTAATGCCGAGACCCCTCGGGCAGCCGCCCAAGATGAGCCCACCTTCCTTGTGGAATGGGCCTTGATAGATTTAGGCTGTGGCAGGCCTGCCACAGAATGTGCAAGTTGAATTGTGCTACAAATCCAACGAGCAATCGTCTGCTTAGAAGCAGGAGCACCCAGCTTGTTGGGTGCATACAGTATAAACAGCGAGTCAGATTTTCTGACTCCAGCCGTCCTTGAAATATATATTTTCAATGCCCTGACAACGTCCAGCAACTTGGAATCCTCCAAATCGCTAGTAGCCGCAGGCACCACAATAGGCTGGTTCAAGTGAAACGCTGTAACCACCTTAGGCAGAAACTGAGGACGCGTCCGCAGTTCTGCCCTGTCCGAATGGAAAATCAGATATGGGCTTTTATACGATAAAGCCGCCAATTCTGACACTCTCCTGGCTGAAGCCAGGGCCAGTAGCATGGTTACTTTCCATGTAAGATATTTCAAATCCACCGATTTGAGTGGCTCAAACCAATGGGATTTGAGAAAATCCAAAACTACATTAAGATCCCACGGAGCCACTGGGGGCACAACCGGGGGCTGTATATGTAGTACTCCTTTTACAAAAGTCTGGACTTCAGGAACTGAAGCCAATTCTTTCTGGAAGAAAATCGACAGGGCCGAAATTTGAACCTTAATGGACCCTAATTTGAGGCCCATAGACAATCCTGTTTGCAGGAAATGTAGGAATCGACCCAGTTGAAATTCCTCCGTCGGGGCCTTCCTGGCCTCACACCACGCAACATATTTTCTCCAAATGCGGTGATAATGTTGTGCAGTCACCTCCTTCCTGGCTTTTACCAGGGTAGGGATGACCTCTTCCGGAATGCCTTTTTCCCTTAGAATTCGGCGTTCAACCGCCATGCCGTCAAACGCAGCCGCGGTAAGTCTTGGAATAGACACGGTCCCTGCTGAAGCAGGTCCCGTCTTAGAGGTAGAGGCCACGGATCTTCCGTGAGCATCTCCTGAAGTTCCGGGTACCAAGTTCTTCTTGGCCAATCCGGAGCCACGAGTATCGTTCTTACTCCCCTTTGCCGTATAATTCTCAGTACTTTTGGTATGAGAGGCAGAGGAGGAAACACATACACTGACTGGAACACCCACGGTGTTACCAGAGCGTCCACAGCTATTGCCTGAGGGTCTCTTGACCTGGCGCAATACCTGTCCAGTTTTTTGTTGAGGCGGGACGCCATCATATCCACCTTTGGTTTTTCCCAACGGTTCACAATCATGTGGAAGACTTCTGGATGAAGTCCCCACTCTCCCGGGTGTAGATCGTGTCTGCTGAGGAAGTCCGCTTCCCAGTTGTCCACTCCCGGAATGAACACTGCTGACAGTGCTATCACATGATCTTCCGCCCAGCGAAGAATCCTTGCAGCTTCTGCCATTGCCCTCCTGCTTCTTGTGCCGCCCTGTCTGTTTACGTGGGCGACTGCCGTGATGTTGTCCGACTGGATCAACACCGGCTGACCCTGAAGCAGGGGTTTTGCCAGGCTTAGAGCATTGTAAATCGCTCTTAGCTCCAGTATATTTATGTGAAGAGACATCTCCAGGCTTGACCACACTCCCTGGAAGTTTCTTCCCTGTGTGACCGCTCCCCAGCCTCTCAGACTGGCATCCGTGGTCACCAGGACCCAGTCCTGTATGCCGAATCTGCGGCCCTCTAACAGATGAGCACTCTGCAACCACCACAGAAGAGACACCCTTGTCCGTGGAGACAAAGTTATCCGCTGATGCATCTGCAGATGCGATCCGGACCATTTGTCCAGCAGATCCCACTGAAAAGTTCGTGCGTGGAATCTGCCGAATGGAATCGCTTCGTAAGAAGCCACCATTTTTCCCAGGACTCTTGTGCATTGATGCACAGACACTTTTCCTGGTTTTAGGAGGTTCCTGACAAGTTCGGATAACTCCCTGGCTTTCTCCTCCGGAAGAAACACCTTTTTCTGAACCGTGTCCAGAATCATTCCCAGGAACAGCAGACGTGTCGTCGGGGTAAATTGAGATTTTGGAAAATTCAGAATCCACCCGTGCTGTTGCAGCACTACTTGGGTTAGTGCTACTACGTCCCCCAGCTGTTCTCTGGACCTTGCCCTTATCAGGAGATCGTCCAAGTAAGGGATAATTAATACGCCTTTTCTTCGCAGAAGAAACATCATTTCGGCCATTACCTTGGTAAAGACCCGAGGTGCCGTGGACAATCCAAACGGCAGCGTCTGAAACTGATAATGACAGTTTTGCACCACGAACCTGAGGTACCCTTGATGTGAAGGGCAAATTGGGACATGCAGGTAAGCATCCTTGATGTCCAGGGACACCATAAAGTCCCCTTCTTCCAGATTCGCTATCACTGCTCTGAGTGACTCCATCTTGAACTTGAATTTTTGTATGTACAGGTTCAAAGATTTCAGATTTAGAATAGGTCTTACCGAGCCGTCCGGCTTCGGTACCACAATTAGTGTGGAATAATACCCCTTTCCCTGTTGTAGTAGGGGTACCTTGACTATCACCTGCTGAGAATACAGCTTGTGAATGGCTTCCAATACCGTCGCCCTGTCTGAGGGAGACGTTGGCAGAGCAGACTTTAGGAACCGGCGAGGGGGAGACTTCTCGAATTCCAACCTGTAACCCTGAGATACTACCTGCAGGATCCAGGGGTCCACCTGTGAGTGAGCCCACTGTGCGCTGAAATTCTTGAGTCGACCCCCCACCGCCCCTGAGTCCGCTTGTAAAGCCCCAACGTCATGCTGAGGGCTTTGCAGAAGCCGGGGAGGGCTTCTGCTCCTGGGAGGGAGCTGCTTGGTGCACTCTCTTACCCTTTCCTTTGCCTCGGGGCAGATATGACTGTCCTTTTGCCCGCTTGTTCTTATAGGAACGAAAGGACTGCGGCTGAAAAGACGGTGTCTTTTTCTGTTGGGAGGGGACCTGAGGTAAAAAGGTGGATTTCCCGGCTGTTGCCGTGGCCACCAAATCCGATAGACCGACCCCAAATAATTCCTCCCCTTTATACGGCAATACTTCCATATGCCGTTTGGAATCCGCATCACCTGACCACTGTCGCGTCCATAAACTTCTTCTGGCAGATATGGACATCGCACTTACTCTCGATGCCAGAGTGCAAATATCCCTCTGAGCATCTCGCATATAAAGAAAAGCATCCTTTAATTGCTCTATAGTCAATAAAATACTGTCCCTATCCAGGGTATCAATATTTTCAGTCAGGGAATCCGACCAAACCACCCCAGCACTGCACATCCATGCAGAGGCGATGGCTGGTCGCAGTATAACACCAGTATGAGTGTATATACTTTTCAGGGTAGTTTCCAGCCTCCTATCAGCTGGATCCTTGAGGGCGGCCGTTTCAGGAGACGGTAACGCCACTTGTTTTGATAAGCGTGTGAGTGCCTTATCCACCCTAGGGGGTGTTTCCCAGCGCGCCCTAACCTCTGGCGGGAAAGGATATAATGCCAATAACTTCTTTGAAATTAGCAGTTTTCTATCGGGGTTAACCCACGCTTCATCACACACTTCATTCAATTCCTCTGATTCAGGAAAAACTACAGGTAGTTTTTTCAGACCCCACATAATACCCCTTTTTGTGGTACTTGCAGTATCAGAGATATGCAAAGCCTCCTTCATTGCCGTGATCATATAACGTGTGGCCCTACTGGAAAATACGTTCGTTTCTTCACCGTCGACACTAGATTCGGTGTCCGTGTCTGGGTCTGTGTCGACCGACTGAGGTAAAGGGCGTTTTACAGCCCCTGACGGTGTCTGAGACGCCTGGACAGGTACTAGCTGGTTTGCCGGCCGTCTCATGTCGTCAACTGATTTTTGTAACGTGCTGACATTATCACGTAATTCCATAAACAAAGCCATCCATTCCGGTGTCGACTCCCTAGGGGGTGACATCACCATTACCGGCAATTGCTCCGCCTCCACACCAGCATCGTCCTCATACATGTCGACACACACGTACCGACACACAGCAGACACACAGGGAATGCTCTTATCGAAGACAGGACCCCACTAGCCCTTTGGGGAGACAGAGGGAGAGTTTGCCAGCACACACCCAAGCGCTATAAATATATAGGAACAACCCTACAGAAGTGTTGTTTCCTTTATAGCAGCTTAATATATCAATATCGCCAAAAAAGTGCCTCCCCTCTCTGTTTTTTTACCCTGTTTCTGTAGTGCAGTGCAGGGGAGAGTCCTGGGAGCCTTCCTCGCAGCGGAGCTGTGCAGGAAAATGGCGCTGTGTGCTGAGGAGATAGGCCCCGCCCCTTATTTCGGCGGGCTCTTCTCCCGATGTTTGTGAGACCTGGCAGGGGTTAAATACATCCATATAGCCCCAGGGGCTATATGTGATGTATTTTTAGCCAGAACAAGGTATTATCATTGCTGCCCAGGGCGCCCCCCCCAGCGCCCTGCACCCTCAGTGACCGCTGGTGTGAAGTGTGCTGACAACAATGGCGCACAGCTGCAGTGCTGTGCGCTACCTCATGAAGACTGAAAAGTCTTCTGCCGCCGGTTTCTGGACCTCTTCACTTTTCGGCATCTGCAAGGGGGTCGGCGGCGCGGCTCCGGGACCGGACTCCATGGCTGGGCCTGTGTTCGATCCCTCTGGAGCTAATGGTGTCCAGTAGCCTAAGAAGCCAATCCATCCTGCACGCAGGTGAGTTCACTTCTTCTCCCCTAAGTCCCTCGTTGCAGTGAGCCTGTTGCCAGCAGGACTCACTGAAAATAAAAAACCTAATAACTTTTTCTAAGCAGCTCTTTAGGAGAGCCACCTAGATTGCACCCTGCTCGGACGGGCACAAAAACCTAACTGAGGCTTGGAGGAGGGTCATAGGGGGAGGAGCCAGTGCACACCACCTAGTCCTAAAGCTTTTATTTTTGTGCCCTGTCTCCTGCGGAGCCGCTAATCCCATGGTCCTGACGGAGTCCCAGCATCCACTAGGACGTCAGAGAAATGTATTTAATGATTTTAAATTGCAATTTTACTGTGACAATATCCTGTATTAATGCGAACAGTAGCATTGTGACTTTAGCAGAATCCCTGGTCTATAGTCTTCTCAGAAACTATCCCTGGGTCCTATCCTCTCTCAGATATCGTCTGTGGTCTCTACCTTTCTCATATTATGGTCCCGGCCCTTATAGTTCTCAAATAATGACCGTGGTCTGTATTATTCCCAGGATTATGGTTCTGGCATCTCTCCTCCTTAAATACTGTCCCTGCTCCCTATTCCCCTCAGATAATGGCCCTGGCCGAACTCTCTCCTTCTTAGATTATGCCCTGACCCCCATCCTGCAGGATTCCTCCTCATATACAGTCCCCTGTGCCTATACTCCACAAGATAATGGCCCAATCAATAATCTAATCAAACTACCCCTGGTCTCTATTCTCATTAGATACTGACCTAGTCTCTATTCTTCTCAGGTAAGATGTTGTCTATGGTACATGGTATGTCCACCCTGTATCTTTGGCTGTGTTGGCGAGATGGCCTAGTAGTGGGGATAGGGCTGCTGCTTCCCCTCTGGGGGGACCCCGCAGGTCTGTCTATACTTATCTGTCTCTCAAGTAGGGTGGATAGAGCTCTCCTCACTGTCCCTCCCTGAGATCTATCGTAGTCACCGTGGCGGTGCAGGGGAGTAGCGGCACATTAAAAACTCAAAACTACGGACCGGTTGGTGGGCTGGATTGGAGCAGGTGGCAGGCCACGTTTTAACCCGCAAGCTGTAGTTTGGACACCAATGAATTAGCAGTTCGGCCACAATGTGCCCTTCTGGAAAGGCACATTGTGACCAACATCAAAGCTAAAGCTCCCAGGAAAACTAGCGATGCTTAGTCTATAATAGGCAGACAACCTCTCCAGCTTGTCACTTTTCACCAATTGCCTAGTGTTCCTGATTGCCTCATCCCTTATATGGACCCCAATGTCTCACAAAATGTACCATCCGTACAAACTGCCTGGACCTAGCATCAACAAACAAGGGTTCGGATATATAGGGCGGTATTCAAATGATATATCACACCCAATCTCCTTTCTAAAGTGATCCATGTAATCGCGCATAATCGAGCCCATAATTATCAGGTTTAGCTGCGTAAAGGGTTGGGAATAGCGAGCTGAAATGTTTATATCACGCACGTCAGCAGAAACAGAATGGGTGTGGAAGGGGGTGAAAAGAATTGAATACTGCCCATAGAGTCTTAGCATTTGTAAATCCCACCCCATTATTACTTCACCACCCAAGGTACTCACTAATTGTGTAGATATGCATAATAAGGGGGGGGGGGGATCTCTAGAGTGACAGGACAATACACATGTTTTATCCGACTATAAAGTAAACTGGAAGACTGTTTGCGAGGACAATGTTTAACATTACTAATCTTTAAATAAATTTTTTTTTTTTCATATCAAGCCACCAGCAGTCAGCGTACAAATGTATTATTGGTCGTTACTTACGCATAAGATGAAAAATACCGTCACAGGCACTGATATGCGACAGAAAAGCATTCCCCAAGCCTTGGCCCGTGCTGGCCCCTTTGACAAGACCGGCTATGTCCACCACGTTCAGAAATGCCGGAACTTTGCTTTAGAATAAATAGACAGCAGTGTTATACCAGTATGTCATGTTAAGCCTCTGCAGGAAACGCATAGTTCATCTGTGACTCAGGGGAACATGTACTAAGCAGTGATAAAAATGGAGAAGTGAGCCATTGAAGGAGTTGCCCATGGCAACCAATCAGCATTGACATAACATTTATAATTTGCATACTATCAAATTATACAGAGCAGCTGATTGGTTGCCATGGGCAACTTTTCCACTTTTATCACTGCATAGCACATCTCCCCCTTATTATACTAAAAAGAACTGTGATACATCTGTAATCACTACAAATCTGTGATCTAAGCGGGTGAAGACCGATCCTTATAGAGATCACATTCTCTTATCCACAGGTTACATGACAAATAACAGAAAAGAACAATAAAATAGAAGTGTCAAGGATGGAATGTTAACCTGACCAGGAATATATATCATCATCGTATCATAATATCGCTTGTTAGTCACCTGGCTTATACACTGGGCATTCTTTTACCTGTAAGAGGTCTGATGGACTTACATATATTCCCAAGAACCCCTATACTAATATACTGTATATGTGCTACTGACAATATATTCTCAAAAATATACTGCCTGTACATACAAATCAATTACTCATACGTGTGTCACTTTCCGGCACTCCTTTCTAAACACGCTGGAGTCTGACGGTTCTGTGTGCGAACCAGTGACAGCAAAGTCACCATGAGGGAGGGTACTTTGGATGGTTTGTACTGGTTCAGGAAATAAGGGGGAGATGTAGTAAGCAATGAAAAGAGTAAAGAAGTGAGGCAGTGGAGAAGTTACCGATGGCAACCAATCAGCATTGAAGTAACATATATAATTTGCATACTATCAAATTATACAGAGCAGCTACTTGGTTGCCATAGGCAACTTTTCCACTGGCTCACTTCTCCACTCTTGTCACTGCATAGTACATCTCCCCCAAAAAATCTTTCCATTCATCTAGGACTAAAAATAAAATAAAAAATAAAAAAACGGAACACCTCATACCTTACTGGCTTGTGATACAGACACAGAAAATCGTATCTCTCGTCTGGGATGGGTACCCGGCTCTCATTTGGATTAATGGTGCAAAATGGAAAGTTTTCTGCAGCCGCCTGGCTCTTAGTCAACACATTAAAGAAAGTTGATTTCCTGTTAAAGTAAAGAGAAGGTGTGGGGAATCCATTTTATTAGCTTTCAGGGAAATCCTGTACAGCATGGGCTCATATTAAAATGGATTAACATCAAATAGCGATTATTACACACTTTCCCTCACCCTACAACAAACAAAATAACCAAAATAGAAAAGGGTAGGCAATAAACACAAGAGCCGCTGACATTCTCTCCGTCGGAGAGTATGCCAAAACGTAATCACAGAGTGCACTGGTGGATTATTATTATTTTTTTATTATTATTTTTTTTAACTATAGCTTGTAATCAAACACCTCATAACATGCACACCGCTGACCTGTTTGTAGATTGCCTTTTCTTCATTCTGCAAAGCTGGTTTGCAATCTACATGCCAGTTGCTAAAATGCAACAGCGCCTGAGAGAAATCAGATAAAAGGGGAGAATCCATTCTCGGCAACGGGTCACCCCAATGATCGGCTGTGCATATCCAGGAGAATAATGGTAGCGCAAGACTGCCAATATTCCTGCGCAACATCTATGGAGTGCAACAGATAATTTGCAATATTGGTGGCCGTGTGGTTAAATTAATCCCCCCACCCAAGTGCAACCTGATATCAGTATGTACAGATGCCTGGGAGCCCAGCACTTAAGGGAGGCGGGGCTATTGCTTAATTCTGAGAGTGGGCGGAGCTCTCACATAAAGACAACATATGTAGATACATGGCTGCTAACAAATACAGGTCTCTCTGATGCCAGATGTAATGCCTTCACCGTCATATCTAACTACAGACAGCACAGATGGTGTATTAGTTGGCATTACTGCTTCACAGCACTGAAGTCTTATGTTCAATTCTCAATAAAGCCACATATGTGTTGAGTTTGTATGTTCTCTGTTTGTTACTCTGGGTTTTCTCTGGTTACTCCAGTATCTCCCAAACTCTATAAACATACTCAAAAACGCCATTTGGCAAGAAAACACATTGGCAGAGCTGGGTCGCGATTTCCATACCACACGATGAGTACATCCATAGTTTGCCTCAAGCGCTGCTCTGAAGGCACAGGAGCTGGCACCAGAAACCAAATGCCTTGCATGCCTAGTGGGATATCTGCCACAGTTGGGTATGGGCCATTAGGTCGACTACTATTGGTCGATATGCATTAGGTCGACATGGTTACTAGGTCTACATGGAAAAAGGTCAACATGAGTTTAAAAACTTTTTTGGTGTAGTTTTCTTCATAAAGTGACCGGGAACCTCAATTAGTGCTTTGCTCTCCATGCTTCGGGCAAGGTGCCTCGCTCCACTACCGCTGCGCTTGTCACAGGTTACTACTCCCAATCATAGTCCACGTGGATCGTAAAGTATGAAAAAGTTTTTAAAAATTAAGAAGAAAAAATGTGAAAAATTCATGTCTACCTTTTTTTATGTCGACCTAGTGACCACGTCAACCAATAGTGGTCGACCTAATGACCGTATCCCCCACAGTTTATATGTGCTGTCATCTTTAGGCCACCCAAATGGCAGGATCTGCATAAATTGGCCTCCAACATGTGCAGCTAAAGGTGAAAGCGATACTGGTGTTCCGACTAAGGGGGAGATTTATCAAACCTACTGAAGAGAGGGTGTTGCCCATAGCAACCAGATTCTAACTATCATTTTATAGAATGCACTAGCTAAATGATGGCTTGAATCTGGTTGATCCTCTATAGCAGGTTTGATAACTCTCCCACTAAGCCACACAACTATCCTTATGGATTGTACTGGATGCCTATTTACTGTCACTAGCAGGATCTAGTCTTGTGCACCGTTGTCCATTATTGGAATGTAGCTGGCATCCAGATGGCCAAGAAGCCAGCAGGCGAAAAGACCAGCATTGAAATCCCGACACTGCCCAGTATCCAGACAGCCAGGCTCTGGTGGGAATAAGGCACTAGGGGAAGGGTTGGGCTGCAGAGGGGTTTAGGGTTAGGCACTAGTGGGGAGGAATAGGCTTAGGCTGCAAGTAGGGAGAGAGTTAGGGTTATGGGGAGGGTACAGCGGGGTACACACTAGAGCGATGTCGGCACTATATGCAGTTTTGTAATAACATATTGCCTACATCGCTCAGTGTTTAAGGGGGATTGCGCGCTCCCGCTAGCGACGGACGCTTGGTTGGATGTGCTGCATGTCCAACCAACCGTGGTCACTAGCTTCCTGTAATATGCTAAAGTGGGACGGAACATGTTTGTTCCGTCCTACATTAGCATCGACCTAGTGTGTACACGCGATCTGGGCTGTCGGTGATTCGTTCCGACTTTAGAATGAATCCCCGTCGCTCTAGTGTGTACCCCGCATAAGGAGGAGGATTAGCAGACTTATAAGAATATGTTGGGATGCTGACCGGCGGGATGCCGCTGTCAATATTCTGACCGCCAACATCCTGACTTTCCCATTATTCGGAGTACTGCAAAGACACTCATCCAACCACATCAAATAGTCTTACCACGTGCTTTTCACAATTACTCTTCAATACCAATTAATAAGACCTGTTTTGTGCTACAATGTAGTATATGAGCCACGTGAAATGATAACCATGGCTGGAACATACATATGCCCGGGTATACCCTATTTAGGAAAGTCCTCTGAGATGCCAATGAAAGGTAAGTTAATAATTAGGGAAAATGTCTGATGCGGGCTCTCATCAGCCAGGACTGCGTGCATGTGGCATCTCTCAAACACCTACAACCCATTTACACGGGCATTCATACAGGTAGGGATTTACATATGTGCATTGTAATCGATACACAACAGATGTAACAGAAAACAAAATCCCATTTTACGACGAATATTCATCCACCATTCCTATGTTAAGGCTAATATACATCAGACAATGCAATGGGATATACATCACAGGCTACTGAACTTGCGTCCTTATAAATATAGGATTTTTATACTTAGAAACATAGAATTTGACGGCAGATAAGAACCACTTGGCCCATCTAGCCTGCCCCTTTTACTTTTTATCCTTTAGTTAATCTCAACCCTTTTTGAACCTTAATTCTACTTGTCATGCAAGATTCAAAAAGAAAAAAAATAAGATTTTACTCACCGGTAAATCTATTTCTCGTAGTCCGTAGTGGATGCTGGGAACTCCGAAAGGACCATGGGGAATAGCGGCTCCGCAGGAGACTGGGCACAACTAAAGAAAGCTTTTAGGTCACCTGGTGTGCACTGGCTCCTCCCACTATGACCCTCCTCCAAGCCTCAGTTAGGACACTGTGCCCGGACGAGCTGACATAATAAGGAAGGATTTTGAATCCCGGGTAAGACTCATACCAGCCACACCAATCACACCGTATAACTCGTGATACTATACCCAGTTTAACAGTATGAAAACAACTGAGCCTCTCAACAGATGGCTCAACAATAACCCTTTAGTTAACAATAACTATGTACAAGTATTGCAGACAATCCGCACTTGGGATGGGCGCCCAGCATCCACTACGGACTACGAGAAATAGATTTACCGGTGAGTAAAATCTTATTTTCTCTGACGTCCTAGTGGATGCTGGGAACTCCGAAAGGACCATGGGGATTATACCAAAGCTCCCAAACGGGCGGGAGAGTGCGGATGACTCTGCAGCACCGAATGAGAGAACTCAAGGTCCTCCTCAGCCAGGGTATCAAATTTGTAGAATTTTGCAAACGTGTTTGCCCCTGACCAAGTAGCAGCTCGGCAAAGTTGTAAAGCAGAGACCCCTCGGGCAGCCGCCCAAGATGAGCCCACCTTCCTTGTGGAATGGGCTTTTACTGATTTAGGATGCGGCAGTCCAGCCGCAGAATGCGCCAGCTGAATTGTGCTACAAATCCAGCGAGCAATAGTCTGCTTAGAAGCAGGAGCACCCAGTTTGTTGGGTGCATACAGGATAAATAGCGAGTCAGTATTCCTGACTCTAGCCGTCCTGGAAACATAAATTTTCAAGGCCCTGACTACGTCCAGTAACTTGGAATCCTCCAAGTCCCTAGTAGCCGCAGGCACCACAATAGGTTGGTTCAAGTGAAAAGCTGATACCACCTTAGGGAGAAACTGGGGACGAGTCCTCAATTCCGCCCTATCCATATGGAAAATCAGATAAGGGCTTTTACATGACAAAGCTGCCAATTCTGACACACGCCTGGCTGAAGCCAAGGCCAATAACATGACCACTTTCCACGTGAGATATTTTAGATCCACGGTTTTAAGTGGCTCAAACCAATGTGATTTTAAGAAACTCAACACCACGTTGAGATCCCAAGGTGCCACTGGAGGCACAAACGGGGGCTGAATATGCAGCACTCCTTTCACAAACGTCTGAACTTCAGGTAGTGAAGCTAGTTCTTTCTGGAAGAAAATCGACAGAGCCGAGATCTGTACCTTAATGGAGCCTAATTTCAGGCCCATAGTCACTCCTGCTTGTAGGAAATGCAGAAATCGACCTAGTTGAAATTCCTCTGTTGGGGCCTTTTTGGCCTCACACCAAGCAACATATTTCCGCCATATGCGATGATAATGCTTTGCAGTTACATCTTTCCTGGCTTTAATCAGCGTAGGAATGACTTCCTCCGGAATGCCCTTTTCCTTCAGGATCCGGCGTTCAACCGCCATGCCGTCAAACGCAGCCGCGGTAAGTCTTGGAACAGACAGGGCCCCTGCTGTAGCAGGTCCTGTCTGAGCGGCAGAGGCCATGGGTCCTCTGAGATCATGTCTTGAAGTTCCGGGTACCACGCTCGTCTTGGCCAATCCGGAACCACGAGTATTGTTCTTACTCCTCGTTTTCTTATTATTCTCAGTACCCTTGGTATGAGAGGCAGAGGAGGGAACACATAAACTGACTGGTACACCCACGGTGTCACTAGAGCGTCCACAGCTATCGCCTGAGGGTCCCTTGACCTGGCGCAATATCTCTCTAGTTTTTTGTTTAGGCGGGACGCCATAATGTCCACCTGTGGCCGTTCCCATCGATTTACAATCAGCGTGAAGACTTCTGGATGAAGTCCCCACTCTCCCGGGTGGAGGTCGTGCCTGCTGAGAAAGTCTGCTTCCCAGTTGTCCACTCCCGGAATGAACACTGCTGACAGTGCTAGTACGTGATTTTTCGCCCATCGGAGAATCCTTGTGGCTTCTGCCATTGCCATCCTGCTTCTTGTGCCGCCCTGTCGATTTACATGGGCGACTGCCGTGATGTTGTCTGACTGGATCAGTACCGGCTGGTGTAGAAGCAGGGATTTTGCCTGACTTAGGGCATTGTAAATGGCCCTTAGTTCCAGAATATTTATGTGTAGGGAAGTCTCCTGACTCGACCATAGTCCTTGGAAGTTTCTTCCCTGTGTGACTG
The DNA here is from genome assembly GCF_028390025.1 of Pseudophryne corroboree. NCBI lineage: Eukaryota > Metazoa > Chordata > Amphibia > Anura > Myobatrachidae > Pseudophryne > Pseudophryne corroboree. The sequence goes on along the minus strand of NC_086450.1, from coordinate 93,973,091 downwards.
CCCCCCAGCCTCGAAGGCTGGCATCCGTGGTCACCAGGACCCAGTCATGTATGCCGAATCTGCGGCCCTCTAGAAGATGAGCACTCTGCAGCCACCACAGCAGAGACACCCTGGTTCTTGGAGACAGGGTTATTAGGCGAAGCATCTGAAGATGCGATCCGGACCATTGGTCCAACAGGTCCCACTGAAAGATTCTGGCATGGAACCTGCCGAAAGGAATTGCTTCGTAAGAAGCCACCATCTTTCCCAGGACCCGCGTGCAGTGATGCACCGATACCTGTTTTGGTTTCAGGAGGTCTCTGACTAGAGATGACAGCTCCTTGGCTTTCTCCTCCAGGAGAAACACTTTTTTCTGGACTGTATCCAGAATCATACCCAGGAACAGTAGACGTGTCGTCGGAACCAGCTGTGATTTTGGAATATTTAGAATCCAACCGTGCTGGTGTAGCACCTCCTGAGATAGTGCTACTCCCACCAACAACTGCTCCTTGGATCTCGCCTTTATTAGGAGATCGTCCAAGTACGGGATAATTAAAACTCCCTTTTTTCGAAGGAGTATCATCATTTCCGCCATTACCTTGGTAAACACCCTCGGTGCCGTGGAGAGTCCAAACGGCAGCGTCTGGAATTGGTAATGGCAATCCTGTACCACAAATCTGAGGTACTCCTGGTGAGGATAGTAAATGGGGACATGCAGGTAAGCATCCTTGATGTCCAGGGATACCATGTAATCCCCCTCGTCCAGGCTTGCAATAACCGCCCTGAGCGATTCCATCTTGAACTTGAATTTTTTTATGTATGTGTTCAAGGATTTCAAATTTAAAATGGGTCTCACCGAACCGTCCGGTTTCGGTACCACAAACAGTGTGGAATAGTAACCCCGTCCTTGTTGAAGTAGGGGCACCTTCATTATCACCTGCTGGGAATACAGCTTGTGAATTGCCGCTAGCACAGCCTCCCTGTCTGAAGGAGTAATCGGCAAGGCAGATTTTAGGAACCGGTGGGGTGGAGACGCCTCGAATTCCAGTTTGTACCCTTGAGATACTATTTGCAGGATCCAGGGATCCACCTGTGAGCGAGCCCACTGATCGCTGAAATTTTTGAGGCGGTCCCCCACCCTACCTGGCTCCGCCTGTGGAGCCCCACCGTCATGCGGCGGACTTGGAAGAAGCGGGGGAGGACTTTTGCTCCTGGGAACCTGCTGTTTGTTGCAGCCTTTTACCCCTACCTCTGCCTCTGGACAGTAAGGACCCGCCTTTTCCACGCCTGTTTTTCTGAGTCCGAAAGGACTGTACCTGATAAAACGGCACCTTTTTAGGCTGTGAGGGAACATGGGGTAAAAATGCTGACTTCCCAGCAGTTGCTGTGGAAACTAGGTCCGAGAGACCATCCCCAAATAACTCCTCACCCTTATAAGGCAAAACTTCCATGTGCCTTTTTGAATCTGCATCCCCTGTCCACTGGCGAGTCCATAAGCCTCTCCTAGCAGAAATGGACAATGCACTTATTTTAGATGCCAGCCGGCAGATCTCCCTCTGTGCATCTCTCATGTATAAGACTGAGTCTTTTATATGCTCTATGGTTAGCAGAATCGTGTCCCTGTCTAGGGTGTCAATATTTTCTGACAGGGAATCTGACCACGCAGCGGCAGCACTGCACATCCATGCTGACGCAATAGCTGGTCTAAGTATAATGCCTGAGTGTGTATATACAGACTTCAGGATCGCCTCCTGCTTTCTATCACTAGGTTCCTTGAGGGCGGCCGTATCCGGAGACGGAAGTGCCACCTTTTTAGACAAACGTGTGAGCGCTTTATCCACCCTAGGGGGTGTCTCCCAACGTGACCTATCCTCTGGCGGGAAAGGGAACGCCATTAGTAACTTCTTAGAGATTACCAATCTTTTATCAGGGAAAGCCCACGCTTCTTCACACACTTCATTTAATTCTTCTGATGGGGGAAAAACTACGGGTAGTTTTTTCTCCCCAAACATAATACCCTTTTTAGTGGTACCTGGGTTTATATCAGAAATTTGTAACACCTCTTTCATTGCTTCAATCATGCAACGAATGGCCTTAGTGGACATTAGACTAGACTCATCGTCGTCGACACTGGTGTCAGTATCCGTGTCGACATCCGCGTCTGCCATCTGAGGTAGCGGGCGTTTTAGAGCCCCCGATGGCCTTTGAGACGCCTGGACAGGCACGAGCTGAGAAGCCGGCTGTCCCGCATTTGGCATGTCGTCAAATTTTTTGTGTAAGGAGTCGACACGTGCACGCAATTCCTTCCATAAGTCCATCCACTCAGGTGTCTGCCCCGCAGGGGGTGACATCCCTTCTATAGGCATCTGCTCCGCCTCCACATCATTATCCTCATCAAACATGTCGACACAGCCGTACCGACACACCGCACACACACAGGGAATGCTCTAACAGAGGACAGGACCCACAAAAGCCCTTTGGGGAGACAGAGTGAGAGTATGCCAGCACACACCAGAGCGCTATATAATGCAGGGACTAACTGAATTATGTCCCCTATAGCTGCTGTTATATATACTGCGCCTAAATTTAGTGCCCCCCCTCTCTTTTTTACCCTTTTCTGTAGTGTAGACTGCAGGGGAGAGCCAGGGAGCTTCCTTCCAGCGGAGCTGTGAGGGAGAAATGGCGCCAGTGTGCTGAGGGAGATAGCTCCGCCCCTTTTTCGCAGACTTTTCTCCCGCTTTTTTATGGATTCTGGCAGGGGTAATTATCACATATATAGCCTCTGGGGCTATATATTGTGGTATTTTTGCCAGCCAAGGTGTTTTTATTGCTGCTCAGGGCGCCCCCCCCCTAGCGCCCTGCACCCTCAGTGACCGGAGTGTGAAGTGTGTATGAGGAGCAATGGCGCACAGCTGCAGTGCCGTGCGCTACCTTGGTGAAGACTGATGTCTTCTGCCGCCGATTTTCCGGACCTCTTCTTGCTTCTGGCTCTGTAAGGGGGACGGCGGCGCGGCTCCGGGACCGAAACACCAAGGCCAGTTCCATGCGGTCGATCCCTCTGGAGCTAATGGTGTCCAGTAGCCTAAGAAGCCCAAGCTAGCTGCAAGCAGGTAGGTTCGCTTCTTCTCCCCTTAGTCCCTCGCTGCAGTGAGCCTGTTGCCAGCAGGTCTCACTGTAAAATAAAAAACCTAATTATATACTTTCTTTTTAGAAGCTCAGGAGAGCCCCTAGTGTGCATCCAACCTCGGCCGGGCACAAAATCTAACTGAGGCTTGGAGGAGGGTCATAGTGGGAGGAGCCAATGCACACCAGGTGACCTAAAAGCTTTCTTTAGTTGTGCCCAGTCTCCTGCGGAGCCGCTATTCCCCATGGTCTTTTCGGAGTTCCCAGCATCCACTAGGACGTCAGAGAAAAAGGGCATGGTGTGTTAAATCTGTGCATCAACCCATTCATACTTTCTTCATGCATATACCACCATAATCTTTCATTTAAGAATACTGAATCAGGGGGGCATGCCTCGGCTAGCAATAGAGGGAGACATACACAGGGACAGAGCTTCTGAACTGGCTGCCCCTAAAAGTGCTTTAATCCCCACTGTTACTCATTTCTGAGCCCCTATTCTGTCTCCCCCAGCTCTGCCTACCTGCCGCGAGTCGGTGGATGTGGGTAGCGAGGCTGGGAGACTGAACAGCTGCTTTCGCGGGTCGTGGTCTTCCAGCTGTCCGGAGCTGGAACCTAAAGTTTGAGCCTGCACTGGATCGCGGGCGGTAGCGGTACTGCTCGCCTCCACAAATGCGCGGATGTCGCCTTGGGAGGCCGGAGTCCGTAGCGCCCGCTGGGCCCCTCATCACAGTGTGCAGCGCCTGGGGACAGGAGCAGGGCACGCCGGAGGTACCCGTTCGGGAGCGCAAGGCCGACGGCCATTACAATAAGGGTGAGGAGAGAGCCGCAGCGGTCCCTGTCTACAGTGAGGAATCACACCCTTTACTGCCCAGTAAGCAACACCAGCCTCTCAGCGCTGCTGGATCAGTTTTATGAGGTGTCATTGTGGCTGAGCAAGCACTCTTGTTCAGATACAGTGGGACCACTTTGCCGCTTATGTGACTCAGTTTCAGTAACACAGCTGTATGCCTTTTGGTAACATCCAGTGACTGTATTCTGCCACACCATCAGTTTAGTACCGGGGTGATCCCCTCCAAGAGCCAGCAGTTGAGCCTACACTCCAATACTAGCCTATTGCTTCCTACTGGATATTGAGCTCTCCCTCACAGCAGCTGGGAGAGTGCACTGTAGTGGTCTGTCTAGCAAGCAGACAGTAACAGCTGGCGGCCATCTTGGATCCTTGTGCAGCCTGCAGCTACCGGTCCTCACACATTCAGAGTCAGAGACCCAGCCGTCGGCAGGACCTGGACCGGTGCTCTCTGCCCTGAAGTGTCCTCCACCACCTATCTTCACCAACTTACTCTGATGGGAATATCTCACTGTTATACTGTGCTGCACAACCCCTCCTGAAGTCTGTATCTTGATATGCGAGTACCTTGCTGAAGAAATTTGCCTTGGGCTCCTCTAGTATTTGATCTGATATCTTCTCTCATATCTGACTTTTCTCTGCACGACCCCTCACAGGACGCATTTGTGTAATCATGTTTGGATAATGGTTTGATGTACTGCGGCCTTCCTACGCCTCCACTCGGGGATACCATGCATACATAGCATCTCAATACTGGAACCGGCTTACTAGTTTGTCCACAGGGACTGTGACATTTCGAGCCTCTCTCCTTTTTTCATATATTTCTCCATATTATCCGTCCGGAAATGCCTCCTAAGAAAATCAAAGGCGCACTCCCACCACCAGTGTCCTTTTCTAATCAAAAGAGTGTACGTGCCTCAACCTCGTCTACTGGGGGCCACACTCCGCCAAGTAGATCTGAACACGTTGTGGATTGCGCTGCTCATTCTTTAGCGGTCCCTGGAGCGGACCCCAACTCCACAGATCCCCTTACTGTCAAGACATTGTGTCAAGTCCTTGCGGCCTTTAAATCAGAGCTCACCCAGGACCTCTCTGCTGCTATACGTGAAGTCAAAGTACAGTTATCTGCTATAGGTGACAGAACGAACGAACCACCTTGAGTGTAAGATGGAAGAACTGGTGTCTTCCCACAATGAGCTTATCTCCGCACATGACCAACAGCAAGTTGAAATGGAGGCGTTTAAGGATAAAATGGCCGATTTGGAGGACAGATCAAGACGGAATAATATCAAAATCCGTGGGATCCCAGACTCTGTGGCTAATTCGGAACTTCTGGATTATATCATGACATTGTTCCGCAAATAACTCCCAAAGCTGAAAGATAGAGATCTACTTATTGACCGGATTCACCGCCTTCCTAAGGCCCGGTCAGTCTCTGCTTCATACTCCCGAGATACGCTCCTCTGAGTCCATTTTTTTACGACCAAGGAGCAGATTTTGCAGGCCGCAAGATCTGCATCTGCCACGAATGCTCTTGGAGGTCTTCAAATATTTCCGGACTTCTCCACACTGACCATCTCTAAACGCAGATCCCTTGCTCCTATCACAGAGGCACTGCGCTCTCAGGAAATCAGATATAGATGGGGCTTCCCAGTGAAGCTGATTATTACGCACGAGAATACCTCTTATGTAGTGTCTAATTTGGACGCAGGTGTCAAGCTCCTAGCTGATTGGGACATCTCTGTTAAAGTGCCTTCTGCATCAAGGAAACACCCCTCGCCTCCGAAGGAGTGATCGTCCTCTTGATTAAATGTTTCACTGTCCCTTTCATGTGATCTCCGAACACTCTTCTTACTCATTTGTGGTCTCTGACCTCTCCAAACCCTGTTTTGTCACGTGAGTTCATATACTGTATTCATGTATGTTTTTGGTTACTTTGGTTGATGCATATGTAACTCTGTACGTTTGTTTGTCTTGTCCCTTAATCGTTTACTTGTATGATCCTTTTTTTTTTTTTTATCATCAATAGTTTTTTATTGAATTTTTGTCAGTATTCGCAAAAACGCGCTATAGCGCGTATTTTACCCGATAATTGATGGTGGGGACCCGAAAATAAAAAACCGCTGGGTCCATCAGGACGCGCTCTGACCAATCAGCAGCGCTGTCCTGTGCTGTCAATCAGCCTCCTTCTCCAACTGCAGAGGAAGGGGAGGAGACCATGGAGACTAGAGTGTCATCTCCCTCCCTCCCCTCACCCTCTGTTCCGCACGGGAGCACGGCATCAGGTAGAATAGGACGACATTACAGATCCGTGCGTGTCAGTCATGCAGGAGCACGGCGGCTGCGCTGCTTTCCGCCATCTCCAAATAAAGGCATGTCTTGTGGGGGCTGCGGGCGGCGAGGGGAGAGACCGCTGCGGGAGTGGGAAGGAGGCGGCGAGGGGACAAAAATACAACAACTGATATAACCCCCCCAATAATACCCCCCATCTCCCCGGGAACATGGTCATCTGGCGCACTGCGGTTGCCATGGCAGCGTCATAGCAGCCGCGGGCAGCGTAAGGAGCCCGTTCCTCATGGTGTCAAAGCTCTCCCCGGCCTCTGGTGTACGATGGCGGATTACTTAATCAGCAGAGGCACCTGATATGCCAGGATGATGGGTTGTCAGTGCAGCCGCGTCAGGGCCGGAGATGGACTCACCAGCAAGTGAGTGACCCTGAGCTCTTTGCCCTATGAGGGGACGCTGCCTCCTGTCTGTCTGCTAAGGAGAAGGTTCACGGGGAGGGATAGCAATTAGGAGTTACACTCGCTCCTTCATCTCCTCTACAGTGCCACCTTCCTCCCCTCTAACCTGCCGCTGTATTCTAATCTGATCCCTCCTGTTCCTTCTCCACCGTGTCACCCCAATTCTAATTTGCTCCCCCTCCTTCCACTCAATCCTCCTTGTGCCCTCATTCTGGGTTGGGGCTGAAATGCCGGCGGTCAGAATACCGACCGCGGCATCCCGCTGTATAGAATGCCTAACCCCCCCTTTCCCGCAGCCTAAACCCCCCCCTCCTCGCAGCCTATATAAAACCACCCATTCCCGCAGCCTAACCCTCTCCCCACATCCTAAACCTAACCTCCCCCAATCCCCCCCCCACCCACCCTCCTTGCCCAAGTGTGATCGGGATGCCGGTGCCGACATTCTGACAAGTTTGGGATTCCGGCATCACAATTTGGACAGCCGGCATCCTGACTGGATCCCCTCATTCTGCCCTTTTGGAGCTACGTAGGACAGAGGAGCTGGGAAGTTATCTGGAGGGATAATGATAATGTTAACCTGTAGTGTACTGCAGTGATTTAGTGTACTGGATTGTATAGAGAGGGGTATATAATGTTCTGATGTAGTTTAGCATATAGGGGGGATCTAGTGATGTAGTGCAGCACATAGAGGGTAATGTTGTGTAGTCATGATGTAGTGCAGTGTATGAGGGGGATGCAGTGTGGGATTTAGGGTAATGTAGTGCAATTATGTAGTGTAATAATAGTGCAGAAATATTGTGTAGTAATGTAATGCGGCATATGGAAGGACATGATGTAGTGCAGGAAAGTAGTGTAGCGTATAGGGGGACTGTAGTGCAGTGACGTATGCAGGGAGAAATGTAGCACAGCGACGTTGTGTAGTGGGGAACGTTGCTGTGGGTGCAGCATGTCCGTTAGGCAATGGGGCTCACAAGGGGCATGTGGGGTAAACACGTCTGTGGAGTGAGCAAAGCCATGGCACTCGGAGTCATTCAGACCTGATCGTTCGCTAGCGTTTTTTTGCAGCGCTGCAATCAAGTCAGAACTGTGCATGCGTTTGCACCGCAATGCGCAGACACGTCGTACGGGTACAAAGCAGATCATTGCTGTGTGATGGATTTTACGAAGAATCCATTCGCACAGCCGACGCAAGGTGACTGACAGGAAGAAGGTGTTTGTGGGTGGCAACTGACCGTTTTCAGGGAGTGGTTGGAAAAACATAGGCATGTCCAAGCGTTTGCAGGGAGGGCTCCTGACATCAATTCCGGCCCCGAACAGTCTGAAGTCATCGCAACGGCTGAGTAAGTTCTGAGCAACTCAGAAACTGCACAAAGCTGGCCTGGCTACACATGCGATTGTACACTTGCACAGCTAAAATACACTCCCCTGTGACTATCTGTTCCCAGCAGTACAAAAAACCCCTAGCGAGCGATCAGGACTGAATTAGGCCCTCAGTGCAGTTGTGTCTTATTTTTCTTTAGCTTGGGTAGGGGGAGGCGTGTCACCTGGGTGGTGTATATACTATATGTGCAGTGTCGCTATAGATGGGGATGTCTGATGGGCATTTTAGGGTTATGTAAAGTGATCTAATGCCAGGACACATGGAGAGGCTGAGATGTATTAACAGGGAATTTAGAGAGGTCTGATAGCCATTTAACAGATTTAACAGCAATAATTTATGATGGGACCCAAAAACAATGAAGAGGGACCCCAAATTTTATAAATGATGGGTCCCTGGGACCCACATAATTTTCATCCCAGCGCGATCACTGTTTGTGATGCAAAAAAGGGGTACAGAAGGAAAAAAAGGGGGGGGGATAGGTACATGAATACAGGAGACAACATAATGGCAAACATCTACATACAGTTCAAAGTCAATCAAACAAGTACATCAAAGAACTTGCAGTGAACCTAAAATAATGGAAGATGGTAAAAAAGGAGAAGAAAAACAGAAGAAAAAGGGAGAAAAAGGCGGCAACGGGCATATTATATATACAGCACTAGAGAGAAGGCCATCTCAGACTTAGGGAGAGGGGGGGACCTCATCAGCCGAAAGGTCAGGAGAATGCAAGTCTGAGGAAGAGGAACGTAGTATCAGTGTAGCGCCCTCACCTTCCGTGATAAACAGATGCCAGGGCATCCAACGGACCAGAGGGGATTTAGCGGAGAAGGAGTATGGGATGTACTCAGTCTCCATCAAAAAGTGCAGCTGTATTTTGTGTATAACCTTCAATAGAGGAGGTGATGTGGGTTGCTTCCAGTTTTGGGCTAAGGCTGCACGTGCAGCGAGGCAGATATGTCCTAAAACATAATGTAAATGAGCACCCACGGATCGCGGGTATACATTCAATAAAGCTATAAGGGGGGGAAGGGGACAAATCAAGATTCAGAACTTTATTGATAAGCCCAAATACCTCCACCCAGTACACTTGAATATGGGAACATGTCCAAAAAATATGAAAGAGGTGGCCCACCTCTCCGCAAAGACGCCAACAAAACTTCGAACATGCAGGCCAAATCGTATGCAACCTATCAGGTGTGAGGTATAATCTATGTAGTAACTTGACATGCATTTCGGAGTGATTCAGACATTTAGACATAGTAAAAGACGACAAAAAGATGTGCTGCCATTGGGAATCATGGAGAGTACAGCCAATATCCGCCTCCCACCTGATTTGGGCTCTGGATTTAGAAACGGGGATTAGTGACAGTAATGCTCTATACCAGAAGGAAATTTCCCCCTTAGAAGTAGCAGTAAAAAGTCGGCCTATGGCATGTGCAATAACAGGGGGTGGTGGAGTGAGAGTAAGGTGGAGGCTATTCCTCCAGTGCTGGATTTGGTAGTATCGAAGTCTCTCAGAGTTAGGCAAAGAGAAGCGTCCCTGAATATCAGAAAAGGAGGCGAGCACAGACCCATTAAACAAATCTCCCAGGACCCCCATCCCCCTGGAACTCCAGTTTGCCAGATTAAGATTAGGGACTAGGGCGGCCACCGCTCGTAATGATACTAACGACATATTATGATAAGAGGGGGACATGGACATAGTCAACCTGTCCCAGGCCTGTAGCGTGGCTCGGGTAGAGGGAAGGAGGTTTAAGCCCTGTGGGCGCAGGGATTTGGACAGCCAGAAGAGATCTTTCAGGGGGAAACGGGGACAAGCCGTCTCCTCCAGACACGTCCACCCCGCCGGCACTCCTCGGCAGAGACATCCTCGCGCGAGCGAGTTTAGGCGGGCGCGACGACCATATATAATTGGTAAGAATTGCAGTGGCCTTATGTAGATATTTCTTTGGGAAGATAAAAGGGATAGTACGGAACAGGAACATTAATTTGGGGAGCAACGACATTTTAAAAGCGGCCAGACGCCCCAGCCACGAAATTTCATAATTGAGCCATGATTTGGTGAACAGCTGAAGGGAGGACAACAGAGAGGGAAGATTAACCTCAAAAACAGAAGAGGTAGACGGGGGGATGAAAATACCTAAATATCGTATCGAGGATGTTTGCCAACTGTAAGGGTACTTAGCGCGTAAAAGGGTCAAGGAATGGGTGAGATTAATGGGCAAAGCATCGGTCTTAGAGGCGTTTAATTTATAATAGGATGCTGCAGAGTACATATCTAAAGTATTGTGTAGATGAGGGAGTGTAGTGCAAGGGTCAGTTACAAATAAAAGAACATCGTCCGCGAACAGACAGAGCTTGTGAAGAGAGGAGCCTAATCGCAGTCCAGGGAACTGCGGGTCCGCTCGGAGCTTAGCTGCCAAAGGCTCAATGGCCAGGACAAAAATGAGAGGGGAGAGAGGACAGCCCTGGCGGGTGCCATTGGAAATTGGAAAAGAGGAGGATATAAAACCATTACTGAAGACCCGGGCCGACAGGGAGCTATACAAGGCTAATATCGAGGAAAGGATGCGATCGCGTAGGCCAAATTTTAAACGTCTCGCATGTAAGACCAGTTTAAGCGGTCAAAGGTCTTTTCTGCGTCCAAAGACAGCAGAAGGAGACCGTGCTTAGGGGACAGGGAATCTACAAGGTTAAAAACCCTGCGTGTATTATCAGACGCTTGTCTTCCCGGGATAAAGCAGACCTGATCCGGATGTATCAGTGAGGGGAGTAGGACATTCAAACGAGAGGCTATTAATTTAGCATATATTTTAATGTCCCCGTTCAATAGCGCAATGGGACGATAATTTTGACAAGAGGTCAAATCTTTGCCTGGTTTGGGGATCGTGACAATACGCGCCATCGAGCATCTCCTCAGGGAGGGTACCTCGAGAGGTAACGTCATTGTAAACTGTCACTAGAGAGGGAGCAAGGAGGTCTTGGAGCGAAACATAGAAGTCATTAATAAAGCCATCGGGGCCCGGCGCTTTACCCCGAGGTAGGGGCTTGATCACCTGCAGGATTTCCGATAAGGACCAAGGGGCATTCAGTAATGCTAATTGATCATCTGAAATAGTTGGGAGGCTTATATCAGCTAAGAAGGAGTTGATAGAAGAGGTAGTGGGCTGAGGGGTAGAGGGATCAGTTGAGAGATTATAAAGTTGGGAGTAGAAGTTGGCAAACTGATTCGATATCTCCCTCGGGTTAGAAATTTTGGCGCCTGCAGGGGACACAATAAGCCTGATTCTATTCCGAGCGTGCTGCGCTCTGAGCTTGCGGGCAAGCATTTTCCCCGGCCTGTTCCCCGCTAGATAAAATTTCTGACGCATCCTATTTAGTGAGGCCTGGGTGCGCACCATAAGTAATTTCTGGAGTTGGGACCTAGTGTCGGCTAGCTCCCTCTGTAGGTTTTTCGTAGGCCTAGATTGATTTTTGTCCTCTAAGTCTTTCAACTTAAGCTCCAAATCGGCCTGGCGTTATCGATTAAGTTTTTTAAGCTGCGCTCCTGCCTGAATTGCTGCCCCCCTGACAACGGCCTTAAGTGCGCACCAAAAGTTCAGGGTGGACGTGTCCGAAGGGGAATTAAATTCCATATAGGACGAGATACGGTCAACTATGATTTTTTTTGAGACTGGATTAGACAGCAAGTGAGGAAAGAGTCTCCAAGGGTGGGGGGGGTGGGGGGAATGCTGGCTAGTAACATCCCATTTAAGAGTCAGCGGGGCGTGGTCTGACCAAGTTATAGGGAGAATGTCCATGGATCTGGCAAACTGAAGGGTCCATTTATCCGAAAACATAAAATCAATACGGGAGTAAGAATTGTGGACGGGGGAATAGTAAGTGCACTCCCGACCAGTGGGGTTTTGCACTCGCCAAATATCATAGAGGTCAAATTCAGCTAAGAGATTACGAAAGGCTGAGGAGGGTGCGTTGGGGGAGGCTGAAGAGGAGGGAGAGGGCCTGGGAGACCTGTCCAATTTAGGGTCAAGGACTAAATTAAAATCCCCCGTGAGAAGAAGGGAGCCCTTACGAATCTTCTGAATGGCCACACACAACTTACGGATAAAAGCGACTTGGTTTGAATTCGGGGCATAAAGCTGAGACTAGAGTAACCGGCCTATCGTTTAAAAGGCCGCTCAGTATGAGATACCGGCCATTTTTATCAGCTATCTGAGAATGCAAAGTAAAGGAGATGGAATTCCTAAACAGTATGGCCACACCGTTCCTCTTAAAGGGGACATTAGCAAAATAACCCAAAGGGAATCTGCGGTCTTTAAAAATAGGGAGCGCTGCAGATGAAAAGTGTGTCTCCTGCAACGTGACAATATCCGCTTTATACCTAGCAAAATAACCCAAAGCCAGCCTTCTCTTATTAGGGGAATTCAGCCCCTTGACATTCATGGATAGAACCTGAACCATCGGGGCAAACTAATGGATGTTGTGAGCAGTGAATGACCTTGACACATACACAGATAAACTTGTCTCAAACAGTGAATACCTACATCATAATATAGGGGGTGGGGAGGAAAAGGAAGGACAATGGGAGGGAAAAGGAAAGGTACAAACCAAAACGACCCAGTACATCGGGTCGGCATAACTACTGCAAGGAAAACAAAAAAATGCAGTAGTGTATTACCAGGGGGGAACATGTGGCCTAGCGCCACCACCCTTGAACCTGAACAGGAAGAGAGGGGAAAAAAATTAAAAAATAGAAAGCAGGAACAAATATACCTACCAACAGTACAAGTTAGAACCGAAAACAGATACATATAGTCTAAGATATAAACAAGGAGATGGGACTCCATTAGCACAACTACGAGCAGGACAACTCACGTGACCTCAACATGGAGAATGACTGAGTCCCTTCTATGACAGCGGTAAAGGACAAAGTTCAAAGTGAAAGCCAAAGCTGAAGGAGTCGACATCAGGCTGTGGACCATTCCGATTGAAGAGTTGGCTGCTTCTTGGATCCAGGAGGCAGCGTGACAGAGATATCCCACTCCACCAGCAATTTGACTCCAGCCTCCAATGAAGTCACTGTGTAGAACTTGTTTTCATACGAGATGACGAGCTTCACCGGAAAACCCCATCTATAAGTGATGTCTTGATCGCGAAGTGCCAAAGTTATAGAAAGAAATGATCGTCGTTTGGCCAAAGTCAGGGCAGAGAAATCCAGAAAAAGTTGTAATCCGCCAAGCACATCCGATTCGGAGTCACCCGCCTCCTTAGCCGCTTTCAGGATGCGTTCTTTAGTTGTGAAAAAATGCACTCTCATGAGCGTATCTCTCGGGAGTGAGGGAGCAACAGAGCGTAGTTTAGGAAGTCTATGAATCCTGTCTATAAGCAGCTCTCTGGTGTCGGCTCCAGGCAGAAGTTTCCGGAACAACGCGGTAGCATAATCCTCCAACTCGGAATTCCGCACTGAGTCTGGAATGCCTCGGATCTTTATATTATTGCGCCGGGATCTGTCCTCTATATCTGCCATCATGAGTTTAAACGCCTCAAGGTAATTTTGCTGCTGATCGTGGGCCGCTATAAGGTCATTATGGGACGAGACCAGTTCCTCTACTTTCCGTTCTAAATGGTCCGTACGGTCTCCTATAGCGTGCAGCGCCGTCTTAACCTCCCGAACAGCGGCCGTGAGATCTTGAGTCAACTCAGACTTGAACGCTGAAAGGGCCTGGTACAGAGTTTTGACCGTGAGAGGGGCATCAGAGTCAGGATCAAACCCCGGCATAGAGGCAGGGCTGCAGGGGGTATCCTGTGCAGAAGCGGCACTCGGGGACTTCCGTATAGAAGAGGCAGTAGGGCCCGCTTTCTGAGGTGGAAAAGATATTCTGGGAGGCAGCACCCCTTTATCCTTTTTCGGAGGCTGTCTAATGGAATGAGATTCTGTAGGCGGGATGACAATGATAAAGGAGCGCAGGATCTCGTAGAATATATGACGGAGAGTTAGGTAAGCATAAAGAACAAGGGTGGTGGCGGACAAGCGGTCTGAACTACATCAGAAGATCGGTGTCACACAGGGCCAGGCAGAGGATCATCTACAGCCTGCAGCACCCAGTCGGTAGGCTCCTAGCCGGGAGAGAGGGGTGAGAGGTCAGACACACAGCCAGGATCCAGCAGCACTGCACCCGAGGTGATAGGAGACAAGGCTGCACTAATAAGGCAAGGCTTCCCTCCAGGAACTCCCCAGTAGCAGAGTGCAGGGGCCAGCAGGCAAGAGAGGGGCCAGTAGATGATGTTGGCCACCCAGGAGTGCAGGCAGGCCGGAGAAAGGCCAGCTCTGGGCTTCCACTCCAATAGGGCACTTCCGGCGGGGAGGAGGCACAAATCTAGGCCGCGGCTCCCGGTTCTCGTGTAGGCCGCGGTCGGCCGGAGCCTCCAGGAAGGCAGCAGGCCCCTCCGCTACTCCACGGGAGGGCGTCTAGGTGATCCGGGGTGGATACAGGCGCAGCCGGCGCCCGCCGGAGCGGGACGGAGCAGCCGAAGAGGAGGTCGGGTGAAAGAAGATGGCCGCCGGGAGGAGAGGGGCAGACGGAGACACGCCGTAGCCGCGGTTCAGGAGGGCAGACGAGGGTCTCACCGCCGGTCCCGGAGCCTTAGAGCAGGTGAGAGACAGCTGGGGAACCTCGTCAGGGGCAGGAGGGAGCCACCGCAGATCCCAGTCCGGCTCCAGCACTTTCTCGGAGCTCACGGCCGGGGAGGCGCCAAACTCAAGGCCCCGGTCTCAGCACGGATGGTAGGCCTCGGTCGGAAACAGTCACAGGGGGCTTTCCCGGGACCCACACACCAAGCAGGGCCACGGGTGGGACAGCGCAGGGTAAGATAAGCCGCAGGGGCCAATTATTTAATATAAAACAGGCCTCTGGCAACAGGAGCTCAATAGTGCACGTCCACACAGAGCCAGATCCAGGCCACACCCCCTGTATGATCCTTTTTTAATACACGTTAAGGGTGCATTATTGAGTTACTATAGTAATAATATGTATAACTACCTGTGCCCCCAATTGTTGATCATACTTAGGTGTTGATCATACTTAGGATGTAACTCCATATTTTACACATACATACACACACACATACTTCTGTTGCCCCGAGTGGTGTTGCTAAGACCACACCCCCTTACTTTTCCTACTGCATATTTGTCCCCAGCAGTAGTAATGCGGACCCGATATACTGGGCCCTTTTGGTTTTTTCACCCGACTTTCCTCCTTTTTTCCCTTAGTTTGTTCTTTCCTTTGCACATGGGATGTCAGATGTTTTCATATTTTCTATATGCTGTGTTATCAGTAAGTCTTAATTTTTTTATGCTTTAAATTGTACGGGTTAATT
The DNA here is from genome assembly GCF_028390025.1 of Pseudophryne corroboree. Lineage (NCBI taxonomy): Eukaryota > Metazoa > Chordata > Amphibia > Anura > Myobatrachidae > Pseudophryne > Pseudophryne corroboree. The sequence goes on along the minus strand of NC_086450.1, from coordinate 93,957,640 downwards.
CATTAAATGTTAAGGGGTTAAATTCCCCTACTAAACGTAGATTAGCCCTTTCTACCTTTCATAAACATAGGGCTGACATAGTAGCCTTACAAGAGACCCACTTTTCATCGACAGGTCCCCCAACTTTGAAAGACCGACGGTATTCAACTGGTTTCTTTGCAAATGGCCCCTTCAAAAGAAACGGAGTAGCCATTCTTTTTCGGAGCTCCGTTTCCTTTGACTTACATTCTCTAACGGCTGACAAAAATGGTCATTACCTTATTTTAACTGGAAAACTGGAAGATAAACCGGTCACTTTAGTCTCCCTTTACGCTCCAAACACCAACCAAGTCCCATTCCTAAGAAAACTCTGTTCGGTTATAACGAAGGTCCATCAAGGCGCTCTAATTATTTTGGGTGACTAACTTAGTGTTGGACCTGAAATTAGATAGATCTTCCCAGCCTTCTTCTCAGACACCTAAATCACAGATTGGCCCTTCCTTAGCTTTTCGCAATTTACTTGCGGAGTATGATCTATACGATCTCTGAAGAGTTCAGAACCCTACTGGACGTGATTATACCTACTTCTCACCAGTCCACAAGTCCTACTCTCGCATAGATGTCCTATTATGTGATAAATGGACTTTACAGCTTTCAGGCCAGGTCGATATTTTGCCTATTTCTTGGTCAGACCATGCTCCACTTCTCTGGACATGAAATATTTCCCGCCAATATATACCGCCAAGAACATGGCGCCTTTACCCGCATCTCCTATCAGATCCCACTTCTAAGAAAGCAATTATTGATAGCGTCTCTATGTACATGGATACCAACTGTCCATCAGATACCTCCATCACCACTTTTTGGTGCACACTTAAGGCGGTAGTACGGGGAACCGCGATTCAAGTGGGCACTATAATTAAAAGACAAGCTGTACAACAACAAAAGGACTTAGATACTAAACCTAAAGAAGTTGAGGACAAAAATAAGCTTCATTCCTCTAGATCCCTTTGCAAAGAACTAGGTGATATTAGAAGTCAACGCCAAAAACTCGTTCCGAGACGGCCCCAATTTGCTTTAAATAGGTTGAAGCAGAAGTTCTATTTGTCTGGTAACAGATCGGGCAGAATGTTGGCTCGCAAAATCCGTGCCCTCCAGGCCAGTAATAGGATCAAATTCCTGATCTCTCCCCACGGCAATAAATTGTCCAATCCATATGATATAGCAAATGGGTTTGCCGCATACTACACCAGTTTATACGACTTTGCGTCTGACCCTTTAACTTTTCAACCCACTCTTGATTCTGTACAATCCTTTCTAGCGGATATTAACCTTGCGTTTCTTAAAACAGACCAACTAGAATTATTGAATGCCCCAAGAACTTCTCAGGAGGTAGAAAAGGTGTTGAAATCACTTCCTTGTAGTAAATCCCCTGGCCCAGATGGCTTCATTAATGAGTTCTATGTTTCTTTGAGCGATCACATGTCCCATACATTAATGTCACTATTTAATGAAGTATCTTTTCTTGGCGCTTTTGTAATAACCATTCCTAAACGAGGTAAAAACACAGCGCATTGCCAAAATTATAGGCCCAGTGCTCTCTTGAATGGACATGTTAAAATATTTGCTAAACTCATTGCTACTCGCTTAAATGAATACTTACCATCCCCCTGATCCATTCTGACCAGGTTGGATTCGTTACCTGGTAGACAGGCCTCTGACAATACCCGTAGAGTTTTTTATATAATTGATTTTAATAATCCCAACTCTGGCTTTTTTCTCCTCTCTTTAGATGCAGAGAAAGCGTTTGATAGGCTGAATTGGTTCTATATGCGCTTGGTTTTGGAAAAGTTTGGTTTTAATGGTCTCGTTCTTTCTTCGGTGCTAGCTCTAGACCAGGCTTGTCCAACCCGCGGGCCGCATGCGGCCCAGGTCGGCTAGTAATGCGGCCCAGTGCAATTTTATATTTTTGAAGAAATTCTAAAGTTTCAAGTTACACTGCCGGCGCTTGCGGCCGGGGCACGTCACAACGGTGACGCCAGCGCGCTTCACCCGCCCCATCCATTTATTTTTTTTGCAGAGTACGGACACCACATGTGAAGCTGAGCCGGCCCCAGCAGGCTGTCAGCACATCCTGATTGGATTGCTGCCGCTGGGACCAGCACCAGCTCACGCCCTCTCCGCTGTCAGTCACAGTGTAGCTCTCCTCCACGGGTTTCTTGGGAGCTGGGATGGACTTGATGTCCAGCGCTGCAGCAGTAAAATGAGGCCGGCGGTGTCTAAACTCCACAGTACAGATTGGTTCGGGGGGAGGGGGTAACGAGGATGAAGTCAGGTGCCACTGCAGTACAATGTGTCCGGGAGGGGGGGGTTTGGGGTCCGCTGTCAGTCACAGTGTAGCCCTCCTCTACTGCATAGTGGCACACGTGACAGCAGCACGGAGCTCAGCCCAGCGGGGGAAATTTGTGGGCCCTTGAAGAAGCACAGTGTGGGGGGGGGGGAGGGAGAGGAGGAGAGGAGGAGAGGAAGAGGACTACAGTGTGCGTGTGGGGGGGGGGGATGCATTGGTGGCTGAGAAACAATGTCAAACATCTCACTAACTTCATTTCCAAGTAAGTTTAATATGTTAACTATGTTTTCTATGTTTTTTTTGGATGATCAGGTATCGTTACTGTTATTTTATTTTATGTGCGGCCCAAACCAAATTTTCATCTTCTAATGTGGCCCAGGGAAGGTGAAAGGTTGGACACCCCTGCTCTAGACAGTTCTCCATCTGCGCAGGTATTTAGCAATGGCTTCCTGTCCGATATATTACCAATTACCAAAGGGACAAGACACGACTGCCCTTCATCACCCTTGATTTTCACATTGGGCATTGAACCTCTTGCTGAAAAAATTTGGATGGCCAGAGGCTTCCCAGGGGTGTTGATTGGCAACTACTCACATATATTATGCCTGTTTGCGGACGATGTCCTTTTATTCGTCACGGATCCACTATCCTCTCTCCCATGCTTACATGATTTGTTACAAAAATATAGTGAAGCATCATACTATAAAATGAACACAACAAAAACAGACGCTATCCCTATTAATATCCCAGCCCCGATATTATCCACCCTTAGATCACAATATCCATACAATTGGCTTTCTGCTTCCCTTCAATACTTAGGGATTCATATTCCTCCCTCTACTTTCTCTGTCTTTGAAGTTAACTTACCGCCTTTAATTGATAAATTCATAGGTCTGACTAATTCATGGTTATCTTATGATATCTCCTGGTTAGGCCACCTAGCGGCTTTCGAAATGACTCTCCTGCCCAAACTCATTTATACCGCACTATTCCCTTCTTATTCCCCAAAAACTATTTAGATAAGTGTCATTCTATCCTATTACGTTATGTGTGGAAAACACACCCACCTAGATTAGCCAGAACCAGAATGATTTTGCCTCGCAAAAATGGAGGCTTAGATATGCCTGACTTAGTTCTTTACCAAGAGGCCTGGGTCTTAGCTCAGCTCAAACATTGGTTGGATGCGTCACCTGAAGCGAGTTGGGTGTCCATTGAAACAGTGAGAAATTCAGTTTTTCCTTTAGAAGACCTTCGTAAACTACAACCAAGATTACGACCCCCTTTATTAGCCCTTCTCCCATCCGTACGAACATCTTTGAAGATCTGGGACAAATTGATATGTCGTATCCCTGCTCTTTTATTTCCCTATGCTTCAATTTCATTGCGTGCTATAGCTAAACTAATTCCTAATCTTAATCTTTCTATATGGTATGCTTGTAATATGAGTGTTTTAGGTGACTTTTTAGATGGTAATACTATCCTTCCATTTTCTTTACTACAGTCCCGTTTCAACCTCCCAAGTAGGGAATTATTTCATAATCTTCAGGTTTAGCACTGATACAATGGTTTACCTAAACGAGTGGGGGCTCCGTGTCCAATATCTCAGGCCATTTTAGTGCGTCTCTCCCAAAGTAAATCAAAAAGATATATCTTTTTGGTACAAGACCCTATTAAGCTTGGTCCCTATTTCTAAATCAAATGCACAGTTGAAATGGGAGGTAGATTTGGGGCTTCCGCTGTCTGATGTTCAGTAGGAACAGATATTTACATCATCTTATCGAATGTCGAGGTGCCTGAACCACACGGAGATGCATATCAAACTTCTAAATAGATTATACTTGACTCCTGATAGACTACACACTGTCTGGCAATCCTGTTCTAAGTACTGCTGGCGTAATTGTGGAGCAGTAGGCAATATCTTTCATATTTTCTGGACCTGTCCCTCCCTACAAAATTTCTGGGTTGAAATATTTAAGCTGATTAACAAGTATTGAACTTGTCATTACTCCCATCTCCGGCTTTAGCTTTACTACATATTTACCCCGCAGACGTATTACCTCATCACAGATATATGTTGGGACACATATGTTTTGCAGCTAGGGCGGCGAAAGCCCAACATTGGAAGCAATCTTCCGCCCCTCCTATAACTCTGGTTATTAATAAGATTCATTTCCACTTCACCATGGAAACTGAGTTTATGCCTTATTCTTCTTCAGCTTCATCTCCAATGGTTAAATGGATGCCATGGCAAGAATATATGTCAGTAGTTGATGGTGCCTCCCCCCCATCTTAACGAACCTTACATACATCCTAATCTATTTAATGTCCAGTAAAGACTTATAGTCTTGTCAGATAGGTTATTTACTGGTATACTTTACTGTTTGACTCATGCCTCATTGACTATTCTTTTTCTGAAGTACTATATTTGCCTATGTTTACTTGAAACATATGTGTTTATGTTTGACATGTTTGGTCCATATATGTCTACATCCCTTGTCCCTGGCTCTGTATCTCCCCTCCCCCCACCCCCCACCCCCCACCCCCCACCTCTTCCCCTCTTTTTTTCTGTATCCCACCCCTTCAAAAATTGAGACCTGTATTTTAAAAAAAAAAATAATGGATGAAAAGAAAAAAGAATATTTAATCATATACATCAGTGTAAATTCTCTATGTCATGAACACACAACATACATTACGGTCCGTTTTGTCAGAAGCCAATTCATCTATGTACCAGAATGGTTTTGGACTGTCAGAGGAAACTGAAGCACCCAGATGGATCATGCAAATCCCATGCAGATAGTGCCCTGATTGGAATCAAACGATGGCTCAGCTACCTACTGTGCCCCTAAGGTGGCTCAAAGTTAAGGAACAGAAATGCAAAGAAACAATACTAAATGTATTTGTCATAATCGCAGATAAACTTTTTTACTTAGGAAGGAACTTGGGGGCAGATATATTAAGCCTTCAGAAGTAATCAAGCAGTGATAAGTGTAAGGTGATAAAGCACCAGCCAATCAGCTCCAATATGTAAATTGATAGTTAGAAGCCGATTGGCTGGTGCGTTATCACCTTCCAATTATCACTGCTTTATCACTTCTCAAGGATTAATACATCTGCCACTTGGGGTCTACTGGCCATTAGTCAGTGTGGTTTCATAAACAGGCAGCAGAGCTAAACAAGACTTTACAAAGGCTGATGTCATACAAATGAGAAATCGCTTATGTGAATCTCTTGCTAGGTGGGAATTGACAAGAGCACAGGAACAGAATGACAATCTCGTTCTCCAAGGATGTGCTAATCATAGGCACTAAGAACACAGAAACAGACTCAATCAGGGGTGTGCTGCACAGCTAAAAACAACAAAAAAGGAAAGTGATTTTGAAAAGACAATAAAAACCACAGTAAAAACACGCTATAGCACAAACAAAAGAAAAGACTGCATAGTCCGTTAACAAGGTGCCAAAACGCTCTGTAGATAATTTAGTCAATAAAAAAAAAAAACACAGAAAGGAATAGAAAAACTAAAAACTGAAAAGATTTGACAGGGTAAATGAGGCAAAATGATCACAGGATGTATAGCAATGTCAAAAAAGCTAGCATTATAATAAAAGTTTTAATAAAAAAGTAAATAATAATATTAATGGGATACCGGCAATGATTTATTTTTTATTATAGCGTTATTACTAGACTGCATTGCAGTGGTCTTGAGAGGGAAGGGGGGAGATGAAAAGGAATGGAAGCGCTTAGGTAAATTAGGGACACCAAGTATTTTGCAAGCAAGGGCTTCACACAGGGGTGGCTCATGTTATTTAACATCACAGCATGGTCAGTTTCATGTATGAAAATGCTGGACTACCCTGGAGGCCTGTGATCATAACCAACATAGCCACCAGAGGAGAACTCAGTGATAAAAACGGGTGATTGTTGGTAGGAGTCTGAATGCACAAGACCACTTTACTTGCTAATGTTGTATGAACAACTAGTTACCAGCCTATCAAAATGACAGATAATCATAATAGTAATGTCAGCGCCGGCGGCTGTGCGAGCCCGAACGGAGAAACATTCGAACTGCTTCATCAGGCGCCAACTAGTGTCTGTCGGAGTGCAAAACACTTGAATTCCCCCATAGAGGTGAGGAGCAGCGGTAGCCTTTTATTATACAGGATTGTATTTACAGAGAAATCAGCATGGAACCCTGCTGAATAATCAGATGCAACCTTACAATCCAAGCTAACAGTGCAAGGTAAAACTGGCTGAAGATCAACTGAGTGCAAATTTCAAACTGTGGAGCAAACAGCCGCTTTTACCCAAAACCTAGCTGACAATGGGGAAGAAATGCTAGTCAGGCTGCAGCACATAAACTGGTCATCATACATGGAAAAACGTATTTGCAAGTTCAATGGTCAATGACCACAAACAATAGGCTACAGAGTAGAGGGGGGAGACATTCTGCTTCTTTTTCAACTAGTCTGCCAAATGATAGGAATGCTTGCATAGGAATTTCCTACATTTGTAGCAATACTGCCAGAGCTGAATCAATTCCAAGAAAATGTAGGAAATGAGTGTATATTTTAGGAAGAAAAGTAATACTGCTGGCATTTAAGTTCTCAGAGATACGAGCCTTACACCGTTTGGAAGAGCTACATCTCCCAGGTTTGAAGGAAAGATGTTTCCTACCTCCTCTCTCCAGTTGGACGGGTTACTGTTGCGCCTGCTAGAAAGTCTGGAATGGGGTATTTTTTATTATTACTAGCTGAATACCCGTGCTTCGCTGCGGAATTTAAAGAATAATGCCAATCAGTGTCAGGCCGCACCTCTGGGCTTCCCCGGATTGATGCTGTGAAAATGCTGGTGCGGAGGATAAAAACCCGCCTCCTTCTCTGCCCTGTACCGCCTCTGATGCTGCCCTGCTCAGTGCTGTAAATGCTGGGACAACAGGCCAAGCTCCGTCCGTGGAAATCTTAACGCAATAAGACTATTGTCATTGCGCCCATCTTCAAGTTTAAATTCACTATATCTTCTCACCCCCCCCCCCCCCCCCCATGCTGATGGGGGCTGAACTTACACTAAAACGGCATCGGGAGTGTCACTATTCATATCGGGAGTGTTACTATTCATCTCAGTGATCCCGAAAACTATGGATTCTTACACGCACGTCACCCCCTTCCCACCCCCACACCCCTAGGGGTGCTAAGGGTGTCTTACCCCCACGCTGATCTGGGCTGAACTTGGACTGAAACGGCATCGGGAGTGTCACTATTCATCTCAGTGACCCCGAAAACTATGTATTTTTACATGTCACCCCCTTCCCACCCCCACCCCTAAGGGTGTCTTATACCCACAGTATTTGTTTCCAGATTGTAAGTCATATGTGTACAAAGTTTGGTGTAAATTGCTCCAGGCATATCCAGAGTTATGCTGGAACATACATATACACACACACAGAGATCCATTTTTATGTATGTAGATTTATAAAGCTCCAGGTCTTAACTGGCTTTTACTCGTAGTTAAGGCTTCTTTGAGAGCGTGATGTATGTTCTATCTATAAATATAACTCCAACTTTGCTCTTCGGGATCTCATCCTGGTGCTCATAGCACTTCTTTCAAAAAGTTGACCTAACAGAAGTTTAAAGTTCCTTATCTGGGAGACTCTCTTTCTGCTGGCTATCTCCATTAGTAGGACATTTATAGAGCTGGGGGCCTCTATCATGCTGGTCTCCATTCCTCATCCATGAACACAGGACTATTCTTGAATCCAAACCATCCGTTCAGTCCAAGGTGTTCTCTAAATTTCATCTGAATCAGAACATTGTGATCCCAGCCTTCGACTCTGATAAGTCTACAAATGAAGAGCGATCTCGTCTTCATATTGTGAACGTTGTTAGGGCATTAAAGAGATACGTATTTCAATTGGTCTTCCTTGGCTCTTTCACTGCAATCACTGATCTACATGGTTGGCCAGATTTACAAAGTGGAGGCTTAAATAAGCCGGTTTTGACCCTAAAATTTAATCATCAGGGTCATAGCCGCTGCTTAGCAACTAAAGCCCTGGTTCTTGTCCCACTCCTAAGGAATCATTGGCACCGATTCTTTACTAGTAATCTAGACATGAGGCACGCTGTGCCCCTCTTCCACTCACATCCCGCAACACTTGTGCTTCTAGGTGGTCTGTACCCTCTACGTTGCGGCAGTGAGAGCCATTGGCGAGGAGAAGCCGCACTCCAAATGCACAGGTCTGTCTCAGGACATACCATTCTTTATTGTTATATAGAAACTGGCTGGCAACAGCTCCTATAGCATTCGACAGGACAGCCTGTTGCTACTTGGTTAAATGGAGAATGTATTCTCAGAGGTCACTGCATCACAATGGCATAGAAGTTCAAATCCAGATGCAGCTATGATATGATCAACAATGTTTCTTGCAATCTGTATCTAATAAGAGATTTAAGTCTAGTGTAAAGGGGGATACACGTAGAGATGTGTGCTGCGCAATCTATCACAGACCGCTCAGCACACCTCTCCCCCCGCTCAGCACACAGCACGATGTGTTCTGAGCGGAGGGGTGGGGGGGGTCATGCAGGAACAATCTAGAACCGGCGCATCGCTATGGGCATACACACGGAGAGATCTGTGCTTAATTTCTAAACAATCTAGTCAGATTGCTTAGGAATTAAGCACGGATCTCACCGAGTGTACCCCCCTTTAGAGCTTGTAAACACCAGACATTCAAATATATGGAATAGGATTATGCACATTGCACATACAAACTCACACACTGGATAACTGCTGCAACAGACAAGACAAACATTGCTATTTATTTTTCTAATATACATATTGCTGTCGCTGCTATTGCAAATAAACATTTCAGTTATCAAAATTGAGAAAATGCTCCATCTCCAATTACTGTACATGTTATGTACCTTTGTTGTACGGCATTGTTACACCTATGCGTTGTGACCCATCGCATGTGCTTACAAACAATGCTGCTGCCCAGCTCATCTGCCTCTACAAATGTACTACATCTGCCCTACACTGGCTCATCTTCCCCTTCAGAAACCAATTTAAACTTTCCACACATACAAAGCCCTCACCTATTACTGTCCCACTTAGGCGATATCAGCCAGTTCAGAACGAGATCCTCTAGTACAGGGGTAGCCAACCCTGGTCCTCGAGAGCTACCAACAGTTAACGTTTTCCTGGTCTCCTCACAGAATCACAAGTAATTAGCTCCATATGTGGATCTTTTAACATGTGTCAGTGAGTAATGACTGCACCTGTGTACCTGCTAGGTGAGCTGGAAAACGTGAACCGATGGTAGCTCTCGAGGACCCGGGTTGGCTACCACTGGTCTAGTGTGTACAGACGATATATATAGCCCAATGTTCACTCCCAAGGGGTCATCTGCGTCGTCGTCCATCGGACCACGGGCGATATCGAAGACGAGGGACGTGCTGTCAAATGCAGCATGGTCACCCTCTGACCGTCGCGGTCGACATCACATCATTTGCGATGTTGTCCTAGTGTGTGAACACCCTTACATCTCTGACCTAATCTCCCTTTACATTCCTGCCCGCTTCACTCCACAAATGAATTCCACCTCTCCTGCCAACTGATCACTTTCTCCCATTCATGCCTCCAAGATTTTGTACATGCTGCTGCCTACCTCTGAATTGCTCTCCCTCTCCACAAAACTTCCAACGGGCTCTCAAGATCCACTTCTACATCAAACTGAAACATCTCTCACTCCAACACTCTGTTACATGCTCACTGTCTCTACCATCAGTGTCACCCGTGTCTGTCTGACACTCCCCTTCAGAATGAAAATCTTGCACGAGCAGGGCCCTCTTTCCTCAAGTGCTCTGGCTTTCATTACTTATACTATCATCTACTCCATACTTTGTTTCAATGGCACCGGACTACTGGTTTCTGTCACCCTACTGCTTATTGCAGTGCTATGTTGCAGCAATGTTTATAAACCATGTACTTGTCCTGCATTGTCTTGGAATATGAGTCACTGTTTTCTTGTATTCTCATTTGTTTATGTACTTTGCTAGGCACCCTTGTGGCGCCGTATAAAGGATTAGAATTACACGTTAATTACACTATAACATAAATATTGATCCAATCTGTGGTGTTTATATGTTAACACATGGATAGTGGTTGCAGAAACAAAACTATCTTCATTAAACATAAAATCAGCAAAGACATATGAATGAAGCGCTAGCAAATGAACAGTTCCGAAAAACCTTTGCACCTACTCAACAGAAGGCAAGTTATTCTTAGTGGCAATTTATATGAGAGGCATTTACATTAGCTGGCTCTTTGTCTTACTACATTACCTGCAATTATGTAACAACAACGTGATGCAAAATAATCAACATTCTACTTGGCAATATTCCCAGACCATTAATAAAGCAGCTGTGATCGTAGTTATGGCAGAAAATGAAATACTCCATGTGCAAAAGGATGATAGAGACTGAAGAGCAGCGTGGATAAATATAAACACACATGCGCACAGGTGACATATGTACAGCGCACTATATGGTGAACAGCGTACAAACGGGATGTAGTCATGTGACCGCCGATCACTATACCGCAGCTGGGATCCCGTTTGCTGAAATGCCAGACAGTCAGCATGCCGACTGACAGGGACTAATCCCACTCAGGGGTGTCCACAACACCCATAGAGTGGGAATAGAACCTGTGGCAAGCGCAGCGAGCCCCCAAGGGGCTTTTGTTTTGCTCGACCTCCCTACCGTCAATCTAAAGCTCGTGATCCCGGCATCGGTATGGGGTCACACGAACCAACGCCATACAAACAGTATAAACCTGGAGCCACTGATCTCTAAAGAATATTTACAACTTGCACGAACTGGGACTGATGCAGCGTCCAACGCAAGGTCATTCGCCGAGCAGATCTGCATGAGTCGCAACCAAGTGTACGCAAGTACGGCCGATGATGAGTCAGCCGCATCTCAACACGTCCCCAACTGAGACTGAGTAGGTGGAACTAAGCTGTAACTGGGTGTTCTCCCGTGGGCTAACGTCATCGAGGTCAGGCTGACAGGTTTGGTGAGCGTAAACGTAAATAAATCTATTTTCAGAGCTATTTTTTGCACGAATGAAAGCGCTGGTGCAAGTGTGCACTGACAATAACGATGTCTACAAAGCGAAGCGTACAGAAACGGGTGGTAGGGCGGCAAAGATACATACCACTCTGCATATGGGTGGATATATGCATTTCATTTTGTGCACGCAATGTGGGAGAAATTGTGACCAGCCCTGAATTGGCCCCAGTATATTCATACAAAGGGGCGTATGTAATAGTGTCAGTTTGCCAGAGGTGCGGGATGCTGCCCAATCGCAGGTGTTTTTTTAAGGGGCAATCATTTACACGGCATAGCTTTGCCTTGTAAACGATTGCCCCTTTAAAAACACCTCGGCCGGCAAACTCAGACCCTATTACATATGCCCCAAAATGTGAATATCAAAAGTGGTGAGATTGCAGTACCCAAAACAATAAGCGCCATCTAATAATTAGTACCAAAATTACTACATCCAGTGCTGCCTTGCACTAACTATTAATGGTAGGTTTACTGATTGCCTTGAGCCCCAGCAATAGGATCTCTGCACTGTTGTCTACATCAATCATCCAGCTCATCCAGAGGAACCACAAGCATACTTCTCCGGACCACAGCACGGTCAGGACTCACAGAAAGGAGTCTGCAAGCATCTAATGGGCACTCATACCTACATATGTGTGTGAGTATGCTTTGTCACTCAGCAGTTCTGATTATTGATCATATTCTCCACAGGGTCCAGCACGGACCTTTTCCGTTGTAATATGCCACAAGAATTGGGTTGTATATTTATTAGCTCAATTAGAAGTAAAACCCTATTAGCCTCAGTGAAAATGAATTAGGATGTGATTTACTCACCCTATATTTGGAAGTCCTACTATGCCGATCTTCAAAGAGGTCCCGAATCTTCCAATGATTGGGTGCTGCTTTGGTCCATCATCTGCCTTCTTGGGTGGCATCTAAAATTTGTTTAAAAAAATCCTGATCATTCTCTAAGGATATCAGTTACTGCTAGGAAGTGGAATTCATAAGTATATACCTTTTTTGGAGCCATTATCACATTGCTTTAAGTTTTGATAGAAATAATAGCAAAGAGCAGATATTGGAGCATGTCTTTCACAGTTAGAGAGATAACATTATAAAACTAATGTCGTCTGAACAACTAATCTGAGAGCTACAGAGGCAGACACCCAACTAGCTAATAATACCAGAGCGGCAGAGGGGAGATCTACTGTAAATACGCTGACCCCTCACTTTCTAAACTTGGCACCTGACGCCATTAAATTTAGGCAACTGACAGCGTCAATCTCTGGCAAGCAGCCAGGCAGAAATGGTCACTGGGAATCTGATGTGTACAACACAGCGATGAATGGGAACAGGAATGTCACCCACACAACCAAAGAAAGCTATATTAGGTGAAGGACAACGGAAAATTATCTATTTGCTTATCTGTTGTACCCCATCAGAGTTGTTCCTGATATTTTAGACTACTGGTGCCCAACCAGCAGCGCACAGACATAAAAACGGCCAGTGAGCATCAGTAGGAAAGTGCTGTATTAATTACATAGTTATTTTAATGTAGTGCTTAATTTCCGTTGCTACATCTTGAGGGGGAAGAGCCCACATAATTTTAAATTGCATTGGATATGACCCCACGGGTTTTGATCACAGCCCGTAACATGGTGCAGAGCAAGCACTACTAGCCACACTAACTCCAAACATGACAACCATCTAGAACAGTGATGGCTAACCTTGACACTCCAGCTGTTGTTGAACTACACATCCCAGCATGCCCTGCTAGTTTTGTTATTTGGCCATGCTAAAACTGATGCAGGGCATGCTGGGATGTATAGTTCAACAACAGCTGGCGTGTCAAGGTTAGCCATCACTGATCAAGACTGACGTGGCAGATGGGTTGTGTGTGAGACTGAAAGAACGTTTAGATTGCACGAAGACTGCTCTTGCTCCTCACTGGTTGCCAGAATCTCTGTCCCTTTCTGCTGGCGTGCCCTCCCCCGATCTACGCAGAGTTGCATGTTTTACTTGCTAGGTGAACAGCATAGCATCAAATAAAAAATACAGACAGGAAGGTAGACTTATGAAGTTTATTTAAGTAGCCATCCTATGCCACCATAGGTTAATAAAAGAATATTTACTAATTTTTATAGATTACAATTTAACCATCACCAAAATACAAAAAGATTGACTCATAACACCATGGTCTAAAATTTGTGGTGGTGGGTTTTGCAAGCCACTGATCCTGTGTGTTTTGGACAGAAATATACACTAGCAATAATTTTATTTTTGCATTTATTATTGCTATTTCATATACACAGAGAACTGGTAACTAAATTTAACCAATAATAGAAGTCATGTTTATATATTCTATTTTATTACATCATTTTAAATACAGTAGAAGCATTAAAGTATACAGTATATGTCATAATTTCATTGAGATGAAAGCATAGATATTGTAAGGGACATGTATAGGTTATGGATGTGTGGGGCATAATGATATCTTGCCTAGGTCACCATAGGGTCTTAATCAGACTCTGGCGGGTTATGCTAATATTTTGGGCTTTTTGCATTTTAATGGTATTGCGGCTTTCATAATATGCAGTATTGTTGTTAATTTTTTGACCAAACAGGAAAAAGTTACACTCTGCCTTTTGCAGGTGTGGACTGGTGCATTCCAGGCCCCAAAATCTGATAAATTGGCCATCACTGGCTTACATTATAGCAGCCTTACAGTACTGACCATACCCTTCAGCAATGGGCTTGTGAATGAATTCTGACCTCAAAAGCATTCCTGTGTGGTGCTTTATATATGGTGAGATCACACTGTGGTAATAGAACCCCCTTTTCTATATGGAACACAACTTTTATTGCACATGCAGAAGTGGTCCCCGCTACATCACATGGAGAAAGCATCAGATATGAGGAGTGACTGCAGCTTAGACCACCAAATGTGCACCATATATAGTGCTCCCAAAACATACCACATATAGCACAGGAGCAGACATGCTGTAGCAATGTAATTATGTAATAATAACATAGTACAGCATCATGCATGATATACTGATGTAATATAATAACACAATGTAGCAGCAGATGTTACAATGGATATAATGTAATAAAACAATATGGCAGCAGATAGGATATGACAGTGTAATGCAGTAACACAGCCCAGCATCATGTGTGCTACAGCATATTAATGTAGTAAGAATAGTTCATGCTGCTGCCAGTGACAGGTAATCTCACTGACTGGGGGCAGAGACTCAGCCACTGACATACATCTGCTGACAGTGGCCACTGTGTGTGGGTGGATGCGATGGGAAGCTGCTGCTGCTGCTGCTGCTGCTGCTGCTGCTGCTGCGAGGGTGAGTGGGCACTCTCCACATGTAGGCATAGCTGCAGCAGCCGAGCACCCAGCCGGCTCATTACAGTAGCGGCAGACATCCTGCCCCGGGACCCCGCCGGCTCACCTCGAGTCGGGAACACGCGTCTCTACCGGGGATGGGGCCTCACAGATCTCCCAGACACGTTCAGCAGCCGGCGTCCCAGGGACGGAAAGGGTGGGATCGCTGAAGTGACGTGTAGCCAGCACTAGTCCCCCATTGGCGGATGGCGCTGGATGAGGGGTTACTGGGAAAAACATGTCTGCAGAGATCAGAGCACGCTGCTTCCCTACTTCCGCCCATAGTGACAGGTGTGCACCATGGCATGGTGTACTGGTGTAATACGGGGCCAGCTCCCCCGCAGCACATGCTGTCTCTTCCCTTTACTTACACCTCCATATTGCATCCCTGACTGTAGCCTTACACCCCATACTGCTTCCCTGACTGTAGCCTTATACCCCCATACTGCATCCCTTACTGTAGCCCTACACCCCCATACTGCATCCCTGACTTTAGCCTTACACCCCATACTGCTTCCCTGACTGTAGCCTTATACCCCCATACTGCATCCCTTACTGTAGCCTTACACCCCCATACTGCATCCCTGACTGTAGCCTTACACCCCCATACTGCATCCATTCCCTTACTGTAGCCTTACACCCCCATACTGCATCCCTGACTGTAGCCTTACACCCTATACTGCTTCCCTGACTGTAGCCTTACACCCCATACTGCATCCCTGACTGTAGCCTTACACCCCATACTGCATCCCTGACTGTAGCCTTACACCCCATACTGCATCCCTGACTGTAGTCTTATACCCCATACTGCTTCCCTGACTGTAGCCTTATACCCCATACTGCATACCTTACTGTAGCCCTACACCCCCATACTGCATCCCTGACTGTCGCCTTACACCCCATACTGCATCCCTGACTGTAGCCTTACACCCCATACTGCATCCCTGACTGTAGTCTTACACCCCTAAACACTGCATCCCTGACTGTAGCCTTACTCCCCTAAACACTGCATCCCTGACTGTAGCTTTACACCCCATACTGCATCCCTGACTATAGCCTTACACCCCTAAACACTGCATTCCTTACTGTAGCCTAACACCCCATACTGCATCCCTTACTGTAGCCTTACACCTCATACTGCATCGCTGACTGTAGTCTTACACCCCTAAACACTGCATCCCTGACTGTAGCCTTACACCCCTAAACACTGCATCCCTGACTGTAGCCTTACACCCCTAAACACTGCATCCCTGACTGTAGCCTTACACCCCTAAACACTGCATCCTTTACTGTAGCCTTACGCCCCATACTGAATCCCTGACTGTAGCCTTACACCCCATACCTCATCCCTGACTGTAGTCTTACACCCCTAAACACTGCATCCCTGACTGTAGCTTTACACCCCTAAACACTGTAGCCTTAAACCCCATACTGCATCCCTGACTAGCCTTACACCCACATACTGCATCCCTGACTGTAGCCTTACACCCCTAAACACTGCATCCCTGACTGTAGCCTAACACCCCATACTGCATCCCTGACTGTAGCCTTACACCCCATACTGCAACCCTGACTTTAGCCTTATACCCCATACTGCATCCCTTACTGTAGCCTTATACCCCCATACTGCATCCCTGACTGTAGCCTTACACCCCCATACTGCAACCCTGACTTTAGCCTTATACCCCATACTGCATCCCACACTGTAGCCTTACACCATACTGCATCCCTTACTGTAGCCTTATACCCCCATACTGCAACCCTGACTGTAGCCTTTTACCCCATACTGCATCCCTTACTGTAGCCTTACTCCCCCATACTGCAACCCTGACTGTAGTCTTATACCCCATACTGCATCCCTGACTGTAGCCTTACACCCCATACTGCTTCCCTGACTAGCTTTACACCCCATACTGCTTCCCTGACTGTAGCCTTACACCACATACTGCATCCCTGATTGTAGCCTTACTCCCCATACTGCATCCCTGACTGTCGCCTTACACCCCATACTGCATCCCTGACTGTAGCCTTACACCCCATACTGCATCCCTGACTGTAGTCTTACACCCCTAAACACTGCATCCCTGACTGTAGCCTTACTCCCCTAAACACTGCATCCCTGACTGTAGCTTTACACCCCATACTGCATCCCTGACTATAGCCTTACACCCCTAAACACTGCATTCCTTACTGTAGCCTAACACCCCATACTGCATCCCTTACTGTAGCCTTACACCTCATACTGCATCGCTGACTGTAGTCTTACACCCCTAAACACTGCATTCCTTACTGTAGCCTAACACCCCATACTGCATCCCTTACTGTAGCCTTACACCTCATACTGCATCGCTGACTGTAGTCTTACACCCCTAAACACTGCATCCCTGACTGTAGCCTTACACCCCTAAACACTGCATCCCTGACTGTAGCCTTACACCCATAAACACTGCATCCCTGACTGTAGCCTTACACTCCTAAACACTGCATCCCTTACTGTAGCCTTACGCCCCATACTGAATCCCTGACTGTAGCCTTACACCCCATACCTCATCCCTGACTGTAGTCTTACACCCCTAAACACTGCATCCCTGACTGTAGCTTTACACCCCTAAACACTGTAGCCTTAAACCCCATACTGCAATCCTGACTAGCCTTACACCCACATACTGCATCCCTGACTGTAGCCTTACACCCCTAAACACTGCATCCCTGACTGTAGCCTAACACCCCATACTGCATCCCTGACTGTAGCCTTACACCCCATACTGCAACCCTGACTGTATCCTTATACCCCATACTGCATCCCTTACTGTAGCCTTATACCCCCATACTGCATCCCTGACTGTAGCCTTACACCCCCATACTGCAACCCTGACTTTAGCCTTATACCCCATACTGCATCCCACACTGTAGCCTTACACCATACTGCATCCCTTACTGTAGCCTTATACCCCCATACTGCAACCCTGACTGCAGCCTTACACCCCTATACTGCAACCCTGACTGTAGTCTTATACCCCATACTGCATCCCTGACTGTAGCCTTACACCCTATACTGCTTCCCTGACTGTAGCCTTACACCCCATACTGCATCCCTTACTGTAGCCTTACACCCCATACTGCTTCCCTGACTGTAGCCTTACACCCCCATACTGCATCCCTGACTGTAGCCTTACACCCCATACTGCATCCCTGACTGTAGCCTTACACCCCATACTGCATCCCTGACTGTAGTCTTACACCCCATACTGCTTCCCTGACTGTAGCCTTATACCCCATACTGCATACCTTACTGTAGCCCTACACCCCCATACTGCATCCCTGACTGTCGCCTTACACCCCATACTGCATCCCTGACTGTAGCCTTACACCCCATACTGCATCCCTGACTGTAGTCTTACACCCCTAAACACTGCATCCCTGACTGTAGCCTTACTCCCCTAAACACTGCATCCCTGACTGTAGCTTTACACCCCATACTGCATCCCTGACTATAGCCTTACACCCCTAAACACTGCATTCCTTACTGTAGCCTAACACCCCATACTGCATCCCTTACTGTAGCCTTACACCTCATACTGCATCGCTGACTGTAGTCTTACACCCCTAAACACTGCATCCCTGACTGTAGCCTTACACCCCTAAACACTGCATCCCTGACTGTAGCCTTACACCCCTAAACACTGCATCCCTGACTGTAGCCTTACACCCCTAAACACTGCATCCTTTACTGTAGCCTTACGCCCCATACTGAATCCCTGACTGTAGCCTTACACCCCATACCTCATCCCTGACTGTAGTCTTACACCCCTAAACACTGCATCCCTGACTGTAGCTTTACACCCCTAAACACTGTAGCCTTAAACCCCATACTGCATCCCTGACTAGCCTTACACCCACATACTGCATCCCTGACTGTAGCCTTACACCCCTAAACACTGCATCCCTGACTGTAGCCTAACACCCCATACTGCATCCCTGACTGTAGCCTTACACCCCATACTGCAACCCTGACTTTAGCCTTATACCCCATACTGCATCCCTTACTGTAGCCTTATACCCCCATACTGCATCCCTGACTGTAGCCTTACACCCCCATACTGCAACCCTGACTTTAGCCTTATACCCCATACTGCATCCCACACTGTAGCCTTACACCATACTGCATCCCTTACTGTAGCCTTATACCCCCATACTGCAACCCTGACTGTAGCCTTTTACCCCATACTGCATCCCTTACTGTAGCCTTACTCCCCCATACTGCAACCCTGACTGTAGTCTTATACCCCATACTGCATCCCTGACAGTAGCCTTACACCCCATACTGCTTCCCTGACTAGCTTTACACCCCATACTGCTTCCCTGACTGTAGCCTTACACCACATACTGCATCCCTGATTGTAGCCTTACTCCCCATACTGCATCCCTGACTGTAGTCTTACACCCCATACTGCATCCCTGACTGTAGTCTTACACCCCTAAACACTGCATCACTGACTGTAGCTTTACACCCCATACTGCATCCCTGACTGTAGCCTTACACCCCTAAACACTGCATTCCTTACTGTAGCCTAACACCCCATACTGCATCCCTTACTGTAGCCTTACACCACATACTGCATCCCTGATTGTAGCCTTACTCCCCATACTGCATCCCTGACTGTAGTCTTACACCCCATACTGCATCCCTGACTGTAGTCTTACACCCCTAAACACTGCATCCCTGACTGTAGCCTTACACCCCTAAACACTGCATCCCTGACTGTAGCCTTACACCCATAAACACTGCATCCCTGACTGTAGCCTTACACTCCTAAACACTGCATCCCTTACTGTAGCCTTACGCCCCATACTGAATCCCTGACTGTAGCCTTACACCCCATACCTCATCCCTGACTGTAGTCTTACACCCCTAAACACTGCATCCCTGACTGTAGCTTTACACCCCTAAACACTGTAGCCTTAAACCCTATACTGCAATCCTGACTAGCCTTACACCCACATACTGCATCCCTGACTGTAGCCTTACACCCCTAAACACTGCATCCCTGACTGTAGCCTAACACCCCATACTGCATCCCTGACTGTAGCCTTACACCCCATACTGCAACCCTGACTGTATCCTTATACCCCATACTGCATCCCTTACTGTAGCCTTATACCCCCATACTGCATCCCTGACTGTAGCCTTACACCCCCATACTGCAACCCTGACTTTAGCCTTATACCCCATACTGCATCCCACACTGTAGCCTTACACCATACTGCATCCCTTACTGTAGCCTTATACCCCCATACTGCAACCCTGACTGCAGCCTTACACCCCTATACTGCAACCCTGACTGTAGTCTTATACCCCATACTGCATCCCTGACTGTAGCCTTACACCCCATACTGCTTCCCTGACTACCTTTACACCCCATACTGCTTCCCTGACTGTAGCCTTACACCACATACTGCATCCCTGATTGTAGCCTTACTCCCCATACTGCATCCCTGACTGTAGTCTTACACCCCATACTGCATCCCTGACTGTAGCCTTACACCCCATACTGCATCCCTGACTGTAGTCTTACACCCCATACTGCTTCCCTGACTGTAGCCTTATACCCCATACTGCATACCTTACTGTAGCCCTACACCCCCATACTGCATCCCTGACTGTCGCCTTACACCCCATACTGCATCCCTGACTGTAGTCTTACACCCCTAAACACTGCATCCCTGACTGTAGCCTTACTCCCCTAAACACTGCATCCCTGACTGTAGCTTTACACCCCATACTGCATCCCTGACTATAGCCTTACACCCCTAAACACTGCATTCCTTACTGTAGCCTAACACCCCATACTGCATCCCTTACTGTAGCCTTACACCTCATACTGCATCGCTGACTGTAGTCTTACACCCCTAAACACTGCATCCCTGACTGTAGCCTTACACCCCTAAACACTGCATCCCTGACTGTAGCCTTACACCCCTAAACACTGCATCCCTGACTGTAGCCTTACACCCCTAAACACTGCATCCTTTACTGTAGCCTTACGCCCCATACTGAATCCCTGACTGTAGCCTTACACCCCATACCTCATCCCTGACTGTAGTCTTACACCCCTAAACACTGCATCCCTGACTGTAGCTTTACACCCCTAAACACTGTAGCCTTAAACCCCATACTGCATCCCTGACTAGCCTTACACCCACATACTGCATCCCTGACTGTAGCCTTACACCCCTAAACACTGCATCCCTGACTGTAGCCTAACACCCCATACTGCATCCCTGACTGTAGCCTTACACCCCATACTGCAACCCTGACTTTAGCCTTATACCCCATACTGCATCCCTTACTGTAGCCTTATACCCCCATACTGCATCCCTGACTGTAGCCTTACACCCCCATACTGCAACCCTGACTTTAGCCTTATACCCCATACTGCATCCCACACTGTAGCCTTACACCATACTGCATCCCTTACTGTAGCCTTATACCCCCATACTGCAACCCTGACTGTAGCCTTTTACCCCATACTGCATCCCTTACTGTAGCCTTACTCCCCCATACTGCAACCCTGACTGTAGTCTTATACCCCATACTGCATCCCTGACTGTAGCCTTACACCCCATACTGCTTCCCTGACTAGCTTTACACCCCATACTGCTTCCCTGACTGTAGCCTTACACCACATACTGCATCCCTGATTGTAGCCTTACTCCCCATACTGCATCCCTGACTGTAGTCTTACACCCCATACTGCATCCCTGACTGTAGTCTTACACCCCTAAACACTGCATCCCTGACTGTAGCCTTACACCCCTAAACACTGCATCCCTGACTGTAGCCTTACACCCCTAAACACTGCATTCCTTACTGTAGCCTAACACCCCATACTGCATCCCTTACTGTAGCCTTACACCTCATACTGCATCGCTGACTGTAGTCTTACACCCCTAAACACTGCATCCCTGACTGTAGCCTTACACCCCTAAACACTGCATCCCTGACTGTAGCCTTACACCCATAAACACTGCATCCCTGACTGTAGCCTTACACTCCTAAACACTGCATCCCTTACTGTAGCCTTACGCCCCATACTGAATCCCTGACTGTAGCCTTACACCCCATACCTCATCCCTGACTGTAGTCTTACACCCCTAAACACTGCATCCCTGACTGTAGCTTTACACCCCTAAACACTGTAGCCTTAAACCCCATACTGCAATCCTGACTAGCCTTACACCCACATACTGCATCCCTGACTGTAGCCTTACACCCCTAAACACTGCATCCCTGACTGTAGCCTAACACCCCATACTGCATCCCTAACTGTAGCCTTACACCCCATACTGCAACCCTGACTGTATCCTTATACCCCATACTGCATCCCTTACTGTAGCCTTATACCCCCATACTGCATCCCTGACTGTAGCCTTACACACCCATACTGCAACCCTGACTTTAGCCTTATACCCCATACTGCATCCCACACTGTAGCCTTACACCATACTGCATCCCTTACTGTAGCCTTATACCCCCATACTGCAACCCTGACTGCAGCCTTACACCCCTATACTGCAACCCTGACTGTAGTCTTATACCCCATACTGCATCCCTGACTGTAGCCTTACACCCCATACTGCTTCCCTGACTAGCTTTACACCCCATACTGCTTCCCTGACTGTAGCCTTACACCACATACTGCATCCCTGATTGTAGCCTTACTCCCCATACTGCATCCCTGACTGTAGTCTTACACACCATACTGCATCCCTGACTGTAGTCTTACACCCCTAAACACTGCATCCCTGACTGTAGCCTTACACCCCTAAACACTGCATCCCTGATTGTAGCCTTACACCCCTAAACACTGCATCCCTGACTGTAGCCTAACACCCCATACTGCATCCCTGACTGTAGCCTTACACCCCATACTGCAACCCTGACTTTAGCCTTATACCCCATACTGCATCCCTTACTGTAGCCTTATACCCCCATACTGCATCCCTGACTGTAGCCTTACACCCCCATACTGCAACCCTGACTTTAGCCTTATACCCCATACAGCATCCCACACTGTAGCCTTACACCATACTGCATCCCTTACTGTAGCCTTATACCCCCATACTGCAACCCTGACTGTAGCCTTTTACCCCATACTGCATCCCTTACTGTAGCCTTACTCCCCCATACTGCAACCCTGACTGTAGTCTTATACCCCATACTGCATCCCTGACTGTAGCCTTACACCCCATACTGCTTCCCTGACTAGCTTTACACCCCATACTGCTTCCCTGACTGTAGCCTTACACCACATACTGCATCCCTGATTGTAGCCTTACTCCCCATACTGCATCCCTGACTGTAGTCTTACACCCCATACTGCATCCCTGACCAGGGCCGGCTCTAGGCATGTTCGAATAGAGCGGCCGCGCAGGGCGCCACCCTTAATGGGCGCCGCGCGCTGGCGCCGCCATATTCGAAGCGAGCCGGCCCTGTGTGTGTGTGCAGCGCGTTGTCCCCGCCGTCCGTGTGTGCGGCGTGCGCTGCGCGGCGCCGGTGTCTAACGTCAGACGCCGGCGCCGCGCATAGCGCACACAAGTGGCCGCCCGCCCACCGGCACTCGGATCCTCACTCTCCCGCCCGCCAGCACTCACGCCAGCACTCCTCCTCCCTCTCTCAGACTCAGCGCCTCAGGTATTTGGTGTGGTGGGGTGGGGTGGGGGGGTCAAACATTTATGGATCGCACTGTGGGGGCATTTATCTGGCACACTGGGGGCATATCTGGCTCTGTGGGGGCATTTCTGGCACTGTGGGGGGCATATCTGGCTCATTGGGGGCATATCTGGCTCACTGGGGGCATATCTGGCTCTGTGGGGGCATTTATCTGGCCCTGTGTGGGGGCATTTCTGGCAATGTGGGGGCATTTCTGGCACCGTGGGGGCATATCTGGCACACTGGGGGGATTATCTGGCACACTGGGGGGATTATCTGGCACACTGGGGGCATATCTGGCACACTGGGGGCATATCTGGCTCTGTGGGGGCATTTCTGGCACTGTGGGGGGCATATCTGGCTCATTGGGGGCATATCTGGCACACTGGGGGCATATCTGGCACACTGGGGGCATATCTGGCTCTACTGGGGGCATATCTGGCACACTGGGGGCATATCTGGCACACTGGGGGCATATCTGGCACACTGGGGGCATATCTGGCTCTGTGGGGGCATTTCTGGCACTGTGGGGGGCATATCTGGCTCATTGGGGCATATCTGGCACACTGGGGGCATATCTGGCACACTGGGGGCATATCTGGCTATGTGGGGGCATTTATCTGGCCCTGTGTGGGGGCATTTCTGGCAATGTGGGGGCATTTCTGGCACACTGGGGGGATTATCTGGCACACTGGGGGGATTATCTGGCACACTGGGGGCATATCTGGCACACTGGGGGCATATCTGGCACACTGGGGGCATATCTGGCACACTGGGGGCATATCTGGCTCTGTGGGGGCATTTATCTGGCCCTGTGTGGGGGCATTTCTGGCACCGTGGGGGCATATCTGGCACACTGGGGGGATTATCTGGCACACTGGGGGGATTATCTGGCACACTGGGGGGATTATCTGGCACACTGGGGGCATATCTGGCACACTGGGGGCATATCTGGCACACTGGGGGCATATCTGGCACACTGGGGGCATATCTGGCTCTGTGGGGGCATTTATCTGGCCCTGTGTGGGGGCATTTCTGGCAATGTGGGGGCATTTATGGCAATGTGGGGGCATTTCTGGCACGCTGGGGGGATTATCTGGCACACTGGGGGGATTATCTAGCACACTGGGGGGATTATCTGGCACACTGGGGGGATTATATGGCACACTGGGGGGATTATCTGGCACACTGGGGGCATTTCTGGCACACTGGGGGCATATCTGGCACACTGGGGGCATATCTGGCACACTGGGGGCATATCTGGCTCTGTGGGGGCATTTATCTGGCCCTGTGTGGGGGCATATCTGGCACACTGGGGGCATATCTGGCACACTGGGGGCATATCTGGCACACTGGGGGCATATCTGGCACACTGGGGGCATATCTGGCTCTGTGGGGGCATTTATCTGGCCCTGTGTGGGCATATCTGGCACTGTGGGGGCATATCTGGCTCTGTGTGGGGGCATTTATCTGGCCCTGTGTGGGGGCATTTATCTGGCCCTGTGTGGGGGCATTTATCTGGCCCTGTGTGGGGGCATTTATCTGGC
Source organism: Pseudophryne corroboree (assembly GCF_028390025.1). Taxonomy (NCBI): domain Eukaryota; kingdom Metazoa; phylum Chordata; class Amphibia; order Anura; family Myobatrachidae; genus Pseudophryne; species Pseudophryne corroboree. Next base: position 93,932,553 of record NC_086450.1, on the reverse strand, counting down.
CCTGTGTGGGGGCATTTATCTGGCCCTGTGTGGGGGCATTTATCTGGCCCTGTGTGGGGGCATTTCTGGGACTGTGGGGGCATTTCTGGCACTGTGGGGGCATTTCTGGCATTTCTGGCACTGTGGGGGCATTTCTGGAACTGTGGGGGCATTTCTGGCACTGTGGGGGCACTTATGCATCTGGCAATGTGGGCATTTATGTATCTGGCACTGGGGGCATATCTAGCCCTGTGGGGGCATATCTGGCTCTGTGGGGGCATTTATCTGGCCCTGTGTGGGGGCATATCTGGCTCTGTGAAGGCATTTATCTGGCCCTGTGTGGGGGCATTTATCTGGCCCTGTGTGGGGGCATTTATCTGGCCCTGTGTGGGGGCATTTATCTGGCCCTGTGTGGGGGCATTTCTGGGACTGTGGGGGCATTTCTGGCAATGTGGGGGCATTTCTGGAACTGTTGGGGCATTTCTGGCACTGTGGGGGGCATATCTGGCACTGTGGGGGCACTTATGCATCTGGCAATGTGGGCATTTATGTATCTGGCACTGGGGGCATATCTAGCCCTGTGGGGGCATATCTGGCACTGTGGGGGCAATTTTATATATGGCACTGTGGGGACATATCTGGCACTGTGTGGGCATTTTTATATCTGGCACTGTGGGGGCACTTATGTATCTGGCACTGTGGGGGCACTTATGTATCTGGCACTGTGGGGGCATTTATGTATCTGGCACTGTGGGGGGCATATCTACACTGTGGAGGCATTTATGTATCTGGCACTTTGGGGGCATTTATGTATCTGAACTGTGGGTGCATATCTGGCACTGTGTGGCCATTTATGTAGCTGGCACTGCTGGGGGGCATGTCACGTGTAGCTGGCACTGCTGGGGGGCATGTCACGTGTAGCTGGCACTGCTGGGGGGCATGTCACGTGTAGCTGGCACTGCTGGGGGGCATGTCATGTAGTGTTCCCGCTAGGCGTCTGTGGCTAGGCAATGTGTCTCAGTGCTCTCCCTGGTGCAATGTGTCTCAGTGCTGTGCCTGACGCAAAGTGTATAGGAGGTTCTACCTGGTGCAGTGTGTATTAGCTGCACTACTGTGTGGTGTAATGCAAATTGCCACTATTATGTGGCCACGTACCTTCCTCACGAAGTAACTCCCCTTAATTTTTGCTGCGCGCCTTCGGCGCGCACTGTCCATTCTTTGGCATATAGGTATGGGAACAACAAGCAGTATGTACATCATTTTGCCCTCCTAACTTAAAAAAGTGCCCTCCCTGTGATCAGCACCATGCCCTAAAAAGTGAACACTATCATGTGTAGCTGGCACTGCTGGGGGGCATGTCATGTGTAGCTGGCACTGCTGCGGGGCATGTCATGTGTAGCTGGCTAGCTGGCACTGCTGCTGGGCATGTCATGTGTAGCTGGCTAGCTGGCACTGCTGCGGGGCATGTCATGTGCAGCTGGCACTGCTGCGGGGCATGTCATGTCTATCTGGCACTGCACATTATGTGTATCTGGCACTATACTGGAGACATTGTGTGTAAGGAACACTACTGTGGCTATGTGTAAGGCGGCTAATTGTGTGAAAATGTGTTTATAGTTTGATGATATGAAGTTATGAGGCCACGCCCACTTTTCCAGAGGCCACACCCACTTTTCCGAGAGCGCGCATGGGGGGGGGGGGCGCTTTTACATTTTCTCGCTCAGGGTGCTAGTAGGCCTGGAGCCGGCCCTGTCCCTGACTGTAGTCTTACACCCCTAAACACTGCATCACTGACTGTAGCTTTACACCCCATACTGCATCCCTGACTGTAGCCTTACACCCCTAAACACTGCATGCCTTACTGTAGCCTAACACCCCATACTGCATCCCTTACTGTAGCCTTACACCTCATACTGCATTGCTGACTGTAGTCTTACACCCCTAAACACTGCATCCCTGACTGTAGCCTTACACCCCTAAACACTGCATCCCTGACTGTAGCCTTACACCCATAAACACTGCATCCCTGACTGTAGCCTTACACTCCTAAACACTGCATCCCTTACTGTAGCCTTACGCCCCATACTGAATCCCTGACTGTAGCCTTACACCCCATACCTCATCCCTGACTGTAGTCTTACACCCCTAAACACTGCATCCCTGACTGTAGCTTTACACCCCTAAACACTGTAGCCTTAAACCCCATACTGCATCCCTGACTAGCCTTACACCCACATACTGCATCCCTGACTGTAGCCTTACACCCCTAAACACTGCATCCCTGACTGTAGCCTAACACCCCATACTGCATCCCTGACTGTAGCCTTACACCCCATACTGCAACCCTGACTGTATCCTTATACCCCATACTGCATCCCTTACTGTAGCCTTATACCCCCATACTGCATCCCTGACTGTAGCCTTACACCCCCATACTGCAACCCTGACTTTAGCCTTATACCCCATACTGCATCCCACACTGTAGCCTTACACCATACTGCATGCCTTACTGTAGCCTTATACCCCCATACTGCAACCCTGACTGCAGCCTTACACCCCTATACTGCAACCCTGACTGTAGTCTTATACCCCATACTGCATCCCTGACTGTAGCCTTACACCCCATACTGCTTCCCTGACTAGCTTTACACCCCATACTGCTTCCCTGACTGTAGCCTTACACCACATACTGCATCCCTGATTGTAGCCTTACTCCCCATACTGCATCCCTGACTGTAGTCTTACACCCCATACTGCATCCCTGACTGTAGTCTTACACCCCTAAACACTGCATCACTGACTGTAGCTTTACACCCCATACTGCATCCCTGACTGTAGCCTTACACCCCTAAACACTGCATCCCTGATTGTAGCCTTACACCCCTAAACACTGCATCCCTGACTGTAGCTTTACACCCCATACTGTATCCCTGACTGTAGCCTTAAACACCATACTGCATCCCTGACTGTAGCCTTACACCCCCATACTGCATCCCTGACTGTAGTCTTACACCCCATACTGCATCCCTGACTGTAGTCTTACACCCCTAAACACTGCATCACTGACTGTAGCTTTACACCCCATACTGCATCCCTGACTGTAGCCTTACACCCCTAAACACTGCATCCCTGACTGTAGCTTTACACCCCATACTGTATCCCTGACTGTAGCCTTAAACACCATACCGCATCCCTGACTGTAGCCTTATACCTCATACTGCATCCCTGACTGTAGCCTTATACCTCATACTGCATCCCTGACTGTAGCCTTATACCTCATACTGCATCCCTGACTGTAGCCTTACACCCCATACTGCATCGCTCACTGTAGTCTTACACCCCTAAACACTGCATCCCTGACTGTAGCCTTATACCTCATACTGCATCCCTGACTGTAGCCTTACACCCCATACTGAATCCCTGACTGTAGCCTTACACCCCATACCTCATCCCTGACTAGTCTTACACCCCTAAACACTGCATCCCTGACTGTAGCCTTAAAACCCATACTGAATCCCTGACTGTAGCCTTACACCCCATACCTCATCCCTGACTAGTCTTACACCCCTAAACACTGCATCCCTGTCTGTAGCTTTACACCCCTAAACACTGTAGCCTTAAACCCCATACTGCATCCCTGACTAGCCTTACACCCACATACTGCATCCCTGACTGTAGCCTTACACCCCTAAACACTGCATCCCTGACTGTAGCCTAACACCCCATACTGCATCCCTGACTGTAGCCTTACACCTCATACTGCATCCCTGACTGTAGCCTTACACCCCCATACTGCATCCCTTACTGTAGCCTTACACCCCATACTGCATCCCTTACTGTAGCCTTACTCCCCCATACTGCAACCCTGACTGTAGTCTTATACCCCATACTGCATCCCTGACTGTAGCCTTACACCCCATACTGCTTCCCTGACTAGCTTTACACCCCATACTGCTTCCCTGACTGTAGCCTTACACCACATACTGCATCCCTGATTGTAGCCTTACTCCCCATACTGCATCCCTGACTGTAGTCTTACACCCCATACTGCATCCCTGACTGTAGTCTTACACCCCTAAACACTGCATCCCTGATTGTAGCCTTACACCCCTAAACACTGCATCCCTGACTGTAGCTTTACACCCCATACTGTATCCCTGACTGTAGCCTTAAACACCATACTGCATCCCTGACTGTAGCCTTACACCCCCATACTGCATCCCTGACTGTAGCCTTACACCCCCATACTGCATCGCTGACTGTAGTCTTACACCCCATACTGCATCCCTGATTGTAGCCTTACTCCCCATACTGCATCCCTGACTGTAGTCTTACACCCCTAAACACTGTAGCCTTAAACCCCATACTGCAATCCTGACTAGCCTTACACCCACATACTGCATCCCTGACTGTAGCCTTACACCCCTAAACACTGCATCCCTGACTGTAGCCTAACACCCCATACTGCATCCCTGACTGTAGCCTTACACCCCATACTGCAACCCTGACTGTATCCTTATACCCCATACTGCATCCCTTACTGTAGCCTTATACCCCCATACTGCATCCCTGACTGTAGCCTTACACCCCCATACTGCAACCCTGACTTTAGCCTTATACCCCATACTGCATCCCACACTGTAGCCTTACACCATACTGCATCCCTTACTGTAGCCTTATACCCCCATACTGCAACCCTGACTGCAGCCTTACACCCCTATACTGCAACCCTGACTGTAGTCTTATACCCCATACTGCATCCCTGACTGTAGCCTTACACCCTATACTGCTTCCCTGACTGTAGCCTTACACCCCATACTGCATCCCTTACTGTAGCCTTACACCCCATACTGCTTCCCTGACTGTAGCCTTACACCCCCATACTGCATCCCTGACTGTAGCCTTACACCCCATACTGCATCCCTGACTGTAGCCTTACACCCCATACTGCATCCCTGACTGTAGTCTTACACCCCATACTGCTTCCCTGACTGTAGCCTTATACCCCATACTGCATACCTTACTGTAGCCCTACACCCCCATACTGCATCCCTGACTGTCGCCTTACACCCCATACTGCATCCCTGACTGTAGCCTTACACCCCATACTGCATCCCTGACTGTAGTCTTACACCCCTAAACACTGCATCCCTGACTGTAGCCTTACTCCCCTAAACACTGCATCCCTGACTGTAGCTTTACACCCCATACTGCATCCCTGACTATAGCCTTACACCCCTAAACACTGCATTCCTTACTGTAGCCTAACACCCCATACTGCATCCCTTACTGTAGCCTTACACCTCATACTGCATCGCTGACTGTAGTCTTACACCCCTAAACACTGCATCCCTGACTGTAGCCTTACACCCCTAAACACTGCATCCCTGACTGTAGCCTTACACCCCTAAACACTGCATCCCTGACTGTAGCCTTACACCCCTAAACACTGCATCCTTTACTGTAGCCTTACGCCCCATACTGAATCCCTGACTGTAGCCTTACACCCCATACCTCATCCCTGACTGTAGTCTTACACCCCTAAACACTGCATCCCTGACTGTAGCTTTACACCCCTAAACACTGTAGCCTTAAACCCCATACTGCATCCCTGACTAGCCTTACACCCACATACTGCATCCCTGACTGTAGCCTTACACCCCTAAACACTGCATCCCTGACTGTAGCCTAACACCCCATACTGCATCCCTGACTGTAGCCTTACACCCCATACTGCAACCCTGACTTTAGCCTTATACCCCATACTGCATCCCTTACTGTAGCCTTATACCCCCATACTGCATCCCTGACTGTAGCCTTACACCCCCATACTGCAACCCTGACTTTAGCCTTATACCCCATACTGCATCCCACACTGTAGCCTTACACCATACTGCATCCCTTACTGTAGCCTTATACCCCCATACTGCAACCCTGACTGTAGCCTTTTACCCCATACTGCATCCCTTACTGTAGCCTTACTCCCCCATACTGCAACCCTGACTGTAGTCTTATACCCCATACTGCATCCCTGACAGTAGCCTTACACCCCATACTGCTTCCCTGACTAGCTTTACACCCCATACTGCTTCCCTGACTGTAGCCTTACACCACATACTGCATCCCTGATTGTAGCCTTACTCCCCATACTGCATCCCTGACTGTAGTCTTACACCCCATACTGCATCCCTGACTGTAGTCTTACACCCCTAAACACTGCATCACTGACTGTAGCTTTACACCCCATACTGCATCCCTGACTGTAGCCTTACACCCCTAAACACTGCATTCCTTACTGTAGCCTAACACCCCATACTGCATCCCTTACTGTAGCCTTACACCACATACTGCATCCCTGATTGTAGCCTTACTCCCCATACTGCATCCCTGACTGTAGTCTTACACCCCATACTGCATCCCTGACTGTAGTCTTACACCCCTAAACACTGCATCCCTGACTGTAGCCTTACACCCCTAAACACTGCATCCCTGACTGTAGCCTTACACCCATAAACACTGCATCCCTGACTGTAGCCTTACACTCCTAAACACTGCATCCCTTACTGTAGCCTTACGCCCCATACTGAATCCCTGACTGTAGCCTTACACCCCATACCTCATCCCTGACTGTAGTCTTACACCCCTAAACACTGCATCCCTGACTGTAGCTTTACACCCCTAAACACTGTAGCCTTAAACCCTATACTGCAATCCTGACTAGCCTTACACCCACATACTGCATCCCTGACTGTAGCCTTACACCCCTAAACACTGCATCCCTGACTGTAGCCTAACACCCCATACTGCATCCCTGACTGTAGCCTTACACCCCATACTGCAACCCTGACTGTATCCTTATACCCCATACTGCATCCCTTACTGTAGCCTTATACCCCCATACTGCATCCCTGACTGTAGCCTTACACCCCCATACTGCAACCCTGACTTTAGCCTTATACCCCATACTGCATCCCACACTGTAGCCTTACACCATACTGCATCCCTTACTGTAGCCTTATACCCCCATACTGCAACCCTGACTGCAGCCTTACACCCCTATACTGCAACCCTGACTGTAGTCTTATACCCCATACTGCATCCCTGACTGTAGCCTTACACCCCATACTGCTTCCCTGACTACCTTTACACCCCATACTGCTTCCCTGACTGTAGCCTTACACCACATACTGCATCCCTGATTGTAGCCTTACTCCCCATACTGCATCCCTGACTGTAGTCTTACACCCCATACTGCATCCCTGACTGTAGCCTTACACCCCATACTGCATCCCTGACTGTAGTCTTACACCCCATACTGCTTCCCTGACTGTAGCCTTATACCCCATACTGCATACCTTACTGTAGCCCTACACCCCCATACTGCATCCCTGACTGTCGCCTTACACCCCATACTGCATCCCTGACTGTAGTCTTACACCCCTAAACACTGCATCCCTGACTGTAGCCTTACTCCCCTAAACACTGCATCCCTGACTGTAGCTTTACACCCCATACTGCATCCCTGACTATAGCCTTACACCCCTAAACACTGCATTCCTTACTGTAGCCTAACACCCCATACTGCATCCCTTACTGTAGCCTTACACCTCATACTGCATCGCTGACTGTAGTCTTACACCCCTAAACACTGCATCCCTGACTGTAGCCTTACACCCCTAAACACTGCATCCCTGACTGTAGCCTTACACCCCTAAACACTGCATCCCTGACTGTAGCCTTACACCCCTAAACACTGCATCCTTTACTGTAGCCTTACGCCCCATACTGAATCCCTGACTGTAGCCTTACACCCCATACCTCATCCCTGACTGTAGTCTTACACCCCTAAACACTGCATCCCTGACTGTAGCTTTACACCCCTAAACACTGTAGCCTTAAACCCCATACTGCATCCCTGACTAGCCTTACACCCACATACTGCATCCCTGACTGTAGCCTTACACCCCTAAACACTGCATCCCTGACTGTAGCCTAACACCCCATACTGCATCCCTGACTGTAGCCTTACACCCCATACTGCAACCCTGACTTTAGCCTTATACCCCATACTGCATCCCTTACTGTAGCCTTATACCCCCATACTGCATCCCTGACTGTAGCCTTACACCCCCATACTGCAACCCTGACTTTAGCCTTATACCCCATACTGCATCCCACACTGTAGCCTTACACCATACTGCATCCCTTACTGTAGCCTTATACCCCCATACTGCAACCCTGACTGTAGCCTTTTACCCCATACTGCATCCCTTACTGTAGCCTTACTCCCCCATACTGCAACCCTGACTGTAGTCTTATACCCCATACTGCATCCCTGACTGTAGCCTTACACCCCATACTGCTTCCCTGACTAGCTTTACACCCCATACTGCTTCCCTGACTGTAGCCTTACACCACATACTGCATCCCTGATTGTAGCCTTACTCCCCATACTGCATCCCTGACTGTAGTCTTACACCCCATACTGCATCCCTGACTGTAGTCTTACACCCCTAAACACTGCATCCCTGACTGTAGCCTTACACCCCTAAACACTGCATCCCTGACTGTAGCCTTACACCCCTAAACACTGCATTCCTTACTGTAGCCTAACACCCCATACTGCATCCCTTACTGTAGCCTTACACCTCATACTGCATCGCTGACTGTAGTCTTACACCCCTAAACACTGCATCCCTGACTGTAGCCTTACACCCCTAAACACTGCATCCCTGACTGTAGCCTTACACCCATAAACACTGCATCCCTGACTGTAGCCTTACACTCCTAAACACTGCATCCCTTACTGTAGCCTTACGCCCCATACTGAATCCCTGACTGTAGCCTTACACCCCATACCTCATCCCTGACTGTAGTCTTACACCCCTAAACACTGCATCCCTGACTGTAGCTTTACACCCCTAAACACTGTAGCCTTAAACCCCATACTGCAATCCTGACTAGCCTTACACCCACATACTGCATCCCTGACTGTAGCCTTACACCCCTAAACACTGCATCCCTGACTGTAGCCTAACACCCCATACTGCATCCCTAACTGTAGCCTTACACCCCATACTGCAACCCTGACTGTATCCTTATACCCCATACTGCATCCCTTACTGTAGCCTTATACCCCCATACTGCATCCCTGACTGTAGCCTTACACACCCATACTGCAACCCTGACTTTAGCCTTATACCCCATACTGCATCCCACACTGTAGCCTTACACCATACTGCATCCCTTACTGTAGCCTTATACCCCCATACTGCAACCCTGACTGCAGCCTTACACCCCTATACTGCAACCCTGACTGTAGTCTTATACCCCATACTGCATCCCTGACTGTAGCCTTACACCCCATACTGCTTCCCTGACTAGCTTTACACCCCATACTGCTTCCCTGACTGTAGCCTTACACCACATACTGCATCCCTGATTGTAGCCTTACTCCCCATACTGCATCCCTGACTGTAGTCTTACACCCCATACTGCATCCCTGACTGTAGTCTTACACCCCTAAACACTGCATCCCTGACTGTAGCCTTACACCCCTAAACACTGCATCCCTGATTGTAGCCTTACACCCCTAAACACTGCATCCCTGACTGTAGCCTAACACCCCATACTGCATCCCTGACTGTAGCCTTACACCCCATACTGCAACCCTGACTTTAGCCTTATACCCCATACTGCATCCCTTACTGTAGCCTTATACCCCCATACTGCATCCCTGACTGTAGCCTTACACCCCCATACTGCAACCCTGACTTTAGCCTTATACCCCATACAGCATCCCACACTGTAGCCTTACACCATACTGCATCCCTTACTGTAGCCTTATACCCCCATACTGCAACCCTGACTGTAGCCTTTTACCCCATACTGCATCCCTTACTGTAGCCTTACTCCCCCATACTGCAACCCTGACTGTAGTCTTATACCCCATACTGCATCCCTGACTGTAGCCTTACACCCCATACTGCTTCCCTGACTAGCTTTACACCCCATACTGCTTCCCTGACTGTAGCCTTACACCACATACTGCATCCCTGATTGTAGCCTTACTCCCCATACTGCATCCCTGACTGTAGTCTTACACCCCATACTGCATCCCTGACCAGGGCCGGCTCTAGGCATGTTCGAATAGAGCGGCCGCGCAGGGCGCCACCCTTAATGGGCGCCGCGCGCTGGCGCCGCCATATTCGAAGCGAGCCGGCCCTGTGTGTGTGTGCAGCGCGTTGTCCCCGCCGTCCGTGTGTGCGGCGTGCGCTGCGCGGCGCCGGTGTCTAACGTCAGACGCCGGCGCCGCGCATAGCGCACACAAGTGGCCGCCCGCCCACCGGCACTCGGATCCTCACTCTCCCGCCCGCCAGCACTCACGCCAGCACTCCTCCTCCCTCTCTCAGACTCAGCGCCTCAGGTATTTGGTGTGGTGGGGTGGGGTGGGGGGGTCAAACATTTATGGATCGCACTGTGGGGGCATTTATCTGGCACACTGGGGGCATATCTGGCTCTGTGGGGGCATTTCTGGCACTGTGGGGGGCATATCTGGCTCATTGGGGGCATATCTGGCTCACTGGGGGCATATCTGGCTCTGTGGGGGCATTTATCTGGCCCTGTGTGGGGGCATTTCTGGCAATGTGGGGGCATTTCTGGCACCGTGGGGGCATATCTGGCACACTGGGGGGATTATCTGGCACACTGGGGGGATTATCTGGCACACTGGGGGCATATCTGGCACACTGGGGGCATATCTGGCACACTGGGGGCATATCTGGCTCTGTGGGGGCATTTCTGGCACTGTGGGGGGCATATCTGGCTCATTGGGGGCATATCTGGCACACTGGGGGCATATCTGGCACACTGGGGGCATATCTGGCTCTACTGGGGGCATATCTGGCACACTGGGGGCATATCTGGCACACTGGGGGCATATCTGGCACACTGGGGGCATATCTGGCTCTGTGGGGGCATTTCTGGCACTGTGGGGGGCATATCTGGCTCATTGGGGCATATCTGGCACACTGGGGGCATATCTGGCACACTGGGGGCATATCTGGCTATGTGGGGGCATTTATCTGGCCCTGTGTGGGGGCATTTCTGGCAATGTGGGGGCATTTCTGGCACACTGGGGGGATTATCTGGCACACTGGGGGGATTATCTGGCACACTGGGGGCATATCTGGCACACTGGGGGCATATCTGGCACACTGGGGGCATATCTGGCACACTGGGGGCATATCTGGCTCTGTGGGGGCATTTATCTGGCCCTGTGTGGGGGCATTTCTGGCACCGTGGGGGCATATCTGGCACACTGGGGGGATTATCTGGCACACTGGGGGGATTATCTGGCACACTGGGGGGATTATCTGGCACACTGGGGGCATATCTGGCACACTGGGGGCATATCTGGCACACTGGGGGCATATCTGGCACACTGGGGGCATATCTGGCACACTGGGGGCATATCTGGCTCTGTGGGGGCATTTATCTGGCCCTGTGTGGGGGCATTTCTGGCAATGTGGGGGCATTTCTGGCAATGTGGGGGCATTTCTGGCATGCTGGGGGGATTATCTGGCACACTGGGGGGATTATCTAGCACACTGGGGGGATTATCTGGCACACTGGGGGGATTATATGGCACACTGGGGGGATTATCTGGCACACTGGGGGCATTTCTGGCACACTGGGGGCATATCTGGCACACTGGGGGCATATCTGGCACACTGGGGGCATATCTGGCTCTGTGGGGGCATTTATCTGGCCCTGTGTGGGGGCATATCTGGCACACTGGGGACATATCTGGCACACTGGGGGCATATCTGGCACACTGGGGGCATATCTGGCACACTGGGGGCATATCTGGCACACTGGGGGCATATCTGGCACACTGGGGGCATATCTGGCTCTGTGGGGGCATTTATCTGGCCCTGTGTGGGCATATCTGGCACTGTGGGGGCATATCTGGCTCTGTGGGGGCATTTATCTGGCCCTGTGTGGGGCATTTATCTGGCCCTGTGTGGGGGCATTTATCTGGCCCTGTGTGGGGGCATTTATCTGGCCCTGTGTGGGGGCATTTATCTGGCCCTGTGTGGGGGCATTTCTGGGACTGTGGGGGCATTTCTGGCACTGTGGGGGCATTTCTGGCATTTCTGGCACTGTGGGGGCATTTCTGGAACTGTGGGGGCATTTCTGGCACTGTGGGGGCACTTATGCATCTGGCAATGTGGGCATTTATGTATCTGGCACTGGGGGCATATCTAGCCCTGTGGGGGCATATCTGGCTCTGTGGGGGCATTTATCTGGCCCTGTGTGGGGGCATATCTGGCTCTGTGAAGGCATTTATCTGGCCCTGTGTGGGGGCATTTATCTGGCCCTGTGTGGGGGCATTTATCTGGCCCTGTGTGGGGGCATTTATCTGGCCCTGTGTGGGGGCATTTCTGGGACTGTGGGGGCATTTCTGGCAATGTGGGGGCATTTCTGGAACTGTTGGGGCATTTCTGGCACTGTGGGGGGCATATCTGGCACTGTGGGGGCACTTATGCATCTGGCAATGTGGGCATTTATGTATCTGGCACTGGGGGCATATCTAGCCCTGTGGGGGCATATCTGGCACTGTGGGGGCAATTTTATATATGGCACTGTGGGGACATATCTGGCACTGTGTGGGCATTTTTATATCTGGCACTGTGGGGGCACTTATGTATCTGGCACTGTGGGGGCACTTATGTATCTGGCACTGTGGGGGCATTTATGTATCTGGCACTGTGGGGGGCATATCTACACTGTGGAGGCATTTATGTATCTGGCACTTTGGGGGCATTTATGTATCTGAACTGTGGGTGCATATCTGGCACTGTGTGGCCATTTATGTAGCTGGCACTGCTGGGGGGCATGTCACGTGTAGCTGGCACTGCTGGGGGGCATGTCACGTGTAGCTGGCACTGCTGGGGGGCATGTCACGTGTAGCTGGCACTGCTGGGGGGCATGTCATGTAGTGTTCCCGCTAGGCGTCTGTGGCTAGGCAATGTGTCTCAGTGCTCTCCCTGGTGCAATGTGTCTCAGTGCTGTGCCTGACGCAAAGTGTATAGGAGGTTCTACCTGGTGCAGTGTGTATTAGCTGCACTACTGTGTGGTGTAATGCAAATTGCCACTATTATGTGGCCACGTACCTTCCTCACGAAGTAACTCCCCTTAATTTTTGCTGCGCGCCTTCGGCGCGCACTGTCCATTCTTTGGCATATAGGTATGGGAACAACAAGCAGTATGTACATCATTTTGCCCTCCTAACTTAAAAAAGTGCCCTCCCTGTGATCAGCACCATGCCCTAAAAAGTGAACACTATCATGTGTAGCTGGCACTGCTGGGGGGCATGTCATGTGTAGCTGGCACTGCTGCGGGGCATGTCATGTGTAGCTGGCTAGCTGGCACTGCTGCTGGGCATGTCATGTGTAGCTGGCTAGCTGGCACTGCTGCGGGGCATGTCATGTGCAGCTGGCACTGCTGCGGGGCATGTCATGTCTATCTGGCACTGCACATTATGTGTATCTGGCACTATACTGGAGACATTGTGTGTAAGGAACACTACTGTGGCTATGTGTAAGGCGGCTAATTGTGTGAAAATGTGTTTATAGTTTGATGATATGAAGTTATGAGGCCACGCCCACTTTTCCAGAGGCCACACCCACTTTTCCGAGAGCGCGCATGGGGGGGGGGGCGCTTTTACATTTTCTCGCTCAGGGTGCTAGTAGGCCTGGAGCCGGCCCTGTCCCTGACTGTAGTCTTACACCCCTAAACACTGCATCACTGACTGTAGCTTTACACCCCATACTGCATCCCTGACTGTAGCCTTACACCCCTAAACACTGCATGCCTTACTGTAGCCTAACACCCCATACTGCATCCCTTACTGTAGCCTTACACCTCATACTGCATTGCTGACTGTAGTCTTACACCCCTAAACACTGCATCCCTGACTGTAGCCTTACACCCCTAAACACTGCATCCCTGACTGTAGCCTTACACCCATAAACACTGCATCCCTGACTGTAGCCTTACACTCCTAAACACTGCATCCCTTACTGTAGCCTTACGCCCCATACTGAATCCCTGACTGTAGCCTTACACCCCATACCTCATCCCTGACTGTAGTCTTACACCCCTAAACACTGCATCCCTGACTGTAGCTTTACACCCCTAAACACTGTAGCCTTAAACCCCATACTGCATCCCTGACTAGCCTTACACCCACATACTGCATCCCTGACTGTAGCCTTACACCCCTAAACACTGCATCCCTGACTGTAGCCTAACACCCCATACTGCATCCCTGACTGTAGCCTTACACCCCATACTGCAACCCTGACTGTATCCTTATACCCCATACTGCATCCCTTACTGTAGCCTTATACCCCCATACTGCATCCCTGACTGTAGCCTTACACCCCCATACTGCAACCCTGACTTTAGCCTTATACCCCATACTGCATCCCACACTGTAGCCTTACACCATACTGCATGCCTTACTGTAGCCTTATACCCCCATACTGCAACCCTGACTGCAGCCTTACACCCCTATACTGCAACCCTGACTGTAGTCTTATACCCCATACTGCATCCCTGACTGTAGCCTTACACCCCATACTGCTTCCCTGACTAGCTTTACACCCCATACTGCTTCCCTGACTGTAGCCTTACACCACATACTGCATCCCTGATTGTAGCCTTACTCCCCATACTGCATCCCTGACTGTAGTCTTACACCCCATACTGCATCCCTGACTGTAGTCTTACACCCCTAAACACTGCATCACTGACTGTAGCTTTACACCCCATACTGCATCCCTGACTGTAGCCTTACACCCCTAAACACTGCATCCCTGATTGTAGCCTTACACCCCTAAACACTGCATCCCTGACTGTAGCTTTACACCCCATACTGTATCCCTGACTGTAGCCTTAAACACCATACTGCATCCCTGACTGTAGCCTTACACCCCCATACTGCATCCCTGACTGTAGTCTTACACCCCATACTGCATCCCTGACTGTAGTCTTACACCCCTAAACACTGCATCACTGACTGTAGCTTTACACCCCATACTGCATCCCTGACTGTAGCCTTACACCCCTAAACACTGCATCCCTGACTGTAGCTTTACACCCCATACTGTATCCCTGACTGTAGCCTTAAACACCATACCGCATCCCTGACTGTAGCCTTATACCTCATACTGCATCCCTGACTGTAGCCTTATACCTCATACTGCATCCCTGACTGTAGCCTTATACCTCATACTGCATCCCTGACTGTAGCCTTACACCCCATACTGCATCGCTCACTGTAGTCTTACACCCCTAAACACTGCATCCCTGACTGTAGCCTTATACCTCATACTGCATCCCTGACTGTAGCCTTACACCCCATACTGAATCCCTGACTGTAGCCTTACACCCCATACCTCATCCCTGACTAGTCTTACACCCCTAAACACTGCATCCCTGACTGTAGCCTTAAACCCCATACTGAATCCCTGACTGTAGCCTTACACCCCATACCTCATCCCTGACTAGTCTTACACCCCTAAACACTGCATCCCTGTCTGTAGCTTTACACCCCTAAACACTGTAGCCTTAAACCCCATACTGCATCCCTGACTAGCCTTACACCCACATACTGCATCCCTGACTGTAGCCTTACACCCCTAAACACTGCATCCCTGACTGTAGCCTAACACCCCATACTGCATCCCTGACTGTAGCCTTACACCTCATACTGCATCCCTGACTGTAGCCTTACACCCCCATACTGCATCCCTTACTGTAGCCTTACACCCCATACTGCATCCCTTACTGTAGCCTTACTCCCCCATACTGCAACCCTGACTGTAGTCTTATACCCCATACTGCATCCCTGACTGTAGCCTTACACCCCATACTGCTTCCCTGACTAGCTTTACACCCCATACTGCTTCCCTGACTGTAGCCTTACACCACATACTGCATCCCTGATTGTAGCCTTACTCCCCATACTGCATCCCTGACTGTAGTCTTACACCCCATACTGCATCCCTGACTGTAGTCTTACACCCCTAAACACTGCATCCCTGATTGTAGCCTTACACCCCTAAACACTGCATCCCTGACTGTAGCTTTACACCCCATACTGTATCCCTGACTGTAGCCTTAAACACCATACTGCATCCCTGACTGTAGCCTTACACCCCCATACTGCATCCCTGACTGTAGCCTTACACCCCCATACTGCATCGCTGACTGTAGTCTTACACCCCATACTGCATCCCTGATTGTAGCCTTACTCCCCATACTGCATCCCTGACTGTAGTCTTACACCCCTAAACACTGTAGCCTTAAACCCCATACTGCAATCCTGACTAGCCTTACACCCACATACTGCATCCCTGACTGTAGCCTTACACCCCTAAACACTGCATCCCTGACTGTAGCCTAACACCCCATACTGCATCCCTGACTGTAGCCTTACACCCCATACTGCAACCCTGACTGTATCCTTATACCCCATACTGCATCCCTTACTGTAGCCTTATACCCCCATACTGCATCCCTGACTGTAGCCTTACACCCCCATACTGCAACCCTGACTTTAGCCTTATACCCCATACTGCATCCCACACTGTAGCCTTACACCATACTGCATCCCTTACTGTAGCCTTATACCCCCATACTGCAACCCTGACTGCAGCCTTACACCCCTATACTGCAACCCTGACTGTAGTCTTATACCCCATACTGCATCCCTGACTGTAGCCTTACACCCTATACTGCTTCCCTGACTGTAGCCTTACACCCCATACTGCATCCCTTACTGTAGCCTTACACCCCATACTGCTTCCCTGACTGTAGCCTTACACCCCCATACTGCATCCCTGACTGTAGCCTTACACCCCATACTGCATCCCTGACTGTAGCCTTACACCCCATACTGCATCCCTGACTGTAGTCTTACACCCCATACTGCTTCCCTGACTGTAGCCTTATACCCCATACTGCATACCTTACTGTAGCCCTACACCCCCATACTGCATCCCTGACTGTCGCCTTACACCCCATACTGCATCCCTGACTGTAGCCTTACACCCCATACTGCATCCCTGACTGTAGTCTTACACCCCTAAACACTGCATCCCTGACTGTAGCCTTACTCCCCTAAACACTGCATCCCTGACTGTAGCTTTACACCCCATACTGCATCCCTGACTATAGCCTTACACCCCTAAACACTGCATTCCTTACTGTAGCCTAACACCCCATACTGCATCCCTTACTGTAGCCTTACACCTCATACTGCATCGCTGACTGTAGTCTTACACCCCTAAACACTGCATCCCTGACTGTAGCCTTACACCCCTAAACACTGCATCCCTGACTGTAGCCTTACACCCCTAAACACTGCATCCCTGACTGTAGCCTTACACCCCTAAACACTGCATCCTTTACTGTAGCCTTACGCCCCATACTGAATCCCTGACTGTAGCCTTACACCCCATACCTCATCCCTGACTGTAGTCTTACACCCCTAAACACTGCATCCCTGACTGTAGCTTTACACCCCTAAACACTGTAGCCTTAAACCCCATACTGCATCCCTGACTAGCCTTACACCCACATACTGCATCCCTGACTGTAGCCTTACACCCCTAAACACTGCATCCCTGACTGTAGCCTAACACCCCATACTGCATCCCTGACTGTAGCCTTACACCCCATACTGCAACCCTGACTTTAGCCTTATACCCCATACTGCATCCCTTACTGTAGCCTTATACCCCCATACTGCATCCCTGACTGTAGCCTTACACCCCCATACTGCAACCCTGACTTTAGCCTTATACCCCATACTGCATCCCACACTGTAGCCTTACACCATACTGCATCCCTTACTGTAGCCTTATACCCCCATACTGCAACCCTGACTGTAGCCTTTTACCCCATACTGCATCCCTTACTGTAGCCTTACTCCCCCATACTGCAACCCTGACTGTAGTCTTATACCCCATACTGCATCCCTGACAGTAGCCTTACACCCCATACTGCTTCCCTGACTAGCTTTACACCCCATACTGCTTCCCTGACTGTAGCCTTACACCACATACTGCATCCCTGATTGTAGCCTTACTCCCCATACTGCATCCCTGACTGTAGTCTTACACCCCATACTGCATCCCTGACTGTAGTCTTACACCCCTAAACACTGCATCACTGACTGTAGCTTTACACCCCATACTGCATCCCTGACTGTAGCCTTACACCCCTAAACACTGCATTCCTTACTGTAGCCTAACACCCCATACTGCATCCCTTACTGTAGCCTTACACCACATACTGCATCCCTGATTGTAGCCTTACTCCCCATACTGCATCCCTGACTGTAGTCTTACACCCCATACTGCATCCCTGACTGTAGTCTTACACCCCTAAACACTGCATCCCTGACTGTAGCCTTACACCCCTAAACACTGCATCCCTGACTGTAGCCTTACACCCATAAACACTGCATCCCTGACTGTAGCCTTACACTCCTAAACACTGCATCCCTTACTGTAGCCTTACGCCCCATACTGAATCCCTGACTGTAGCCTTACACCCCATACCTCATCCCTGACTGTAGTCTTACACCCCTAAACACTGCATCCCTGACTGTAGCTTTACACCCCTAAACACTGTAGCCTTAAACCCTATACTGCAATCCTGACTAGCCTTACACCCACATACTGCATCCCTGACTGTAGCCTTACACCCCTAAACACTGCATCCCTGACTGTAGCCTAACACCCCATACTGCATCCCTGACTGTAGCCTTACACCCCATACTGCAACCCTGACTGTATCCTTATACCCCATACTGCATCCCTTACTGTAGCCTTATACCCCCATACTGCATCCCTGACTGTAGCCTTACACCCCCATACTGCAACCCTGACTTTAGCCTTATACCCCATACTGCATCCCACACTGTAGCCTTACACCATACTGCATCCCTTACTGTAGCCTTATACCCCCATACTGCAACCCTGACTGCAGCCTTACACCCCTATACTGCAACCCTGACTGTAGTCTTATACCCCATACTGCATCCCTGACTGTAGCCTTACACCCCATACTGCTTCCCTGACTACCTTTACACCCCATACTGCTTCCCTGACTGTAGCCTTACACCACATACTGCATCCCTGATTGTAGCCTTACTCCCCATACTGCATCCCTGACTGTAGTCTTACACCCCATACTGCATCCCTGACTGTAGCCTTACACCCCATACTGCATCCCTGACTGTAGTCTTACACCCCATACTGCTTCCCTGACTGTAGCCTTATACCCCATACTGCATACCTTACTGTAGCCCTACACCCCCATACTGCATCCCTGACTGTCGCCTTACACCCCATACTGCATCCCTGACTGTAGTCTTACACCCCTAAACACTGCATCCCTGACTGTAGCCTTACTCCCCTAAACACTGCATCCCTGACTGTAGCTTTACACCCCATACTGCATCCCTGACTATAGCCTTACACCCCTAAACACTGCATTCCTTACTGTAGCCTAACACCCCATACTGCATCCCTTACTGTAGCCTTACACCTCATACTGCATCGCTGACTGTAGTCTTACACCCCTAAACACTGCATCCCTGACTGTAGCCTTACACCCCTAAACACTGCATCCCTGACTGTAGCCTTACACCCCTAAACACTGCATCCCTGACTGTAGCCTTACACCCCTAAACACTGCATCCTTTACTGTAGCCTTACGCCCCATACTGAATCCCTGACTGTAGCCTTACACCCCATACCTCATCCCTGACTGTAGTCTTACACCCCTAAACACTGCATCCCTGACTGTAGCTTTACACCCCTAAACACTGTAGCCTTAAACCCCATACTGCATCCCTGACTAGCCTTACACCCACATACTGCATCCCTGACTGTAGCCTTACACCCCTAAACACTGCATCCCTGACTGTAGCCTAACACCCCATACTGCATCCCTGACTGTAGCCTTACACCCCATACTGCAACCCTGACTTTAGCCTTATACCCCATACTGCATCCCTTACTGTAGCCTTATACCCCCATACTGCATCCCTGACTGTAGCCTTACACCCCCATACTGCAACCCTGACTTTAGCCTTATACCCCATACTGCATCCCACACTGTAGCCTTACACCATACTGCATCCCTTACTGTAGCCTTATACCCCCATACTGCAACCCTGACTGTAGCCTTTTACCCCATACTGCATCCCTTACTGTAGCCTTACTCCCCCATACTGCAACCCTGACTGTAGTCTTATACCCCATACTGCATCCCTGACTGTAGCCTTACACCCCATACTGCTTCCCTGACTAGCTTTACACCCCATACTGCTTCCCTGACTGTAGCCTTACACCACATACTGCATCCCTGATTGTAGCCTTACTCCCCATACTGCATCCCTGACTGTAGTCTTACACCCCATACTGCATCCCTGACTGTAGTCTTACACCCCTAAACACTGCATCCCTGACTGTAGCCTTACACCCCTAAACACTGCATCCCTGACTGTAGCCTTACACCCCTAAACACTGCATTCCTTACTGTAGCCTAACACCCCATACTGCATCCCTTACTGTAGCCTTACACCTCATACTGCATCGCTGACTGTAGTCTTACACCCCTAAACACTGCATCCCTGACTGTAGCCTTACACCCCTAAACACTGCATCCCTGACTGTAGCCTTACACCCATAAACACTGCATCCCTGACTGTAGCCTTACACTCCTAAACACTGCATCCCTTACTGTAGCCTTACGCCCCATACTGAATCCCTGACTGTAGCCTTACACCCCATACCTCATCCCTGACTGTAGTCTTACACCCCTAAACACTGCATCCCTGACTGTAGCTTTACACCCCTAAACACTGTAGCCTTAAACCCCATACTGCAATCCTGACTAGCCTTACACCCACATACTGCATCCCTGACTGTAGCCTTACACCCCTAAACACTGCATCCCTGACTGTAGCCTAACACCCCATACTGCATCCCTAACTGTAGCCTTACACCCCATACTGCAACCCTGACTGTATCCTTATACCCCATACTGCATCCCTTACTGTAGCCTTATACCCCCATACTGCATCCCTGACTGTAGCCTTACACACCCATACTGCAACCCTGACTTTAGCCTTATACCCCATACTGCATCCCACACTGTAGCCTTACACCATACTGCATCCCTTACTGTAGCCTTATACCCCCATACTGCAACCCTGACTGCAGCCTTACACCCCTATACTGCAACCCTGACTGTAGTCTTATACCCCATACTGCATCCCTGACTGTAGCCTTACACCCCATACTGCTTCCCTGACTAGCTTTACACCCCATACTGCTTCCCTGACTGTAGCCTTACACCACATACTGCATCCCTGATTGTAGCCTTACTCCCCATACTGCATCCCTGACTGTAGTCTTACACCCCATACTGCATCCCTGACTGTAGTCTTACACCCCTAAACACTGCATCCCTGACTGTAGCCTTACACCCCTAAACACTGCATCCCTGATTGTAGCCTTACACCCCTAAACACTGCATCCCTGACTGTAGCCTAACACCCCATACTGCATCCCTGACTGTAGCCTTACACCCCATACTGCAACCCTGACTTTAGCCTTATACCCCATACTGCATCCCTTACTGTAGCCTTATACCCCCATACTGCATCCCTGACTGTAGCCTTACACCCCCATACTGCAACCCTGACTTTAGCCTTATACCCCATACAGCATCCCACACTGTAGCCTTACACCATACTGCATCCCTTACTGTAGCCTTATACCCCCATACTGCAACCCTGACTGTAGCCTTTTACCCCATACTGCATCCCTTACTGTAGCCTTACTCCCCCATACTGCAACCCTGACTGTAGTCTTATACCCCATACTGCATCCCTGACTGTAGCCTTACACCCCATACTGCTTCCCTGACTAGCTTTACACCCCATACTGCTTCCCTGACTGTAGCCTTACACCACATACTGCATCCCTGATTGTAGCCTTACTCCCCATACTGCATCCCTGACTGTAGTCTTACACCCCATACTGCATCCCTGACCAGGGCCGGCTCTAGGCATGTTCGAATAGAGCGGCCGCGCAGGGCGCCACCCTTAATGGGCGCCGCGCGCTGGCGCCGCCATATTCGAAGCGAGCCGGCCCTGTGTGTGTGTGCAGCGCGTTGTCCCCGCCGTCCGTGTGTGCGGCGTGCGCTGCGCGGCGCCGGTGTCTAACGTCAGACGCCGGCGCCGCGCATAGCGCACACAAGTGGCCGCCCGCCCACCGGCACTCGGATCCTCACTCTCCCGCCCGCCAGCACTCACGCCAGCACTCCTCCTCCCTCTCTCAGACTCAGCGCCTCAGGTATTTGGTGTGGTGGGGTGGGGTGGGGGGGTCAAACATTTATGGATCGCACTGTGGGGGCATTTATCTGGCACACTGGGGGCATATCTGGCTCTGTGGGGGCATTTCTGGCACTGTGGGGGGCATATCTGGCTCATTGGGGGCATATCTGGCTCACTGGGGGCATATCTGGCTCTGTGGGGGCATTTATCTGGCCCTGTGTGGGGGCATTTCTGGCAATGTGGGGGCATTTCTGGCACCGTGGGGGCATATCTGGCACACTGGGGGGATTATCTGGCACACTGGGGGGATTATCTGGCACACTGGGGGCATATCTGGCACACTGGGGGCATATCTGGCACACTGGGGGCATATCTGGCTCTGTGGGGGCATTTCTGGCACTGTGGGGGGCATATCTGGCTCATTGGGGGCATATCTGGCACACTGGGGGCATATCTGGCACACTGGGGGCATATCTGGCTCTACTGGGGGCATATCTGGCACACTGGGGGCATATCTGGCACACTGGGGGCATATCTGGCACACTGGGGGCATATCTGGCTCTGTGGGGGCATTTCTGGCACTGTGGGGGGCATATCTGGCTCATTGGGGCATATCTGGCACACTGGGGGCATATCTGGCACACTGGGGGCATATCTGGCTATGTGGGGGCATTTATCTGGCCCTGTGTGGGGGCATTTCTGGCAATGTGGGGGCATTTCTGGCACACTGGGGGGATTATCTGGCACACTGGGGGGATTATCTGGCACACTGGGGGCATATCTGGCACACTGGGGGCATATCTGGCACACTGGGGGCATATCTGGCACACTGGGGGCATATCTGGCTCTGTGGGGGCATTTATCTGGCCCTGTGTGGGGGCATTTCTGGCACCGTGGGGGCATATCTGGCACACTGGGGGGATTATCTGGCACACTGGGGGGATTATCTGGCACACTGGGGGGATTATCTGGCACACTGGGGGCATATCTGGCACACTGGGGGCATATCTGGCACACTGGGGGCATATCTGGCACACTGGGGGCATATCTGGCACACTGGGGGCATATCTGGCTCTGTGGGGGCATTTATCTGGCCCTGTGTGGGGGCATTTCTGGCAATGTGGGGGCATTTCTGGCAATGTGGGGGCATTTCTGGCACGCTGGGGGGATTATCTGGCACACTGGGGGGATTATCTAGCACACTGGGGGGATTATCTGGCACACTGGGGGGATTATATGGCACACTGGGGGGATTATCTGGCACACTGGGGGCATTTCTGGCACACTGGGGGCATATCTGGCACACTGGGGGCATATCTGGCACACTGGGGGCATATCTGGCTCTGTGGGGGCATTTATCTGGCCCTGTGTGGGGGCATATCTGGCACACTGGGGACATATCTGGCACACTGGGGGCATATCTGGCACACTGGGGGCATATCTGGCACACTGGGGGCATATCTGGCACACTGGGGGCATATCTGGCACACTGGGGGCATATCTGGCTCTGTGGGGGCATTTATCTGGCCCTGTGTGGGCATATCTGGCACTGTGGGGGCATATCTGGCTCTGTGGGGGCATTTATCTGGCCCTGTGTGGGGCATTTATCTGGCCCTGTGTGGGGGCATTTATCTGGCCCTGTGTGGGGGCATTTATCTGGCCCTGTGTGGGGGCATTTATCTGGCCCTGTGTGGGGGCATTTCTGGGACTGTGGGGGCATTTCTGGCACTGTGGGGGCATTTCTGGCATTTCTGGCACTGTGGGGGCATTTCTGGAACTGTGGGGGCATTTCTGGCACTGTGGGGGCACTTATGCATCTGGCAATGTGGGCATTTATGTATCTGGCACTGGGGGCATATCTAGCCCTGTGGGGGCATATCTGGCTCTGTGGGGGCATTTATCTGGCCCTGTGTGGGGGCATATCTGGCTCTGTGAAGGCATTTATCTGGCCCTGTGTGGGGGCATTTATCTGGCCCTGTGTGGGGGCATTTATCTGGCCCTGTGTGGGGGCATTTATCTGGCCCTGTGTGGGGGCATTTCTGGGACTGTGGGGGCATTTCTGGCAATGTGGGGGCATTTCTGGAACTGTTGGGGCATTTCTGGCACTGTGGGGGGCATATCTGGCACTGTGGGGGCACTTATGCATCTGGCAATGTGGGCATTTATGTATCTGGCACTGGGGGCATATCTAGCCCTGTGGGGGCATATCTGGCACTGTGGGGGCAATTTTATATATGGCACTGTGGGGACATATCTGGCACTGTGTGGGCATTTTTATATCTGGCACTGTGGGGGCACTTATGTATCTGGCACTGTGGGGGCACTTATGTATCTGGCACTGTGGGGGCATTTATGTATCTGGCACTGTGGGGGGCATATCTACACTGTGGAGGCATTTATGTATCTGGCACTTTGGGGGCATTTATGTATCTGAACTGTGGGTGCATATCTGGCACTGTGTGGCCATTTATGTAGCTGGCACTGCTGGGGGGCATGTCACGTGTAGCTGGCACTGCTGGGGGGCATGTCACGTGTAGCTGGCACTGCTGGGGGGCATGTCACGTGTAGCTGGCACTGCTGGGGGGCATGTCATGTAGTGTTCCCGCTAGGCGTCTGTGGCTAGGCAATGTGTCTCAGTGCTCTCCCTGGTGCAATGTGTCTCAGTGCTGTGCCTGACGCAAAGTGTATAGGAGGTTCTACCTGGTGCAGTGTGTATTAGCTGCACTACTGTGTGGTGTAATGCAAATTGCCACTATTATGTGGCCACGTACCTTCCTCACGAAGTAACTCCCCTTAATTTTTGCTGCGCGCCTTCGGCGCGCACTGTCCATTCTTTGGCATATAGGTATGGGAACAACAAGCAGTATGTACATCATTTTGCCCTCCTAACTTAAAAAAGTGCCCTCCCTGTGATCAGCACCATGCCCTAAAAAGTGAACACTATCATGTGTAGCTGGCACTGCTGGGGGGCATGTCATGTGTAGCTGGCACTGCTGCGGGGCATGTCATGTGTAGCTGGCTAGCTGGCACTGCTGCTGGGCATGTCATGTGTAGCTGGCTAGCTGGCACTGCTGCGGGGCATGTCATGTGTAGCTGGCACTGCTGCGGGGCATGTCATGTCTATCTGGCACTGCACATTATGTGTATCTGGCACTATACTGGAGACATTGTGTGTAAGGAACACTACTGTGGCTATGTGTAAGGCGGCTAATTGTGTGAAAATGTGTTTATAGTTTGATGATATGAAGTTATGAGGCCACGCCCACTTTTCCAGAGGCCACACCCACTTTTCCGAGAGCGCGCGCCTGCGGCGCGCGCATGGGGGGGGGGGGCGCTTTTACATTTTCTCGCTCAGGGTGCTAGTAGGCCTGGAGCCGGCCCTGTCCCTGACTGTAGTCTTACACCCCTAAACACTGCATCACTGACTGTAGCTTTACACCCCATACTGCATCCCTGACTGTAGCCTTACACCCCTAAACACTGCATGCCTTACTGTAGCCTAACACCCCATACTGCATCCCTTACTGTAGCCTTACACCTCATACTGCATTGCTGACTGTAGTCTTACACCCCTAAACACTGCATCCCTGACTGTAGCCTTACACCCCTAAACACTGCATCCCTGACTGTAGCCTTACACCCATAAACACTGCATCCCTGACTGTAGCCTTACACTCCTAAACACTGCATCCCTTACTGTAGCCTTACGCCCCATACTGAATCCCTGACTGTAGCCTTACACCCCATACCTCATCCCTGACTGTAGTCTTACACCCCTAAACACTGCATCCCTGACTGTAGCTTTACACCCCTAAACACTGTAGCCTTAAACCCCATACTGCATCCCTGACTAGCCTTACACCCACATACTGCATCCCTGACTGTAGCCTTACACCCCTAAACACTGCATCCCTGACTGTAGCCTAACACCCCATACTGCATCCCTGACTGTAGCCTTACACCCCATACTGCAACCCTGACTGTATCCTTATACCCCATACTGCATCCCTTACTGTAGCCTTATACCCCCATACTGCATCCCTGACTGTAGCCTTACACCCCCATACTGCAACCCTGACTTTAGCCTTATACCCCATACTGCATCCCACACTGTAGCCTTACACCATACTGCATGCCTTACTGTAGCCTTATACCCCCATACTGCAACCCTGACTGCAGCCTTACACCCCTATACTGCAACCCTGACTGTAGTCTTATACCCCATACTGCATCCCTGACTGTAGCCTTACACCCCATACTGCTTCCCTGACTAGCTTTACACCCCATACTGCTTCCCTGACTGTAGCCTTACACCACATACTGCATCCCTGATTGTAGCCTTACTCCCCATACTGCATCCCTGACTGTAGTCTTACACCCCATACTGCATCCCTGACTGTAGTCTTACACCCCTAAACACTGCATCACTGACTGTAGCTTTACACCCCATACTGCATCCCTGACTGTAGCCTTACACCCCTAAACACTGCATCCCTGATTGTAGCCTTACACCCCTAAACACTGCATCCCTGACTGTAGCTTTACACCCCATACTGTATCCCTGACTGTAGCCTTAAACACCATACTGCATCCCTGACTGTAGCCTTACACCCCCATACTGCATCCCTGACTGTAGTCTTACACCCCATACTGCATCCCTGACTGTAGTCTTACACCCCTAAACACTGCATCACTGACTGTAGCTTTACACCCCATACTGCATCCCTGACTGTAGCCTTACACCCCTAAACACTGCATCCCTGACTGTAGCTTTACACCCCATACTGTATCCCTGACTGTAGCCTTAAACACCATACCGCATCCCTGACTGTAGCCTTATACCTCATACTGCATCCCTGACTGTAGCCTTATACCTCATACTGCATCCCTGACTGTAGCCTTATACCTCATACTGCATCCCTGACTGTAGCCTTACACCCCATACTGCATCGCTCACTGTAGTCTTACACCCCTAAACACTGCATCCCTGACTGTAGCCTTATACCTCATACTGCATCCCTGACTGTAGCCTTACACCCCATACTGAATCCCTGACTGTAGCCTTACACCCCATACCTCATCCCTGACTAGTCTTACACCCCTAAACACTGCATCCCTGACTGTAGCCTTAAACCCCATACTGAATCCCTGACTGTAGCCTTACACCCCATACCTCATCCCTGACTAGTCTTACACCCCTAAACACTGCATCCCTGTCTGTAGCTTTACACCCCTAAACACTGTAGCCTTAAACCCCATACTGCATCCCTGACTAGCCTTACACCCACATACTGCATCCCTGACTGTAGCCTTACACCCCTAAACACTGCATCCCTGACTGTAGCCTAACACCCCATACTGCATCCCTGACTGTAGCCTTACACCTCATACTGCATCCCTGACTGTAGCCTTACACCCCCATACTGCATCCCTTACTGTAGCCTTACACCCCATACTGCATCCCTTACTGTAGCCTTACTCCCCCATACTGCAACCCTGACTGTAGTCTTATACCCCATACTGCATCCCTGACTGTAGCCTTACACCCCATACTGCTTCCCTGACTAGCTTTACACCCCATACTGCTTCCCTGACTGTAGCCTTACACCACATACTGCATCCCTGATTGTAGCCTTACTCCCCATACTGCATCCCTGACTGTAGTCTTACACCCCATACTGCATCCCTGACTGTAGTCTTACACCCCTAAACACTGCATCCCTGATTGTAGCCTTACACCCCTAAACACTGCATCCCTGACTGTAGCTTTACACCCCATACTGTATCCCTGACTGTAGCCTTAAACACCATACTGCATCCCTGACTGTAGCCTTACACCCCCATACTGCATCCCTGACTGTAGCCTTACACCCCCATACTGCATCGCTGACTGTAGTCTTACACCCCATACTGCATCCCTGATTGTAGCCTTACTCCCCATACTGCATCCCTGACTGTAGTCTTACACCCCTAAACACTGTAGCCTTAAACCCCATACTGCAATCCTGACTAGCCTTACACCCACATACTGCATCCCTGACTGTAGCCTTACACCCCTAAACACTGCATCCCTGACTGTAGCCTAACACCCCATACTGCATCCCTGACTGTAGCCTTACACCCCATACTGCAACCCTGACTGTATCCTTATACCCCATACTGCATCCCTTACTGTAGCCTTATACCCCCATACTGCATCCCTGACTGTAGCCTTACACCCCCATACTGCAACCCTGACTTTAGCCTTATACCCCATACTGCATCCCACACTGTAGCCTTACACCATACTGCATCCCTTACTGTAGCCTTATACCCCCATACTGCAACCCTGACTGCAGCCTTACACCCCTATACTGCAACCCTGACTGTAGTCTTATACCCCATACTGCATCCCTGACTGTAGCCTTACACCCTATACTGCTTCCCTGACTGTAGCCTTACACCCCATACTGCATCCCTTACTGTAGCCTTACACCCCATACTGCTTCCCTGACTGTAGCCTTACACCCCCATACTGCATCCCTGACTGTAGCCTTACACCCCATACTGCATCCCTGACTGTAGCCTTACACCCCATACTGCATCCCTGACTGTAGTCTTACACCCCATACTGCTTCCCTGACTGTAGCCTTATACCCCATACTGCATACCTTACTGTAGCCCTACACCCCCATACTGCATCCCTGACTGTCGCCTTACACCCCCATACTGCATCGCTGACTGTAGTCTTACACCCCATACTGCATCCCTGATTGTAGCCTTACTCCCCATACTGCATCCCTGACTGTAGTCTTACACCCCTAAACACTGTAGCCTTAAACCCCATACTGCAATCCTGACTAGCCTTACACCCACATACTGCATCCCTGACTGTAGCCTTACACCCCTAAACACTGCATCCCTGACTGTAGCCTAACACCCCATACTGCATCCCTGACTGTAGCCTTACACCCCATACTGCAACCCTGACTGTATCCTTATACCCCATACTGCATCCCTTACTGTAGCCTTATACCCCCATACTGCATCCCTGACTGTAGCCTTACACCCCCATACTGCAACCCTGACTTTAGCCTTATACCCCATACTGCATCCCACACTGTAGCCTTACACCATACTGCATCCCTTACTGTAGCCTTATACCCCCATACTGCAACCCTGACTGCAGCCTTACACCCCTATACTGCAACCCTGACTGTAGTCTTATACCCCATACTGCATCCCTGACTGTAGCCTTACACCCTATACTGCTTCCCTGACTGTAGCCTTACACCCCATACTGCATCCCTGACTGTAGTCTTACACCCCATACTGCTTCCCTGACTGTAGCCTTATACCCCATACTGCATACCTTACTGTAGCCCTACACCCCCATACTGCATCCCTGACTGTCGCCTTACACCCCATACTGCATCCCTGACTGTAGCCTTACACCCCATACTGCATCCCTGACTGTAGTCTTACACCCCTAAACACTGCATCCCTGACTGTAGCCTTACTCCCCTAAACACTGCATCCCTGACTGTAGCTTTACACCCCATACTGCATCCCTGACTATAGCCTTACACCCCTAAACACTGCATTCCTTACTGTAGCCTAACACCCCATACTGCATCCCTTACTGTAGCCTTACACCTCATACTGCATCGCTGACTGTAGTCTTACACCCCTAAACACTGCATCCCTGACTGTAGCCTTACACCCCTAAACACTGCATCCCTGACTGTAGCCTTACACCCCTAAACACTGCATCCCTGACTGTAGCCTTACACCCCTAAACACTGCATCCTTTACTGTAGCCTTACGCCCCATACTGAATCCCTGACTGTAGCCTTACACCCCATACCTCATCCCTGACTGTAGTCTTACACCCCTAAACACTGCATCCCTGACTGTAGCTTTACACCCCTAAACACTGTAGCCTTAAACCCCATACTGCATCCCTGACTAGCCTTACACCCACATACTGCATCCCTGACTGTAGCCTTACACCCCTAAACACTGCATCCCTGACTGTAGCCTAACACCCCATACTGCATCCCTGACTGTAGCCTTACACCCCATACTGCAACCCTGACTTTAGCCTTATACCCCATACTGCATCCCTTACTGTAGCCTTATACCCCCATACTGCATCCCTGACTGTAGCCTTACACCCCCATACTGCAACCCTGACTTTAGCCTTATACCCCATACTGCATCCCACACTGTAGCCTTACACCATACTGCATCCCTTACTGTAGCCTTATACCCCCATACTGCAACCCTGACTGTAGCCTTTTACCCCATACTGCATCCCTTACTGTAGCCTTACTCCCCCATACTGCAACCCTGACTGTAGTCTTATACCCCATACTGCATCCCTGACAGTAGCCTTACACCCCATACTGCTTCCCTGACTAGCTTTACACCCCATACTGCTTCCCTGACTGTAGCCTTACACCACATACTGCATCCCTGATTGTAGCCTTACTCCCCATACTGCATCCCTGACTGTAGTCTTACACCCCATACTGCATCCCTGACTGTAGTCTTACACCCCTAAACACTGCATCACTGACTGTAGCTTTACACCCCATACTGCATCCCTGACTGTAGCCTTACACCCCTAAACACTGCATTCCTTACTGTAGCCTAACACCCCATACTGCATCCCTTACTGTAGCCTTACACCACATACTGCATCCCTGATTGTAGCCTTACTCCCCATACTGCATCCCTGACTGTAGTCTTACACCCCATACTGCATCCCTGACTGTAGTCTTACACCCCTAAACACTGCATCCCTGACTGTAGCCTTACACCCCTAAACACTGCATCCCTGACTGTAGCCTTACACCCATAAACACTGCATCCCTGACTGTAGCCTTACACTCCTAAACACTGCATCCCTTACTGTAGCCTTACGCCCCATACTGAATCCCTGACTGTAGCCTTACACCCCATACCTCATCCCTGACTGTAGTCTTACACCCCTAAACACTGCATCCCTGACTGTAGCTTTACACCCCTAAACACTGTAGCCTTAAACCCCATACTGCAATCCTGACTAGCCTTACACCCACATACTGCATCCCTGACTGTAGCCTTACACCCCTAAACACTGCATCCCTGACTGTAGCCTAACACCCCATACTGCATCCCTGACTGTAGCCTTACACCCCATACTGCAACCCTGACTGTATCCTTATACCCCATACTGCATCCCTTACTGTAGCCTTATACCCCCATACTGCATCCCTGACTGTAGCCTTACACCCCCATACTGCAACCCTGACTTTAGCCTTATACCCCATACTGCATCCCACACTGTAGCCTTACACCATACTGCATCCCTTACTGTAGCCTTATACCCCCATACTGCAACCCTGACTGCAGCCTTACACCCCTATACTGCAACCCTGACTGTAGTCTTATACCCCATACTGCATCCCTGACTGTAGCCTTACACCCCATACTGCTTCCCTGACTACCTTTACACCCCATACTGCTTCCCTGACTGTAGCCTTACACCACATACTGCATCCCTGATTGTAGCCTTACTCCCCATACTGCATCCCTGACTGTAGTCTTACACCCCATACTGCATCCCTGACTGTAGCCTTACACCCCATACTGCATCCCTGACTGTAGTCTTACACCCCATACTGCTTCCCTGACTGTAACCTTATACCCCATACTGCATACCTTACTGTAGCCCTACACCCCCATACTGCATCCCTGACTGTCGCCTTACACCCCATACTGCATCCCTGACTGTAGTCTTACACCCCTAAACACTGCATCCCTGACTGTAGCCTTACTCCCCTAAACACTGCATCCCTGACTGTAGCTTTACACCCCATACTGCATCCCTGACTATAGCCTTACACCCCTAAACACTGCATTCCTTACTGTAGCCTTACACCCCTAAACACTGCATCCCTGACTGTAGCCTTACACCCCTAAACACTGCATCCCTGACTGTAGCCTTACACCCCTAAACACTGCATCCTTTACTGTAGCCTTACGCCCCATACTGAATCCCTGACTGTAGCCTTACACCCCATACCTCATCCCTGACTGTAGTCTTACACCCCTAAACACTGCATCCCTGACTGTAGCTTTACACCCCTAAACACTGTAGCCTTAAACCCCATACTGCATCCCTGACTAGCCTTACACCCACATACTGCATCCCTGACTGTAGCCTTACACCCCTAAACACTGCATCCCTGACTGTAGCCTAACACCCCATACTGCATCCCTGACTGTAGCCTTACACCCCATACTGCAACCCTGACTTTAGCCTTATACCCCATACTGCATCCCTTACTGTAGCCTTATACCCCCATACTGCATCCCTGACTGTAGCCTTACACCCCCATACTGCAACCCTGACTTTAGCCTTATACCCCATACTGCATCCCACACTGTAGCCTTACACCATACTGCATCCCTTACTGTAGCCTTATACCCCCATATTGCAACCCTGACTGTAGCCTTTTACCCCATACTGCATCCCTTACTGTAGCCTTACTCCCCCATACTGCAACCCTGACTGTAGTCTTATACCCCATACTGCATCCCTGACTGTAGCCTTACACCCCATACTGCTTCCCTGACTAGCTTTACACCCCATACTGCTTCCCTGACTGTAGCCTTACACCACATACTGCATCCCTGATTGTAGCCTTACTCCCCATACTGCATCCCTGACTGTCGCCTTACACCCCATACTGCATCCCTGACTGTAGCCTTACACCCCATACTGCATCCCTGACTGTAGTCTTACACCCCTAAACACTGCATCCCTGACTGTAGCCTTACTCCCCTAAACACTGCATCCCTGACTGTAGCTTTACACCCCATACTGCATCCCTGACTATAGCCTTACACCCCTAAACACTGCATTCCTTACTGTAGCCTAACACCCCATACTGCATCCCTTACTGTAGCCTTACACCTCATACTGCATCGCTGACTGTAGTCTTACACCCCTAAACACTGCATTCCTTACTGTAGCCTAACACCCCATACTGCATCCCTTACTGTAGCCTTACACCTCATACTGCATCGCTGACTGTAGTCTTACACCCCTAAACACTGCATCCCTGACTGTAGCCTTACACCCCTAAACACTGCATCCCTGACTGTAGCCTTACACCCATAAACACTGCATCCCTGACTGTAGCCTTACACTCCTAAACACTGCATCCCTTACTGTAGCCTTACGCCCCATACTGAATCCCTGACTGTAGCCTTACACCCCATACCTCATCCCTGACTGTAGTCTTACACCCCTAAACACTGCATCCCTGACTGTAGCTTTACACCCCTAAACACTGTAGCCTTAAACCCCATACTGCAATCCTGACTAGCCTTACACCCACATACTGCATCCCTGACTGTAGCCTTACACCCCTAAACACTGCATCCCTGACTGTAGCCTAACACCCCATACTGCATCCCTGACTGTAGCCTTACACCCCATACTGCAACCCTGACTGTATCCTTATACCCCATACTGCATCCCTTACTGTAGCCTTATACCCCCATACTGCATCCCTGACTGTAGCCTTACACCCCCATACTGCAACCCTGACTTTAGCCTTATACCCCATACTGCATCCCACACTGTAGCCTTACACCATACTGCATCCCTTACTGTAGCCTTATACCCCCATACTGCAACCCTGACTGCAGCCTTACACCCCTATACTGCAACCCTGACTGTAGTCTTATACCCCATACTGCATCCCTGACTGTAGCCTTACACCCTATACTGCTTCCCTGACTGTAGCCTTACACCCCATACTGCATCCCTTACTGTAGCCTTACACCCCATACTGCTTCCCTGACTGTAGCCTTACACCCCATACTGCATCCCTGACTGTAGCCTTACACCCCATACTGCATCCCTGACTGTAGTCTTACACCCCATACTGCTTCCCTGACTGTAGCCTTATACCCCATACTGCATACCTTACTGTAGCCCTACACCCCCATACTGCATCCCTGACTGTCGCCTTACACCCCATACTGCATCCCTGACTGTAGCCTTACACCCCATACTGCATCCCTGACTGTAGTCTTACACCCCTAAACACTGCATCCCTGACTGTAGCCTTACTCCCCTAAACACTGCATCCCTGACTGTAGCTTTACACCCCATACTGCATCCCTGACTATAGCCTTACACCCCTAAACACTGCATTCCTTACTGTAGCCTAACACCCCATACTGCATCCCTTACTGTAGCCTTACACCTCATACTGCATCGCTGACTGTAGTCTTACACCCCTAAACACTGCATCCCTGACTGTAGCCTTACACCCCTAAACACTGCATCCCTGACTGTAGCCTTACACCCCTAAACACTGCATCCCTGACTGTAGCCTTACACCCCTAAACACTGCATCCTTTACTGTAGCCTTACGCCCCATACTGAATCCCTGACTGTAGCCTTACACCCCATACCTCATCCCTGACTGTAGTCTTACACCCCTAAACACTGCATCCCTGACTGTAGCTTTACACCCCTAAACACTGTAGCCTTAAACCCCATACTGCATCCCTGACTAGCCTTACACCCACATACTGCATCCCTGACTGTAGCCTTACACCCCTAAACACTGCATCCCTGACTGTAGCCTAACACCCCATACTGCATCCCTGACTGTAGCCTTACACCCCATACTGCAACCCTGACTTTAGCCTTATACCCCATACTGCATCCCTTACTGTAGCCTTATACCCCCATACTGCATCCCTGACTGTAGCCTTACACCCCCATACTGCAACCCTGACTTTAGCCTTATACCCCATACTGCATCCCACACTGTAGCCTTACACCATACTGCATCCCTTACTGTAGCCTTATACCCCCATACTGCAACCCTGACTGTAGCCTTTTACCCCATACTGCATCCCTTACTGTAGCCTTACTCCCCCATACTGCAACCCTGACTGTAGTCTTATACCCCATACTGCATCCCTGACAGTAGCCTTACACCCCATACTGCTTCCCTGACTAGCTTTACACCCCATACTGCTTCCCTGACTGTAGCCTTACACCACATACTGCATCCCTGATTGTAGCCTTACTCCCCATACTGCATCCCTGACTGTAGTCTTACACCCCATACTGCATCCCTGACTGTAGTCTTACACCCCTAAACACTGCATCACTGACTGTAGCTTTACACCCCATACTGCATCCCTGACTGTAGCCTTACACCCCTAAACACTGCATTCCTTACTGTAGCCTAACACCCCATACTGCATCCCTTACTGTAGCCTTACACCACATACTGCATCCCTGATTGTAGCCTTACTCCCCATACTGCATCCCTGACTGTAGTCTTACACCCCATACTGCATCCCTGACTGTAGTCTTACACCCCTAAACACTGCATCCCTGACTGTAGCCTTACACCCCTAAACACTGCATCCCTGACTGTAGCCTTACACCCATAAACACTGCATCCCTGACTGTAGCCTTACACTCCTAAACACTGCATCCCTTACTGTAGCCTTACGCCCCATACTGAATCCCTGACTGTAGCCTTACACCCCATACCTCATCCCTGACTGTAGTCTTACACCCCTAAACACTGCATCCCTGACTGTAGCTTTACACCCCTAAACACTGTAGCCTTAAACCCCATACTGCAATCCTGACTAGCCTTACACCCACATACTGCATCCCTGACTGTAGCCTTACACCCCTAAACACTGCATCCCTGACTGTAGCCTAACACCCCATACTGCATCCCTGACTGTAGCCTTACACCCCATACTGCAACCCTGACTGTATCCTTATACCCCATACTGCATCCCTTACTGTAGCCTTATACCCCCATACTGCATCCCTGACTGTAGCCTTACACCCCCATACTGCAACCCTGACTTTAGCCTTATACCCCATACTGCATCCCACACTGTAGCCTTACACCATACTGCATCCCTTACTGTAGCCTTATACCCCCATACTGCAACCCTGACTGCAGCCTTACACCCCTATACTGCAACCCTGACTGTAGTCTTATACCCCATACTGCATCCCTGACTGTAGCCTTACACCCCATACTGCTTCCCTGACTACCTTTACACCCCATACTGCTTCCCTGACTGTAGCCTTACACCACATACTGCATCCCTGATTGTAGCCTTACTCCCCATACTGCATCCCTGACTGTAGTCTTACACCCCATACTGCATCCCTGACTGTAGCCTTACACCCCATACTGCATCCCTGACTGTAGTCTTACACCCCATACTGCTTCCCTGACTGTAGCCTTATACCCCATACTGCATACCTTACTGTAGCCCTACACCCCCATACTGCATCCCTGACTGTCGCCTTACACCCCATACTGCATCCCTGACTGTAGTCTTACACCCCTAAACACTGCATCCCTGACTGTAGCCTTACTCCCCTAAACACTGCATCCCTGACTGTAGCTTTACACCCCATACTGCATCCCTGACTATAGCCTTACACCCCTAAACACTGCATTCCTTACTGTAGCCTAACACCCCATACTGCATCCCTTACTGTAGCCTTACACCTCATACTGCATCGCTGACTGTAGTCTTACACCCCTAAACACTGCATCCCTGACTGTAGCCTTACACCCCTAAACACTGCATCCCTGACTGTAGCCTTACACCCCTAAACACTGCATCCCTGACTGTAGCCTTACACCCCTAAACACTGCATCCTTTACTGTAGCCTTACGCCCCATACTGAATCCCTGACTGTAGCCTTACACCCCATACCTCATCCCTGACTGTAGTCTTACACCCCTAAACACTGCATCCCTGACTGTAGCTTTACACCCCTAAACACTGTAGCCTTAAACCCCATACTGCATCCCTGACTAGCCTTACACCCACATACTGCATCCCTGACTGTAGCCTTACACCCCTAAACACTGCATCCCTGACTGTAGCCTAACACCCCATACTGCATCCCTGACTGTAGCCTTACACCCCATACTGCAACCCTGACTTTAGCCTTATACCCCATACTGCATCCCTTACTGTAGCCTTATACCCCCATACTGCATCCCTGACTGTAGCCTTACACCCCCATACTGCAACCCTGACTTTAGCCTTATACCCCATACTGCATCCCACACTGTAGCCTTACACCATACTGCATCCCTTACTGTAGCCTTATACCCCCATACTGCAACCCTGACTGTAGCCTTTTACCCCATACTGCATCCCTTACTGTAGCCTTACTCCCCCATACTGCAACCCTGACTGTAGTCTTATACCCCATACTGCATCCCTGACTGTAGCCTTACACCCCATACTGCTTCCCTGACTAGCTTTACACCCCATACTGCTTCCCTGACTGTAGCCTTACACCACATACTGCATCCCTGATTGTAGCCTTACTCCCCATACTGCATCCCTGACTGTAGTCTTACACCCCATACTGCATCCCTGACTGTAGTCTTACACCCCTAAACACTGCATCCCTGACTGTAGCCTTACACCCCTAAACACTGCATCCCTGACTGTAGCCTTACACCCCTAAACACTGCATTCCTTACTGTAGCCTAACACCCCATACTGCATCCCTTACTGTAGCCTTACACCTCATACTGCATCGCTGACTGTAGTCTTACACCCCTAAACACTGCATCCCTGACTGTAGCCTTACACCCCTAAACACTGCATCCCTGACTGTAGCCTTACACCCATAAACACTGCATCCCTGACTGTAGCCTTACACTCCTAAACACTGCATCCCTTACTGTAGCCTTACGCCCCATACTGAATCCCTGACTGTAGCCTTACACCCCATACCTCATCCCTGACTGTAGTCTTACACCCCTAAACACTGCATCCCTGACTGTAGCTTTACACCCCTAAACACTGTAGCCTTAAACCCCATACTGCAATCCTGACTAGCCTTACACCCACATACTGCATCCCTGACTGTAGCCTTACACCCCTAAACACTGCATCCCTGACTGTAGCCTAACACCCCATACTGCATCCCTAACTGTAGCCTTACACCCCATACTGCAACCCTGACTGTATCCTTATACCCCATACTGCATCCCTTACTGTAGCCTTATACCCCCATACTGCATCCCTGACTGTAGCCTTACACACCCATACTGCAACCCTGACTTTAGCCTTATACCCCATACTGCATCCCACACTGTAGCCTTACACCATACTGCATCCCTTACTGTAGCCTTATACCCCCATACTGCAACCCTGACTGCAGCCTTACACCCCTATACTGCAACCCTGACTGTAGTCTTATACCCCATACTGCATCCCTGACTGTAGCCTTACACCCCATACTGCTTCCCTGACTAGCTTTACACCCCATACTGCTTCCCTGACTGTAGCCTTACACCACATACTGCATCCCTGATTGTAGCCTTACTCCCCATACTGCATCCCTGACTGTAGTCTTACACCCCATACTGCATCCCTGACTGTAGTCTTACACCCCTAAACACTGCATCCCTGACTGTAGCCTTACACCCCTAAACACTGCATCCCTGATTGTAGCCTTACACCCCTAAACACTGCATCCCTGACTGTAGCCTAACACCCCATACTGCATCCCTGACTGTAGCCTTACACCCCATACTGCAACCCTGACTTTAGCCTTATACCCCATACTGCATCCCTTACTGTAGCCTTATACCCCCATACTGCATCCCTGACTGTAGCCTTACACCCCCATACTGCAACCCTGACTTTAGCCTTATACCCCATACAGCATCCCACACTGTAGCCTTACACCATACTGCATCCCTTACTGTAGCCTTATACCCCCATACTGCAACCCTGACTGTAGCCTTTTACCCCATACTGCATCCCTTACTGTAGCCTTACTCCCCCATACTGCAACCCTGACTGTAGTCTTATACCCCATACTGCATCCCTGACTGTAGCCTTACACCCCATACTGCTTCCCTGACTAGCTTTACACCCCATACTGCTTCCCTGACTGTAGCCTTACACCACATACTGCATCCCTGATTGTAGCCTTACTCCCCATACTGCATCCCTGACTGTAGTCTTACACCCCATACTGCATCCCTGACCAGGGCCGGCTCTAGGCATGTTCGAATAGAGCGGCCGCGCAGGGCGCCACCCTTAATGGGCGCCGCGCGCTGGCGCCGCCATATTCGAAGCGAGCCGGCCCTGTGTGTGTGTGCAGCGCGTTGTCCCCGCCGTCCGTGTGTGCGGCGTGCGCTGCGCGGCGCCGGTGTCTAACGTCAGACGCCGGCGCCGCGCATAGCGCACACAAGTGGCCGCCCGCCCACCGGCACTCGGATCCTCACTCTCCCGCCCGCCAGCACTCACGCCAGCACTCCTCCTCCCTCTCTCAGACTCAGCGCCTCAGGTATTTGGTGTGGTGGGGTGGGGTGGGGGGGTCAAACATTTATGGATCGCACTGTGGGGGCATTTATCTGGCACACTGGGGGCATATCTGGCTCTGTGGGGGCATTTCTGGCACTGTGGGGGGCATATCTGGCTCATTGGGGGCATATCTGGCTCACTGGGGGCATATCTGGCTCTGTGGGGGCATTTATCTGGCCCTGTGTGGGGGCATTTCTGGCAATGTGGGGGCATTTCTGGCACCGTGGGGGCATATCTGGCACACTGGGGGGATTATCTGGCACACTGGGGGGATTATCTGGCACACTGGGGGCATATCTGGCACACTGGGGGCATATCTGGCACACTGGGGGCATATCTGGCTCTGTGGGGGCATTTCTGGCACTGTGGGGGGCATATCTGGCTCATTGGGGGCATATCTGGCACACTGGGGGCATATCTGGCACACTGGGGGCATATCTGGCTCTACTGGGGGCATATCTGGCACACTGGGGGCATATCTGGCACACTGGGGGCATATCTGGCACACTGGGGGCATATCTGGCTCTGTGGGGGCATTTCTGGCACTGTGGGGGGCATATCTGGCTCATTGGGGCATATCTGGCACACTGGGGGCATATCTGGCACACTGGGGGCATATCTGGCTATGTGGGGGCATTTATCTGGCCCTGTGTGGGGGCATTTCTGGCAATGTGGGGGCATTTCTGGCACACTGGGGGGATTATCTGGCACACTGGGGGGATTATCTGGCACACTGGGGGCATATCTGGCACACTGGGGGCATATCTGGCACACTGGGGGCATATCTGGCACACTGGGGGCATATCTGGCTCTGTGGGGGCATTTATCTGGCCCTGTGTGGGGGCATTTCTGGCACCGTGGGGGCATATCTGGCACACTGGGGGGATTATCTGGCACACTGGGGGGATTATCTGGCACACTGGGGGGCATATCTGGCACACTGGGGGCATATCTGGCACACTGGGGGCATATCTGGCACACTGGGGGCATATCTGGCACACTGGGGGCATATCTGGCTCTGTGGGGGCATTTATCTGGCCCTGTGTGGGGGCATTTCTGGCAATGTGGGGGCATTTCTGGCAATGTGGGGGCATTTCTGGCACGCTGGGGGGATTATCTGGCACACTGGGGGGATTATCTAGCACACTGGGGGGATTATCTGGCACACTGGGGGGATTATATGGCACACTGGGGGGATTATCTGGCACACTGGGGGCATTTCTGGCACACTGGGGGCATATCTGGCACACTGGGGGCATATCTGGCACACTGGGGGCATATCTGGCTCTGTGGGGGCATTTATCTGGCCCTGTGTGGGGGCATATCTGGCACACTGGGGACATATCTGGCACACTGGGGGCATATCTGGCACACTGGGGGCATATCTGGCACACTGGGGGCATATCTGGCACACTGGGGGCATATCTGGCACACTGGGGGCATATCTGGCTCTGTGGGGGCATTTATCTGGCCCTGTGTGGGCATATCTGGCACTGTGGGGGCATATCTGGCTCTGTGGGGGCATTTATCTGGCCCTGTGTGGGGGCATTTATCTGGCCCTGTGTGGGGGCATTTATCTGGCCCTGTGTGGGGGCATTTATCTGGCCCTGTGTGGGGGCATTTATCTGGCCCTGTGTGGGGGCATTTATCTGGCCCTGTGTGGGGGCATTTCTGGGACTGTGGGGGCATTTCTGGCACTGTGGGGGCATTTCTGGCATTTCTGGCACTGTGGGGGCATTTCTGGAACTGTGGGGGCATTTCTGGCACTGTGGGGGCACTTATGCATCTGGCAATGTGGGCATTTATGTATCTGGCACTGGGGGCATATCTAGCCCTGTGGGGGCATATCTGGCTCTGTGGGGGCATTTATCTGGCCCTGTGTGGGGGCATATCTGGCTCTGTGAAGGCATTTATCTGGCCCTGTGTGGGGGCATTTATCTGGCCCTGTGTGGGGGCATTTATCTGGCCCTGTGTGGGGGCATTTATCTGGCCCTGTGTGGGGGCATTTCTGGGACTGTGGGGGCATTTCTGGCAATGTGGGGGCATTTCTGGAACTGTTGGGGCATTTCTGGCACTGTGGGGGGCATATCTGGCACTGTGGGGGCACTTATGCATCTGGCAATGTGGGCATTTATGTATCTGGCACTGGGGGCATATCTAGCCCTGTGGGGGCATATCTGGCACTGTGGGGGCAATTTTATATATGGCACTGTGGGGACATATCTGGCACTGTGTGGGCATTTTTATATCTGGCACTGTGGGGGCACTTATGTATCTGGCACTGTGGGGGCACTTATGTATCTGGCACTGTGGGGGCATTTATGTATCTGGCACTGTGGGGGGCATATCTACACTGTGGAGGCATTTATGTATCTGGCACTTTGGGGGCATTTATGTATCTGAACTGTGGGTGCATATCTGGCACTGTGTGGCCATTTATGTAGCTGGCACTGCTGGGGGGCATGTCACGTGTAGCTGGCACTGCTGGGGGGCATGTCACGTGTAGCTGGCACTGCTGGGGGGCATGTCACGTGTAGCTGGCACTGCTGGGGGGCATGTCATGTAGTGTTCCCGCTAGGCGTCTGTGGCTAGGCAATGTGTCTCAGTGCTCTCCCTGGTGCAATGTGTCTCAGTGCTGTGCCTGACGCAAAGTGTATAGGAGGTTCTACCTGGTGCAGTGTGTATTAGCTGCACTACTGTGTGGTGTAATGCAAATTGCCACTATTATGTGGCCACGTACCTTCCTCACGAAGTAACTCCCCTTAATTTTTGCTGCGCGCCTTCGGCGCGCACTGTCCATTCTTTGGCATATAGGTATGGGAACAACAAGCAGTATGTACATCATTTTGCCCTCCTAACTTAAAAAAGTGCCCTCCCTGTGATCAGCACCATGCCCTAAAAAGTGAACACTATCATGTGTAGCTGGCACTGCTGGGGGGCATGTC
Source organism: Pseudophryne corroboree (assembly GCF_028390025.1). Lineage (NCBI taxonomy): Eukaryota > Metazoa > Chordata > Amphibia > Anura > Myobatrachidae > Pseudophryne > Pseudophryne corroboree. Next base: position 93,889,812 of record NC_086450.1, on the reverse strand, counting down.
ATGTGTAGCTGGCACTGCTGCGGGGCATGTCATGTGTAGCTGGCTAGCTGGCACTGCTGCTGGGCATGTCATGTGTAGCTGGCTAGCTGGCACTGCTGCGGGGCATGTCATGTGTAGCTGGCACTGCTGCGGGGCATGTCATGTCTATCTGGCACTGCACATTATGTGTATCTGGCACTATACTGGAGACATTGTGTGTAAGGAACACTACTGTGGCTATGTGTAAGGCGGCTAATTGTGTGAAAATGTGTTTATAGTTTGATGATATGAAGTTATGAGGCCACGCCCACTTTTCCAGAGGCCACACCCACTTTTCCGAGAGCGCGCGCCTGCGGCGCGCGCATGGGGGGGGGGGGCGCTTTTACATTTTCTCGCTCAGGGTGCTAGTAGGCCTGGAGCCGGCCCTGTCCCTGACTGTAGTCTTACACCCCTAAACACTGCATCACTGACTGTAGCTTTACACCCCATACTGCATCCCTGACTGTAGCCTTACACCCCTAAACACTGCATGCCTTACTGTAGCCTAACACCCCATACTGCATCCCTTACTGTAGCCTTACACCTCATACTGCATTGCTGACTGTAGTCTTACACCCCTAAACACTGCATCCCTGACTGTAGCCTTACACCCCTAAACACTGCATCCCTGACTGTAGCCTTACACCCATAAACACTGCATCCCTGACTGTAGCCTTACACTCCTAAACACTGCATCCCTTACTGTAGCCTTACGCCCCATACTGAATCCCTGACTGTAGCCTTACACCCCATACCTCATCCCTGACTGTAGTCTTACACCCCTAAACACTGCATCCCTGACTGTAGCTTTACACCCCTAAACACTGTAGCCTTAAACCCCATACTGCATCCCTGACTAGCCTTACACCCACATACTGCATCCCTGACTGTAGCCTTACACCCCTAAACACTGCATCCCTGACTGTAGCCTAACACCCCATACTGCATCCCTGACTGTAGCCTTACACCCCATACTGCAACCCTGACTGTATCCTTATACCCCATACTGCATCCCTTACTGTAGCCTTATACCCCCATACTGCATCCCTGACTGTAGCCTTACACCCCCATACTGCAACCCTGACTTTAGCCTTATACCCCATACTGCATCCCACACTGTAGCCTTACACCATACTGCATGCCTTACTGTAGCCTTATACCCCCATACTGCAACCCTGACTGCAGCCTTACACCCCTATACTGCAACCCTGACTGTAGTCTTATACCCCATACTGCATCCCTGACTGTAGCCTTACACCCCATACTGCTTCCCTGACTAGCTTTACACCCCATACTGCTTCCCTGACTGTAGCCTTACACCACATACTGCATCCCTGATTGTAGCCTTACTCCCCATACTGCATCCCTGACTGTAGTCTTACACCCCATACTGCATCCCTGACTGTAGTCTTACACCCCTAAACACTGCATCACTGACTGTAGCTTTACACCCCATACTGCATCCCTGACTGTAGCCTTACACCCCTAAACACTGCATCCCTGATTGTAGCCTTACACCCCTAAACACTGCATCCCTGACTGTAGCTTTACACCCCATACTGTATCCCTGACTGTAGCCTTAAACACCATACTGCATCCCTGACTGTAGCCTTACACCCCCATACTGCATCCCTGACTGTAGTCTTACACCCCATACTGCATCCCTGACTGTAGTCTTACACCCCTAAACACTGCATCACTGACTGTAGCTTTACACCCCATACTGCATCCCTGACTGTAGCCTTACACCCCTAAACACTGCATCCCTGACTGTAGCTTTACACCCCATACTGTATCCCTGACTGTAGCCTTAAACACCATACCGCATCCCTGACTGTAGCCTTATACCTCATACTGCATCCCTGACTGTAGCCTTATACCTCATACTGCATCCCTGACTGTAGCCTTATACCTCATACTGCATCCCTGACTGTAGCCTTACACCCCATACTGCATCGCTCACTGTAGTCTTACACCCCTAAACACTGCATCCCTGACTGTAGCCTTATACCTCATACTGCATCCCTGACTGTAGCCTTACACCCCATACTGAATCCCTGACTGTAGCCTTACACCCCATACCTCATCCCTGACTAGTCTTACACCCCTAAACACTGCATCCCTGACTGTAGCCTTAAACCCCATACTGAATCCCTGACTGTAGCCTTACACCCCATACCTCATCCCTGACTAGTCTTACACCCCTAAACACTGCATCCCTGTCTGTAGCTTTACACCCCTAAACACTGTAGCCTTAAACCCCATACTGCATCCCTGACTAGCCTTACACCCACATACTGCATCCCTGACTGTAGCCTTACACCCCTAAACACTGCATCCCTGACTGTAGCCTAACACCCCATACTGCATCCCTGACTGTAGCCTTACACCTCATACTGCATCCCTGACTGTAGCCTTACACCCCCATACTGCATCCCTTACTGTAGCCTTACACCCCATACTGCATCCCTTACTGTAGCCTTACTCCCCCATACTGCAACCCTGACTGTAGTCTTATACCCCATACTGCATCCCTGACTGTAGCCTTACACCCCATACTGCTTCCCTGACTAGCTTTACACCCCATACTGCTTCCCTGACTGTAGCCTTACACCACATACTGCATCCCTGATTGTAGCCTTACTCCCCATACTGCATCCCTGACTGTAGTCTTACACCCCATACTGCATCCCTGACTGTAGTCTTACACCCCTAAACACTGCATCCCTGATTGTAGCCTTACACCCCTAAACACTGCATCCCTGACTGTAGCTTTACACCCCATACTGTATCCCTGACTGTAGCCTTAAACACCATACTGCATCCCTGACTGTAGCCTTACACCCCCATACTGCATCCCTGACTGTAGCCTTACACCCCCATACTGCATCGCTGACTGTAGTCTTACACCCCATACTGCATCCCTGATTGTAGCCTTACTCCCCATACTGCATCCCTGACTGTAGTCTTACACCCCTAAACACTGTAGCCTTAAACCCCATACTGCAATCCTGACTAGCCTTACACCCACATACTGCATCCCTGACTGTAGCCTTACACCCCTAAACACTGCATCCCTGACTGTAGCCTAACACCCCATACTGCATCCCTGACTGTAGCCTTACACCCCATACTGCAACCCTGACTGTATCCTTATACCCCATACTGCATCCCTTACTGTAGCCTTATACCCCCATACTGCATCCCTGACTGTAGCCTTACACCCCCATACTGCAACCCTGACTTTAGCCTTATACCCCATACTGCATCCCACACTGTAGCCTTACACCATACTGCATCCCTTACTGTAGCCTTATACCCCCATACTGCAACCCTGACTGCAGCCTTACACCCCTATACTGCAACCCTGACTGTAGTCTTATACCCCATACTGCATCCCTGACTGTAGCCTTACACCCTATACTGCTTCCCTGACTGTAGCCTTACACCCCATACTGCATCCCTTACTGTAGCCTTACACCCCATACTGCTTCCCTGACTGTAGCCTTACACCCCCATACTGCATCCCTGACTGTAGCCTTACACCCCATACTGCATCCCTGACTGTAGCCTTACACCCCATACTGCATCCCTGACTGTAGTCTTACACCCCATACTGCTTCCCTGACTGTAGCCTTATACCCCATACTGCATACCTTACTGTAGCCCTACACCCCCATACTGCATCCCTGACTGTCGCCTTACACCCCATACTGCATCCCTGACTGTAGCCTTACACCCCATACTGCATCCCTGACTGTAGTCTTACACCCCTAAACACTGCATCCCTGACTGTAGCCTTACTCCCCTAAACACTGCATCCCTGACTGTAGCTTTACACCCCATACTGCATCCCTGACTATAGCCTTACACCCCTAAACACTGCATTCCTTACTGTAGCCTAACACCCCATACTGCATCCCTTACTGTAGCCTTACACCTCATACTGCATCGCTGACTGTAGTCTTACACCCCTAAACACTGCATCCCTGACTGTAGCCTTACACCCCTAAACACTGCATCCCTGACTGTAGCCTTACACCCCTAAACACTGCATCCCTGACTGTAGCCTTACACCCCTAAACACTGCATCCTTTACTGTAGCCTTACGCCCCATACTGAATCCCTGACTGTAGCCTTACACCCCATACCTCATCCCTGACTGTAGTCTTACACCCCTAAACACTGCATCCCTGACTGTAGCTTTACACCCCTAAACACTGTAGCCTTAAACCCCATACTGCATCCCTGACTAGCCTTACACCCACATACTGCATCCCTGACTGTAGCCTTACACCCCTAAACACTGCATCCCTGACTGTAGCCTAACACCCCATACTGCATCCCTGACTGTAGCCTTACACCCCATACTGCAACCCTGACTTTAGCCTTATACCCCATACTGCATCCCTTACTGTAGCCTTATACCCCCATACTGCATCCCTGACTGTAGCCTTACACCCACATACTGCAACCCTGACTTTAGCCTTATACCCCATACTGCATCCCACACTGTAGCCTTACACCATACTGCATCCCTTACTGTAGCCTTATACCCCCATACTGCAACCCTGACTGTAGCCTTTTACCCCATACTGCATCCCTTACTGTAGCCTTACTCCCCCATACTGCAACCCTGACTGTAGTCTTATACGCCATACTGCATCCCTGACAGTAGCCTTACACCCCATACTGCTTCCCTGACTAGCTTTACACCCCATACTGCTTCCCTGACTGTAGCCTTACACCACATACTGCATCCCTGATTGTAGCCTTACTCCCCATACTGCATCCCTGACTGTAGTCTTACACCCCATACTGCATCCCTGACTGTAGTCTTACACCCCTAAACACTGCATCACTGACTGTAGCTTTACACCCCATACTGCATCCCTGACTGTAGCCTTACACCCCTAAACACTGCATTCCTTACTGTAGCCTAACACCCCATACTGCATCCCTTACTGTAGCCTTACACCACATACTGCATCCCTGATTGTAGCCTTACTCCCCATACTGCATCCCTGACTGTAGTCTTACACCCCATACTGCATCCCTGACTGTAGTCTTACACCCCTAAACACTGCATCCCTGACTGTAGCCTTACACCCCTAAACACTGCATCCCTGACTGTAGCCTTACACCCATAAACACTGCATCCCTGACTGTAGCCTTACACTCCTAAACACTGCATCCCTTACTGTAGCCTTACGCCCCATACTGAATCCCTGACTGTAGCCTTACACCCCATACCTCATCCCTGACTGTAGTCTTACACCCCTAAACACTGCATCCCTGACTGTAGCTTTACACCCCTAAACACTGTAGCCTTAAACCCCATACTGCAATCCTGACTAGCCTTACATCCACATACTGCATCCCTGACTGTAGCCTTACACCCCTAAACACTGCATCCCTGACTGTAGCCTAACACCCCATACTGCATCCCTGACTGTAGCCTTACACCCCATACTGCAACCCTGACTGTATCCTTATACCCCATACTGCATCCCTTACTGTAGCCTTATACCCCCATACTGCATCCCTGACTGTAGCCTTACACCCCCATACTGCAACCCTGACTTTAGCCTTATACCCCATACTGCATCCCACACTGTAGCCTTACACCATACTGCATGCCTTACTGTAGCCTTATACCCCCATACTGCAACCCTGACTGCAGCCTTACACCCCTATACTGCAACCCTGACTGTAGTCTTATACCCCATACTGCATCCCTGACTGTAGCCTTACACCCCATACTGCTTCCCTGACTACCTTTACACCCCATACTGCTTCCCTGACTGTAGCCTTACACCACATACTGCATCCCTGATTGTAGCCTTACTCCCCATACTGCATCCCTGACTGTAGTCTTACACCCCATACTGCATCCCTGACTGTAGCCTTACACCCCATACTGCATCCCTGACTGTAGTCTTACACCCCATACTGCTTCCCTGACTGTAGCCTTATACCCCATACTGCATACCTTACTGTAGCCCTACACCCCCATACTGCATCCCTGACTGTCGCCTTACACCCCATACTGCATCCCTGACTGTAGTCTTACACCCCTAAACACTGCATCCCTGACTGTAGCCTTACTCCCCTAAACACTGCATCCCTGACTGTAGCTTTACACCCCATACTGCATCCCTGACTATAGCCTTACACCCCTAAACACTGCATTCCTTACTGTAGCCTAACACCCCATACTGCATCCCTTACTGTAGCCTTACACCTCATACTGCATCGCTGACTGTAGTCTTACACCCCTAAACACTGCATCCCTGACTGTAGCCTTACACCCCTAAACACTGCATCCCTGACTGTAGCCTTACACCCCTAAACACTGCATCCCTGACTGTAGCCTTACACCCCTAAACACTGCATCCTTTACTGTAGCCTTACGCCCCATACTGAATCCCTGACTGTAGCCTTACACCCCATACCTCATCCCTGACTGTAGTCTTACACCCCTAAACACTGCATCCCTGACTGTAGCTTTACACCCCTAAACACTGTAGCCTTAAACCCCATACTGCATCCCTGACTAGCCTTACACCCACATACTGCATCCCTGACTGTAGCCTTACACCCCTAAACACTGCATCCCTGACTGTAGCCTAACACCCCATACTGCATCCCTGACTGTAGCCTTACACCCCATACTGCAACCCTGACTTTAGCCTTATACCCCATACTGCATCCCTTACTGTAGCCTTATACCCCCATACTGCATCCCTGACTGTAGCCTTACACCCCCATACTGCAACCCTGACTTTAGCCTTATACCCCATACTGCATCCCACACTGTAGCCTTACACCATACTGCATCCCTTACTGTAGCCTTATACCCCCATACTGCAACCCTGACTGTAGCCTTTTACCCCATACTGCATCTCTTACTGTAGCCTTACTCCCCCATACTGCAACCCTGACTGTAGTCTTATACCCCATACTGCATCCCTGACTGTAGCCTTACACCCCATACTGCTTCCCTGACTAGCTTTACACCCCATACTGCTTCCCTGACTGTAGCCTTACACCACATACTGCATCCCTGATTGTAGCCTTACTCCCCATACTGCATCCCTGACTGTAGTCTTACACCCCATACTGCATCCCTGACTGTAGTCTTACACCCCTAAACACTGCATCCCTGACTGTAGCCTTACACCCCTAAACACTGCATCCCTGACTGTAGCCTTACACCCCTAAACACTGCATTCCTTACTGTAGCCTAACACCCCATACTGCATCCCTTACTGTAGCCTTACACCTCATACTGCATCGCTGACTGTAGTCTTACACCCCTAAACACTGCATCCCTGACTGTAGCCTTACACCCCTAAACACTGCATCCCTGACTGTAGCCTTACACCCATAAACACTGCATCCCTGACTGTAGCCTTACACTCCTAAACACTGCATCCCTTACTGTAGCCTTACGCCCCATACTGAATCCCTGACTGTAGCCTTACACCCCATACCTCATCCCTGACTGTAGTCTTACACCCCTAAACACTGCATCCCTGACTGTAGCTTTACACCCCTAAACACTGTAGCCTTAAACCCCATACTGCAATCCTGACTAGCCTTACACCCACATACTGCATCCCTGACTGTAGCCTTACACCCCTAAACACTGCATCCCTGACTGTAGCCTAACACCCCATACTGCATCCCTAACTGTAGCCTTACACCCCATACTGCAACCCTGACTGTATCCTTATACCCCATACTGCATCCCTTACTGTAGCCTTATACCCCCATACTGCATCCCTGACTGTAGCCTTACACACCCATACTGCAACCCTGACTTTAGCCTTATACCCCATACTGCATCCCACACTGTAGCCTTACACCATACTGCATCCCTTACTGTAGCCTTATACCCCCATACTGCAACCCTGACTGCAGCCTTACACCCCTATACTGCAACCCTGACTGTAGTCTTATACCCCATACTGCATCCCTGACTGTAGCCTTACACCCCATACTGCTTCCCTGACTAGCTTTACACCCCATACTGCTTCCCTGACTGTAGCCTTACACCACATACTGCATCCCTGATTGTAGCCTTACTCCCCATACTGCATCCCTGACTGTAGTCTTACACCCCATACTGCATCCCTGACTGTAGTCTTACACCCCTAAACACTGCATCCCTGACTGTAGCCTTACACCCCTAAACACTGCATCCCTGATTGTAGCCTTACACCCCTAAACACTGCATCCCTGACTGTAGCCTAACACCCCATACTGCATCCCTGACTGTAGCCTTACACCCCATACTGCAACCCTGACTTTAGCCTTATACCCCATACTGCATCCCTTACTGTAGCCTTATACCCCCATACTGCATCCCTGACTGTAGCCTTACACCCCCATACTGCAACCCTGACTTTAGCCTTATACCCCATACAGCATCCCACACTGTAGCTTTACACCATACTGCATCCCTTACTGTAGCCTTATACCCCCATACTGCAACCCTGACTGTAGCCTTTTACCCCATACTGCATCCCTTACTGTAGCCTTACTCCCCCATACTGCAACCCTGACTGTAGTCTTATACCCCATACTGCATCCCTGACTGTAGCCTTACACCCCATACTGCTTCCCTGACTAGCTTTACACCCCATACTGCTTCCCTGACTGTAGCCTTACACCACATACTGCATCCCTGATTGTAGCCTTACTCCCCATACTGCATCCCTGACTGTAGTCTTACACCCCATACTGCATCCCTGACCAGGGCCGGCTCTAGGCATGTTCGAATAGAGCGGCCGCGCAGGGCGCCACCCTTAATGGGCGCCGCGCGCTGGCGCCGCCATATTCGAAGCGAGCCGGCCCTGTGTGTGTGTGCAGCGCGTTGTCCCCGCCGTCCGTGTGTGCGGCGTGCGCTGCGCGGCGCCGGTGTCTAACGTCAGACGCCGGCGCCGCGCATAGCGCACACAAGTGGCCGCCCGCCCACCGGCACTCGGATCCTCACTCTCCCGCCCGCCAGCACTCACGCCAGCACTCCTCCTCCCTCTCTCAGACTCAGCGCCTCAGGTATTTGGTGTGGTGGGGTGGGGTGGGGGGGTCAAACATTTATGGATCGCACTGTGGGGGCATTTATCTGGCACACTGGGGGCATATCTGGCTCTGTGGGGGCATTTCTGGCACTGTGGGGGGCATATCTGGCTCATTGGGGGCATATCTGGCTCACTGGGGGCATATCTGGCTCTGTGGGGGCATTTATCTGGCCCTGTGTGGGGGCATTTCTGGCAATGTGGGGGCATTTCTGGCACCGTGGGGGCATATCTGGCACACTGGGGGGATTATCTGGCACACTGGGGGGATTATCTGGCACACTGGGGGCATATCTGGCACACTGGGGGCATATCTGGCACACTGGGGGCATATCTGGCACACTGGGGGCATATCTGGCTCTGTGGGGGCATTTATCTGGCCCTGTGTGGGGGCATTTCTGGCACCGTGGGGGCATATCTGGCACACTGGGGGGATTATCTGGCACACTGGGGGGATTATCTGGCACACTGGGGGGATTATCTGGCACACTGGGGGCATATCTGGCACACTGGGGGCATATCTGGCACACTGGGGGCATATCTGGCACACTGGGGGCATATCTGGCACACTGGGGGCATATCTGGCACACTGGGGGCATATCTGGCTCTGTGGGGGCATTTATCTGGCCCTGTGTGGGGGCATTTCTGGCAATGTGGGGGCATTTCTGGCAATGTGGGGGCATTTCTGGCACGCTGGGGGGATTATCTGGCACACTGGGGGGATTATCTAGCACACTGGGGGGATTATCTGGCACACTGGGGGGATTATATGGCACACTGGGGGGATTATCTGGCACACTGGGGGCATTTCTGGCACACTGGGGGCATATCTGGCACACTGGGGGCATATCTGGCACACTGGGGGCATATCTGGCTCTGTGGGGGCATTTATCTGGCCCTGTGTGGGGGCATATCTGGCACACTGGGGACATATCTGGCACACTGGGGGCATATCTGGCACACTGGGGGCATATCTGGCACACTGGGGGCATATCTGGCACACTGGGGGCATATCTGGCACACTGGGGGCATATCTGGCTCTGTGGGGGCATTTATCTGGCCCTGTGTGGGCATATCTGGCACTGTGGGGGCATATCTGGCTCTGTGGGGGCATTTATCTGGCCCTGTGTGGGGGCATTTATCTGGCCCTGTGTGGGGGCATTTATCTGGCCCTGTGTGGGGGCATTTATCTGGCCCTGTGTGGGGGCATTTATCTGGCCCTGTGTGGGGGCATTTATCTGGCCCTGTGTGGGGGCATTTCTGGGACTGTGGGGGCATTTCTGGCACTGTGGGGGCATTTCTGGCATTTCTGGCACTGTGGGGGCATTTCTGGAACTGTGGGGGCATTTCTGGCACTGTGGGGGCACTTATGCATCTGGCAATGTGGGCATTTATGTATCTGGCACTGGGGGCATATCTAGCCCTGTGGGGGCATATCTGGCTCTGTGGGGGCATTTATCTGGCCCTGTGTGGGGGCATATCTGGCTCTGTGAAGGCATTTATCTGGCCCTGTGTGGGGGCATTTATCTGGCCCTGTGTGGGGGCATTTATCTGGCCCTGTGTGGGGGCATTTATCTGGCCCTGTGTGGGGGCATTTCTGGGACTGTGGGGGCATTTCTGGCAATGTGGGGGCATTTCTGGAACTGTTGGGGCATTTCTGGCACTGTGGGGGGCATATCTGGCACTGTGGGGGCACTTATGCATCTGGCAATGTGGGCATTTATGTATCTGGCACTGGGGGCATATCTAGCCCTGTGGGGGCATATCTGGCACTGTGGGGGCAATTTTATATATGGCACTGTGGGGACATATCTGGCACTGTGTGGGCATTTTTATATCTGGCACTGTGGGGGCACTTATGTATCTGGCACTGTGGGGGCACTTATGTATCTGGCACTGTGGGGGCATTTATGTATCTGGCACTGTGGGGGGCATATCTACACTGTGGAGGCATTTATGTATCTGGCACTTTGGGGGCATTTATGTATCTGAACTGTGGGTGCATATCTGGCACTGTGTGGCCATTTATGTAGCTGGCACTGCTGGGGGGCATGTCACGTGTAGCTGGCACTGCTGGGGGGCATGTCACGTGTAGCTGGCACTGCTGGGGGGCATGTCACGTGTAGCTGGCACTGCTGGGGGGCATGTCATGTAGTGTTCCCGCTAGGCGTCTGTGGCTAGGCAATGTGTCTCAGTGCTCTCCCTGGTGCAATGTGTCTCAGTGCTGTGCCTGACGCAAAGTGTATAGGAGGTTCTACCTGGTGCAGTGTGTATTAGCTGCACTACTGTGTGGTGTAATGCAAATTGCCACTATTATGTGGCCACGTACCTTCCTCACGAAGTAACTCCCCTTAATTTTTGCTGCGCGCCTTCGGCGCGCACTGTCCATTCTTTGGCATATAGGTATGGGAACAACAAGCAGTATGTACATCATTTTGCCCTCCTAACTTAAAAAAGTGCCCTCCCTGTGATCAGCACCATGCCCTAAAAAGTGAACACTATCATGTGTAGCTGGCACTGCTGGGGGGCATGTCATGTGTAGCTGGCACTGCTGCGGGGCATGTCATGTGTAGCTGGCTAGCTGGCACTGCTGCTGGGCATGTCATGTGTAGCTGGCTAGCTGGCACTGCTGCGGGGCATGTCATGTGTAGCTGGCACTGCTGCGGGGCATGTCATGTCTATCTGGCACTGCACATTATGTGTATCTGGCACTATACTGGAGACATTGTGTGTAAGGAACACTACTGTGGCTATGTGTAAGGCGGCTAATTGTGTGAAAATGTGTTTATAGTTTGATGATATGAAGTTATGAGGCCACGCCCACTTTTCCAGAGGCCACACCCACTTTTCCGAGAGCGCGCGCCTGCGGCGCGCGCATGGGGGGGGGGGCGCTTTTACATTTTCTCGCTCAGGGTGCTAGTAGGCCTGGAGCCGGCCCTGTCCCTGACTGTAGTCTTACACCCCTAAACACTGCATCCCTGACTGTAGCCTTACACCCCTAAACACTGCATCCCTGACTGTAGCCTTACACCCATAAACACTGCATCCCTGACTGTAGCCTTACACTCCTAAACACTGCATCCCTTACTGTAGCCTTACGCCCCATACTGAATCCCTGACTGTAGCCTTACACCCCATACCTCATCCCTGACTGTAGTCTTACACCCCTAAACACTGCATCCCTGACTGTAGCTTTACACCCCTAAACACTGTAGCCTTAAACCCCATACTGCATCCCTGACTAGCCTTACACCCACATACTGCATCCCTGACTGTAGCCTTACACCCCTAAACACTGCATCCCTGACTGTAGCCTAACACCCCATACTGCATCCCTGACTGTAGCCTTACACCCCATACTGCAACCCTGACTGTATCCTTATACCCCATACTGCATCCCTTACTGTAGCCTTATACCCCCATACTGCATCCCTGACTGTAGCCTTACACCCCCATACTGCAACCCTGACTTTAGCCTTATACCCCATACTGCATCCCACACTGTAGCCTTACACCATACTGCATGCCTTACTGTAGCCTTATACCCCCATACTGCAACCCTGACTGCAGCCTTACACCCCTATACTGCAACCCTGACTGTAGTCTTATACCCCATACTGCATCCCTGACTGTAGCCTTACACCCCATACTGCTTCCCTGACTAGCTTTACACCCCATACTGCTTCCCTGACTGTAGCCTTACACCACATACTGCATCCCTGATTGTAGCCTTACTCCCCATACTGCATCCCTGACTGTAGTCTTACACCCCATACTGCATCCCTGACTGTAGTCTTACACCCCTAAACACTGCATCACTGACTGTAGCTTTACACCCCATACTGCATCCCTGACTGTAGCCTTACACCCCTAAACACTGCATCCCTGATTGTAGCCTTACACCCCTAAACACTGCATCCCTGACTGTAGCTTTACACCCCATACTGTATCCCTGACTGTAGCCTTAAACACCATACTGCATCCCTGACTGTAGCCTTACACCCCCATACTGCATCCCTGACTGTAGTCTTACACCCCATACTGCATCCCTGACTGTAGTCTTACACCCCTAAACACTGCATCACTGACTGTAGCTTTACACCCCATACTGCATCCCTGACTGTAGCCTTACACCCCTAAACACTGCATCCCTGACTGTAGCTTTACACCCCATACTGTATCCCTGACTGTAGCCTTAAACACCATACCGCATCCCTGACTGTAGCCTTATACCTCATACTGCATCCCTGACTGTAGCCTTATACCTCATACTGCATCCCTGACTGTAGCCTTATACCTCATACTGCATCCCTGACTGTAGCCTTACACCCCATACTGCATCGCTCACTGTAGTCTTACACCCCTAAACACTGCATCCCTGACTGTAGCCTTATACCTCATACTGCATCCCTGACTGTAGCCTTACACCCCATACTGAATCCCTGACTGTAGCCTTACACCCCATACCTCATCCCTGACTAGTCTTACACCCCTAAACACTGCATCCCTGACTGTAGCCTTAAACCCCATACTGAATCCCTGACTGTAGCCTTACACCCCATACCTCATCCCTGACTAGTCTTACACCCCTAAACACTGCATCCCTGTCTGTAGCTTTACACCCCTAAACACTGTAGCCTTAAACCCCATACTGCATCCCTGACTAGCCTTACACCCACATACTGCATCCCTGACTGTAGCCTTACACCCCTAAACACTGCATCCCTGACTGTAGCCTAACACCCCATACTGCATCCCTGACTGTAGCCTTACACCTCATACTGCATCCCTGACTGTAGCCTTACACCCCCATACTGCATCCCTTACTGTAGCCTTACACCCCATACTGCATCCCTTACTGTAGCCTTACTACCCCATACTGCAACCCTGACTGTAGTCTTATACCCCATACTGCATCCCTGACTGTAGCCTTACACCCCATACTGCTTCCCTGACTAGCTTTACACCCCATACTGCTTCCCTGACTGTAGCCTTACACCACATACTGCATCCCTGATTGTAGCCTTACTCCCCATACTGCATCCCTGACTGTAGTCTTACACCCCATACTGCATCCCTGACTGTAGTCTTACACCCCTAAACACTGCATCCCTGATTGTAGCCTTACACCCCTAAACACTGCATCCCTGACTGTAGCTTTACACCCCATACTGTATCCCTGACTGTAGCCTTAAACACCATACTGCATCCCTGACTGTAGCCTTACACCCCCATACTGCATCCCTGACTGTAGCCTTACACCCCCATACTGCATCGCTGACTGTAGTCTTACACCCCATACTGCATCCCTGATTGTAGCCTTACTCCCCATACTGCATCCCTGACTGTAGTCTTACACCCCATACTGCATCCCTGACTGTAGTCTTACACCCCTAAACACTGCATCACTGACTGTAGCTTTACATCCCATACTGCATCCCTGACTGTAGCCTTACACCCCTAAACACTGCATCCCTGACTGTAGCCTTACACCCCTAAACACTGCATGCCTGACTGTAGCTTTACACCCCATACTGTATCCCTGACTGTAGCCTTAAACACCATACCGCATCCCTGACTGTAGCCTTATACCTCATACTGCATCCCTGACTGTAGCCTTACACCCCATACTGAATCCCTGACTGTAGCCTTACACCCCATACCTCATCCCTGACTAGTCTTACACCCCTAAACACTGCATCCCTGACTGTAGCCTTAAACCCCATACTGAATCCCTGACTGTAGCCTTACACCCCATACCTCATCCCTGACTAGTCTTACACCCCTAAACACTGCATCCCTGTCTGTAGCTTTACACCCCTAAACACTGTAGCCTTAAACCCCATACTGCATCCCTGACTAGCCTTACACCCACATACTGCATCCCTGACTGTAGCCTTACACCCCTAAACACTGCATCCCTGACTGTAGTCTTACACCCCTAAACACTGCATCCCTGACTGTAGCCTTACACCCCTAAACACTGCATCCCTGACTGTAGCCTTACACTCCTAAACACTGCATCCCTTACTGTAGCCTTACGCCCCATACTGAATCCCTGACTGTAGCCTTACACCCCATACCTCATCCCTGACTGTAGTCTTACACCCCTAAACACTGCATCCCTGACTGTAGCTTTACACCCCTAAACACTGTAGCCTTAAACCCCATACTGCATCCCTGACTAGCCTTACACCCACATACTGCATCCCTGACTGTAGCCTTACACCCCTAAACACTGCATCCCTGACTGTAGCCTAACACCCCATACTGCATCCCTGACTGTAGCCTTACACCCCATACTGCAACCCTGACTGTATCCTTATACCCCATACTGCATCCCTTACTGTAGCCTTATACCCCCATACTGCATCCCTGACTGTAGCCTTACACCCCCATACTGCAACCCTGACTTTAGCCTTATACCCCATACTGCATCCCACACTGTAGCCTTACACCATACTGCATCCCTTACTGTAGCCTTATACCCCCATACTGCAACCCTGACTGCAGCCTTACACCCCTATACTGCAACCCTGACTGTAGTCTTATACCCCATACTGCATCCCTGACTGTAGCCTTACACCCCATACTGCTTCCCTGACTAGCTTTACACCCCATACTGCTTCCCTGACTGTAGCCTTACACCACATACTGCATCCCTGATTGTAGCCTTACTCCCCATACTGCATCCCTGACTGTAGTCTTACACCTCATACTGCATCCCTGACTGTAGTCTTACACCCCTAAACACTGCATCACTGACTGTAGCTTTACACCCCATACTGCATCCCTGACTGTAGCCTTACACCCCTAAACACTGCATCCCTGATTGTAGCCTTACACCCCTAAACACTGCATCCCTGACTGTAGCTTTACACCCCATACTGTATCCCTGACTGTAGCCTTAAACACCATACTGCATCCCTGACTGTAGCCTTACACCCCCATACTGCATCCCTGACTGTAGCCTTACACCCCCATACTGCATCGCTGACTGTAGTCTTACACCCCATACTGCATCCCTGACTGTAGTCTTACACCCCATACTGCATCCCTGATTGTAGCCTTACTCCCCATACTGCATCCCTGACTGTAGTCTTACACCCCATACTGCATCCCTGACTGTAGTCTTACACCCCTAAACACTGCATCACTGACTGTAGCTTTACACCCCATACTGCATCCCTGACTGTAGCCTTACACCCCTAAACACTGCATCCCTGACTGTAGCCTTACACCCCTAAACACTGCATCCCTGACTGTAGCTTTACACCCCATACTGTATCCCTGACTGTAGCCTTAAACACCATACCGCATCCCTGACTGTAGCCTTATACCTCATACTGCATCCCTGACTGTAGCCTTACACCCCATACTGCATCGCTCACTGTAGTCTTACACCCCTAAACACTGCATCCCTGACTGTAGCCTTACACCCCATACTGAATCCCTGACTGTAGCCTTACACCCCATACCTCATCCCTGACTAGTCTTACACCCCTAAACACTGCATCCCTGTCTGTAGCTTTACACCCCTAAACACTGTAGCCTTAAACCCCATACTGCATCCCTGACTAGCCTTACACCCACATACTGCATCCTTGACTGTAGCCTTACACCCCTAAACACTGCATCCCTGACTGTAGCCTAACACCCCATACTGCATCCCTGACTGTAGCCTTACACCTCATACTGCATCCCTGACTGTAGCCTTACACCCCCATACTGCATCCCTTACTGTAGCCTTACACCCCATACTGCATCCCTTACTGTAGCCTTACTCCCCCATACTGCAACCCTGACTCTAGTCTTATACCCCATACTGCATCCCTGACTGTAGCCTTACACCCCATACTGCTTCCCTGACTAGCTTTACACCCCATACTGCTTCCCTGACTGTAGCCTTACACCACATACTGCATCCCTGATTGTAGCCTTACTCCCCATACTGCATCCCTGACTGTAGTCTTACACCCCATACTGCATCCCTGACTGTAGTCTTACACCCCTAAACACTGCATCACTGACTGTAGCGTTACACCCCATACTGCATCCCTGACTGTAGCCTTACACCCCTAAACACTGCATCCCTGATTGTAGCCTTACACCCCTAAACACTGCATCCCTGACTGTAGCTTTACACCCCATACTGTATCCCTGACTGTAGCCTTAAACACCATACTGCATCCCTGACTGTAGCCTTACACCCCCATACTGCATCCCTGACTGTAGCCTTACACCCCCATACTGCATCGCTGACTGTAGTCTTACACCCCATACTGCATCCCTGATTGTAGCCTTACTCCCCATACTGCATCCCTGACTGTAGTCTTACACCCCATACTGCATCCCTGACTGTAGTCTTACACCCCTAAACACTGCATCACTGACTGTAGCTTTACACCCCATACTGCATCCCTGACTGTAGCCTTACACCCCTAAACACTGCATCCCTGACTGTAGCCTTACACCCCTAAACACTGCATCCCTGACTGTAGCTTTACACCCCATACTGTATCCCTGACTGTAGCCTTAAACACCATACCGCATCCCTGACTGTAGCCTTATACCTCATACTGCATCCCTGACTGTAGCCTTACACCCCATACTGAATCCCTGACTGTAGCCTTACACCCCATACCTCATCCCTGACTAGTCTTACACCCCTAAACACTGCATCCCTGACTGTAGCCTTAAACCCCATACTGAATCCCTGACTGTAGCCTTACACCCCATACCTCATCCCTGACTAGTCTTACACCCCTAAACACTGCATCCCTGTCTGTAGCTTTACACCCCTAAACACTGTAGCCTTAAACCCCATACTGCATCCCTGACTAGCCTTACACCCACATACTGCATCCCTGACTGTAGCCTTACACCCCTAAACACTGCATCCCTGACTGTAGCCTAACACCCCATACTGCATCCCTGACTGTAGCCTTACACCTCATACTGCATCCCTGACTGTAGCCTTACACCCCCATACTACATCCCTTACTGTAGCCTTACACCCCATACTGAATCCCTGACTGTAGCCTTACACCCCATACCTCATCCCTGACTAGTCTTACACCCCTAAACACTGCATCCCTGTCTGTAGCTTTACACCCCTAAACACTGTAGCCTTAAACCCCATACTGCATCCCTGACTAGCCTTACACCCACATACTGCATCCCTGACTGTAGCCTTACACCCCTAAACACTGCATCCCTGACTGTAGCCTAAAACCCCATACTGCATCCCTGACTGTAGCCTTACACCTCATACTGCATCCCTGACTGTAGCCTTACACCCCCATACTGCATCCCTTACTGTAGCCTTACACCACATACTGCATCCCTTACTGTAGCCTTACTCCCCCATACTGCAACCCTGACTGTAGTCTTATACCCCATACTGCATCCCTAACTGTAGCCTTACACCCCATACTGCTTCCCTGACTAGCTTTACACCCCATACTGCTTCCCTGACTGTAGCCTTACACCACATACTGCATCCCTGATTGTAGCCTTACTCCCCATACTGCATCCCTGACTGTAGTCTTACACCCCATACTGCATCCCTGACTGTAGTCTTACACCCCTAAACACTGCATCACTGACTGTAGCGTTACACCCCATACTGCATCCCTGACTGTAGCCTTACACCCCTAAACACTGCATCCCTGATTGTAGCCTTACACCCCTAAACACTGCATCCCTGACTGTAGCTTTACACCCCATACTGTATCCCTGACTGTAGCCTTAAACACCATACTGCATCCCTGACTGTAGCCTTACACCCCCATACTGCATCCCTGACTGTAGCCTTACACCCCCATACTGCATCGCTGACTGTAGTCTTACACCCCATACTGCATCCCTGATTGTAGCCTTACTCCCCATACTGCATCCCTGACTGTAGTCTTACACCCCATACTGCATCCCTGACTGTAGTCTTACACCCCTAAACACTGCATCACTGACTGTAGCTTTACACCCCATACTGCATCCCTGACTGTAGCCTTACACCCCTAAACACTGCATCCCTGACTGTAGCCTTACACCCCTAAACACTGCATCCCTGACTGTAGCTTTACACCCCATACTGTATCCCTGACTGTAGCCTTAAACACCATACCGCATCCCTGACTGTAGCCTTATACCTCATACTGCATCCCTGACTGTAGCCTTACACCCCATACTGAATCCCTGACTGTAGCCTTACACCCCATACCTCATCCCTGACTAGTCTTACACCCCTAAACACTGCATCCCTGACTGTAGCCTTAAACCCCATACTGAATCCCTGACTGTAGCCTTACACCCCATACCTCATCCCTGACTAGTCTTACACCCCTAAACACTGCATCCCTGTCTGTAGCTTTACACCCCTAAACACTGTAGCCTTAAACCCCATACTGCATCCCTGACTAGCCTTACACCCACATACTGCATCCCTGACTGTAGCCTTACACCCCTAAACACTGCATCCCTGACTGTAGCCTAGCACCCCATACTGCATCCCTGACTGTAGCCTTACACCTCATACTGCATCCCTGACTGTAGCCTTACACCCCCATACTACATCCCTTACTGTAGCCTTACACCCCATACTGCATCCCTGACTGTAGCCTTACACCCCTAAACACTGCATCCCTGATTGTAGCCTTACACCCCTAAACACTGCATCCCTGACTGTAGCTTTACACCCCATACTGTATCCCTGACTGTAGCCTTACACCCCTAAACACTGCATCCCTGACTGTAGCCTTACACCCATAAACACTGCATCCCTGACTGTAGCCTTACACTCCTAAACACTGCATCCCTTACTGTAGCCTTACGCCCCATACTGAATCCCTGACTGTAGCCTTACACCCCATACCTCATCCCTGACTGTAGTCTTACACCCCTAAACACTGCATCCCTGACTGTAGCTTTACACCCCTAAACACTGTAGCCTTAAACCCCATACTGCAATCCTGACTAGCCTTACACCCACATACTGCATCCCTGACTGTAGCCTTACACCCCTAAACACTGCATCCCTGACTGTAGCCTAACACCCCATACTGCATCCCTGACTGTAGCCTTACACCCCATACTGCAACCCTGACTGTATCCTTATACCCCATACTGCATCCCTTACTGTAGCCTTATACCCCCATACTGCATCCCTGACTGTAGCCTTACACCCCCATACTGCAACCCTGACTTT
This sequence comes from Pseudophryne corroboree, assembly GCF_028390025.1. Taxonomy (NCBI): domain Eukaryota; kingdom Metazoa; phylum Chordata; class Amphibia; order Anura; family Myobatrachidae; genus Pseudophryne; species Pseudophryne corroboree. Next base: position 93,869,505 of record NC_086450.1, on the reverse strand, counting down.
AGCCTTATACCCCATACTGCATCCCACACTGTAGCCTTACACCATACTGCATCCCTTACTGTAGCCTTATACCCCCATACTGCAACCCTGACTGCAGCCTTACACCCCTATACTGCAACCCTGACTGTAGTCTTATACCCCATACTGCATCCCTGACTGTAGCCTTACACCCCATACTGCTTCCCTGACTACCTTTACACCCCATACTGCTTCCCTGACTGTAGCCTTACACCACATACTGCATCCCTGATTGTAGCCTTACTCCCCATACTGCATCCCTGACTGTAGTCTTACACCCCATACTGCATCCCTGACTGTAGCCTTACACCCCATACTGCATCCCTGACTGTAGTCTTACACCCCATACTGCTTCCCTGACTGTAGCCTTATACCCCATACTGCATACCTTACTGTAGCCCTACACCCCCATACTGCATCCCTGACTGTCGCCTTACACCCCATACTGCATCCCTGACTGTAGTCTTACACCCCTAAACACTGCATCCCTGACTGTAGCCTTACTCCCCTAAACACTGCATCCCTGACTGTAGCTTTACACCCCATACTGCATCCCTGACTATAGCCTTACACCCCTAAACACTGCATTCCTTACTGTAGCCTAACACCCCATACTGCATCCCTTACTGTAGCCTTACACCTCATACTGCATCGCTGACTGTAGTCTTACACCCCTAAACACTGCATCCCTGACTGTAGCCTTACACCCCTAAACACTGCATCCCTGACTGTAGCCTTACACCCCTAAACACTGCATCCCTGACTGTAGCCTTACACCCCTAAACACTGCATCCTTTACTGTAGCCTTACGCCCCATACTGAATCCCTGACTGTAGCCTTACACCCCATACCTCATCCCTGACTGTAGTCTTACACCCCTAAACACTGCATCCCTGACTGTAGCTTTACACCCCTAAACACTGTAGCCTTAAACCCCATACTGCATCCCTGACTAGCCTTACACCCACATACTGCATCCCTGACTGTAGCCTTACACCCCTAAACACTGCATCCCTGACTGTAGCCTAACACCCCATACTGCATCCCTGACTGTAGCCTTACACCCCATACTGCAACCCTGACTTTAGCCTTATACCCCATACTGCATCCCTTACTGTAGCCTTATACCCCCATACTGCATCCCTGACTGTAGCCTTACACCCCCATACTGCAACCCTGACTTTAGCCTTATACCCCATACTGCATCCCACACTGTAGCCTTACACCATACTGCATCCCTTACTGTAGCCTTATACCCCCATACTGCAACCCTGACTGTAGCCTTTTACCCCATACTGCATCCCTTACTGTAGCCTTACTCCCCCATACTGCAACCCTGACTGTAGTCTTATACCCCATACTGCATCCCTGACTGTAGCCTTACACCCCATACTGCTTCCCTGACTAGCTTTACACCCCATACTGCTTCCCTGACTGTAGCCTTACACCACATACTGCATCCCTGATTGTAGCCTTACTCCCCATACTGCATCCCTGACTGTAGTCTTACACCCCATACTGCATCCCTGACTGTAGTCTTACACCCCTAAACACTGCATCCCTGACTGTAGCCTTACACCCCTAAACACTGCATCCCTGACTGTAGCCTTACACCCCTAAACACTGCATTCCTTACTGTAGCCTAACACCCCATACTGCATCCCTTACTGTAGCCTTACACCTCATACTGCATCGCTGACTGTAGTCTTACACCCCTAAACACTGCATCCCTGACTGTAGCCTTACACCCCTAAACACTGCATCCCTGACTGTAGCCTTACACCCATAAACACTGCATCCCTGACTGTAGCCTTACACTCCTAAACACTGCATCCCTTACTGTAGCCTTACGCCCCATACTGAATCCCTGACTGTAGCCTTACACCCCATACCTCATCCCTGACTGTAGTCTTACACCCCTAAACACTGCATCCCTGACTGTAGCTTTACACCCCTAAACACTGTAGCCTTAAACCCCATACTGCAATCCTGACTAGCCTTACACCCACATACTGCATCCCTGACTGTAGCCTTACACCCCTAAACACTGCATCCCTGACTGTAGCCTAACACCCCATACTGCATCCCTAACTGTAGCCTTACACCCCATACTGCAACCCTGACTGTATCCTTATACCCCATACTGCATCCCTTACTGTAGCCTTATACCCCCATACTGCATCCCTGACTGTAGCCTTACACACCCATACTGCAACCCTGACTTTAGCCTTATACCCCATACTGCATCCCACACTGTAGCCTTACACCATACTGCATCCCTTACTGTAGCCTTATACCCCCATACTGCAACCCTGACTGCAGCCTTACACCCCTATACTGCAACCCTGACTGTAGTCTTATACCCCATACTGCATCCCTGACTGTAGCCTTACACCCCATACTGCTTCCCTGACTAGCTTTACACCCCATACTGCTTCCCTGACTGTAGCCTTACACCACATACTGCATCCCTGATTGTAGCCTTACTCCCCATACTGCATCCCTGACTGTAGTCTTACACCCCATACTGCATCCCTGACTGTAGTCTTACACCCCTAAACACTGCATCCCTGACTGTAGCCTTACACCCCTAAACACTGCATCCCTGATTGTAGCCTTACACCCCTAAACACTGCATCCCTGACTGTAGCCTAACACCCCATACTGCATCCCTGACTGTAGCCTTACACCCCATACTGCAACCCTGACTTTAGCCTTATACCCCATACTGCATCCCTTACTGTAGCCTTATACCCCCATACTGCATCCCTGACTGTAGCCTTACACCCCCATACTGCAACCCTGACTTTAGCCTTATACCCCATACAGCATCCCACACTGTAGCCTTACACCATACTGCATCCCTTACTGTAGCCTTATACCCCCATACTGCAACCCTGACTGTAGCCTTTTACCCCATACTGCATCCCTTACTGTAGCCTTACTCCCCCATACTGCAACCCTGACTGTAGTCTTATACCCCATACTGCATCCCTGACTGTAGCCTTACACCCCATACTGCTTCCCTGACTAGCTTTACACCCCATACTGCTTCCCTGACTGTAGCCTTACACCACATACTGCATCCCTGATTGTAGCCTTACTCCCCATACTGCATCCCTGACTGTAGTCTTACACCCCATACTGCATCCCTGACCAGGGCCGGCTCTAGGCATGTTCGAATAGAGCGGCCGCGCAGGGCGCCACCCTTAATGGGCGCCGCGCGCTGGCGCCGCCATATTCGAAGCGAGCCGGCCCTGTGTGTGTGTGCAGCGCGTTGTCCCCGCCGTCCGTGTGTGCGGCGTGCGCTGCGCGGCGCCGGTGTCTAACGTCAGACGCCGGCGCCGCGCATAGCGCACACAAGTGGCCGCCCGCCCACCGGCACTCGGATCCTCACTCTCCCGCCCGCCAGCACTCACGCCAGCACTCCTCCTCCCTCTCTCAGACTCAGCGCCTCAGGTATTTGGTGTGGTGGGGTGGGGTGGGGGGGTCAAACATTTATGGATCGCACTGTGGGGGCATTTATCTGGCACACTGGGGGCATATCTGGCTCTGTGGGGGCATTTCTGGCACTGTGGGGGGCATATCTGGCTCATTGGGGGCATATCTGGCTCACTGGGGGCATATCTGGCTCTGTGGGGGCATTTATCTGGCCCTGTGTGGGGGCATTTCTGGCAATGTGGGGGCATTTCTGGCACCGTGGGGGCATATCTGGCACACTGGGGGGATTATCTGGCACACTGGGGGGATTATCTGGCACACTGGGGGCATATCTGGCACACTGGGGGCATATCTGGCACACTGGGGGCATATCTGGCACACTGGGGGCATATCTGGCTCTGTGGGGGCATTTATCTGGCCCTGTGTGGGGGCATTTCTGGCACCGTGGGGGCATATCTGGCACACTGGGGGGATTATCTGGCACACTGGGGGGATTATCTGGCACACTGGGGGGATTATCTGGCACACTGGGGGCATATCTGGCACACTGGGGGCATATCTGGCACACTGGGGGCATATCTGGCACACTGGGGGCATATCTGGCACACTGGGGGCATATCTGGCTCTGTGGGGGCATTTATCTGGCCCTGTGTGGGGGCATTTCTGGCAATGTGGGGGCATTTCTGGCAATGTGGGGGCATTTCTGGCACGCTGGGGGGATTATCTGGCACACTGGGGGGATTATCTAGCACACTGGGGGGATTATCTGGCACACTGGGGGGATTATATGGCACACTGGGGGGATTATCTGGCACACTGGGGGCATTTCTGGCACACTGGGGGCATATCTGGCACACTGGGGGCATATCTGGCACACTGGGGGCATATCTGGCTCTGTGGGGGCATTTATCTGGCCCTGTGTGGGGGCATATCTGGCACACTGGGGACATATCTGGCACACTGGGGGCATATCTGGCACACTGGGGGCATATCTGGCACACTGGGGGCATATCTGGCACACTGGGGGCATATCTGGCACACTGGGGGCATATCTGGCTCTGTGGGGGCATTTATCTGGCCCTGTGTGGGCATATCTGGCACTGTGGGGGCATATCTGGCTCTGTGGGGGCATTTATCTGGCCCTGTGTGGGGGCATTTATCTGGCCCTGTGTGGGGGCATTTATCTGGCCCTGTGTGGGGGCATTTATCTGGCCCTGTGTGGGGGCATTTATCTGGCCCTGTGTGGGGGCATTTATCTGGCCCTGTGTGGGGGCATTTATCTGGCCCTGTGTGGGGGCATTTCTGGGACTGTGGGGGCATTTCTGGCACTGTGGGGGCATTTCTGGCATTTCTGGCACTGTGGGGGCATTTCTGGAACTGTGGGGGCATTTCTGGCACTGTGGGGGCACTTATGCATCTGGCAATGTGGGCATTTATGTATCTGGCACTGGGGGCATATCTAGCCCTGTGGGGGCATATCTGGCTCTGTGGGGGCATTTATCTGGCCCTGTGTGGGGGCATATCTGGCTCTGTGAAGGCATTTATCTGGCCCTGTGTGGGGGCATTTATCTGGCCCTGTGTGGGGGCATTTATCTGGCCCTGTGTGGGGGCATTTATCTGGCCCTGTGTGGGGGCATTTCTGGGACTGTGGGGGCATTTCTGGCAATGTGGGGGCATTTCTGGAACTGTTGGGGCATTTCTGGCACTGTGGGGGGCATATCTGGCACTGTGGGGGCACTTATGCATCTGGCAATGTGGGCATTTATGTATCTGGCACTGGGGGCATATCTAGCCCTGTGGGGGCATATCTGGCACTGTGGGGGCAATTTTATATATGGCACTGTGGGGACATATCTGGCACTGTGTGGGCATTTTTATATCTGGCACTGTGGGGGCACTTATGTATCTGGCACTGTGGGGGCACTTATGTATCTGGCACTGTGGGGGCATTTATGTATCTGGCACTGTGGGGGGCATATCTACACTGTGGAGGCATTTATGTATCTGGCACTTTGGGGGCATTTATGTATCTGAACTGTGGGTGCATATCTGGCACTGTGTGGCCATTTATGTAGCTGGCACTGCTGGGGGGCATGTCACGTGTAGCTGGCACTGCTGGGGGGCATGTCACGTGTAGCTGGCACTGCTGGGGGGCATGTCACGTGTAGCTGGCACTGCTGGGGGGCATGTCATGTAGTGTTCCCGCTAGGCGTCTGTGGCTAGGCAATGTGTCTCAGTGCTCTCCCTGGTGCAATGTGTCTCAGTGCTGTGCCTGACGCAAAGTGTATAGGAGGTTCTACCTGGTGCAGTGTGTATTAGCTGCACTACTGTGTGGTGTAATGCAAATTGCCACTATTATGTGGCCACGTACCTTCCTCACGAAGTAACTCCCCTTAATTTTTGCTGCGCGCCTTCGGCGCGCACTGTCCATTCTTTGGCATATAGGTATGGGAACAACAAGCAGTATGTACATCATTTTGCCCTCCTAACTTAAAAAAGTGCCCTCCCTGTGATCAGCACCATGCCCTAAAAAGTGAACACTATCATGTGTAGCTGGCACTGCTGGGGGGCATGTCATGTGTAGCTGGCACTGCTGCGGGGCATGTCATGTGTAGCTGGCTAGCTGGCACTGCTGCTGGGCATGTCATGTGTAGCTGGCTAGCTGGCACTGCTGCGGGGCATGTCATGTGTAGCTGGCACTGCTGCGGGGCATGTCATGTCTATCTGGCACTGCACATTATGTGTATCTGGCACTATACTGGAGACATTGTGTGTAAGGAACACTACTGTGGCTATGTGTAAGGCGGCTAATTGTGTGAAAATGTGTTTATAGTTTGATGATATGAAGTTATGAGGCCACGCCCACTTTTCCAGAGGCCACACCCACTTTTCCGGCGCGCGCATGGGGGGGGGGGGGGGGGCGCTTTTACATTTTCTCGCTCAGGGTGCTAGTAGGCCTGGAGCCGGCCCTGTCCCTGACTGTAGTCTTACACCCCTAAACACTGCATCACTGACTGTAGCTTTACACCCCATACTGCATCCCTGACTGTAGCCTTACACCCCTAAACACTGCATGCCTTACTGTAGCCTAACACCCCATACTGCATCCCTTACTGTAGCCTTACACCTCATACTGCATTGCTGACTGTAGTCTTACACCCCTAAACACTGCATCCCTGACTGTAGCCTTACACCCCTAAACACTGCATCCCTGACTGTAGCCTTACACCCATAAACACTGCATCCCTGACTGTAGCCTTACACTCCTAAACACTGCATCCCTTACTGTAGCCTTACGCCCCATACTGAATCCCTGACTGTAGCCTTACACCCCATACCTCATCCCTGACTGTAGTCTTACACCCCTAAACACTGCATCCCTGACTGTAGCTTTACACCCCTAAACACTGTAGCCTTAAACCCCATACTGCATCCCTGACTAGCCTTACACCCACATACTGCATCCCTGACTGTAGCCTTACACCCCTAAACACTGCATCCCTGACTGTAGCCTAACACCCCATACTGCATCCCTGACTGTAGCCTTACACCCCATACTGCAACCCTGACTGTATCCTTATACCCCATACTGCATCCCTTACTGTAGCCTTATACCCCCATACTGCATCCCTGACTGTAGCCTTACACCCCCATACTGCAACCCTGACTTTAGCCTTATACCCCATACTGCATCCCACACTGTAGCCTTACACCATACTGCATGCCTTACTGTAGCCTTATACCCCCATACTGCAACCCTGACTGCAGCCTTACACCCCTATACTGCAACCCTGACTGTAGTCTTATACCCCATACTGCATCCCTGACTGTAGCCTTACACCCCATACTGCTTCCCTGACTAGCTTTACACCCCATACTGCTTCCCTGACTGTAGCCTTACACCACATACTGCATCCCTGATTGTAGCCTTACTCCCCATACTGCATCCCTGACTGTAGTCTTACACCCCATACTGCATCCCTGACTGTAGTCTTACACCCCTAAACACTGCATCACTGACTGTAGCTTTACACCCCATACTGCATCCCTGACTGTAGCCTTACACCCCTAAACACTGCATCCCTGATTGTAGCCTTACACCCCTAAACACTGCATCCCTGACTGTAGCTTTACACCCCATACTGTATCCCTGACTGTAGCCTTAAACACCATACTGCATCCCTGACTGTAGCCTTACACCCCCATACTGCATCCCTGACTGTAGTCTTACACCCCATACTGCATCCCTGACTGTAGTCTTACACCCCTAAACACTGCATCACTGACTGTAGCTTTACACCCCATACTGCATCCCTGACTGTAGCCTTACACCCCTAAACACTGCATCCCTGACTGTAGCTTTACACCCCATACTGTATCCCTGACTGTAGCCTTAAACACCATACCGCATCCCTGACTGTAGCCTTATACCTCATACTGCATCCCTGACTGTAGCCTTATACCTCATACTGCATCCCTGACTGTAGCCTTATACCTCATACTGCATCCCTGACTGTAGCCTTACACCCCATACTGCATCGCTCACTGTAGTCTTACACCCCTAAACACTGCATCCCTGACTGTAGCCTTATACCTCATACTGCATCCCTGACTGTAGCCTTACACCCCATACTGAATCCCTGACTGTAGCCTTACACCCCATACCTCATCCCTGACTAGTCTTACACCCCTAAACACTGCATCCCTGACTGTAGCCTTAAACCCCATACTGAATCCCTGACTGTAGCCTTACACCCCATACCTCATCCCTGACTAGTCTTACACCCCTAAACACTGCATCCCTGTCTGTAGCTTTACACCCCTAAACACTGTAGCCTTAAACCCCATACTGCATCCCTGACTAGCCTTACACCCACATACTGCATCCCTGACTGTAGCCTTACACCCCTAAACACTGCATCCCTGACTGTAGCCTAACACCCCATACTGCATCCCTGACTGTAGCCTTACACCTCATACTGCATCCCTGACTGTAGCCTTACACCCCCATACTGCATCCCTTACTGTAGCCTTACACCCCATACTGCATCCCTTACTGTAGCCTTACTACCCCATACTGCAACCCTGACTGTAGTCTTATACCCCATACTGCATCCCTGACTGTAGCCTTACACCCCATACTGCTTCCCTGACTAGCTTTACACCCCATACTGCTTCCCTGACTGTAGCCTTACACCACATACTGCATCCCTGATTGTAGCCTTACTCCCCATACTGCATCCCTGACTGTAGTCTTACACCCCATACTGCATCCCTGACTGTAGTCTTACACCCCTAAACACTGCATCCCTGATTGTAGCCTTACACCCCTAAACACTGCATCCCTGACTGTAGCTTTACACCCCATACTGTATCCCTGACTGTAGCCTTAAACACCATACTGCATCCCTGACTGTAGCCTTACACCCCCATACTGCATCCCTGACTGTAGCCTTACACCCCCATACTGCATCGCTGACTGTAGTCTTACACCCCATACTGCATCCCTGATTGTAGCCTTACTCCCCATACTGCATCCCTGACTGTAGTCTTACACCCCATACTGCATCCCTGACTGTAGTCTTACACCCCTAAACACTGCATCACTGACTGTAGCTTTACATCCCATACTGCATCCCTGACTGTAGCCTTACACCCCTAAACACTGCATCCCTGACTGTAGCCTTACACCCCTAAACACTGCATGCCTGACTGTAGCTTTACACCCCATACTGTATCCCTGACTGTAGCCTTAAACACCATACCGCATCCCTGACTGTAGCCTTATACCTCATACTGCATCCCTGACTGTAGCCTTACACCCCATACTGAATCCCTGACTGTAGCCTTACACCCCATACCTCATCCCTGACTAGTCTTACACCCCTAAACACTGCATCCCTGACTGTAGCCTTAAACCCCATACTGAATCCCTGACTGTAGCCTTACACCCCATACCTCATCCCTGACTAGTCTTACACCCCTAAACACTGCATCCCTGTCTGTAGCTTTACACCCCTAAACACTGTAGCCTTAAACCCCATACTGCATCCCTGACTAGCCTTACACCCACATACTGCATCCCTGACTGTAGCCTTACACCCCTAAACACTGCATCCCTGACTGTAGTCTTACACCCCTAAACACTGCATCCCTGACTGTAGCCTTACACCCCTAAACACTGCATCCCTGACTGTAGCCTTACACTCCTAAACACTGCATCCCATACTGTAGCCTTACGCCCCATACTGAATCCCTGACTGTAGCCTTACACCCCATACCTCATCCCTGACTGTAGTCTTACACCCCTAAACACTGCATCCCTGACTGTAGCTTTACACCCCTAAACACTGTAGCCTTAAACCCCATACTGCATCCCTGACTAGCCTTACACCCACATACTGCATCCCTGACTGTAGCCTTACACCCCTAAACACTGCATCCCTGACTGTAGCCTAACACCCCATACTGCATCCCTGACTGTAGCCTTACACCCCATACTGCAACCCTGACTGTATCCTTATACCCCATACTGCATCCCTTACTGTAGCCTTATACCCCCATACTGCATCCCTGACTGTAGCCTTACACCCCCATACTGCAACCCTGACTTTAGCCTTATACCCCATACTGCATCCCACACTGTAGCCTTACACCATACTGCATCCCTTACTGTAGCCTTATACCCCCATACTGCAACCCTGACTGCAGCCTTACACCCCTATACTGCAACCCTGACTGTAGTCTTATACCCCATACTGCATCCCTGACTGTAGCCTTACACCCCATACTGCTTCCCTGACTAGCTTTACACCCCATACTGCTTCCCTGACTGTAGCCTTACACCACATACTGCATCCCTGATTGTAGCCTTACTCCCCATACTGCATCCCTGACTGTAGTCTTACACCTCATACTGCATCCCTGACTGTAGTCTTACACCCCTAAACACTGCATCACTGACTGTAGCTTTACACCCCATACTGCATCCCTGACTGTAGCCTTACACCCCTAAACACTGCATCCCTGATTGTAGCCTTACACCCCTAAACACTGCATCCCTGACTGTAGCTTTACACCCCATACTGTATCCCTGACTGTAGCCTTAAACACCATACTGCATCCCTGACTGTAGCCTTACACCCCCATACTGCATCCCTGACTGTAGCCTTACACCCCCATACTGCATCGCTGACTGTAGTCTTACACCCCATACTGCATCCCTGACTGTAGTCTTACACCCCATACTGCATCCCTGATTGTAGCCTTACTCCCCATACTGCATCCCTGACTGTAGTCTTACACCCCATACTGCATCCCTGACTGTAGTCTTACACCCCTAAACACTGCATCACTGACTGTAGCTTTACACCCCATACTGCATCCCTGACTGTAGCCTTACACCCCTAAACACTGCATCCCTGACTGTAGCCTTACACCCCTAAACACTGCATCCCTGACTGTAGCTTTACACCCCATACTGTATCCCTGACTGTAGCCTTAAACACCATACCGCATCCCTGACTGTAGCCTTATACCTCATACTGCATCCCTGACTGTAGCCTTACACCCCATACTGCATCGCTCACTGTAGTCTTACACCCCTAAACACTGCATCCCTGACTGTAGCCTTACACCCCATACTGAATCCCTGACTGTAGCCTTACACCCCATACCTCATCCCTGACTAGTCTTACACCCCTAAACACTGCATCCCTGTCTGTAGCTTTACACCCCTAAACACTGTAGCCTTAAACCCCATACTGCATCCCTGACTAGCCTTACACCCACATACTGCATCCTTGACTGTAGCCTTACACCCCTAAACACTGCATCCCTGACTGTAGCCTAACACCCCATACTGCATCCCTGACTGTAGCCTTACACCTCATACTGCATCCCTGACTGTAGCCTTACACCCCCATACTGCATCCCTTACTGTAGCCTTACACCCCATACTGCATCCCTTACTGTAGCCTTACTCCCCCATACTGCAACCCTGACTCTAGTCTTATACCCCATACTGCATCCCTGACTGTAGCCTTACACCCCATACTGCTTCCCTGACTAGCTTTACACCCCATACTGCTTCCCTGACTGTAGCCTTACACCACATACTGCATCCCTGATTGTAGCCTTACTCCCCATACTGCATCCCTGACTGTAGTCTTACACCCCATACTGCATCCCTGACTGTAGTCTTACACCCCTAAACACTGCATCACTGACTGTAGCGTTACACCCCATACTGCATCCCTGACTGTAGCCTTACACCCCTAAACACTGCATCCCTGATTGTAGCCTTACACCCCTAAACACTGCATCCCTGACTGTAGCTTTACACCCCATACTGTATCCCTGACTGTAGCCTTAAACACCATACTGCATCCCTGACTGTAGCCTTACACCCCCATACTGCATCCCTGACTGTAGCCTTACACCCCCATACTGCATCGCTGACTGTAGTCTTACACCCCATACTGCATCCCTGATTGTAGCCTTACTCCCCATACTGCATCCCTGACTGTAGTCTTACACCCCATACTGCATCCCTGACTGTAGTCTTACACCCCTAAACACTGCATCACTGACTGTAGCTTTACACCCCATACTGCATCCCTGACTGTAGCCTTACACCCCTAAACACTGCATCCCTGACTGTAGCCTTACACCCCTAAACACTGCATCCCTGACTGTAGCTTTACACCCCATACTGTATCCCTGACTGTAGCCTTAAACACCATACCGCATCCCTGACTGTAGCCTTATACCTCATACTGCATCCCTGACTGTAGCCTTACACCCCATACTGAATCCCTGACTGTAGCCTTACACCCCATACCTCATCCCTGACTAGTCTTACACCCCTAAACACTGCATCCCTGACTGTAGCCTTAAACCCCATACTGAATCCCTGACTGTAGCCTTACACCCCATACCTCATCCCTGACTAGTCTTACACCCCTAAACACTGCATCCCTGTCTGTAGCTTTACACCCCTAAACACTGTAGCCTTAAACCCCATACTGCATCCCTGACTAGCCTTACACCCACATACTGCATCCCTGACTGTAGCCTTACACCCCGAAACACTGCATCCCTGACTGTAGCCTAACACCCCATACTGCATCCCTGACTGTAGCCTTACACCTCATACTGCATCCCTGACTGTAGCCTTACACCCCCATACTACATCCCTTACTGTAGCCTTACACCCCATACTGAATCCCTGACTGTAGCCTTACACCCCATACCTCATCCCTGACTAGTCTTACACCCCTAAACACTGCATCCCTGTCTGTAGCTTTACACCCCTAAACACTGTAGCCTTAAACCCCATACTGCATCCCTGACTAGCCTTACACCCACATACTGCATCCCTGACTGTAGCCTTACACCCCTAAACACTGCATCCCTGACTGTAGCCTAAAACCCCATACTGCATCCCTGACTGTAGCCTTACACCTCATACTGCATCCCTGACTGTAGCCTTACACCCCCATACTGCATCCCTTACTGTAGCCTTACACCCCATACTGCATCCCTTACTGTAGCCTTACTCCCCCATACTGCAACCCTGACTGTAGTCTTATACCCCATACTGCATCCCTGACTGTAGCCTTACACCCCATACTGCTTCCCTGACTAGCTTTACACCCCATACTGCTTCCCTGACTGTAGCCTTACACCACATACTGCATCCCTGATTGTAGCCTTACTCCCCATACTGCATCCCTGACTGTAGTCTTACACCCCATACTGCATCCCTGACTGTAGTCTTACACCCCTAAACACTGCATCACTGACTGTAGCGTTACACCCCATACTGCATCCCTGACTGTAGCCTTACACCCCTAAACACTGCATCCCTGATTGTAGCCTTACACCCCTAAACACTGCATCCCTGACTGTAGCTTTACACCCCATACTGTATCCCTGACTGTAGCCTTAAACACCATACTGCATCCCTGACTGTAGCCTTACACCCCCATACTGCATCCCTGACTGTAGCCTTACACCCCCATACTGCATCGCTGACTGTAGTCTTACACCCCATACTGCATCCCTGACTGTAGCCTTACACCCCATACTGCTTCCCTGACTAGCTTTACACCCCATACTGCTTCCCTGACTGTAGCCTTATACCACATACTGCATCCCTGATTGTAGCCTTACTCCCCATACTGCATCCCTGACTGTAGTCTTACACCCCATACTGCATCCCTGACTGTAGTTTTACACCCCTAAACACTGCATCACTGACTGTAGCTTTACACCCCATACTGCATCCCTGACTGTAGCCTTACACCCCTAAACACTGCATCCCTGACTGTAGCCTTACACCCCTAAACACTGCATCCCTGACTGTAGCTTTACACCCCATACTGTATCCCTGACTGTAGCCTTAAACACCATACCGCATCCCTGACTGTAGCCTTATACCTCATACTGCATCCCTGACTGTAGCCTTACACCCCATACTGAATCCCTGACTGTAGCCTTACACCCCATACCTCATCCCTGACTAGTCTTACACCCCTAAACACTGCATCCCTGACTGTAGCCTTAAACCCCATACTGAATCCCTGACTGTAGCCTTACACCCCATACCTCATCCCTGACTAGTCTTACACCCCTAAACACTGCATCCCTGTCTGTAGCTTTACACCCCTAAACGCTGTAGCCTTAAACCCCATACTGCATCCCTGACTAGCCTTACACCCACATACTGCATCCCTGACTGTAGCCTTACACCCCTAAACACTGCATCCCTGACTGTAGCCTTACACCCCTAAACACTGCATCCCTGACTGTAGCCTTACACCCCTAAACACTGCATCCCTGACTGTAGCCTTACACTCCTAAACACTGCATCCCTTACTGTAGCCTTACGCCCCATACTGAATCCCTGACTGTAGCCTTACACCCCATACCTCATCCCTGACTGTAGTCTTACACCCCTAAACACTGCATCCCTGACTGTAGCTTTACACCCCTAAACACTGTAGCCTTAAACCCCATACTGCATCCCTGACTAGCCTTACTCCCACATACTGCATCCCTGACTGTAGCCTTACACCCCTAAACACTGCATCCCTGACTGTAGCCTAACACCCCATACTGCATCCCTGACTGTAGCCTTACACCCCATACTGCAACCCTGACTGTATCCTTATACCCCATACTGCATCCCTTACTGTAGCCTTATACCCCCATACTGCATCCCTGACTGTAGCCTTACACCCCCATACTGCAACCCTGACTTTAGCCTTATACCCCATACTGCATCCCACACTGTAGCCTTACACCATACTGCATCCCTTACTGTAGCCTTATACCCCCATACTGCAACCCTGACTGCAGCCTTACACCCCTATACTGCAACCCTGACTGTAGTCTTATACCCCATACTGCATCCCTGACTGTAGCCTTACACCCCATACTGCTTCCCTGACTAGCTTTACACCCCATACTGCTTCCCTGACTGTAGCCTTATACCACATACTGCATCCCTGATTGTAGCCTTACTCCCCATACTGCATCCCTGACTGTAGTCTTACACCCCATACTGCATCCCTGACTGTAGTCTTACACCCCTAAACACTGCATCACTGACTGTAGCTTTACACCCCATACTGCATCCCTGACTGTAGCCTTACACCCCTAAACACTGCATGCCTTACTGTAGCCTAACACCCCATACTGCATCCCTTACTGTAGCCTTACACCTCATACTGCATTGCTGACTGTAGTCTTACACCCCTAAACACTGCATCCCTGACTGTAGCCTTACACCCCTAAACACTGCATCCCTGACTGTAGCCTTACACCCATAAACACTGCATCCCTGACTGTAGCCTTACACTCCTAAACACTGCATCCCTTACTGTAGCCTTACGCCCCATACTGAATCCCTGACTGTAGCCTTACACCCCATACCTCATCCCTGACTGTAGTCTTACACCCCTAAACACTGCATCCCTGACTGTAGCTTTACACCCCTAAACACTGTAGCCTTAAACCCCATACTGCATCCCTGACTAGCCTTACACCCACATACTGCATCCCTGACTGTAGCCTTACACCCCTAAACACTGCATCCCTGACTGTAGCCTAACACCCCATACTGCATCCCTGACTGTAGCCTTACACCCCATACTGCAACCCTGACTGTATCCTTATACCCCATACTGCATCCCTTACTGTAGCCTTATACCCCCATACTGCATCCCTGACTGTAGCCTTACACCCCCATACTGCAACCCTGACTTTAGCCTTATACCCCATACTGCATCCCACACTGTAGCCTTACACCATACTGCATGCCTTACTGTAGCCTTATACCCCCATACTGCAACCCTGACTGCAGCCTTACACCCCTATACTGCAACCCTGACTGTAGTCTTATACCCCATACTGCATCCCTGACTGTAGCCTTACACCCCATACTGCTTCCCTGACTAGCTTTACACCCCATACTGCTTCCCTGACTGTAGCCTTACACCACATACTGCATCCCTGATTGTAGCCTTACTCCCCATACTGCATCCCTGACTGTAGTCTTACACCCCATACTGCATCCCTGACTGTAGTCTTACACCCCTAAACACTGCATCACTGACTGTAGCTTTACACCCCATACTGCATCCCTGACTGTAGCCTTACACCCCTAAACACTGCATCCCTGATTGTAGCCTTACACCCCTAAACACTGCATCCCTGACTGTAGCTTTACACCCCATACTGTATCCCTGACTGTAGCCTTAAACACCATACTGCATCCCTGACTGTAGCCTTACACCCCCATACTGCATCCCTGACTGTAGTCTTACACCCCATACTGCATCCCTGACTGTAGTCTTACACCCCTAAACACTGCATCACTGACTGTAGCTTTACACCCCATACTGCATCCCTGACTGTAGCCTTACACCCCTAAACACTGCATCCCTGACTGTAGCTTTACACCCCATACTGTATCCCTGACTGTAGCCTTAAACACCATACCGCATCCCTGACTGTAGCCTTATACCTCATACTGCATCCCTGACTGTAGCCTTATACCTCATACTGCATCCCTGACTGTAGCCTTATACCTCATACTGCATCCCTGACTGTAGCCTTACACCCCATACTGCATCGCTCACTGTAGTCTTACACCCCTAAACACTGCATCCCTGACTGTAGCCTTACACCCCATACTGAATCCCTGACTGTAGCCTTACACCCCATACCTCATCCCTGACTAGTCTTACACCCCTAAACACTGCATCCCTGTCTGTAGCTTTACACCCCTAAACACTGTAGCCTTAAACCCCATACTGCATCCCTGACTAGCCTTACACCCACATACTGCATCCCTGACTGTAGCCTTACACCCCTAAACACTGCATCCCTGACTGTAGCCTAACACCCCATACTGCATCCCTGACTGTAGCCTTACACCTCATACTGCATCCCTGACTGTAGCCTTACACCCCCATACTGCATCCCTTACTGTAGCCTTACACCCCATACTGCATCCCTTACTGTAGCCTTACTCCCCCATACTGCAACCCTGACTGTAGTCTTATACCCCATACTGCATCCCTGACTGTAGCCTTACACCCCATACTGCTTCCCTGACTAGCTTTACACCCCATACTGCTTCCCTGACTGTAGCCTTACACCACATACTGCATCCCTGATTGTAGCCTTACTCCCCATACTGCATCCCTGACTGTAGTCTTACACCCCATACTGCATCCCTGACTGTAGTCTTACACCCCTAAACACTGCATCCCTGATTGTAGCCTTACACCCCTAAACACTGCATCCCTGACTGTAGCTTTACACCCCATACTGTATCCCTGACTGTAGCCTTAAACACCATACTGCATCCCTGACTGTAGCCTTACACCCCCATACTGCATCCCTGACTGTAGCCTTACACCCCCATACTGCATCGCTGACTGTAGTCTTACACCCCATACTGCATCCCTGATTGTAGCCTTACTCCCCATACTGCATCCCTGACTGTAGTCTTACACCCCATACTGCATCCCTGACTGTAGTCTTACACCCCTAAACACTGCATCACTGACTGTAGCTTTACATCCCATACTGCATCCCTGACTGTAGCCTTACACCCCTAAACACTGCATCCCTGACTGTAGCCTTACACCCCTAAACACTGCATGCCTGACTGTAGCTTTACACCCCATACTGTATCCCTGACTGTAGCCTTAAACACCATACCGCATCCCTGACTGTAGCCTTATACCTCATACTGCATCCCTGACTGTAGCCTTACACCCCATACTGAATCCCTGACTGTAGCCTTACACCCCATACCTCATCCCTGACTAGTCTTACACCCCTAAACACTGCATCCCTGACTGTAGCCTTAAACCCCATACTGAATCCCTGACTGTAGCCTTACACCCCATACCTCATCCCTGACTAGTCTTACACCCCTAAACACTGCATCCCTGTCTGTAGCTTTACACCCCTAAACACTGTAGCCTTAAACCCCATACTGCATCCCTGACTAGCCTTACACCCACATACTGCATCCCTGACTGTAGCCTTACACCCCTAAACACTGCATCCCTGACTGTAGTCTTACACCCCTAAACACTGCATCCCTGACTGTAGCCTTACACTCCTAAACACTGCATCCCTTACTGTAGCCTTACGCCCCATACTGAATCCCTGACTGTAGCCTTACACCCCATACCTCATCCCTGACTGTAGTCTTACACCCCTAAACACTGCATCCCTGACTGTAGCTTTACACCCCAAAACACTGTAGCCTTAAACCCCATACTGCATCCCTGACTAGCCTTACACCCACATACTGCATCCCTGACTGTAGCCTTACACCCCTAAACACTGCATCCCTGACTGTAGCCTAACACCCCATACTGCATCCCTGACTGTAGCCTTACACCCCATACTGCAACCCTGACTGTATCCTTATACCCCATACTGCATCCCTTACTGTAGCCTTATACCCCCATACTGCATCCCTGACTGTAGCCTTACACCCCCATACTGCAACCCTGACTTTAGCCTTATACCCCATACTGCATCCCACACTGTAGCCTTACACCATACTGCATCCCTTACTGTAGCCTTATACCCCCATACTGCAACCCTGACTGCAGCCTTACACCCCTATACTGCAACCCTGACTGTAGTCTTATACCCCATACTGCATCCCTGACTGTAGCCTTACACCCCATACTGCTTCCCTGACTAGCTTTACACCCCATACTGCTTCCCTGACTGTAGCCTTACACCACATACTGCATCCCTGATTGTAGCCTTACTCCCCATACTGCATCCCTGACTGTAGTCTTACACCTCATACTGCATCCCTGACTGTAGTCTTACACCCCTAAACACTGCATCACTGACTGTAGCTTTACACCCCATACTGCATCCCTGACTGTAGCCTTACACCCCTAAACACTGCATCCCTGATTGTAGCCTTACACCCCTAAACACTGCATCCCTGACTGTAGCTTTACACCCCATACTGTATCCCTGACTGTAGCCTTAAACACCATACTGCATCCCTGACTGTAGCCTTACACCCCCATACTGCATCCCTGACTGTAGCCTTACACCCCCATACTGCATCGCTGACTGTAGTCTTACACCCCATACTGCATCCCTGACTGTAGTCTTACACCCCATACTGCATCCCTGATTGTAGCCTTACTCCCCATACTGCATCCCTGACTGTAGTCTTACACCCCATACTGCATCCCTGACTGTAGTCTTACACCCCTAAACACTGCATCACTGACTGTAGCTTTACACCCCATACTGCATCCCTGACTGTAGCCTTACACCCCTAAACACTTCATCCCTGACTGTAGCCTTACACCCCTAAACACTGCATCCCTGACTGTAGCTTTACACCCCTAAACACTGTAGCCTTAAACCCCATACTGCATCCCTGACTAGCCTTACACCCACATACTGCATCCCTGACTGTAGCCTTACACCCCTAAACACTGCATCCCTGACTGTAGCCTAACACCCCATACTGCATCCCTGACTGTAGCCTTACACCCCATACTGCAACCCTGACTGTATCCTTATACCCCATACTGCATCCCTTACTGTAGCCTTATACCCCCATACTGCATCCCTGACTGTAGCCTTACACCCCCATACTGCAACCCTGACTCTAGTCTTATACCCCATACTGCATCCCTGACTGTAGCCTTACACCCCATACTGCTTCCCTGACTAGCTTTACACCCCATACTGCTTCCCTGACTGTAGCCTTACACCACATACTGCATCCCTGATTGTAGCCTTACTCCCCATACTGCATCCCTGACTGTAGTCTTACACCCCATACTGCATCCCTGACTGTAGTCTTACACCCCTAAACACTGCATCCCTGATTGTAGCCTTACACCCCTAAACACTGCATCCCTGACTGTAGCTTTACACCCCATACTGTATCCCTGACTGTAGCCTTAAACACCATACTGCATCCCTGACTGTAGCCTTACACCCCCATACTGCATCCCTGACTGTAGCCTTACACCCCCATACTGCATCGCTGACTGTAGTCTTACACCCCATACTGCATCCCTGATTGTAGCCTTACTCCCCATACTGCATCCCTGACTGTAGTCTTACACCCCATACTGCATCCCTGACTGTAGTCTTACACCCCTAAACACTGCATCACTGACTGTAGCTTTACATCCCATACTGCATCCCTGACTGTAGCCTTACACCCCTAAACACTGCATCCCTGACTGTAGCCTTACACCCCTAAACACTGCATGCCTGACTGTAGCTTTACACCCCATACTGTATCCCTGACTGTAGCCTTAAACACCATACCGCATCCCTGACTGTAGCCTTATACCTCATACTGCATCCCTGACTGTAGCCTTACACCCCATACTGAATCCCTGACTGTAGCCTTACACCCCATACCTCATCCCTGACTAGTCTTACACCCCTAAACACTGCATCCCTGACTGTAGCCTTAAACCCCATACTGAATCCCTGACTGTAGCCTTACACCCCATACCTCATCCCTGACTAGTCTTACACCCCTAAACACTGCATCCCTGTCTGTAGCTTTACACCCCTAAACACTGTAGCCTTAAACCCCATACTGCATCCCTGACTAGCCTTACACCCACATACTGCATCCCTGACTGTAGCCTTACACCCCTAAACACTGCATCCCTGACTGTAGTCTTACACCCCTAAACACTGCATCCCTGACTGTAGCCTTACACCCCTAAACACTGCATCCCTGACTGTAGCCTTACACTCCTAAACACTGCATCCCTTACTGTAGCCTTACGCCCCATACTGAATCCCTGACTGTAGCCTTACACCCCATACCTCATCCCTGACTGTAGTCTTACACCCCTAAACACTGCATCCCTGACTGTAGCTTTACACCCCTAAACACTGTAGCCTTAAACCCCATACTGCATCCCTGACTAGCCTTACACCCACATACTGCATCCCTGACTGTAGCCTTACACCCCTAAACACTGCATCCCTGACTGTAGCCTAACACCCCATACTGCATCCCTGACTGTAGCCTTACACCCCATACTGCAACCCTGACTGTATCCTTATACCCCATACTGCATCCCTTACTGTAGCCTTATACCCCCATACTGCATCCCTGACTGTAGCCTTACACCCCCATACTGCAACCCTGACTTTAGCCTTATACCCCATACTGCATCCCACACTGTAGCCTTACACCATACTGCATCCCTTACTGTAGCCTTATACCCCCATACTGCAACCCTGACTGCAGCCTTACACCCCTATACTGCAACCCTGACTGTAGTCTTATACCCCATACTGCATCCCTGACTGTAGCCTTACACCCCATACTGCTTCCCTGACTAGCTTTACACCCCATACTGCTTCCCTGACTGTAGCCTTACACCACATACTGCATCCCTGATTGTAGCCTTACTCCCCATACTGCATCCCTGACTGTAGTCTTACACCTCATACTGCATCCCTGACTGTAGTCTTACACCCCTAAACACTGCATCACTGACTGTAGCTTTACACCCCATACTGCATCCCTGACTGTAGCCTTACACCCCTAAACACTGCATCCCTGATTGTAGCCTTACACCCCTAAACACTGCATCCCTGACTGTAGCTTTACACCCCATACTGTATCCCTGACTGTAGCCTTAAACACCATACTGCATCCCTGACTGTAGCCTTACACCCCCATACTGCATCCCTGACTGTAGCCTTACACCCCCATACTGCATCGCTGACTGTAGTCTTACACCCCATACTGCATCCCTGACTGTAGTCTTACACCCCATACTGCATCCCTGATTGTAGCCTTACTCCCCATACTGCATCCCTGACTGTAGTCTTACACCCCATACTGCATCCCTGACTGTAGTCTTACACCCCTAAACACTGCATCACTGACTGTAGCTTTACACCCCATACTGCATCCCTGACTGTAGCCTTACACCCCTAAACACTTCATCCCTGACTGTAGCCTTACACCCCTAAACACTGCATCCCTGACTGTAGCTTTACACCCCATACTGTATCCCTGACTGTAGCCTTAAACACCATACCGCATCCCTGACTGTAGCCTTATACCTCATACTGCATCCCTGACTGTAGCCTTACACCCCATACTGCATCGCTCACTGTAGTCTTACACCCCTAAACACTGCATCCCTGACTGTAGCCTTACACCCCATACTGAATCCCTGACTGTAGCCTTACACCCCATACCTCATCCCTGACTAGTCTTACACCCCTAAACACTGCATCCCTGTCTGTAGCTTTACACCCCTAAACACTGTAGCCTTAAACCCCATACTGCATCCCTGACTAGCCTTACACCCACATACTGCATCCTTGACTGTAGCCTTACACCCCTAAACACTGCATCCCTGACTGTAGCCTAACACCCCATACTGCATCCCTGACTGTAGCCTTACACCTCATACTGCATCCCTGACTGTAGCCTTACACCCCCATACTGCATCCCTTACTGTAGCCTTACACCCCATACTGCATCCCTTACTGTAGCCTTACTCCCCCATACTGCAACCCTGACTCTAGTCTTATACCCCATACTGCATCCCTGACTGTAGCCTTACACCCCATACTGCTTCCCTGACTAGCTTTACACCCCATACTGCTTCCCTGACTGTAGCCTTACACCACATACTGCATCCCTGATTGTAGCCTTACTCCCCATACTGCATCCCTGACTGTAGTCTTACACCCCATACTGCATCCCTGACTGTAGTCTTACACCCCTAAACACTGCATCACTGACTGTAGCGTTACACCCCATACTGCATCCCTGACTGTAGCCTTACACCCCTAAACACTGCATCCCTGATTGTAGCCTTACACCCCTAAACACTGCATCCCTGACTGTAGCTTTACACCCCATACTGTATCCCTGACTGTAGCCTTAAACACCATACTGCATCCCTGACTGTAGCCTTACACCCCCATACTGCATCCCTGACTGTAGCCTTACACCCCCATACTGCATCGCTGACTGTAGTCTTACACCCCATACTGCATCCCTGATTGTAGCCTTACACCCCATACTGCAACCCTGACTGTATCCTTATACCCCATACTGCATCCCTTACTGTAGCCTTATACCCCCATACTGCATCCCTGACTGTAGCCTTACACCCCCATACTGCAACCCTGACTTTAGCCTTATACCCCATACTGCATCCCACACTGTAGCCTTACACCATACTGCATCCCTTACTGTAGCCTTATACCCCCATACTGCAACCCTGACTGCAGCCTTACACCCCTATACTGCAACCCTGACTGTAGTCTTATACCCCATACTGCATCCCTGACTGTAGCCTTACACCCCATACTGCTTCCCTGACTAGCTTTACACCCCATACTGCTTCCCTGACTGTAGCCTTACACCACATACTGCATCCCTGATTGTAGCCTTACTCCCCATACTGCATCCCTGACTGTAGTCTTACACCTCATACTGCATCCCTGACTGTAGTCTTACACCCCTAAACACTGCATCACTGACTGTAGCTTTACACCCCATACTGCATCCCTGACTGTAGCCTTACACCCCTAAACACTGCATCCCTGATTGTAGCCTTACACCCCTAAACACTGCATCCCTGACTGTAGCTTTACACCCCATACTGTATCCCTGACTGTAGCCTTAAACACCATACTGCATCCCTGACTGTAGCCTTACACCCCCATACTGCATCCCTGACTGTAGCCTTACACCCCCATACTGCATCGCTGACTGTAGTCTTACACCCCATACTGCATCCCTGACTGTAGTCTTACACCCCATACTGCATCCCTGATTGTAGCCTTACTCCCCATACTGCATCCCTGACTGTAGTCTTACACCCCATACTGCATCCCTGACTGTAGTCTTACACCCCTAAACACTGCATCACTGACTGTAGCTTTACACCCCATACTGCATCCCTGACTGTAGCCTTACACCCCTAAACACTGCATCCCTGACTGTAGCCTTACACCCCTAAACACTGCATCCCTGACTGTAGCTTTACACCCCATACTGTATCCCTGACTGTAGCCTTAAACACCATACCGCATCCCTGACTGTAGCCTTATACCTCATACTGCATCCCTGACTGTAGCCTTACACCCCATACTGCATCGCTCACTGTAGTCTTACACCCCTAAACACTGCATCCCTGACTGTAGCCTTACACCCCATACTGAATCCCTGACTGTAGCCTTACACCCCATACCTCATCCCTGACTAGTCTTACACCCCTAAACACTGCATCCCTGTCTGTAGCTTTACACCCCTAAACACTGTAGCCTTAAACCCCATACTGCATCCCTGACTAGCCTTACACCCACATACTGCATCCTTGACTGTAGCCTTACACCCCTAAACACTGCATCCCTGACTGTAGCCTAACACCCCATACTGCATCCCTGACTGTAGCCTTACACCTCATACTGCATCCCTGACTGTAGCCTTACACCCCCATACTGCATCCCTTACTGTAGCCTTACACCCCATACTGCATCCCTTACTGTAGCCTTACTCCCCCATACTGCAACCCTGACTCTAGTCTTATACCCCATACTGCATCCCTGACTGTAGCCTTACACCCCATACTGCTTCCCTGACTAGCTTTACACCCCATACTGCTTCCCTGACTGTAGCCTTACACCACATACTGCATCCCTGATTGTAGCCTTACTCCCCATACTGCATCCCTGACTGTAGTCTTACACCCCATACTGCATCCCTGACTGTAGTCTTACACCC
Source organism: Pseudophryne corroboree (assembly GCF_028390025.1). Lineage (NCBI taxonomy): Eukaryota > Metazoa > Chordata > Amphibia > Anura > Myobatrachidae > Pseudophryne > Pseudophryne corroboree. The sequence goes on along the minus strand of NC_086450.1, from coordinate 93,844,733 downwards.
CTAAACACTGCATCACTGACTGTAGCGTTACACCCCATACTGCATCCCTGACTGTAGCCTTACACCCCTAAACACTGCATCCCTGATTGTAGCCTTACACCCCTAAACACTGCATCCCTGACTGTAGCTTTACACCCCATACTGTATCCCTGACTGTAGCCTTAAACACCATACTGCATCCCTGACTGTAGCCTTACACCCCCATACTGCATCCCTGACTGTAGCCTTACACCCCCATACTGCATCGCTGACTGTAGTCTTACACCCCATACTGCATCCCTGATTGTAGCCTTACTCCCCATACTGCATCCCTGACTGTAGTCTTACACCCCATACTGCATCCCTGACTGTAGTCTTACACCCCTAAACACTGCATCACTGACTGTAGCTTTACACCCCATACTGCATCCCTGACTGTAGCCTTACACCCCTAAACACTGCATCCCTGACTGTAGCCTTACACCCCTAAACACTGCATCCCTGACTGTAGCTTTACACCCCATACTGTATCCCTGACTGTAGCCTTAAACACCATACCGCATCCCTGACTGTAGCCTTATACCTCATACTGCATCCCTGACTGTAGCCTTACACCCCATACTGAATCCCTGACTGTAGCCTTACACCCCATACCTCATCCCTGACTAGTCTTACACCCCTAAACACTGCATCCCTGACTGTAGCCTTAAACCCCATACTGAATCCCTGACTGTAGCCTTACACCCCATACCTCATCCCTGACTAGTCTTACACCCCTAAACACTGCATCCCTGTCTGTAGCTTTACACCCCTAAACACTGTAGCCTTAAACCCCATACTGCATCCCTGACTAGCCTTACACCCACATACTGCATCCCTGACTGTAGCCTTACACCCCTAAACACTGCATCCCTGACTGTAGCCTAACACCCCATACTGCATCCCTGACTGTAGCCTTACACCTCATACTGCATCCCTGACTGTAGCCTTACACCCCCATACTACATCCCTTACTGTAGCCTTACACCCCCATACTACATCCCTTACTGTAGCCTTACACCCCATACTGAATCCCTGACTGTAGCCTTACACCCCATACCTCATCCCTGACTAGTCTTACACCCCTAAACACTGCATCCCTGTCTGTAGCTTTACACCCCTAAACACTGTAGCCTTAAACCCCATACTGCATCCCTGACTAGCCTTACACCCACATACTGCATCCCTGACTGTAGCCTTACACCCCTAAACACTGCATCCCTGACTGTAGCCTAACACCCCATACTGCATCCCTGACTGTAGCCTTACACCTCATACTGCATCCCTGACTGTAGCCTTACACCCCCATACTGCATCCCTTACTGTAGCCTTACACCCCATACTGCATCCCTTACTGTAGCCTTACTCCCCCATACTGCAACCCTGACTGTAGTCTTATACCCCATACTGCATCCCTGACTGTAGCCTTACACCCCATACTGCTTCCCTGACTAGCTTTACACCCCATACTGCTTCCCTGACTGTAGCCTTACACCACATACTGCATTCCTGATTGTAGCCTTACTCCCCATACTGCATCCCTGACTGTAGTCTTACACCCCATACTGCATCCCTGACTGTAGTCTTACACCCCTAAACACTGCATCACTGACTGTAGCGTTACACCCCATACTGCATCCCTGACTGTAGCCTTACACCCCTAAACACTGCATCCCTGATTGTAGCCTTACACCCCTAAACACTGCATCCCTGACTGTAGCTTTACACCCCATACTGTATCCCTGACTGTAGCCTTAAACACCATACTGCATCCCTGACTGTAGCCTTACACCCCCATACTGCATCCCTGACTGTAGCCTTACACCCCCATACTGCATCGCTGACTGTAGTCTTACACCCCATACTGCATCCCTGACTGTAGCCTTACACCCCATACTGCTTCCCTGACTAGCTTTACACCCCATACTGCTTCCCTGACTGTAGCCTTATACCACATACTGCATCCCTGATTGTAGCCTTACTCCCCATACTGCATCCCTGACTGTAGTCTTACACCCCATACTGCATCCCTGACTGTAGTTTTACACCCCTAAACACTGCATCACTGACTGTAGCTTTACACCCCATACTGCATCCCTGACTGTAGCCTTACACCCCTAAACACTGCATCCCTGACTGTAGCCTTACACCCCTAAACACTGCATCCCTGACTGTAGCTTTACACCCCATACTGTATCCCTGACTGTAGCCTTAAACACCATACCGCATCCCTGACTGTAGCCTTACACCTCATACTGCATCCCTGACTGTAGCCTTACACCCCATACTGAATCCCTGACTGTAGCCTTACACCCCATACCTCATCCCTGACTAGTCTTACACCCCTAAACACTGCATCCCTGACTGTAGCCTTAAACCCCATACTGAATCCCTGACTGTAGCCTTACACCCCATACCTCATCCCTGACTAGTCTTACACCCCTAAACACTGCATCCCTGTCTGTAGCTTTACACCCCTAAACACTGTAGCCTTAAACCCCATACTGCATCCCTGACTAGCCTTACACCCACATACTGCATCCCTGACTGTAGCCTTACACCCCTAAACACTGCATCCCTGACTGTAGCCTTACACCCCTAAACACTGCATCCCTGACTGTAGCCTTACACCCCTAAACACTGCATCCCTGACTGTAGCCTTACACTCCTAAACACTGCATCCCTTACTGTAGCCTTACGCCCCATACTGAATCCCTGACTGTAGCCTTACACCCCATACCTCATCCCTGACTGTAGTCTTACACCCCTAAACACTGCATCCCTGACTGTAGCTTTACACCCCTAAACACTGTAGCCTTAAACCCCATACTGCATCCCTGACTAGCCTTACTCCCACATACTGCATCCCTGACTGTAGCCTTACACCCCTAAACACTGCATCCCTGACTGTAGCCTAACACCCCATACTGCATCCCTGACTGTAGCCTTACACCCCATACTGCAACCCTGACTGTATCCTTATACCCCATACTGCATCCCTTACTGTAGCCTTATACCACATACTGCATCCCTGATTGTAGCCTTACTCCCCATACTGCATCCCTGACTGTAGTCTTACACCCCATACTGCATCCCTGACTGTAGTCTTACACCCCTAAACACTGCATCACTGACTGTAGCTTTACACCCCATACTGCATCCCTGACTGTAGCCTTACACCCCTAAACACTGCATGCCTTACTGTAGCCTAACACCCCATACTGCATCCCTTACTGTAGCCTTACACCTCATACTGCATTGCTGACTGTAGTCTTACACCCCTAAACACTGCATCCCTGACTGTAGCCTTACACCCCTAAACACTGCATCCCTGACTGTAGCCTTACACCCATAAACACTGCATCCCTGACTGTAGCCTTACACTCCTAAACACTGCATCCCTTACTGTAGCCTTACGCCCCATACTGAATCCCTGACTGTAGCCTTACACCCCATACCTCATCCCTGACTGTAGTCTTACACCCCTAAACACTGCATCCCTGACTGTAGCTTTACACCCCTAAACACTGTAGCCTTAAACCCCATACTGCATCCCTGACTAGCCTTACACCCACATACTGCATCCCTGACTGTAGCCTTACACCCCTAAACACTGCATCCCTGACTGTAGCCTAACACCCCATACTGCATCCCTGACTGTAGCCTTACACCCCATACTGCAACCCTGACTGTATCCTTATACCCCATACTGCATCCCTTACTGTAGCCTTATACCCCCATACTGCATCCCTGACTGTAGCCTTACACCCCCATACTGCAACCCTGACTTTAGCCTTATACCCCATACTGCATCCCACACTGTAGCCTTACACCATACTGCATGCCTTACTGTAGCCTTATACCCCCATACTGCAACCCTGACTGCAGCCTTACACCCCTATACTGCAACCCTGACTGTAGTCTTATACCCCATACTGCATCCCTGACTGTAGCCTTACACCCCATACTGCTTCCCTGACTAGCTTTACACCCCATACTGCTTCCCTGACTGTAGCCTTACACCACATACTGCATCCCTGATTGTAGCCTTACTCCCCATACTGCATCCCTGACTGTAGTCTTACACCCCATACTGCATCCCTGACTGTAGTCTTACACCCCTAAACACTGCATCACTGACTGTAGCTTTACACCCCATACTGCATCCCTGACTGTAGCCTTACACCCCTAAACACTGCATCCCTGATTGTAGCCTTACACCCCTAAACACTGCATCCCTGACTGTAGCTTTACACCCCATACTGTATCCCTGACTGTAGCCTTAAACACCATACTGCATCCCTGACTGTAGCCTTACACCCCCATACTGCATCCCTGACTGTAGTCTTACACCCCATACTGCATCCCTGACTGTAGTCTTACACCCCTAAACACTGCATCACTGACTGTAGCTTTACACCCCATACTGCATCCCTGACTGTAGCCTTACACCCCTAAACACTGCATCCCTGACTGTAGCTTTACACCCCATACTGTATCCCTGACTGTAGCCTTAAACACCATACCGCATCCCTGACTGTAGCCTTATACCTCATACTGCATCCCTGACTGTAGCCTTATACCTCATACTGCATCCCTGACTGTAGCCTTATACCTCATACTGCATCCCTGACTGTAGCCTTACACCCCATACTGCATCGCTCACTGTAGTCTTACACCCCTAAACACTGCATCCCTGACTGTAGCCTTACACCCCATACTGAATCCCTGACTGTAGCCTTACACCCCATACCTCATCCCTGACTAGTCTTACACCCCTAAACACTGCATCCCTGTCTGTAGCTTTACACCCCTAAACACTGTAGCCTTAAACCCCATACTGCATCCCTGACTAGCCTTACACCCACATACTGCATCCCTGACTGTAGCCTTACACCCCTAAACACTGCATCCCTGACTGTAGCCTAACACCCCATACTGCATCCCTGACTGTAGCCTTACACCTCATACTGCATCCCTGACTGTAGCCTTACACCCCCATACTGCATCCCTTACTGTAGCCTTACACCCCATACTGCATCCCTTACTGTAGCCTTACTCCCCCATACTGCAACCCTGACTGTAGTCTTATACCCCATACTGCATCCCTGACTGTAGCCTTACACCCCATACTGCTTCCCTGACTAGCTTTACACCCCATACTGCTTCCCTGACTGTAGCCTTACACCACATACTGCATCCCTGATTGTAGCCTTACTCCCCATACTGCATCCCTGACTGTAGTCTTACACCCCATACTGCATCCCTGACTGTAGTCTTACACCCCTAAACACTGCATCCCTGATTGTAGCCTTACACCCCTAAACACTGCATCCCTGACTGTAGCTTTACACCCCATACTGTATCCCTGACTGTAGCCTTAAACACCATACTGCATCCCTGACTGTAGCCTTACACCCCCATACTGCATCCCTGACTGTAGCCTTACACCCCCATACTGCATCGCTGACTGTAGTCTTACACCCCATACTGCATCCCTGATTGTAGCCTTACTCCCCATACTGCATCCCTGACTGTAGTCTTACACCCCATACTGCATCCCTGACTGTAGTCTTACACCCCTAAACACTGCATCACTGACTGTAGCTTTACATCCCATACTGCATCCCTGACTGTAGCCTTACACCCCTAAACACTGCATCCCTGACTGTAGCCTTACACCCCTAAACACTGCATGCCTGACTGTAGCTTTACACCCCATACTGTATCCCTGACTGTAGCCTTAAACACCATACCGCATCCCTGACTGTAGCCTTATACCTCATACTGCATCCCTGACTGTAGCCTTACACCCCATACTGAATCCCTGACTGTAGCCTTACACCCCATACCTCATCCCTGACTAGTCTTACACCCCTAAACACTGCATCCCTGACTGTAGCCTTAAACCCCATACTGAATCCCTGACTGTAGCCTTACACCCCATACCTCATCCCTGACTAGTCTTACACCCCTAAACACTGCATCCCTGTCTGTAGCTTTACACCCCTAAACACTGTAGCCTTAAACCCCATACTGCATCCCTGACTAGCCTTACACCCACATACTGCATCCCTGACTGTAGCCTTACACCCCTAAACACTGCATCCCTGACTGTAGTCTTACACCCCTAAACACTGCATCCCTGACTGTAGCCTTACACCCCTAAACACTGCATCCCTGACTGTAGCCTTACACTCCTAAACACTGCATCCCTTACTGTAGCCTTACGCCCCATACTGAATCCCTGACTGTAGCCTTACACCCCATACCTCATCCCTGACTGTAGTCTTACACCCCTAAACACTGCATCCCTGACTGTAGCTTTACACCCCTAAACACTGTAGCCTTAAACCCCATACTGCATCCCTGACTAGCCTTACACCCACATACTGCATCCCTGACTGTAGCCTTACACCCCTAAACACTGCATCCCTGACTGTAGCCTAACACCCCATACTGCATCCCTGACTGTAGCCTTACACCCCATACTGCAACCCTGACTGTATCCTTATACCCCATACTGCATCCCTTACTGTAGCCTTATACCCCCATACTGCATCCCTGACTGTAGCCTTACACCCCCATACTGCAACCCTGACTTTAGCCTTATACCCCATACTGCATCCCACACTGTAGCCTTACACCATACTGCATCCCTTACTGTAGCCTTATACCCCCATACTGCAACCCTGACTGCAGCCTTACACCCCTATACTGCAACCCTGACTGTAGTCTTATACCCCATACTGCATCCCTGACTGTAGCCTTACACCCCATACTGCTTCCCTGACTAGCTTTACACCCCATACTGCTTCCCTGACTGTAGCCTTACACCACATACTGCATCCCTGATTGTAGCCTTACTCCCCATACTGCATCCCTGACTGTAGTCTTACACCTCATACTGCATCCCTGACTGTAGTCTTACACCCCTAAACACTGCATCACTGACTGTAGCTTTACACCCCATACTGCATCCCTGACTGTAGCCTTACACCCCTAAACACTGCATCCCTGATTGTAGCCTTACACCCCTAAACACTGCATCCCTGACTGTAGCTTTACACCCCATACTGTATCCCTGACTGTAGCCTTAAACACCATACTGCATCCCTGACTGTAGCCTTACACCCCCATACTGCATCCCTGACTGTAGCCTTACACCCCCATACTGCATCGCTGACTGTAGTCTTACACCCCATACTGCATCCCTGACTGTAGTCTTACACCCCATACTGCATCCCTGATTGTAGCCTTACTCCCCATACTGCATCCCTGACTGTAGTCTTACACCCCATACTGCATCCCTGACTGTAGTCTTACACCCCTAAACACTGCATCACTGACTGTAGCTTTACACCCCATACTGCATCCCTGACTGTAGCCTTACACCCCTAAACACTGCATCCCTGACTGTAGCCTTACACCCCTAAACACTGCATCCCTGACTGTAGCTTTACACCCCATACTGTATCCCTGACTGTAGCCTTAAACACCATGCCGCATCCCTGACTGTAGCCTTATACCTCATACTGCATCCCTGACTGTAGCCTTACACCCCATACTGCATCGCTCACTGTAGTCTTACACCCCTAAACACTGCATCCCTGACTGTAGCCTTACACCCCATACTGAATCCCTGACTGTAGCCTTACACCCCATACCTCATCCCTGACTAGTCTTACACCCCTAAACACTGCATCCCTGTCTGTAGCTTTACACCCCTAAACACTGTAGCCTTAAACCCCATACTGCATCCCTGACTAGGCCTTACACCCACATACTGCATCCTTGACTGTAGCCTTACACCCCTAAACACTGCATCCCTGACTGTAGCCTAACACCCCATACTGCATCCCTGACTGTAGCCTTACACCTCATACTGCATCCCTGACTGTAGCCTTACACCCCCATACTGCATCCCTTACTGTAGCCTTACACCCCATACTGCATCCCTTACTGTAGCCTTACTCCCCCATACTGCAACCCTGACTCTAGTCTTATACCCCATACTGCATCCCTGACTGTAGCCTTACACCCCATACTGCTTCCCTGACTAGCTTTACACCCCATACTGCTTCCCTGACTGTAGCCTTACACCACATACTGCATCCCTGATTGTAGCCTTACTCCCCATACTGCATCCCTGACTGTAGTCTTACACCCCATACTGCATCCCTGACTGTAGTCTTACACCCCTAAACACTGCATCACTGACTGTAGCGTTACACCCCATACTGCATCCCTGACTGTAGCCTTACACCCCTAAACACTGCATCCCTGATTGTAGCCTTACACCCCTAAACACTGCATCCCTGACTGTAGCTTTACACCCCATACTGTATCCCTGACTGTAGCCTTAAACACCATACTGCATCCCTGACTGTAGCCTTACACCCCCATACTGCATTCCTGACTGTAGCCTTACACCCCCATACTGCATCGCTGACTGTAGTCTTACACCCCATACTGCATCCCTGATTGTAGCCTTACTCCCCATACTGCATCCCTGACTGTAGTCTTACACCCCATACTGCATCCCTGACTGTAGTCTTACACCCCTAAACACTGCATCACTGACTGTAGCTTTACACCCCATACTGCATCCCTGACTGTAGCCTTACACCCCTAAACACTGCATCCCTGACTGTAGCCTTACACCCCTAAACACTGCATCCCTGACTGTAGCTTTACACCCCATACTGTATCCCTGACTGTAGCCTTAAACACCATACCGCATCCCTGACTGTAGCCTTATACCTCATACTGCATCCCTGACTGTAGCCTTACACCCCATACTGAATCCCTGACTGTAGCCTTACACCCCATACCTCATCCCTGACTAGTCTTACACCCCTAAACACTGCATCCCTGACTGTAGCCTTAAACCCCATACTGAATCCCTGACTGTAGCCTTACACCCCATACCTCATCCCTGACTAGTCTTACACCCCTAAACACTGCATCCCTGTCTGTAGCTTCACAACCCTAAACACTGTAGCCTTAAACCCCATACTGCATCCCTGACTAGCCTTACACCCACATACTGCATCCCTGACTGTAGCCTTACACCCCTAAACACTGCATCCCTGACTGTAGCCTAACACCCCATACTGCATCCCTGACTGTAGCCTTACACCTCATACTGCATCCCTGACTGTAGCCTTACACCCCCATACTACATCCCTTACTGTAGCCTTACACCCCATACTGAATCCCTGACTGTAGCCTTACACCCCATACCTCATCCCTGACTAGTCTTACACCCCTAAACACTGCATCCCTGTCTGTAGCTTTACACCCCTAAACACTGTAGCCTTAAACCCCATACTGCATCCCTGACTAGCCTTACACCCACATACTGCATCCCTGACTGTAGCCTTACACCCCTAAACACTGCATCCCTGACTGTAGCCTAACACCCCATACTGCATCCCTGACTGTAGCCTTACACCTCATACTGCATCCCTGACTGTAGCCTTACACCCCCATACTGCATCCCTTACTGTAGCCTTACACCCCATACTGCATCCCTTACTGTAGCCTTACTCCCCCATACTGCAACCCTGACTGTAGTCTTATACCCCATACTGCATCCCTGACTGTAGCCTTACACCCCATACTGCTTCCCTGACTAGCTTTACACCCCATACTGCTTCCCTGACTGTAGCCTTACACCACATACTGCATCCCTGATTGTAGCCTTACTCCCCATACTGCATCCCTGACTGTAGTCTTACACCCCATACTGCATCCCTGACTGTAGTCTTACACCCCTAAACACTGCATCACTGACTGTAGCGTTACACCCCATACTGCATCCCTGACTGTAGCCTTACACCCCTAAACACTGCATCCCTGATTGTAGCCTTACACCCCTAAACACTGCATCCCTGACTGTAGCTTTACACCCCATACTGTATCCCTGACTGTAGCCTTAAACACCATACTGCATCCCTGACTGTAGCCTTACACCCCCATACTGCATCCCTGACTGTAGCCTTACACCTCCATACTGCATCGCTGACTGTAGTCTTACACCCCATACTGCATCCCTGACTGTAGCCTTACACCCCATACTGCTTCCCTGACTAGCTTTACACCCCATACTGCTTCCCTGACTGTAGCCTTATACCACATACTGCATCCCTGATTGTAGCCTTACTCCCCATACTGCATCCCTGACTGTAGTCTTACACCCCATACTGCATCCCTGACTGTAGTTTTACACCCCTAAACACTGCATCACTGACTGTAGCTTTACACCCCATACTGCATCCCTGACTGTAGCCTTACACCCCTAAACACTGCATCCCTGACTGTAGCCTTACACCCCTAAACACTGCATCCCTGACTGTAGCTTTACACCCCATACTGTATCCCTGACTGTAGCCTTAAACACCATAACGCATCCCTGACTGTAGCCTTATACCTCATACTGCATCCCTGACTGTAGCCTTACACCCCATACTGAATCCCTGACTGTAGCCTTACACCCCATACCTCATCCCTGACTAGTCTTACACCCCTAAACACTGCATCCCTGACTGTAGCCTTAAACCCCATACTGAATCCCTGACTGTAGCCTTACACCCCATACCTCATCCCTGACTAGTCTTACACCCCTAAACACTGCATCCCTGTCTGTAGCTTTACACCCCTAAACACTGTAGCCTTAAACCCCATACTGCATCCCTGACTAGCCTTACACCCACATACTGCATCCCTGACTGTAGCCTTACACCCCTAAACACTGCATCCCTGACTGTAGCCTTACACCCCTAAACACTGCATCCCTGACTGTAGCCTTACACCCCTAAACACTGCATCCCTGACTGTAGCCTTACACTCCTAAACACTGCATCCCTTACTGTAGCCTTACGCCCCATACTGAATCCCTGACTGTAGCCTTACACCCCATACCTCATCCCTGACTGTAGTCTTACACCCCTAAACACTGCATCCCTGACTGTAGCTTTACACCCCTAAACACTGTAGCCTTAAACCCCATACTGCATCCCTGACTAGCCTTACTCCCACATACTGCATCCCTGACTGTAGCCTTACACCCCTAAACACTGCATCCCTGACTGTAGCCTAACACCCCATACTGCATCCCTGACTGTAGCCTTACACCCCATACTGCAACCCTGACTGTATCCTTATACCCCATACTGCATCCCTTACTGTAGCCTTATACCCCCATACTGCATCCCTGACTGTAGCCTTACACCCCCATACTGCAACCCTGACTTTAGCCTTATACCCCATACTGCATCCCACACTGTAGCCTTACACCATACTGCATCCCTTACTGTAGCCTTATACCCCCATACTGCAACCCTGACTGTAGTCTTATACCCCATACTGCATCCCTGACTGTAGCCTTACACCCCATACTGCTTCCCTGACTAGCTTTACACCCCATACTGCTTCCCTGACTGTAGCCTTATACCACATACTGCATCCCTGATTGTAGCCTTACTCCCCATACTGCATCCCTGACTGTAGTCTTACACCCCATACTGCATCCCTGACTGTAGTCTTACACCCCTAAACACTGCATCACTGACTGTAGCTTTACACCCCATACTGCATCCCTGACTGTAGCCTTACACCCCTAAACACTGCATCCCTGATTGTAGCCTTACACCCCTAAACACTGCATCCCTGACTGTAGCTTTACACCCCATACTGTATCCCTGACTGTAGCCTTAAACACCATACTGCATCCCTGACTGTAGCCTTACACCCCCATACTGCATCCCTGACTGTAGCCTTACACCCCCATACTGCATCGCTGACTGTAGTCTTACACCCCATACTGCATCCCTGACTGTAGTCTTACACCCCATACTGCATCCCTGATTGTAGCCTTACTCCCCATACTGCATCCCTGACTGTAGTCTTACACCCCATACTGCATCCCTGACTGTAGTCTTACACCCCTAAACACTGCATCACTGACTGTAGCTTTACACCCCATACTGCATCCCTGACTGTAGCCTTACACCCCTAAACACTGCATCCCTGACTGTAGCCTTACACCCCTAAACACTGCATCCCTGACTGTAGCTTTACACCCCATACTGTATCCCTGACTGTAGCCTTAAACACCATACCGCATCCCTGACTGTAGCCTTATACCTCATACTGCATCCCTGACTGTAGCCTTACACCCCATACTGCATCGCTCACTGTAGTCTTACACCCCTAAACACTGCATCCCTGACTGTAGCCTTACACCCCATACTGAATCCCTGACTGTAGCCTTACACCCCATACCTCATCCCTGACTAGTCTTACACCCCTAAACACTGCATCCCTGTCTGTAGCTTTACACCCCTAAACACTGTAGCCTTAAACCCCATACTGCATCCCTGACTAGCCTTACACCCACATACTGCATCCCTGACTGTAGCCTTACACCCCTAAACACTGCATCCCTGACTGTAGCCTAACACCCCATACTGCATCCCTGACTGTAGCCTTACACCTCATACTGCATCCCTGACTGTAGCCTTACACCCCCATACTGCATCCCTTACTGTAGCCTTACACCCCATACTGCATCCCTTACTGTAGCCTTACTCCCCCATACTGCAACCCTGACTGTAGTCTTATACCCCATACTGCATCCCTGACTGTAGCCTTACACCCCATACTGCTTCCCTGACTAGCTTTACACCCCATACTGCTTCCCTGACTGTAGCCTTACACCACATACTGCATCCCTGATTGTAGCCTTACTCCCCATACTGCATCCCTGACTGTAGTCTTACACCCCATACTGCATCCCTGACTGTAGTCTTACACCCCTAAACACTGCATCCCTGATTGTAGCCTTACACCCCTAAACACTGCATCCCTGACTGTAGCTTTACACCCCATACTGTATCCCTGACTGTAGCCTTAAACACCATACTGCATCCCTGACTGTAGCCTTACACCCCCATACTGCATCCCTGACTGTAGCCTTACACCCCCATACTGCATCGCTGACTGTAGTCTTACACCCCATACTGCATCCCTGATTGTAGCCTTACTCCCCATACTGCATCCCTGACTGTAGTCTTACACCCCATACTGCATCCCTGACTGTAGTCTTACACCCCTAAACACTGCATCACTGACTGTAGCTTTACATCCCATACTGCATCCCTGACTGTAGCCTTACACCCCTAAACACTGCATCCCTGACTGTAGCCTTACACCCCTAAACACTGCATGCCTGACTGTAGCTTTACACCCCATACTGTATCCCTGACTGTAGCCTTAAACACCATACCGCATCCCTGACTGTAGCCTTATACCTCATACTGCATCCCTGACTGTAGCCTTACACCCCATACTGAATCCCTGACTGTAGCCTTACACCCCATACCTCATCCCTGACTAGTCTTACACCCCTAAACACTGCATCCCTGACTGTAGCCTTAAACCCCATACTGAATCCCTGACTGTAGCCTTACACCCCATACCTCATCCCTGACTAGTCTTACACCCCTAAACACTGCATCCCTGTCTGTAGCTTTACACCCCTAAACACTGTAGCCTTAAACCCCATACTGCATCCCTGACTAGCCTTACACCCACATACTGCATCCCTGACTGTAGCCTTACACCCCTAAACACTGCATCCCTGACTGTAGTCTTACACCCCTAAACACTGCATCCCTGACTGTAGCCTTACACCCCTAAACACTGCATCCCTGACTGTAGCCTTACACTCCTAAACACTGCATCCCTTACTGTAGCCTTACGCCCCATACTGAATCCCTGACTGTAGCCTTACACCCCATACCTCATCCCTGACTGTAGTCTTACACCCCTAAACACTGCATCCCTGACTGTAGCTTTACACCCCTAAACACTGTAGCCTTAAACCCCATACTGCATCCCTGACTAGCCTTACACCCACATACTGCATCCCTGACTGTAGCCTTACACCCCTAAACACTGCATCCCTGACTGTAGCCTAACACCCCATACTGCATCCCTGACTGTAGCCTTACACCCCATACTGCAACCCTGACTGTATCCTTATACCCCATACTGCATCCCTTACTGTAGCCTTATACCCCCATACTGCATCCCTGACTGTAGCCTTACACCCCCATACTGCAACCCTGACTTTAGCCTTATACCCCATACTGCATCCCACACTGTAGCCTTACACCATACTGCATCCCTTACTGTAGCCTTATACCCCCATACTGCAACCCTGACTGCAGCCTTACACCCCTATACTGCAACCCTGACTGTAGTCTTATACCCCATACTGCATCCCTGACTGTAGCCTTACACCCCATACTGCTTCCCTGACTAGCTTTACACCCCATATTGCTTCCCTGACTGTAGCCTTACACCACATACTGCATCCCTGATTGTAGCCTTACTCCCCATACTGCATCCCTGACTGTAGTCTTACACCTCATACTGCATCCCTGACTGTAGTCTTACACCCCTAAACACTGCATCACTGACTGTAGCTTTACACCCCATACTGCATCCCTGACTGTAGCCTTACACCCCTAAACACTGCATCCCTGATTGTAGCCTTACACCCCTAAACACTGCATCCCTGACTGTAGCTTTACACCCCATACTGTATCCCTGACTGTAGCCTTAAACACCATACTGCATCCCTGACTGTAGCCTTACACCCCCATACTGCATCCCTGACTGTAGCCTTACACCCCCATACTGCATCGCTGACTGTAGTCTTACACCCCATACTGCATCCCTGACTGTAGTCTTACACCCCATACTGCATCCCTGATTGTAGCCTTACTCCCCATACTGCATCCCTGACTGTAGTCTTACACCCCATACTGCATCCCTGACTGTAGTCTTACACCCCTAAACACTGCATCACTGACTGTAGCTTTACACCCCATACTGCATCCCTGACTGTAGCCTTACACCCCTAAACACTGCATCCCTGACTGTAGCCTTACACCCCTAAACACTGCATCCCTGACTGTAGCTTTACACCCCATACTGTATCCCTGACTGTAGCCTTAAACACCATACCGCATCCCTGACTGTAGCCTTATACCTCATACTGCATCCCTGACTGTAGCCTTACACCCCATACTGCATCGCTCACTGTAGTCTTACACCCCTAAACACTGCATCCCTGACTGTAGCCTTACACCCCATACTGAATCCCTGACTGTAGCCTTACACCCCATACCTCATCCCTGACTAGTCTTACACCCCTAAACACTGCATCCCTGTCTGTAGCTTTACACCCCTAAACACTGTAGCCTTAAACCCCATACTGCATCCCTGACTAGCCTTACACCCACATACTGCATCCTTGACTGTAGCCTTACACCCCTAAACACTGCATCCCTGACTGTAGCCTAACACCCCATACTGCATCCCTGACTGTAGCCTTACACCTCATACTGCATCCCTGACTGTAGCCTTACACCCCCATACTGCATCCCTTACTGTAGCCTTACACCCCATACTGCATCCCTTACTGTAGCCTTACTCCCCCATACTGCAACCCTGACTCTAGTCTTATACCCCATACTGCATCCCTGACTGTAGCCTTACACCCCATACTGCTTCCCTGACTAGCTTTACACCCCATACTGCTTCCCTGACTGTAGCCTTACACCACATACTGCATCCCTGATTGTAGCCTTACTCCCCATACTGCATCCCTGACTGTAGTCTTACACCCCATACTGCATCCCTGACTGTAGTCTTACACCCCTAAACACTGCATCACTGACTGTAGCGTTACACCCCATACTGCATCCCTGACTGTAGCCTTACACCCCTAAACACTGCATCCCTGATTGTAGCCTTACACCCCTAAACACTGCATCCCTGACTGTAGCTTTACACCCCATACTGTATCCCTGACTGTAGCCTTAAACACCATACTGCATCCCTGACTGTAGCCTTACACCCCCATACTGCATCCCTGACTGTAGCCTTACACCCCCATACTGCATCGCTGACTGTAGTCTTACACCCCATACTGCATCCCTGATTGTAGCCTTACTCCCCATACTGCATCCCTGACTGTAGTCTTACACCCCATACTGCATCCCTGACTGTAGTCTTACACCCCTAAACACTGCATCACTGACTGTAGCTTTACACCCCATACTGCATCCCTGACTGTAGCCTTACACCCCTAAACACTGCATCCCTGACTGTAGCCTTACACCCCTAAACACTGCATCCCTGACTGTAGCTTTACACCCCATACTGTATCCCTGACTGTAGCCTTAAACACCATACCGCATCCCTGACTGTAGCCTTATACCTCATACTGCATCCCTGACTGTAGCCTTACACCCCATACTGAATCCCTGACTGTAGCCTTACACCCCATACCTCATCCCTGACTAGTCTTACACCCCTAAACACTGCATCCCTGACTGTAGCCTTAAACCCCATACTGAATCCCTGACTGTAGCCTTACACCCCATACCTCATCCCTGACTAGTCTTACACCCCTAAACACTGCATCCCTGTCTGTAGCTTTACACCCCTAAACACTGTAGCCTTAAACCCCATACTGCATCCCTGACTAGCCTTACACCCACATACTGCATCCCTGACTGTAGCCTTACACCCCTAAACACTGCATCCCTGACTGTAGCCTAACACCCCATACTGCATCCCTGACTGTAGCCTTACACCTCATACTGCATCCCTGACTGTAGCCTTACACCCCCATACTACATCCCTTACTGTAGCCTTACACCCCATACTGAATCCCTGACTGTAGCCTTACACCCCATACCTCATCCCTGACTAGTCTTACACCCCTAAACACTGCATCCCTGTCTGTAGCTTTACACCCCTAAACACTGTAGCCTTAAACCCCATACTGCATCCCTGACTAGCCTTACACCCACATACTGCATCCCTGACTGTAGCCTTACACCCCTAAACACTGCATCCCTGACTGTAGCCTAACACCCCATACTGCATCCCTGACTGTAGCCTTACACCTCATACTGCATCCCTGACTGTAGCCTTACACCCCCATACTGCATCCCTTACTGTAGCCTTACACCCCATACTGCATCCCTTACTGTAGCCTTACTCCCCCATACTGCAACCCTGACTGTAGTCTTATACCCCATACTGCATCCCTGACTGTAGCCTTA
This sequence comes from Pseudophryne corroboree, assembly GCF_028390025.1. NCBI lineage: Eukaryota > Metazoa > Chordata > Amphibia > Anura > Myobatrachidae > Pseudophryne > Pseudophryne corroboree. Next base: position 93,827,565 of record NC_086450.1, on the reverse strand, counting down.
CACCCCATACTGCTTCCCTGACTAGCTTTACACCCCATACTGCTTCCCTGACTGTAGCCTTACACCACATACTGCATCCCTGATTGTAGCCTTACTCCCCATACTGCATCCCTGACTGTAGTCTTACACCCCATACTGCATCCCTGACTGTAGTCTTACACCCCTAAACACTGCATCACTGACTGTAGCGTTACACCCCATACTGCATCCCTGACTGTAGCCTTACACCCCTAAACACTGCATCCCTGATTGTAGCCTTACACCCCTAAACACTGCATCCCTGACTGTAGCTTTACACCCCATACTGTATCCCTGACTGTAGCCTTAAACACCATACTGCATCCCTGACTGTAGCCTTACACCCCCATACTGCATCCCTGACTGTAGCCTTACACCCCCATACTGCATCGCTGACTGTAGTCTTACACCCCATACTGCATCCCTGACTGTAGCCTTACACCCCATACTGCTTCCCTGACTAGCTTTACACCCCATACTGCTTCCCTGACTGTAGCCTTATACCACATACTGCATCCCTGATTGTAGCCTTACTCCCCATACTGCATCCCTGACTGTAGTCTTACACCCCATACTGCATCCCTGACTGTAGTTTTACACCCCTAAACACTGCATCACTGACTGTAGCTTTACACCCCATACTGCATCCCTGACTGTAGCCTTACACCCCTAAACACTGCATCCCTGACTGTAGCCTTACACCCCTAAACACTGCATCCCTGACTGTAGCTTTACACCCCATACTGTATCCCTGACTGTAGCCTTAAACACCATACCGCATCCCTGACTGTAGCCTTATACCTCATACTGCATCCCTGACTGTAGCCTTACACCCCATACTGAATCCCTGACTGTAGCCTTACACCCCATACCTCATCCCTGACTAGTCTTACACCCCTAAACACTGCATCCCTGACTGTAGCCTTAAACCCCATACTGAATCCCTGACTGTAGCCTTACACCCCATACCTCATCCCTGACTAGTCTTACACCCCTAAACACTGCATCCCTGTCTGTAGCTTTACACCCCTAAACACTGTAGCCTTAAACCCCATACTGCATCCCTGACTAGCCTTACACCCACATACTGCATCCCTGACTGTAGCCTTACACCCCTAAACACTGCATCCCTGACTGTAGCCTTACACCCCTAAACACTGCATCCCTGACTGTAGCCTTACACCCCTAAACACTGCATCCCTGACTGTAGCCTTACACTCCTAAACACTGCATCCCTTACTGTAGCCTTACGCCCCATACTGAATCCCTGACTGTAGCCTTACACCCCATACCTCATCCCTGACTGTAGTCTTACACCCCTAAACACTGCATCCCTGACTGTAGCTTTACACCCCTAAACACTGTAGCCTTAAACCCCATACTGCATCCCTGACTAGCCTTACTCCCACATACTGCATCCCTGACTGTAGCCTTACACCCCTAAACACTGCATCCCTGACTGTAGCCTAACACCCCATACTGCATCCCTGACTGTAGCCTTACACCCCATACTGCAACCCTGACTGTATCCTTATACCCCATACTGCATCCCTTACTGTAGCCTTATACCCCCATACTGCATCCCTGACTGTAGCCTTACACCCCCATACTGCAACCCTGACTTTAGCCTTATACCCCATACTGCATCCCACACTGTAGCCTTACACCATACTGCATCCCTTACTGTAGCCTTATACCCCCATACTGCAACCCTGACTGCAGCCTTACACCCCTATACTGCAACCCTGACTGTAGTCTTATACCCCATACTGCATCCCTGACTGTAGCCTTACACCCCATACTGCTTCCCTGACTAGCTTTACACCCCATACTGCTTCCCTGACTGTAGCCTTATACCACATACTGCATCCCTGATTGTAGCCTTACTCCCCATACTGCATCCCTGACTGTAGTCTTACACCCCATACTGCATCCCTGACTGTAGTCTTACACCCCTAAACACTGCATCACTGACTGTAGCTTTACACCCCATACTGCATCCCTGACTGTAGCCTTACACCCCTAAACACTGCATCCCTGATTGTAGCCTTACACCCCTAAACACTGCATCCCTGACTGTAGCTTTACACCCCATACTGTATCCCTGACTGTAGCCTTAAACACCATACTGCATCCCTGACTGTAGCCTTACACCCCCATACTGCATCCCTGACTGTAGCCTTTGTCAAAGTCAGAAAAATGTCTCAATGCACGTTGCCATATTTGCACCGCACACTGGTCCGTGCTGCGCATGCGTACGCTCTCCCGTGGAAGCGCATACCCGCAATAGCGTGCACTCGCACGCGCAGTATGCGCATTTACGGTAGAGTTTATGTGATCGTAGCGTGCGACTCATTAATTACAAATGTTCACAATTAATGTAGTTTATAGATCATGATCCCTTTGATAGTTTCTGTAAGTTTGGTTAAAGTATAATGTCCCAGAGCTGAGGAATCCCTCTTTGCATCGTACGAAGGGTTTAACAGGAATCATACAGCAGTGTTTGGTACCCATCGGAAGAGTATTTGATTAGCAATATTCCGGTGTTGGTTTGGAGCGTATTAATCGCTCGTGCGAATAGTTATGGACATAAGAAGTTTATGTCCATTTCTATGATTTGCACATACTCAGGTATGCGGCGGGAAACCCAGTTTCCCACCCACCTGAGCTGTTGGAAATCGTCACAGCCCACCTGTATGAATCACCCTATGACCTTTTGTTATGATGCAGGGCCGAATTCCTTCGGCCAATGGACAATGGGATTGTAGGACCAGGAGATTGCATTGTGTGTGGAGCATAAATAGGCAGGCCGACCACATCCAGCTCTCACTCTCTCATCAACGGTTATCTGCTGATAATCGGGAGCTGGATATCGAGGCGCTGGCGATCATACCCTTTGTGCGTAAGTTCTCTCCATAATCATTGTCTTTCTGCGAGCCAATCTCTCTCTCTCTCTCTCTCTATCTCCCTCTCTCCTCTTTTTCTCTTAAATACCTTATAGTATTATAGTATTGTATCGTATTGCATTTAGGTCAGTGTAGTATTGTCTTTTTGTATTTATTGTTTAGTTCTGTGGTTAGGAAGTCTCTGTTATATTGTAGTGTATCATATGTACTGTTATCCCCTTTTACAAGTATATTAGACATAATACAGTTAATAGGCCTTGGAAACCTAAACCAGTATCTGTGTATTTCCTATAGTGATAAGTGTTCATTTGAGCGTCGGTGACGCTCATGCAGCTTTGTAGATAGTCAGGTTCCACAAGGTTGCACTTACACCCTGTACTCACATTAAGGTATTCAGTGTATTTCATCGGTATAAGGTTTAATATAAAGGTATAGTGTTGTGAGCGTCTGCATCGCTGGTGACCTCCTTGTGGTCTCTAGCGTACGCTACGTTACAGCGAATCTTTCCCCTAGACATAACCAATAACGTGTCCTGTGATCACTGGGCCGTGAGCGAACGTGACGCTTGAGCGTCTCGCCTACGGCTGAGCGATCGTTACGCAAATAGCGTATCATTACGGTATTTCTTAAATAAACAGCGTACAGTGTTCTTAGCTTCATAAGGGTTGTTTATACGACAAGGAATTTAGCATTGTCAATTGCGGGCTCGTCCGGTCCTTTTCACATCTGCACTAGGTAGATCAGCAGACATTATCCCCCAGCAAAAGGGTGGGAGGTTATCTCGCAGTTGCTGACGGGATAAGCGTCTGCTTCGCTTAGGTAAAGAGTGCTGAAGGAATCCGGTAACCGGAAGTAAGAACAAAACGCTTGTGTCTTTTAAAACTGTTTATTTTTCTTTTGTCTTGCGTACGCATACATTTATCTGCATTTCTGTTTCATTTTCGTATATCACTATTCCTGTTTGCCAATTTTTTATAGTTGATAGAAAGTGCTAAAAAAGAGATTTGCTGTTATTTTAGAGGTAATAGTTAAAGTATAGAACAAACACACGGTTTGTCTGAGATACAAGGCAGGCAGTGTGGATTGCGGTAGATGATCAGGGATCACCTACATTGATAAATAAATATATTGTGTTACGGTGGATCCTTTGCATTGCGTACACGTGTCGCTAACAAAGACTAGCGTACGCAATCCAAAAGGCAGACGCACGCAGCGTTCACTACGCAACGTAGCGTCTGGTTACGCCCACGTAGCCCAAGTCACGAAAAGTTGAATTAGCGCAAAGCGATAATTAGCGCAAAGCGATAATTAGCGCAAAAGCGATAGATAACGCGACGCGGTAAATAACGCAAATCTATTTTTTTGGAAAATCTGAAATTTAGTTTAACAGATCCTGCTCCTAATTGGTAACACTTTTGGCCTGAAGACAATTTCTGCGCAGAAATAGATATAGAAACAAAGTGTACATGTGTTGAGTGAGTGTGTTTTGTATACAAAAGTTTATATAACTTTAAGGTGGAACCAAAAGGAAAGTCGGGTACTCGTCAAGGAACATACGTGTAAGTGACATATACGGTGGCCAGGGAGGCATCCCTGGTTAAATAATATTTGAGCATTAGAGTATAGCGGACCATAAGGTAACAAGACCAGGAGGTCATAAGGAACAAGACCAGGAGGTCGTAAGGTAAAAGGTCCGCTATAAAAGTCCAGTGGCACAACGCCTGGGGTGTTGGTGCAGAACCCATATAGGCCATAAGCTCTTGCTGAAGGAATCGCGGCCGGAAACATCGATTCCATTGATCTTTCAGTACATGACAAATAGTGCTCGTGTACTGAACGATTGGACCACACGTAATTGTGTGCAGTAGTTAGTAATCTGACCTAAATACCATTAGAGTAAAGTGGTCACAAACGCTATTTGTACATTCTGACGTGATTTGTGTAATTTTTTATTTTTGGAAGGGAAGTTCGCTGGTCACTCAGGAACTATCTAACAACCCCAACTTTACTGGAAAGAGTAAGTGTCCTGCGGGTAACCCTCATATGTTCCAGTAAACTGAAGGTTCCATAGGGGCCCTGTATCGAGTACGCTGGCATCATAACGGTGTTTACAGGTCGTATTGGTCGAGGTGGGCGAGTGAGTGGGGTACTCGGTAAACCGCCACCGCCGGCCTACTGTGGAGTAATTTGGTTGTCTGAAAAGGCTTGCTGAAAACCTTGATACAGAAAATCCAAGGAGGATTAAGCAACACCTACAGACTATGGGGGCCAGTTGCTCAGGTAGGGGGCGATCAACCCTGGTTCAGGTTGATTCTGTGAACCGACCAGTTGGGTCGGCACGATATGTAATGTGTGAAAAATATGGAATTCACACCGAATCTTTATGTGATGAATGGGAGAGAATGACTGTACAAGACAGGGACAAGTTCCCAAGAATAGGTAGCTTCAGTCCAGAGGTGTTACAAAATTTAAGGAGGAGGATATGTCTCGTAAAATCAGCAAAGAGACGAATTCAGCATCATGATTATTTACAGTTATGGCACCAGGAAGGTGAGATACAGAGAGGTTTGGCTCTGGCGGCGGGATCTGGGGCAGTCAGGAAGTTGATTGCCACAGCTCCTCCTCCACCATACATTGCAGGAGAGAAGTTGATTGCGGAGAGAAACGCACTGGGTTGTAAAACACAAACTCTTAGTAACACTGTAAATGTTAATGATGTTAACCAAATAACTCATGCAAGTATTAACCCGTGCAAGATGTACCCTGTTTTGAACCTTCCTCAGGAGTGTGATCAAGAAGACGATTCAGCAACAATTTCAGCTCTCTCTCTTGCAGCCACCATAGCAGAGACCACAGTAGGCACAGCGACACCCACGAGATTAGTGAAAGCCCCTAGCGGAGGGATAGGTGAGGTCGTGTCAACGGGTAAGTACGGCACCATGCACTACACTGAAACAATTGTACCACAACAAGCTGTAGAATCTACACAGGAAGAGGCTGTTAGAATTGCTCCTGTAAGGGTAATAGCAGTTCCCAATGGAAAAACAGATGTGTCTGGAGCCACTCCCATAAGGAACATTGCCATGTACACTCCATTTTCCAGAATGGAATTAAGAACAATAGTGTCCGAATTTCCTGACCCCAGGAAGGATTTAGTTGCTAGCCAAAAATACATCAGGGATTTAGGTAACACGGTAGAACCCAACAACAAGGATTGGCAGATACTGCTAAGAGCTTGTTTACCTTCCAATGTTGATGCAACTCAGTTTTTAGCTGATTGTGCATTGGATAAAGATGTACCGCTTACAGACGTGTACAATAAGGATAATGTAAAAAGGATAAATTTACAGCTAAAAGAGTATTTCCCAGCCGTTGTTAAATGGAATAAAATATTTTCCATTAAGCAAAAGGAGTCCGAAACGGCAATAGAATATTTTCACCGGGCACTATTAGAAATGGCAAAGTACACTGGTATAGAAGACATTAAGACCAACCCAAACCATCGAGAAGTAGCAGTATCTGTACTGATGGATGGTTTGAAAGAAACATTAAAAGCTAGGGTACAGACCACGCAGCCATGTTGGCGAGGTCTGTCAGTGTCCACCTTGAGAGAGGCTGCTATTGATCACGACAGAAATATCACTAGGCACAGGGAGTCGCAAAGTGATAAGTTGATGTCCGTAAGTATACAGGCGCTGACCACAAGGCAGCCTGCGTATGTACCACCGAATCCTGTGGGTAAGGCAAGTGTAATAACATGTTTTTCTTGTAACAAACCAGGACATTTTGCACGAGACTGTAGAGTAAGAAATGTACAAAGATCTTTTCAACCCCCTAGACAACAACACCACACACGACATTGGGAGCAGGGTCCACAGAGGCGGAGTTTTGAGCCACATACAGGGGAAACAAAAAGATATCCCCCACACAGAGATTGGCATGCCTCTGGTAGTTCCCAGCTAACTCCCTCACAAGTAGTTGCTGCCAGCGGGATTCAGGGAGGTCAGCATACCCAATAGGGGTGTGGCCATACCTGTAATCTGCAACCAGTTAAATTGATTGCCAGTCTTGGAAGCGAACCAGAGATTGCAATCAATGTAGCCGGTAAAACTTTAAACTTTCTTGTAGACACAGGGGCGGCCAAGTCAGTGATCAATTCGACAGTGGGCATGAGAACCACTGGTAGGACAGTTCCAGCCATAGGAGTAACAGGAGTAGTCCAGCACTACCCTGTTAGCAAACCAGCCGAGATTACAATAGGGCCTTTGCATACCAAGCATTCCTTTTTGCTGGCTGCATCGGCACCGACCAATCTCCTGGGAAGAGACTTACTATGTAAAATGGGTTGCGTCATTTATTGTACTCCTGAAGGTGTATTCTTGGACATCCCTGAGAATCACGCTCAGGAAGTACGAGACATGTTAGACTCCCCATCAAAATTAATGTCACATTCCATTATGACAAATAGGAATCCATCCCAAGTAGAAGAGATGACATCTCAGATACCAGAGTCGCTTTGGACAAAAGATGGACAGGACACTGGATTAATGGCAAATGTAGCTCCAGTAGTTGTACAAGTAAAAGATGGTAGGATAGCTCCAAAAATCCCACAGTATCCTCTGAAGCCAGAGGTGGAGTTAGGAGTTTTCCCGGTAATAGAGCGCTTGCTACAACAGGGCATTCTAGTAAGAACGTCCAGCACAGCAAATAGTCCCATCTTCCCTGTTAAAAAGAGTGGGGGGAGGGGTTACAGGCTAGTGCAGGATCTAAGGGGGATTAACAAAATAGTTGAGAGTCAGTTCCCCGTAGTGCCTAACCCAGCTGTCATCCTAATGCAAATTCCTCCCACTGCCAAATTTTTCACTGTTATTGACCTCTGCTCCGCTTTCTTTTCGGTACCTCTGCACCCTGACAGCCAATATTTGTTTGCATTCACATACAGAGGAGTCCAATATACGTGGACTCGGTTACCCCAAGGTTTCATAGATAGTCCAAGTATATTTTCTCAGGCTTTGCATGATTGTTTACAGTCTTTCCAACCGGAAAGTGGATCAGTGTTGATACAGTACGTGGATGATCTACTGCTGTGTTCTGATTCATTGGAGGCATCCCTGAAGGATACGAAACAGCTCCTGTTTCATCTTTCAGACACAGGTCACAAGGTCTCCAAAGACAAGTTGCAATTATGCCAAGCTAAGGTAAAATACTTGGGACACTGTCTAACACAAGGACTGAGACACCTGACCGCTGATAGAATCCAAGCCATTAGAGACATGACACTGCCACAAACCCAGCAACAGATCAGGACGTTTTTAGGAATGTGTGGGTATTGCCGTAATTGGATCCCAGGGTTTTCCATATTGGCGCTACCTTTGCAGGAAATGGTCTCTTCAAACAAACCTGATCGGATTTCGCATACAGACGAATCTGAAACAGCATTTGAGAGACTCAAACAGTGCCTAACGCAGGCACCAGCATTAGGTATGCCAGACTATGGGAAACCCTTTGAGCTATACGGAACAGAAAGTGCTGGGTGCGCAGCAGGGGTACTAACACAAAAACACGGTGATGCCAGCAGGCCAATTGCATACTACAGCGCGCAGCTAGACACGGTAGCGCGATCCCTCCCCACATGCTTGCGTAGCGTTGCAGCGATAGCATTGCTAGTGACGAAAAGCGAAGATGTCGTGCTAGGCCACAACCTCACAATCCATACACCACATGCGGTATCGGCCTTATTGAATTCTGCCCAAACCAGACATGTCTCATCAGCAAGGTTTACGAGATGGGAATTGGCATTAATGGCCCCAGTAAACATCACCATAAGGAGATGCAGCGCATTAAACCCTGCAACATTTCTCCCAGGTGTGCCTGGACAGGCACAAAGGGTGGGAGGTGAGAGTGATGGGGAAGGAGGATTTAATGCAAAGGAAGATACACATGATTGTATGGAATATTTGACCCAAAATTTTTCCGCAAGGCCTGACATCAGTGACAATCCACTAGAAGATGCAGAACTCACGTTCTACACGGACGGTAGTTGTCACAGACAGTCAGACTCGGGAGACTTGTGTACTGGATACGCAGTCGTAGATGACCAAGACACCATAGAAGCGGAACCGCTAGGCCCACCTCACTCAGCCCAGGTTGCTGAACTGGTCGCCCTAACCAGAGCATGTGAATTGGCTAAGGGTAAGTCTGCCAATATCTACACCGATTCTAGATACGCGTTCGGGGTAGTCCATGATTTCGGAGCGCTATGGCGTCTCAGAAATTTCATGACGGCAGCTGGTACACCGATAGCGCATGCAGCTCACATAAAAAGGCTTCTAACAGCGATACAGGAACCCGACAGAGTGGCTGTTATCAAATGTAAAGCACATACATATAGCCAAGACCCAGTATCCCTTGGTAACAGCCGAGCAGACGAAGCTGCAAAGCTTGCAGCTGCTATCCCCATACGGACAGACACCACACAACTGATGGTATTTAATACCATCAACACACAAAAGTTGTGTGAAATGCAGAATTTGTGTTCCACTCAGGAGAAGGCAGTCTGGAAGGCAAAGGGATATGGCCAGGAGTCCTCAGGGCTCTGGACGGATGGACATGGTAAACCAGTGGCCCCCAGGGCATACCTTCCGTGTCTGGCTGAAGCAGCTCACGGGCTGACTCATCTAGGCAAGGAGGGGATGTGCAAATTGGTAAGAGCATACTGGTGCGCCCCAGGATTCTCCTCTCATGCTAGTAAAAGAGCAATGTCATGCCTTACCTGTCTGAGAAAGAATATTGGAAAGGCAATACCTACAGAACCCTCCCATATCCCACCTGCCGGCGGCCCTTTCCAAGTAATACAAATTGACTTCATTCAATTACCCCCATGTAGAAATTTGAAATATGTACTTGTTTGCATAGATGTTTTCTCGAATTGGGTCGAGGCTTTTCCAGCAGCTACAAATACCGCTATGTTTACAGCTAAGAAAATTGTGCAGGAATTTGTATGTAGGTATGGTATCCCTAGAATCATTGAAAGTGATAGGGGTACCCATTTTACAGGTGATGTCTTTCAAGGAATGTGTAAGTTGATGGGAATTGATAGTAAGCTGCACACTCCGTACCGTCCACAGGCGAGTGCGAAGGTCGAAAGAGTGAACAGCACTATTAAAAATAAATTGAGTAAAGTAATGGCAGAGACAGGATTGACGTGGCCAGAAGCTTTACCCATTGTTTTGTATAGTATCAGAACCACTCCCAGGTCCCCTCTTAATCTGTCTCCTTTTGAAATTCTGTTTGGTCGACAACCGCATGTCATAATTAACCCTCAGGATGATTTGAAATGTAACAATGAAGTAACTGTAAAGTACTTAATTAATATGAGTAAGCAGTTGAGGAATCAAAATGATAATCTGAAGTTGGTGATTCCTGATTTACCAGATAGTAATTGTCATGACATTGAACCTGGGGATTATGTAATGATACGAAATTTTCTACGCTCAGGTTGTCTTATTGATAGATGGGAAGGACCATACCAGGTCTTATTGACTAGCACCACAGCATTGAAGGTTGCTGAGAGAGAGACTTGGGTCCATTCATCCCACTGCAAGAAGGTTGCTGATCCAGAGAAGTCCCGTGATAAGGAACAGACGGTAGAGGTTGTATCACTAGAGTGTCTGTTCCAGGAGGACTGAGGCGGCACCTGAGCCTTGAAGACCGAAAGCAGCTGTCGACTCCCCTCTCCCTTTTATTGTTTTCTCCACTTCCCATCCCCTCTCCTTTAAAATTTCTTTTTCCCCCTTCTCATTCTTCTCTATTTCCTCCTCAAAGATGGACTTGCCCCAAGAGACTGTGATCCGGATTTTGATGTTAACCATGATGTTGACCAGAGCAGTCTGTTCCGGCGAGAGTACCATAGAGGTCGAGAGAGGTTCTGGAATGGGTTCCGATTATGATGATGGAGGCGTAGTTTTCCAAGATCAACCAAGCCAACAAGCAAAGGCGAGTATCAGAAAACGATCCGATAGAAGAAATTGTGATGGATTGTTAGCTGAGGAAAATTGTATCTGTAGGCTCTGTGATAATCTGGTTGAAGATGGATGCATAAAGAAATGTCAATCTAGTTTTAATATCCATATAGACCGGCATCCATTGAGTGACTATCACTCCTTAGTGGGTAACGTGTTAAACCAAACAGATTGTTGGGTATGCTCTCAAGTACCTCAGGGTCACAGTAAATCAGGGCTAGTACCATTTCCTTTAACGTTAGGGGAGGTACTTGAGCTAAGTGGTGGGAGACCGGTGGACCGGAGGTTTAACATCTCCAGCCCTCCTAGTTTGAAGCTCCACCAATACCATGTGGATAGGTCCCTCATATGTTTTAACATCTCCAATCCCAGAAAACCGGGAAATTGGGAAGTGTCATGGAGCAACCTTACCATGACCTTTTCACACAGAGCAGATAGAATGCCTACAGATACAGAGCTCGTACGCCACATAGCCAGTAGAGGAAAATCTTTCCGGTATCGATATACCTTAGGAAATAGGATTACTAAAGTTGGAGAGGTATCACCAGGATACTGTGCACATATCGTACAAACCGATACGTGCATTAGGCAGATGGAAGAATTAGGGTCAGGAGATTTCACCTGGAAGGTTTGTAACATGGTCATGTCCTTCTCCGTCCCCTATGTTCTCCCCGATGATGCATATTTCATATGTGGGAGAAAGGCGTACAAGTGGCTTGCCCCAAACTCTGAAGGATTGTGTTATATTGGAAAAGTATTGCCTGAAGTAATGACTGTTACACATGACAAAATGAAGGACATACACCGTGGTGCCCAAACTCCTTATACTCACACTCACTACGAGCACCTTGTTAAAAGACAACTGTCAGAAAGGTTAGAGCATCCGGCCTCTGATCTTATCCATGAATCCACCGGGATTCAGGTTCTGGTAGCGTTAGATTTCACTCGCACCGCTCGAGGTGTGATGAATTATAGATACATTTCCGCACTCGCCAATTTGTTAGATAATATCACTGAAATGTATGATGACACGTTTAGATACACTGGAAGAGAACTTCAAGCTTACAAAACAGAACTAGTTCAGCATAGGATGGTTCTTAATTATCTTACAGCAGTAACAGGCGGATATTGTGTTACATTGGCAACACAGTACGGCATAAAGTGTTGCACGTATATCACAAATAGCACCGAGGATCCGATAGAGGTCATAGACCAAAAGATGGACGATATTCTGCAATTAAAGTGGGAATTTCGTCGAAAACACAATCTCACCCTTGCTGCTGTAGGTAATGAGCTGACTGGTTGGGTGTCATGGTTGAACCCGCGAAATTGGTTCTCCGGTTTAGGAGACTGGGCTCAAGGAGTCATAATGGATGTTGGAAAGTTTCTCCTATGTATTTTGGGTGTCGTTATATCTATTGGATTGATATTTAGATGCGGGCAGGCTTTGATGAGGTGCAAACAAAGTACAAAAGTGATGAGCTTGAGGAGTGAGGAAACTGTAATTAACCTGGATTTGATTTATGACCCAATGCTAGAAACCATGACGTAATGATGTAATGAGTATACGGTCCGTCTTTCACCCATTTCTATGTTTTCCTCCGAGGTACAAAGACCCACGTAGACGAAGGATTTGATGAGCCAAGGGGCCGACAACGGAAAGATGGAAAGAAGAAGAGCAGACGACCTGATAAACAAGATTTTGATGGACAATGCCATGGGTACCCCAGTTTCCCTAGGAACTTTAAAATCACGCTAGCCCAACATTTTTTGTAAATCCATGGACGTTGTATGCTTTACTCACGATTTATGAGCAAAAGCACAAAGAAGAAGACTCCAATCAACCGACACCAATCAAGACCCCAATCGACGAACGTACATTAACCTGACATAGAATATCATTGCATTTTTCGTAAGTGTTCTTTATCTTCATCTCTGCAACCCTCAGGTAATAACACACATAGTCGATAGGGAATACAGGCACAGATAGCAGCAACCACATACCCTCCCCAATTCATGTATCATCAACTAAAATGTGCATCCCCATTGTGTTACAACCACAGCCGAAATGAGCTCGGTAGAGTTTGACAGCCCATCCACAGACCTGTACCACAGGATAAGAAGGAATTCAAATGTATACTTCGCAATACCTCGAAGCTTGATTTACCACACGTACGGCACGATGATACATGACCCTCCAAACATGGACTCATACACACATGCTTCTACTTTCTCACTAGGTCATACCCTCTTCACACCTACTCCATTCTTCTTCCTTTCCCCACCATGGAAATCAATTAACCCCTGACTTACATTTTTCTCCTTAAATATTTTGTGGCAGTTATTATTGACTGCCAAAGGGTGGACTGTCAAAGTCAGAAAAATGTCTCAATGCACGTTGCCATATTTGCACCGCACACTGGTCCGTGCTGCGCATGCGTACGCTCTCCCGTGGAAGCGCATACCCGCAATAGCGTGCACTCGCACGCGCAGTATGCGCATTTACGGTAGAGTTTATGTGATCGTAGCGTGCGACTCATTAATTACAAATGTTCACAATTAATGTAGTTTATAGATCATGATCCCTTTGATAGTTTCTGTAAGTTTGGTTAAAGTATAATGTCCCAGAGCTGAGGAATCCCTCTTTGCATCGTACGAAGGGTTTAACAGGAATCATACAGCAGTGTTTGGTACCCATCGGAAGAGTATTTGATTAGCAATATTCCGGTGTTGGTTTGGAGCGTATTAATCGCTCGTGCGAATAGTTATGGACATAAGAAGTTTATGTCCATTTCTATGATTTGCACATACTCAGGTATGCGGCGGGAAACCCAGTTTCCCACCCACCTGAGCTGTTGGAAATCGTCACAGCCCACCTGTATGAATCACCCTATGACCTTTTGTTATGATGCAGGGCCGAATTCCTTCGGCCAATGGACAATGGGATTGTAGGACCAGGAGATTGCATTGTGTGTGGAGCATAAATAGGCAGGCCGACCACATCCAGCTCTCACTCTCTCATCAACGGTTATCTGCTGATAATCGGGAGCTGGATATCGAGGCGCTGGCGATCATACCCTTTGTGCGTAAGTTCTCTCCATAATCATTGTCTTTCTGCGAGCCAATCTCTCTCTCTCTCTCTCTCTATCTCCCTCTCTCCTCTTTTTCTCTTAAATACCTTATAGTATTATAGTATTGTATCGTATTGCATTTAGGTCAGTGTAGTATTGTCTTTTTGTATTTATTGTTTAGTTCTGTGGTTAGGAAGTCTCTGTTATATTGTAGTGTATCATATGTACTGTTATCCCCTTTTACAAGTATATTAGACATAATACAGTTAATAGGCCTTGGAAACCTAAACCAGTATCTGTGTATTTCCTATAGTGATAAGTGTTCATTTGAGCGTCGGTGACGCTCATGCAGCTTTGTAGATAGTCAGGTTCCACAAGGTTGCACTTACACCCTGTACTCACATTAAGGTATTCAGTGTATTTCATCGGTATAAGGTTTAATATAAAGGTATAGTGTTGTGAGCGTCTGCATCGCTGGTGACCTCCTTGTGGTCTCTAGCGTACGCTACGTTACAGCGAATCTTTCCCCTAGACATAACCAATAACGTGTCCTGTGATCACTGGGCCGTGAGCGAACGTGACGCTTGAGCGTCTCGCCTACGGCTGAGCGATCGTTACGCAAATAGCGTATCATTACGGTATTTCTTAAATAAACAGCGTACAGTGTTCTTAGCTTCATAAGGGTTGTTTATACGACAAGGAATTTAGCATTGTCACCTTACACCCCCATACTGCATCGCTGACTGTAGTCTTACACCCCATACTGCATCCCTGACTGTAGTCTTACACCCCATACTGCATCCCTGATTGTAGCCTTACTCCCCATACTGCATCCCTGACTGTAGTCTTACACCCCATACTGCATCCCTGACTGTAGTCTTACACCCCTAAACACTGCATCACTGACTGTAGCTTTACACCCCATACTGCATCCCTGACTGTAGCCTTACACCCCTAAACACTGCATCCCTGACTGTAGCCTTACACCCCTAAACACTGCATCCCTGACTGTAGCTTTACACCCCATACTGTATCCCTGACTGTAGCCTTAAACACCATACCGCATCCCTGACTGTAGCCTTATACCTCATACTGCATCCCTGACTGTAGCCTTACACCCCATACTGCATCGCTCACTGTAGTCTTACACCCCTAAACACTGCATCCCTGACTGTAGCCTTACACCCCATACTGAATCCCTGACTGTAGCCTTACACCCCATACCTCATCCCTGACTAGTCTTACACCCCTAAACACTGCATCCCTGTCTGTAGCTTTACACCCCTAAACACTGTAGCCTTAAACCCCATACTGCATCCCTGACTAGCCTTACACCCACATACTGCATCCCTGACTGTAGCCTTACACCCCTAAACACTGCATCCCTGACTGTAGCCTAACACCCCATACTGCATCCCTGACTGTAGCCTTACACCTCATACTGCATCCCTGACTGTAGCCTTACACCCCCATACTGCATCCCTTACTGTAGCCTTACACCCCATACTGCATCCCTTACTGTAGCCTTACTCCCCCATACTGCAACCCTGACTCTAGTCTTATACCCCATACTGCATCCCTGACTGTAGCCTTACACCCCATACTGCTTCCCTGACTAGCTTTACACCCCATACTGCTTCCCTGACTGTAGCCTTACACCACATACTGCATCCCTGATTGTAGCCTTACTCCCCATACTGCATCCCTGACTGTAGTCTTACACCCCATACTGCATCCCTGACTGTAGTCTTTCACCCCTAAACACTGCATCACTGACTGTAGCGTTACACCCCATACTGCATCCCTGACTGTAGCCTTACACCCCTAAACACTGCATCCCTGATTGTAGCCTTACACCCCTAAACACTGCATCCCTGACTGTAGCTTTACACCCCATACTGTATCCCTGACTGTAGCCTTAAACACCATACTGCATCCCTGACTGTAGCCTTACACCCCCATACTGCATCCCTGACTGTAGCCTTACACCCCCATACTGCATCGCTGACTGTAGTCTTACACCCCATATTGCATCCCTGATTGTAGCCTTACTCCCCATACTGCATCCCTGACTGTAGTCTTACACCCCATACTGCATCCCTGACTGTAGTCTTACACCCCTAAACACTGCATCACTGACTGTAGCTTTACACCCCATACTGCATCCCTGACTGTAGCCTTACACCCCTAAACACTGCATCCCTGACTGTAGCCTTACACCCCTAAACACTGCATCCCTGACTGTAGTTTTACACCCCATACTGTATCCCTGACTGTAGCCTTAAACACCATACCGCATCCCTGACTGTAGCCTTATACCTCATACTGCATCCCTGACTGTAGCCTTACACCCCATACTGAATCCCTGACTGTAGCCTTACACCCCATACTGAATCCCTGACTAGTCTTACACCCCTAAACACTGCATCCCTGACTGTAGCCTTAAACCCCATACTGAATCCCTGACTGTAGCCTTACACCCCATACCTCATCCCTGACTAGTCTTACACCCCTAAACACTGCATCCCTGTCTGTAGCTTTACACCCCTAAACACTGTAGCCTTAAACCCCATACTGCATCCCTGACTAGCCTTACACCCACATACTGCATCCCTGACTGTAGCCTTACACCCCTAAACACTGCATCCCTGACTGTAGCCTAACACCCCATACTGCATCCCTGACTGTAGCCTTACACCTCATACTGCATCCCTGACTGTAGCCTTACACCCCCATACTGCATCCCTTACTGTAGCCTTACACCCCATACTGAATCCCTGACTGTAGCCTTACACCCCATACCTCATCCCTGACTAGTCTTACACCCCTAAACACTGCATCCCTGTCTGTAGCTTTACACCCCTAAACACTGTAGCCTTAAACCCCATACTGCATCCCTGACTAGCCTTACACCCACATACTGCATCCCTGACTGTAGCCTTACACCCCTAAACACTGCATCCCTGACTGTAGCCTAACACCCCATACTGCATCCCTGACTGTAGCCTTACACCTCATACTGCATCCCTGTCTGTAGCCTTACACCCCCATACTGCATCCCTTACTGTAGCCTTACACCCCATACTGAATCCCTGACTGTAGCCTTACACCCCATACCTCATCCCTGACTAGTCTTACACCCCTAAACACTGCATCCCTGTCTGTAGCTTTACACCCCTAAACACTGTAGCCTTAAACCCCATACTGCATCCCTGACTAGCCTTACACCCACATACTGCATCCCTGACTGTAGCCTTACACCCCTAAACACTGCATCCCTGACTGTAGCCTAACACCCCATACTGCATCCCTGACTGTAGCCTTACACCTCATACTGCATCCCTGTCTGTAGCCTTACACCCCATACTGCATCGCTGACTGTAGTCTTACACCCCTAAACACTGCATCCCTGACTGTAGCCTTACACCCCTAAACACTGCATCCCTGACTGTAGCCTTAAACCCCATACTGCATCCCTTACTGTAGCCTTACACCCCATACTGAATCCCTGACTGTAGCCTTACACCCCATACCTCATCCCTGACTAGTCTTACACCCCTAAACACTGCATCCCTGTCTGTAGCTTTACACCCCTAAACACTGTAGCCTTAAACCCCATACTGCATCCCTGACTAGCCTTACACCCACATACTGCATCCCTGACTGTAGCCTTACACCCCTAAACACTGCATCCCTGACTGTAGCCTAACACCCCATACTGCATCCCTGACTGTAGCCTTACACCTCATACTGCATCCCTGACTGTAGCCTTACACCACATACTGCATCGCTGACTGTAGTCTTACACCCCTAAACACTGCATCCCTGACTGTAGCCTTACACCCCTACACACTGCATCCCTGACTGTGGTCTTACACCCCTAAACACTGCATCCCTGACTGTAGCCTTACACCACTAAACACTGCATCCCTGACTGTAGCCTTAAACCCCATACTGCATCCCTTACTGTAGCCTTACACCCCATACTGAATACCTGACTGTAGCCTTACACCCCATACCTCATCCCTGACTAGTCTTACACCCCTAAACACTGCATCCCTGTCTGTAGCTTTACACCCCTAAACACTGTAGCCTTAAACCCCATACTGCATTCCTGACTAGCCTTACACCCACATACTGCATCCCTGACTATAGCCTTACACCCCTAAACACTGCATCCCTGACTGTAGCCTAACACCCCATACTGCATCCCTGACTGTAGCCTTACACCTCATACTGCATCCCTGACTGTAGCCTTACACCCCATACTGCATCGCTGACTGTAGTCTTACACCCGTAAACACTGCATCCCTGACTGTAGCCTTACACCCCTAAACACTGCATCCCTGACTGTAGCCTTAAACCCCATACTGCATCCCTTACTGTAGCCTAACACCCCATACTGCATCCCTGACTGTAGCCTTACACCTCATACTGCATCCCTGACTGTAGCCTTACACCCCATACTGCATCGCTGACTGTAGTCTTACACCCCTAAACACTGCATCCCTGACTGTAGCCTTACACCCCTAAACTGCATCCCTGACTGTAGCCTTACACCCCTAAACACTGCATCCCTGACTGTAGCCTTACACCCCTAAACACTGCATCCCTGACTGTAGCCTTACACCCCTAAACACTGCATCCCTTACTGTAGCCTTACGCCCCATACTGAGTCCCTGACTGTAGCCTTACACCCCATACCTCATCCCTGACTGTAGTCTTACACCCCTAAACACTGCATCCCTGACTGTAGCTTTACACCCCTAAACACTGTAGCCTTAAACCCCATACTGCATCCCTGACTAGCCTTACACCCACATACTGCATCCCTGACTGTAACCTTACACCCCTAAACACTGCATCCCTGACTGTAGCCTTACACCCCCATACTGCATCCCTGACTGTAGCCTAACACCCCATACTGCATCCCTGACTGTAGCCTTACACCCCATACTGCAACCCTGACTTTAGCCTTATACCCCATACTGCATCCCTGACTGTAGCCTTACACCCCATACTGCATCCCTGACTGTAGTCTTACACCCCTAAACACTGCATCCCTGACTGTAGCCTTACACCCCTAAACACTGCATCCCTGACTGTAGCTTTACACCCCATACTGCATCCCTGACTGTAGCCTTACACCCCTAAACACTGCATTCCTTACTGTAGCCTAACACCCCATACTGCATCCCTTACTGTAGCCTTACACCTCATACTGCATCGCTGACTGTAGTCTTACACCCCTAAACACTGCATCCCTGACTGTAGCCTTACACCCCTGAACACTGCATCCCTGACTGTAGCCTTACACCCCTAAACACTGCATCCCTTACTGTAGCCTTACGCCCCATACTGAATCCCTGACTGTAGCCTTACACCCCATACCTCATCCCTGACTGTAGCTTTACACCCCATACTGCATCCCTGACTGTAGCCTTACACCCCTAAACACTGCATTCCTTACTGTAGCCTAACACCCCATACTGCATCCCTTACTGTAGCCTTACACCTCATACTGCATCGCTGACTGTAGTCTTACACCCCTATACACTGCATCCCTGACTGTAGCCTTACACCCCTGAACACTGCATCCCTGACTGTAGCCTTACACCCCTAAACACTGCATCCCTGACTGTAGCCTTACACCCCTAAACACTGCATCCCTTACTGTAGCCTTACGCCCCATACTGAATCCCTGACTGTAGCCTTACACCCCATACCTCATCCCTGACTGTAGTCTTACACCCCTAAACACTGCATCCCTGACTGTAGCTTTACACCCCTAAACACTGTAGCCTTAAACCCCATACTGCATCCCTGACTAGCCTTACACCCACATACTGCATCCCTGACTGTAGCCTTACACCCCATACCTCATCCCTGACTGTAGTCTTACACCCCTAAACACTGCATCCCTGACTGTAGCTTTACACCCCTAAACACTGTAGCCTTAAACCCCATACTGCATCCCTGACTAGCCTTACACCCACATACTGCAACCCTGACTGTAGCCTTACACCCCTAAACACTGCATCACTGACTGTAGCTTTACACCCCATACTGCATCCCTGACTGTAGTCTTACACCCCTAAACACTGCAACCCTGACTTTAGCCTTATACCCCATACTGCATCCCACACTGTAGCCTTACACCACACTGCATCCCTTACTGTAGCCTTATACCCCCATACTGCAACCCTGACTGTAGACTTTTACCCCATACTGCATCCCTTACAGTAGCCTTACTCCCCCATACTGCAACCCTGACTGTAGTCTTATACCCCATACTGCATCCCTGACTGTAGCCTTACACCCCATACTGCTTCCCTGACTGTAGCTTTACACCCCATACTGCTTCCCTGACTGTAGCCTTACACCCCATACTGCATCCCTGATTGTAGCCTTACTCCCCATACTGCATCCCTGACTGTAGTCTTACACCCCATACTGCATCCCTGACTGTAGTCTTACACCCCTAAACACTGCATCACTGACTGTAGCTTTACACCCCATACTGCATCCCTGACTGTAGTCTTACACCCCTAAACACTGCATCCCTGACTGTAGCCTTACACCCCCATACTGCATCGCT
Organism: Pseudophryne corroboree; assembly: GCF_028390025.1. Classification (NCBI taxonomy): domain Eukaryota; kingdom Metazoa; phylum Chordata; class Amphibia; order Anura; family Myobatrachidae; genus Pseudophryne; species Pseudophryne corroboree. The sequence continues at coordinate 93,806,951 of NC_086450.1, read as the reverse complement.
GACTGTAGTCTTACACCCCATACTGCATCCCTGATTGTAGCCTTACTCCCCATACTGCATCCCTGACTGTAGTCTTACACCCCATACTGCATCCCTGACTGTAGTCTTACACCCCTAAACACTGCATCACTGACTGTAGCTTTACACCCCATACTGCATCCCTGACTGTAGCCTTACTCCCCATACTGCATCCCTGACTGTAGTCTTACACCCCATACTGCATCCCTGACTGTAGTCTTACACCCCTAAACACTGCATCACTGACTGTAGCTTTACACCCCATACTGCATCCCTGACTGTAGCCTTACACCCCAAAACACTGCATCCCTGACTGTAGCCTTACACCCCTAAACACTGTATCCCTGACTGTAGCCTTAAACACCATACCGCATCCCTGACTGTAGCCTTATACCTCATACTGCATCCCTGACTGTAGCCTTACACCCCATACTGCATCGCTGACTGTAGTCTTACACCCCTAAACACTGCATCCCTGACTGTAGCCTTACACCCCTAAACACTGCATCCCTGACTGTAGCCTTAAACGCCATACTGAATCCCTGACTGTAGCCTTACACCCCATACCTCATCCCAGACTAGTCTTACACCCCTAAACACTGCATCCCTGTCTGTAGCTTTACACCCCTAAACACTGTAGCCTTAAACCCCATACTGCATCCCTGACTAGCCTTACACCCACATACTGCATCCCTGACTGTAGCCTTACACCCCTAAACACTGCATCCCTGACTGTAGCCTAACACCCCATACTGCATCCCTGACTGTAGCCTTACACCTCATACTGCATCCCTGACTGTAGCCTTACACCCCCATACTGCATCCCTTACTGTAGCCTTACACCCCATACTGAATCCCTGACTGTAGCCTTACACCCCATACCTCATCCCTGACTAGTCTTACACCCCTAAACACTGCATCCCTGTCTGTAGCTTTACACCCCTAAACACTGTAGCCTTAAACCCCATACTGCATCCCTGACTAGCCTTACACCCACATACTGCATCCCTGACTGTAGCCTTACACCCCTAACCACTGCATCCCTGACTGTAGCCTAACACCCCATACTGCATCCCTGACTGTAGCCTTACACCTCATACTGCATCCCTGACTGTAGTCTTACACCCCATACTGCATCGCTGACTGTAGTCTTACACCCCTAAACACTGCATCCCTGACTGTAGCCTTACACCCCTAAACACTGCATCCCTGACTGTAGCTTTACACCCCATACTGTATCCCTGACTGTAGCCTTAAACACCATACTGCATCCCTGACTGTAGCCTTACACCACCATACTGCATCCCTGACTGTAGACTTACACCCCATACTGCATCCCTGATTGTAGCCTTACTCCCCATACTGCATCCCTGACTGTAGTCTTACACCCCTAAACACTGCATCACTGACTGTAGCTTTACACCCCATACTGCATCCCTGACTGTAGCCTTACACCCCTAAACACTGCATCCCTGACTGTAGCCTTACACCCCTAAACACTGCATCCCTGACTGTAGCTTTACACCCCATACTGTATCCCTGACTGTAGCCTTAAACACCATACCGCATCCCTGACTGTAGCCTTATTCCTCATACTGCATCCCTGACTGTAGCCTTACACCCCCATACTGCATCCCTTACTGTAGCCTTACACCCCATACTGAATCCCTGACTGTAGCCTTACACCCCATACCTCATCCCTGACTAGTCTTACACCCCTAAACACTGCATCCCTGTCTGTAGCTTTACACCCCTAAACACTGTAGCCTTAAACCCCATACTGCATCCCTGACTAGCCTTACACCCACATACTGCATCCCTGACTGTAGCCTTACACCCCTAAACACTGCATCCCTGACTGTAGCCTAACACCCCATACTGCATCCCTGACTGTAGCCTTACACCTCATACTGCATCCCTGACTGTAGCCTTACACCCCATACTGCATCGCTGACTGTAGTCTTACACCCCTAAACACTGCATCCCTGACTGTAGCCTTACACCCCTAAACACTGCATCCCTGACTGTAGCCTTAAACCCCATACTGCATCCCTTACTGTAGCCTTACACCCCATACTGAATCCCTGACTGTAGCCTTACACCCCATACCTCATCCCTGACTAGTCTTACACCACTAAACACTGCATCCCTGTCTGTAGCTTTACACCCCTAAACACTGTAGCCTTAAACCCCATACTGCATCCCTAACTAGCCTTACACCCACATACTGCATCCCTGACTGTAGCCTTACACCCCTAAACACTGCATCCCTGACTGTAGCCTAACACCCCATACTGCATCCCTGACTGTAGCCTTACACCTCATACTGCATCCCTGACTGTAGCCTTACACCCCATACTGCATCGCTGACTGTAGTCTTACACCCCTAAACACTGCATCCCTTACTGTAGCCTTACACCCCCATACTGCATCCCTGACTGTAGCCTTACACCCCATACTGCATCCCTGACTGTAGCCTTACACCCCATACTGCATCCCTTACTGTAGCCTTACACCCCATACTGAATCCCTGACTGTAGCCTTACACCCCCATACTGCATCCATGACTGTAGTCTTACACCCCTAAACACTGCATCACTGACTGTAGCTTTACACCCCATACTGCATCCCTGACTGTAGCCTTATGCCCCCATACTGCATCCCTGACTGTAGCCTTACACCCCATACTGCATCGCTGACTGTAGCCTTACACCCCCATACTGCATCCCTTACTGTAGCCTTACACCCCCATACTGCATCCCTGACTGTAGCCTTACACCCCATACTGCATCCCTGACTGTAGTCTTACACCCCATACTGCTTCCCTGACTGTAGCCTTATACCCCATACTGCATCCCTTACTGTAGCCCTACACCCCCATACTGCATCCCTGACTGTCGCCTTACACCATATACTGCATCCCTGACTGTAGCCTTACACCCCATACTGCATCCCTGACTGTAGTCTTACACCCCTAAACACTGCATCCCTGACTGTAGCCTTACTCCCCTAAACACTGCATCCCTGACTGTAGCTTTACACCCCATACTGCATCCCTGACTATAGCCTTACACCCCTAAACACTGCATTCCTTACTGTAGCCTAACACTCCATACTGCATCCCTTACTGTAGCCTTACACCTCATACTGCATCGCTGACTGTAGTCTTACACCCCTAAACACTGCATCCCTGATTGTAGCCTTACACCCCTAAACACTGCATCCCTGACTGTAGCCTTACACCCCTAAACACTGCATCCTTGACTGTAGCCTTACACCCCTAAACACTGCATCCCTTAATATAGCCTTACGCCCCATACTGAATCCCTGACTGTAGCCTTACACCCCATACCACATCCCTGACTGTAGTCTTACACCCCTAAACACTGCATCCCTGACTGTAGCTTTACACCCCTAAACACTGTAGCCTTAAACCCCATACTGCATCCCTGACTAGCCTTACACCCACATACTGCATCCCTGACTGTAGCCTTACACCCCTAAACACTGCATCCCTGACTGTAGCCTAACACCCCATACTGCATCCCTGACTGTAGCCTTACACCCCATACTGCAACCCTGACTGTATCCTTATACCCCATACTGCATCCCTTACTGTAGCCTTACACCCCCATACTGCATCCCTGACTGTAGCCTTACACCCCATACTGCATCCCTGACTGTAGTCTTACACCCCATACTGCTTCCCTGACTGTAGCCTTATACCCCATACTGCATCCCTTACTGTAGCCCTACACCCCCATACTGCATCCCTGACTGTCGCCTTACACCATATACTGCATCCCTGACTGTAGCCTTACACCCCATACTGCATCCCTGACTGTAGTCTTACACCCCTAAACACTGCATCCCTGACTGTAGCCTTACTCCCCTAAACACTGCATCCCTGACTGTAGCTTTACACCCCATACTGCATCCCTGACTATAGCCTTACACCCCTAAACACTGCATTCCTTACTGTAGCCTAACACTCCATACTGCATCCCTTACTGTAGCCTTACACCTCATACTGCATCGCTGACTGTAGTCTTACACCCCTAAACACTGCATCCCTGATTGTAGCCTTACACCCCTAAACACTGCATCCCTGACTGTAGCCTTACACCCCTAAACACTGCATCCTTGACTGTAGCCTTACACCCCTAAACACTGCATCCCTTAATATAGCCTTACGCCCCATACTGAATCCCTGACTGTAGCCTTACACTCCATACCTCATCCCTGACTGTAGTCTTACACCCCTAAACACTGCATCCCTGACTGTAGCTTTACACCCCTAAACACTGTAGCCTTAAACCCCATACTGCATCCCTGACTAGCCTTACACCCACATACTGCATCCCTGACTGTAGCCTTACACCCCTAAACACTGCATCCCTGACTGTAGCCTAACACCCCATACTGCATCCCTGACTGTAGCCTTACACCCCATACTGCAACCCTGACTGTATCCTTATACCCCATACTGCATCCCTTACTGTAGCCTTATACCCCCATACTGCATCCCTGACTGTAGCCTTACACCCCCATACTGTAACCCTGACTTTAGCCTTATACCCCATACTGCATCCCACACTGTAGCCTTACACCATACTGCATCCCTTACTGTAGCCTTATACCCCCATACTGCAACCCTGACTGTAGCCTTTTACCCCATACTGCATCCCTTACTGTAGCCTTACTCCCCCATACTGCAACCCTGACTGTAGTCTTATACCCCATACTGCATCCCTGACTGTAGCCTTACACCCCATACTGCTTCCCTGACTAGCTTTACACCCCATACTGCTTCCCTGACTGTAGCCTTACACCACATACTGCATCCCTGATTGTAGCCTTACTCCCCATACTGCATCCCTGACTGTAGTCTTACACCCCATACTGCATCCCTGACTGTAGTCTTACATCCCTAAACACTGCATCACTGACTGTAGCTTTACACCCCATACTGCATCCCTGACTGTAGCCTTACACCCCTAAACACTGCATTCCTTACTATAGCCTAACACCCCATACTGCATCCCTTACTGTAGCCTTACACCTCATACTGCATTGCTGACTGTAGTCTTACACCCCTAAACACTGCATTCCTGACTGTAGCCTTACACCCCTAAACACTGCATCCCTGACTGTAGCCTTACACCCCTAAACACTGCATCCCTGACTGTAGCCTTACACCCCTAAACACTGCATCCCTTACTGTAGCCTTACGCCCCATACTGAATCCCTGACTGTAGCCTTACACCCCATACCTCATCCCTGACTGTAGTCTTACACCCCTAAACACTGTAGCCTTAAGCCGCATACTGCATCCCTGACTAGCCTTACACCCACATACTGCATCCCTGACTGTAGCCTTACACCCCTAAACACTGCATCCCTGACTGCAGCCTAACACCCCATACTGCAGCCCTGACTGTAGCCTTACACCCCATACTGCAACCCTGACTGTATCCTTATACCCCATACTGCATCCCTTACTGTAGCCTTATACCCACATACTGCATCCCTGACTGTAGCCTTACACCCCCATACTGCAACCCTGACTTTAGCCTTATACCCCATACTGCATCCCACACTGTAGTCTTACACCATACTTCCTCCCTTACTGTAGCCTTATACCCCCATACTGCAACCCTGACTGCAGCCTTACACCCCTATACTGCAACCCTGACTGTAGTCTTATACCCCATACTGCATCCCTGACTGTAGCCTTACACCCCATACTGCTTCCCTGACTAGCTTTACACCCCATACTGCTTCCCTGACTGTAGCCTTACACCACATACTGCATCCCTGATTGTAGCCTTACTCCCCATACTGCATCCCTGACTGTAGTCTTACACCCCATACTGCATCCCTGACTGTAGTCTTACACCCCTAAACACTGCATCACTGACTGTAGCTTTACACCCCATACTGCATCCCTGACTGTAGCCTTACACCCCTAAACACTGCATCCCTGATTGTAGCCTTACACCCCTAAACACTGCATCCCTGACTGTAGCTTTACACCCCATACTGTATCCCTGACTGTAGCCTTAAACACCATACTGCATCCCTGACTGTAGCCTTACACCCCCATACTGCATCCCTGACTGTAGCCTTACACCCCCATACTGCATCGCTGACTGTAGTCTTACACCCCATACTGCATCCCTGATTGTAGCCTTACTCCCCATACTGCATCCCTGACTGTAGTCTTACACCCCATACTGCTTCCCTGACTGTAGTCTTACACCCCTAAACACTGCATCACTGACTGTAGCTTTACACCCCATACTGCATCCCTGACTGTAGCCTTACACCCCTAAACACTGCATCCCTGACTGTAGCCTTACACCCCTAAACACTGCATCCCTGACTGTAGCTTTACACCCCATACTGTATCCCTGACTGTAGCCTTAAACACCATACCGCATCCCTGACTGTAGCCTTATACCTCATACTGCATCCCTGACTGTAGCCTTACACCCCATACTGCATCGCTGACTGTAGTCTTACACCCCTAAACACTGCATCCCTGACTGTAGCCTTACATCCCTAAACACTGCATCCCTGACTGTAGCCTTAAACCCCATACTGAATCCCTGACTGTAGCCTTACACCCCATACCTCATCCCTGACTAGTCTTACACCCCTAAACACTGCATCCCTGTCTGTAGCTTTACACCCCTAAACACTGTAGCCTTAAACCCCATACTGCATCCCTGACTAGCCTTACACCCACATACTGCATCCCTGACTGTAGCCTTACACCCCTAAACACTGCATCCCTGACTGTAGCCTAACACCCCATACTGCATCCCTGACTGTAGCCTTACACCTCATACTGCATCCCTGACTGTAGCCTTACACCCCCATACTGCATCCCTTACTGTAGCCTTACACCCCATACTGAATCCCTGACTGTAGCCTTACACCCCATACCTCATCCCTGACTAGTCTTACACCCCTAAACACTGCATCCCTGTCTGTAGCTTTACACCCCTAAACACTGTAGCCTTAAACTCCATACTGCATCCCTGACTAGCCTTACACCCACATACTGCATCCCTGACTGTAGCCTTACACCCCTAAACACTGCATCCCTGACTGTAGCCTAACACCCCATACTGCATCCCTGACTGTAGCCTTACACCTCATACTGCATCCCTGACTGTAGCCTTACACCCCATACTGCATCGCTGACTGTAGTCTTACACCCCTAAACACTGCATCCCTGACTGTAGCCTTACAGCCCTAAACACTGCATCCCTGACTGTGGTCTAACACCCCTAAACACTGCATCCCTGACTGTAGCCTTACACCCCTAAACACTGCATCCCTGACTGTGGTCTAACACCCCTAAACACTGCATCCCTGACTGTAGCCTTACACCCCTAAACACTGCATCCCTTACTGTAGCCTTACACCCCATACTGAATACCTGACTGTAGCCTTACACCCCATACCTCATCCCTGACTAGTCTTACACCCCTAAACACTGCATCCCTGTCTGTAGCTTTACACCCCTAAACACTGTAGCCTTAAACCCCATACTGCATCCCTGACTAGCCTTACACCCACATACTGCATCCCTGACTGTAGCCTTACACCCCATACTGCATCCCTGACTGTAGCCTTACACCTCATACTGCATCCCTGACTGTAGCCTTACACCCCATACTGCATCGCTGACTGTAGTCTTACACCCGTAAACACTGCATCCCTGACTGTAGCCTTACACCCCTAAACACTGCATCCCTGACTGTAGCCTTAAACCCCATACTGCATCCCTTACTGTAGCCTAACACCCCATACTGCATCCCTGACTGTAGCCTTACACCTCATACTGCATCCCTGACTGTAGCCTTACACCCCATACTGCATCGCTGACTGTAGTCTTACACCCCTAAACACTGCATCCCTGACTGTAGCCTTACACCCCTAAACACTGCATCCCTGACTGTAGCCTTACACCCCTAAACACTGCATCCCTGACTGTAGCCTTACACCCATAAACACTGCATCCCTGACTGTAGCCTTACACCCCTAAACACTGCATCCCTTACTGTAGCCTTACGCCCCATACTGAGTCCCTGACTGTAGCCTTACACCCCATACCTCATCCCTGACTGTAGTCTTACACCCCTAAACACTGCATCCCTGACTGTAGCTTTACACCCCTAAACACTGTAGCCTTAAACCCCATACTGCATCCCTGACTAGCCTTACACCCACATACTGCATCCCTGACTGTAACCTTACACCCCTAAACACTGCATCCCTGACTGTAGCCTTACACCCCCATACTGCATCCCTGACTGTAGCCTAACACCCCATACTGCATCCCTGACTGTAGCCTTACACCCCATACTGCAACCCTGACTTTAGCCTTATACCCCATACTGCATCCCTGACTGTAGCCTTACACCCCATACTGCATCCCTGACTGTAGTCTTACACCCCTAAACACTGCATCCCTGACTGTAGCCTTACACCCCTAAACACTGCATCCCTGACTGTAGCTTTACACTCCATACTGCATCCCTGACTGTAGCCTTACACCCCTAAACACTGCATTCCTTACTGTAGCCTAACACCCCATACTGCATCCCTTACTGTAGCCTTACACCTCATACTGCATCGCTGACTGTAGTCTTACACCCCTAAACACTGCATCCCTGACTGTAGCCTTACACCCCTAAACACTGCATCCCTGACTGTAGCCTTACACCCCTAAACACTGCATCCCTGACTGTAGCCTTACACCCCTAAACACTGCATCCCTGACTGTAGCCTAACACCCCATACTGCATCCCTGACTGTAGCCTTACACCCCATACTGCAACCCTGACTGTATCCTTATACCCCATACTGCATCCCTTACTGTAGCCTTATACCCCCATACTGCATCCCTGACTGTAGCCTTACACCCCCATACTGCAACCCTGACTTTAGCCTTATACCCCATACTGCATCCCACACTGTAGCCTTACACCATACTGCATTTCTTACTGTAGCCTTATACCCCCATACTGCAACCCTGACTGTAGCCTTTTACCCCATACTGCATCCCTTACTGTAGCCTTACTCCCCCATACTGCAACCCTGACTGTAGTCTTATACCCCATACTGCATCCCTGACTGTAGCCTTACACCCCATACTGCTTCCCTGACTGTAGCTTTACACCCCATACTGCTTCCCTGACTGTAGCCTTACACCCCATACTGCATCCCTGATTGTAGCCTTACTCCCCATACTGCATCCCTGACTGTAGTCTCACACCCCATACTGCATCCCTGACTGTAGTCTTACACCCCTAAACACTGCATCACTGACTGTAGCTTTACACCCCATACTGCATCCCTGACTGTAGTCTTACACCCCTAAACACTGCATCCCTGACTGTAGCCTTACACCCCTAAACACTGCATCCCTGACTGTAGCTTTACACCCCATACTGTATCCCTGACTGTAGCCTTAAACACCATACTGCATCCCTGACTGTAGCCTTACAACACCATACTGCATCCCTGACTGTAGCCTTACACCCCCATACTGCATCGCTGACTGTAGTCTTACACCCCATACTGCATCCCTGATTGTAGCCTTACTCCCCATACTGCATCCCTGACTGTAGTCTTACAGCCCATACTGCATCCCTGACTGTAGTCTTACACCCCTAAACACTGCATCACTGACTGTAGCTTTACACCCCATACTGCATCCCTGACTGTAGCCTTACACCCCTAAACACTGCATCCCTGACTGTAGCTTTACACCCCATACTGTATCCCTGACTGTAGCCTTAAACACCATACCGCATCCCTGACTGTAGCCTTATACCTCATACTGCATCCCTGACTGTAGCCTTACACTCCATACTGCATCGCTGACTGTAGTCTTACACCCCTAAACACTGCATCCCTGACTGTAGCCTTACACCCCTAAACACTGCATCCCTGACTGTAGCCTTAAACCCCATACTGAATCCCTGACTGTAGCCTTACACCCCATACCTCATCCCTGACTAGTCTTACACCCCTAAACACTGCATCCCTGTCTGTAGCTTTACACCCCTAAACACTGTAGCCTTAAACCCCATACTGCATCCCTGACTAGCCTTACACCCACATACTGCATCCCTGACTGTAGCCTTACACCCCTAAACACTGCATCCCTGACTGTAGCCTAACACCCCATACTGCATCCCTGACTGTAGCCTTACACCTCATACTGCATCCCTGAATGTAGCCTTACACCCCCATACTGCATCCCTTACTGTAGCCTTACACCCCATACTGAATCCCTGACTGTAGCCTTACACCCCATACCTCATCCCTGACTAGTCTTACACCCCTAAACACTGCATCCCTGTCTGTAGCTTTACACCCCTAAACACTGTAGCCTTAAACCCCATACTGCATCCCTGACTAGCCTTACACCCACATACTGCATCCCTGACTGTAGCCTTACACCCTAAACACTGCATCCCTTACTGTAGCCTAACACCCCATACTGCATCCCTGACTGTAGCCTTACACCTCCTACTGCATCCCTGACTGTAGCCTTACACCCCATACTGCATCGCTGACTGTAGTCTTACACCCCTAAACACTGCATCCCTGACTGTAGCCTTACACCCCTAAACACTGCATCCCTGACTGTAGCTTTACACCCCATACTGTATCCCTGACTGTAGCCTTAAACACCATACTGCATCCCTGACTGTAGCCTTACACCACCATACTGCATCCCTGACTGTAGACTTACACCCCCATACTGCATCGCTGACTGTAGTCTTACACCCCATACTGCATCCCTGATTGTAGCCTTACTCCCCATACTGCATCCCTGACTGTAGTCTTACACCCAATACTGCATCCCTGACTGTAGTCTTACACCCCTAAACACTGCATCACTGACTGTAGCTTTACACCCCATACTGCATCCCTGACTGTAGCCTTACACCCCTAAACACTGCATCCCTGACTGTAGCCTTACACCCCTAAACACTGCATCCCTGACTGTAGCTTTACACCCCATACTGTATCCCTGTCTGTAGCTTTACACCCCTAAACACTGTAGCCTTAAACCCCATACTGCATCCCTGACTAGCCTTACACCCACATACTGCATCCCTGACTGTAGCCTTACACCCCTAAACACTGCATCCCTGACTGTAGCCTAACACCCCATACTGCATCCCTGACTGTAGCCTTACACCTCATACTGCATCCCTGACTGTAGCCTTACACCCCATACTGCATCGCTGACTGTAGTCTTACACCCCTAAACACTGCATCCCTGACTGTAGCCTTACACCCCTAAACACTGCATCCCTGACTGTAGCCTTAAACCCCATACTGCATCCCTTACTGTAGCCTTACACCCCATACTGAATCCCTGACTGTAGCCTTACACCCCATACCTCATCCCTGACTAGTCTTACACCCCTAAACACTGCATCCCTGTCTGTAGCTTTACACCCCTAAACACTGTAGCCTTAAACCCCATACTGCATCCCTAACTAGCCTTACACCCACATACTGCATCCCTGACTGTAGCCTTACACCCCTAAACACTGCATCCCTGACTGTAGCCTAACACCCCATACTGCATCCCTGACTGTAGCCTTACACCTCATACTGCATCCCTGACTGTAGCCTTACACCCCATACTGCATCGCTGACTGTAGTCTTACACCCCTAAACACTGCATCCCTTACTGTAGCCTTACACCCCCATACTGCATCCCTGACTGTAGCCTTACACCCCATACTGCATCCCTGACTGTAGCCTTACACCCCATACTGCATCCCTTACTGTAGCCTTACACCCCATACTGAATCCCTGACTGTAGCCTTACACCCCCATACTGCATCCATGACTGTAGTCTTACACCCCTAAACACTGCATCACTGACTGTAGCTTTACACCCCATACTGCATCCCTGACTGTAGCCTTATGCCCCCATACTGCATCCCTGACTGTAGCCTTACACCCCATACTGCATCGCTGACTGTAGTCTTACACCCCCCATACTGCATCCCTTACTGTAGCCTTACACCCCATACTGAATCCCTGACTGTAGCCTTACACCCCATACCTCATCCCTGACTAGTCTTACACCCCTAAACACTGCATCCCTGTCTGTAGCTTTACACCCCTAAACACTGTAGCCTTAAACCCCATACTGCATCCCTGACTAGCCTTACACCCACATACTGCATCCCTGACTGTAGCCTTACACCCCTAAACACTGCATCCCTGACTGTAGCCTAACACCCCATACTGCATCCCTGACTGTAGTCTTACACCCCTAAACACTGCATCCCTGACTGTAGCCTTACACCCCTAAACACTGCATCCCTGACTGTAGCCTTACACCCCCATACTGCATCCCTGACTGTAGCCTTAAACCCCATACTGCATCCCTGACTGTAGCCTTACACCCCATACCTCATCCCTGACTAGTCTTACACCCCTAAACACTGCATCCCTTACTGTAGCCTTACACCCCATACTGAATCCCTGACTGTAGCCTTACACCCCATACCTCATCCCTGACTAGTCTTACACCCCTAAACACTGCATCCCTGTCTGTAGCTTTACACCCCTAAACACTGTAGCCTTAAACCCCATACTGCATCCCTGACTAGCCTTACACCCACATACTGCATCCCTGACTGTAGCCTTACACCCCTAAACACTGCATCCCTGACTGTAGCCTAACACCCCATACTGCATCCCTGACTGTAGCCTTACACCCCTAAACACTGCATCCCTGACTGTAGCCTTACACCCCTAAACACTGCATCCCTGACTGTAGCCTTACACCCCCATACTGCATCCCTGACTGTAGCCTTAAACCCCATACTGCATCCCTGACTGTAGCCTTACACCCCATACCTCATCCCTGACTAGTCTTACACCCCTAAACACTGCATCCCTGTCTGTAGCTTTACACCCCTAAACACTGCATCCTTGACTGTAGCCTTACACCCCTAAACACTGCATCCCTTAATATAGCCTTACGCCCCATACTGAATCCCTGACTGTAGCCTTACACCCCATACCACATCCCTGACTGTAGTCTTACACCCCTAAACACTGCATCCCTGACTGTAGCTTTACACCCCTAAACACTGTAGCCTTAAACCCCATACTGCATCCCTGACTAGCCTTACACCCACATACTGCATCCCTGACTGTAGCCTTACACCCCTAAACACTGCATCCCTGACTGTAGCCTAACACCCCATACTGCATCCCTGACTGTAGCCTTACACCCCATACTGCAACCCTGACTGTATCCTTATACCCCATACTGCATCCCTTACTGTAGCCTTACACCCCCATACTGCATCCCTGACTGTAGCCTTACACCCCATACTGCATCCCTGACTGTAGTCTTACACCCCATACTGCTTCCCTGACTGTAGCCTTATACCCCATACTGCATCCCTTACTGTAGCCCTACACCCCCATACTGCATCCCTGACTGTCGCCTTACACCATATACTGCATCCCTGACTGTAGCCTTACACCCCATACTGCATCCCTGACTGTAGTCTTACACCCCTAAACACTGCATCCCTGACTGTAGCCTTACTCCCCTAAACACTGCATCCCTGACTGTAGCTTTACACCCCATACTGCATCCCTGACTATAGCCTTACACCCCTAAACACTGCATTCCTTACTGTAGCCTAACACTCCATACTGCATCCCTTACTGTAGCCTTACACCTCATACTGCATCGCTGACTGTAGTCTTACACCCCTAAACACTGCATCCCTGATTGTAGCCTTACACCCCTAAACACTGCATCCCTGACTGTAGCCTTACACCCCTAAACACTGCATCCTTGACTGTAGCCTTACACCCCTAAACACTGCATCCCTTAATATAGCCTTACGCCCCATACTGAATCCCTGACTGTAGCCTTACACTCCATACCTCATCCCTGACTGTAGTCTTACACCCCTAAACACTGCATCCCTGACTGTAGCTTTACACCCCTAAACACTGTAGCCTTAAACCCCATACTGCATCCCTGACTAGCCTTACACCCACATACTGCATCCCTGACTGTAGCCTTACACCCCTAAACACTGCATCCCTGACTGTAGCCTAACACCCCATACTGCATCCCTGACTGTAGCCTTACACCCCATACTGCAACCCTGACTGTATCCTTATACCCCATACTGCATCCCTTACTGTAGCCTTATACCCCCATACTGCATCCCTGACTGTAGCCTTACACCCCCATACTGTAACCCTGACTTTAGCCTTATACCCCATACTGCATCCCACACTGTAGCCTTACACCATACTGCATCCCTTACTGTAGCCTTATACCCCCATACTGCAACCCTGACTGTAGCCTTTTACCCCATACTGCATCCCTTACTGTAGCCTTACTCCCCCATACTGCAACCCTGACTGTAGTCTTATACCCCATACTGCATCCCTGACTGTAGCCTTACACCCCATACTGCTTCCCTGACTAGCTTTACACCCCATACTGCTTCCCTGACTGTAGCCTTACACCACATACTGCATCCCTGATTGTAGCCTTACTCCCCATACTGCATCCCTGACTGTAGTCTTACACCCCATACTGCATCCCTGACTGTAGTCTTACATCCCTAAACACTGCATCACTGACTGTAGCTTTACACCCCATACTGCATCCCTGACTGTAGCCTTACACCCCTAAACACTGCATTCCTTACTATAGCCTAACACCCCATACTGCATCCCTTACTGTAGCCTTACACCTCATACTGCATTGCTGACTGTAGTCTTACACCCCTAAACACTGCATTCCTGACTGTAGCCTTACACCCCTAAACACTGCATCCCTGACTGTAGCCTTACACCCCTAAACACTGCATCCCTGACTGTAGCCTTACACCCCTAAACACTGCATCCCTTACTGTAGCCTTACGCCCCATACTGAATCCCTGACTGTAGCCTTACACCCCATACCTCATCCCTGACTGTAGTCTTACACCCCTAAACACTGTAGCCTTAAGCCGCATACTGCATCCCTGACTAGCCTTACACCCACATACTGCATCCCTGACTGTAGCCTTACACCCCTAAACACTGCATCCCTGACTGCAGCCTAACACCCCATACTGCAGCCCTGACTGTAGCCTTACACCCCATACTGCAACCCTGACTGTATCCTTATACCCCATACTGCATCCCTTACTGTAGCCTTATACCCACATACTGCATCCCTGACTGTAGCCTTACACCCCCATACTGCAACCCTGACTTTAGCCTTATACCCCATACTGCATCCCACACTGTAGTCTTACACCATACTTCCTCCCTTACTGTAGCCTTATACCCCCATACTGCAACCCTGACTGCAGCCTTACACCCCTATACTGCAACCCTGACTGTAGTCTTATACCCCATACTGCATCCCTGACTGTAGCCTTACACCCCATACTGCTTCCCTGACTAGCTTTACACCCCATACTGCTTCCCTGACTGTAGCCTTACACCACATACTGCATCCCTGATTGTAGCCTTACTCCCCATACTGCATCCCTGACTGTAGTCTTACACCCCATACTGCATCCCTGACTGTAGTCTTACACCCCTAAACACTGCATCACTGACTGTAGCTTTACACCCCATACTGCATCCCTGACTGTAGCCTTACACCCCTAAACACTGCATCCCTGATTGTAGCCTTACACCCCTAAACACTGCATCCCTGACTGTAGCTTTACACCCCATACTGTATCCCTGACTGTAGCCTTAAACACCATACTGCATCCCTGACTGTAGCCTTACACCCCCATACTGCATCCCTGACTGTAGCCTTACACCCCCATACTGCATCGCTGACTGTAGTCTTACACCCCATACTGCATCCCTGATTGTAGCCTTACTCCCCATACTGCATCCCTGACTGTAGTCTTACACCCCATACTGCTTCCCTGACTGTAGTCTTACACCCCTAAACACTGCATCACTGACTGTAGCTTTACACCCCATACTGCATCCCTGACTGTAGCCTTACACCCCTAAACACTGCATCCCTGACTGTAGCCTTACACCCCTAAACACTGCATCCCTGACTGTAGCTTTACACCCCATACTGTATCCCTGACTGTAGCCTTAAACACCATACCGCATCCCTGACTGTAGCCTTATACCTCATACTGCATCCCTGACTGTAGCCTTACACCCCATACTGCATCGCTGACTGTAGTCTTACACCCCTAAACACTGCATCCCTGACTGTAGCCTTACATCCCTAAACACTGCATCCCTGACTGTAGCCTTAAACCCCATACTGAATCCCTGACTGTAGCCTTACACCCCATACCTCATCCCTGACTAGTCTTACACCCCTAAACACTGCATCCCTGTCTGTAGCTTTACACCCCTAAACACTGTAGCCTTAAACCCCATACTGCATCCCTGACTAGCCTTACACCCACATACTGCATCCCTGACTGTAGCCTTACACCCCTAAACACTGCATCCCTGACTGTAGCCTAACACCCCATACTGCATCCCTGACTGTAGCCTTACACCTCATACTGCATCCCTGACTGTAGCCTTACACCCCCATACTGCATCCCTTACTGTAGCCTTACACCCCATACTGAATCCCTGACTGTAGCCTTACACCCCATACCTCATCCCTGACTAGTCTTACACCCCTAAACACTGCATCCCTGTCTGTAGCTTTACACCCCTAAACACTGTAGCCTTAAACTCCATACTGCATCCCTGACTAGCCTTACACCCACATACTGCATCCCTGACTGTAGCCTTACACCCCTAAACACTGCATCCCTGACTGTAGCCTAACACCCCATACTGCATCCCTGACTGTAGCCTTACACCTCATACTGCATCCCTGACTGTAGCCTTACACCCCATACTGCATCGCTGACTGTAGTCTTACACCCCTAAACACTGCATCCCTGACTGTAGCCTTACAGCCCTAAACACTGCATCCCTGACTGTGGTCTAACACCCCTAAACACTGCATCCCTGACTGTAGCCTTACACCCCTAAACACTGCATCCCTGACTGTGGTCTAACACCCCTAAACACTGCATCCCTGACTGTAGCCTTACACCCCTAAACACTGCATCCCTTACTGTAGCCTTACACCCCATACTGAATACCTGACTGTAGCCTTACACCCCATACCTCATCCCTGACTAGTCTTACACCCCTAAACACTGCATCCCTGTCTGTAGCTTTACACCCCTAAACACTGTAGCCTTAAACCCCATACTGCATCCCTGACTAGCCTTACACCCACATACTGCATCCCTGACTGTAGCCTTACACCCCATACTGCATCCCTGACTGTAGCCTTACACCTCATACTGCATCCCTGACTGTAGCCTTACACCCCATACTGCATCGCTGACTGTAGTCTTACACCCGTAAACACTGCATCCCTGACTGTAGCCTTACACCCCTAAACACTGCATCCCTGACTGTAGCCTTAAACCCCATACTGCATCCCTTACTGTAGCCTAACACCCCATACTGCATCCCTGACTGTAGCCTTACACCTCATACTGCATCCCTGACTGTAGCCTTACACCCCATACTGCATCGCTGACTGTAGTCTTACACCCCTAAACACTGCATCCCTGACTGTAGCCTTACACCCCTAAACACTGCATCCCTGACTGTAGCCTTACACCCCTAAACACTGCATCCCTGACTGTAGCCTTACACCCATAAACACTGCATCCCTGACTGTAGCCTTACACCCCTAAACACTGCATCCCTTACTGTAGCCTTACGCCCCATACTGAGTCCCTGACTGTAGCCTTACACCCCATACCTCATCCCTGACTGTAGTCTTACACCCCTAAACACTGCATCCCTGACTGTAGCTTTACACCCCTAAACACTGTAGCCTTAAACCCCATACTGCATCCCTGACTAGCCTTACACCCACATACTGCATCCCTGACTGTAACCTTACACCCCTAAACACTGCATCCCTGACTGTAGCCTTACACCCCCATACTGCATCCCTGACTGTAGCCTAACACCCCATACTGCATCCCTGACTGTAGCCTTACACCCCATACTGCAACCCTGACTTTAGCCTTATACCCCATACTGCATCCCTGACTGTAGCCTTACACCCCATACTGCATCCCTGACTGTAGTCTTACACCCCTAAACACTGCATCCCTGACTGTAGCCTTACACCCCTAAACACTGCATCCCTGACTGTAGCTTTACACTCCATACTGCATCCCTGACTGTAGCCTTACACCCCTAAACACTGCATTCCTTACTGTAGCCTAACACCCCATACTGCATCCCTTACTGTAGCCTTACACCTCATACTGCATCGCTGACTGTAGTCTTACACCCCTAAACACTGCATCCCTGACTGTAGCCTTACACCCCTAAACACTGCATCCCTGACTGTAGCCTTACACCCCTAAACACTGCATCCCTGACTGTAGCCTTACACCCCTAAACACTGCATCCCTGACTGTAGCCTAACACCCCATACTGCATCCCTGACTGTAGCCTTACACCCCATACTGCAACCCTGACTGTATCCTTATACCCCATACTGCATCCCTTACTGTAGCCTTATACCCCCATACTGCATCCCTGACTGTAGCCTTACACCCCCATACTGCAACCCTGACTTTAGCCTTATACCCCATACTGCATCCCACACTGTAGCCTTACACCATACTGCATTTCTTACTGTAGCCTTATACCCCCATACTGCAACCCTGACTGTAGCCTTTTACCCCATACTGCATCCCTTACTGTAGCCTTACTCCCCCATACTGCAACCCTGACTGTAGTCTTATACCCCATACTGCATCCCTGACTGTAGCCTTACACCCCATACTGCTTCCCTGACTGTAGCTTTACACCCCATACTGCTTCCCTGACTGTAGCCTTACACCCCATACTGCATCCCTGATTGTAGCCTTACTCCCCATACTGCATCCCTGACTGTAGTCTCACACCCCATACTGCATCCCTGACTGTAGTCTTACACCCCTAAACACTGCATCACTGACTGTAGCTTTACACCCCATACTGCATCCCTGACTGTAGTCTTACACCCCTAAACACTGCATCCCTGACTGTAGCCTTACACCCCTAAACACTGCATCCCTGACTGTAGCTTTACACCCCATACTGTATCCCTGACTGTAGCCTTAAACACCATACTGCATCCCTGACTGTAGCCTTACAACACCATACTGCATCCCTGACTGTAGCCTTACACCCCCATACTGCATCGCTGACTGTAGTCTTACACCCCATACTGCATCCCTGATTGTAGCCTTACTCCCCATACTGCATCCCTGACTGTAGTCTTACAGCCCATACTGCATCCCTGACTGTAGTCTTACACCCCTAAACACTGCATCACTGACTGTAGCTTTACACCCCATACTGCATCCCTGACTGTAGCCTTACACCCCTAAACACTGCATCCCTGACTGTAGCTTTACACCCCATACTGTATCCCTGACTGTAGCCTTAAACACCATACCGCATCCCTGACTGTAGCCTTATACCTCATACTGCATCCCTGACTGTAGCCTTACACTCCATACTGCATCGCTGACTGTAGTCTTACACCCCTAAACACTGCATCCCTGACTGTAGCCTTACACCCCTAAACACTGCATCCCTGACTGTAGCCTTAAACCCCATACTGAATCCCTGACTGTAGCCTTACACCCCATACCTCATCCCTGACTAGTCTTACACCCCTAAACACTGCATCCCTGTCTGTAGCTTTACACCCCTAAACACTGTAGCCTTAAACCCCATACTGCATCCCTGACTAGCCTTACACCCACATACTGCATCCCTGACTGTAGCCTTACACCCCTAAACACTGCATCCCTGACTGTAGCCTAACACCCCATACTGCATCCCTGACTGTAGCCTTACACCTCATACTGCATCCCTGAATGTAGCCTTACACCCCCATACTGCATCCCTTACTGTAGCCTTACACCCCATACTGAATCCCTGACTGTAGCCTTACACCCCATACCTCATCCCTGACTAGTCTTACACCCCTAAACACTGCATCCCTGTCTGTAGCTTTACACCCCTAAACACTGTAGCCTTAAACCCCATACTGCATCCCTGACTAGCCTTACACCCACATACTGCATCCCTGACTGTAGCCTTACACCCTAAACACTGCATCCCTTACTGTAGCCTAACACCCCATACTGCATCCCTGACTGTAGCCTTACACCTCCTACTGCATCCCTGACTGTAGCCTTACACCCCATACTGCATCGCTGACTGTAGTCTTACACCCCTAAACACTGCATCCCTGACTGTAGCCTTACACCCCTAAACACTGCATCCCTGACTGTAGCTTTACACCCCATACTGTATCCCTGACTGTAGCCTTAAACACCATACTGCATCCCTGACTGTAGCCTTACACCACCATACTGCATCCCTGACTGTAGACTTACACCCCCATACTGCATCGCTGACTGTAGTCTTACACCCCATACTGCATCCCTGATTGTAGCCTTACTCCCCATACTGCATCCCTGACTGTAGTCTTACACCCAATACTGCATCCCTGACTGTAGTCTTACACCCCTAAACACTGCATCACTGACTGTAGCTTTACACCCCATACTGCATCCCTGACTGTAGCCTTACACCCCTAAACACTGCATCCCTGACTGTAGCCTTACACCCCTAAACACTGCATCCCTGACTGTAGCTTTACACCCCATACTGTATCCCTGTCTGTAGCTTTACACCCCTAAACACTGTAGCCTTAAACCCCATACTGCATCCCTGACTAGCCTTACACCCACATACTGCATCCCTGACTGTAGCCTTACACCCCTAAACACTGCATCCCTGACTGTAGCCTAACACCCCATACTGCATCCCTGACTGTAGCCTTACACCTCATACTGCATCCCTGACTGTAGCCTTACACCCCATACTGCATCGCTGACTGTAGTCTTACACCCCTAAACACTGCATCCCTGACTGTAGCCTTACACCCCTAAACACTGCATCCCTGACTGTAGCCTTAAACCCCATACTGCATCCCTTACTGTAGCCTTACACCCCATACTGAATCCCTGACTGTAGCCTTACACCCCATACCTCATCCCTGACTAGTCTTACACCCCTAAACACTGCATCCCTGTCTGTAGCTTTACACCCCTAAACACTGTAGCCTTAAACCCCATACTGCATCCCTAACTAGCCTTACACCCACATACTGCATCCCTGACTGTAGCCTTACACCCCTAAACACTGCATCCCTGACTGTAGCCTAACACCCCATACTGCATCCCTGACTGTAGCCTTACACCTCATACTGCATCCCTGACTGTAGCCTTACACCCCATACTGCATCGCTGACTGTAGTCTTACACCCCTAAACACTGCATCCCTTACTGTAGCCTTACACCCCCATACTGCATCCCTGACTGTAGCCTTACACCCCATACTGCATCCCTGACTGTAGCCTTACACCCCATACTGCATCCCTTACTGTAGCCTTACACCCCATACTGAATCCCTGACTGTAGCCTTACACCCCCATACTGCATCCATGACTGTAGTCTTACACCCCTAAACACTGCATCACTGACTGTAGCTTTACACCCCATACTGCATCCCTGACTGTAGCCTTATGCCCCCATACTGCATCCCTGACTGTAGCCTTACACCCCATACTGCATCGCTGACTGTAGTCTTACACCCCCCATACTGCATCCCTTACTGTAGCCTTACACCCCATACTGAATCCCTGACTGTAGCCTTACACCCCATACCTCATCCCTGACTAGTCTTACACCCCTAAACACTGCATCCCTGTCTGTAGCTTTACACCCCTAAACACTGTAGCCTTAAACCCCATACTGCATCCCTGACTAGCCTTACACCCACATACTGCATCCCTGACTGTAGCCTTACACCCCTAAACACTGCATCCCTGACTGTAGCCTAACACCCCATACTGCATCCCTGACTGTAGTCTTACACCCCTAAACACTGCATCCCTGACTGTAGCCTTACACCCCTAAACACTGCATCCCTGACTGTAGCCTTACACCCCCATACTGCATCCCTGACTGTAGCCTTAAACCCCATACTGCATCCCTGACTGTAGCCTTACACCCCATACCTCATCCCTGACTAGTCTTACACCCCTAAACACTGCATCCCTTACTGTAGCCTTACACCCCATACTGAATCCCTGACTGTAGCCTTACACCCCATACCTCATCCCTGACTAGTCTTACACCCCTAAACACTGCATCCCTGTCTGTAGCTTTACACCCCTAAACACTGTAGCCTTAAACCCCATACTGCATCCCTGACTAGCCTTACACCCACATACTGCATCCCTGACTGTAGCCTTACACCCCTAAACACTGCATCCCTGACTGTAGCCTAACACCCCATACTGCATCCCTGACTGTAGCCTTACACCCCTAAACACTGCATCCCTGACTGTAGCCTTACACCCCTAAACACTGCATCCCTGACTGTAGCCTTACACCCCCATACTGCATCCCTGACTGTAGCCTTAAACCCCATACTGCATCCCTGACTGTAGCCTTACACCCCATACCTCATCCCTGACTAGTCTTACACCCCTAAACACTGCATCCCTGTCTGTAGCTTTACACCCCTAAACACTGTAGCCTTACACCCCATACCTCATCCCTGACTGTAGCCCTACACCCCCATACTGCATCCCTGACTGTAGCCTTATACCCCCATACTGCGTCCCTGACTATAGACTTACACCCCATACTGCATCCCTGACTGTAGCCTTACACCCCATACTGCATCCCTGACTGTAGCCATACACCCCTATACTGCATCCCTGACTGTAGCCTAACACCCCAGACTGCATCCCTGACTGTAGCCTTACACCCCATACTGCAACCCTGACTTTAGCCTTATACCCCATACTGCAACCCTGACTGTAGCCTTATACCCCATACTGCATCCCTTACTGTAGCCTTACACCCCCATACTGCATCCCTGACTATAGACTTACACCCACATATTGCATCCCTGAGTGTAGCCTTACACCCCTAAACACTGCATCCCTGACTGTAGCCTTACACTCCATATTGCATCCCTGACTGTAGCCTTACACCCCCATACTGCATCCCTGACTGTAGCCTTACACACCATACTGCATCCCTGACTGTAGCCTTACACCCCATACTGCATCCCTGACTGTAGCCTTACACCCCCATACTGCATCCCTGACTGTAGCCTTACACCCCATACTGCATCCCTGACTGTAGCCTTACACCCCATACTGCATCCCTGACTGTAGCCTAACCTCCCCATATTGCATCCCTGACTGTAGCCTTACACCCCCATACTGCATCCCTGACTGTAGCCTTACACCCCCATACTGCATCCCTGACTGTAGCCTTACACCCCCATACTGCATCCCTGACTGTAGCCTTACACCCCATACTGCATCCCTGACTGTAGCCTTACACCCCATACTGCATCCCTGACTGTAGCCTTACACCCCATACTGCATCCCTGACTGTAGCCTTACACCCCATACTGCATCCCTGACTGTAGCCTTACACCCCATACTGCATCCCTGACTGTAGCCTTACACCCCATACTGCATCCCTGACTGTAGCCTAACCTCCCCATATTGCATCCCTGACTGTAGCCCTACACCCCCATAGTGCATCCCTGACTGTAGCCTTACACCCCCATACTGCATCCCTGACTGTAGCCTTACACCCCCATGCTGCATCCCTGACTGTAGCCTTACACCCCATACTGCATCCCTGACTGTAGCCTTACACACCATACTGCATCCCTGACTGTAGCCTTACACCCTATACTGCATCCCTGACTGTAGCCTTACACCCCCATACTGCATCCCTGACTGTAGCCTTACACCCCATACTGCATCCCTGACTGTAGCCTTACACCCCATACTGCATCCCTAACTGTAGCCTAACCTCCCCATATTGCATCCCTGACTGTAGCCCTACACCCCCATAGTGCATCCCTGACTGTAGCCTTACACCCCCATACTGCATCCCTGACTGTAGCCTTACACCCCCATACTGCATCCCTGACTGTAGCCTTACACCCCATACTGCATCCCTGACTGTAGCCTTACACCCCATACTGCATCCCTGACTGTAGCCTTATACCCCCATAGTGCATCCCTGACTGTAGCCTTACACCCCCATACTGCATCCCTGACTGTAGCCTTACACCCCATACTACATCCCTGACTGTAGCCTTACACCCCCATAGTGCATCCCTGACTGTAGCCTTACACCCCCATACTGCATCCCTGACTGTAGCCTTACACCCCCATACTGCATCCCTGACTGTAGCCTTACACCCCCATACTGCATCCCTGACTGTAGCCTTACACCCCCATACTGCATCCCTGACTGTAGCCTTACACCACCATACTGCATCCCTGACTGTAGCCTTACACCCCCATACTGCATCGCTGACTGTAGTCTTACACCCCATACTGCATCCCTGATTGTAGCCTTACTCCCCATACTGCATCCCTGACTGTAGTCTTACAGCCCATACTGCATCCCTGACTGTAGTCTTACACCCCTAAACACTGCATCACTGACTGTAGCTTTACACCCCATACTGCATCCCTGACTGTAGCCTTACACCCCTAAACACTGCATCCCTGACTGTAGCCTTACACCCCTAAACACTGCATCCCTGACTGTAGCTTTACACCCCATACTGTATCCCTGACTGTAGCCTTAAACACCATACCGCATCCCTGACTGTAGCCTTATACCTCATACTGCATCCCTGACTGTAGCCTTACACTCCATACTGCATCGCTGACTGTAGTCTTACACCCCTAAACACTGCATCCCTGACTGTAGCCTTACACCCCTAAACACTGCATCCCTGACTGTAGCCTTAAACCCCATACTGAATCCCTGACTGTAGCCTTACACCCCATACCTCATCCCTGACTAGTCTTACACCCCTAAACACTGCATCCCTGTCTGTAGCTTTACACCCCTAAACACTGTAGCCTTAAACCCCATACTGCATCCCTGACTAGCCTTACACCCACATACTGCATCCCTGACTGTAGCCTTACACCCCTAAACACTGCATCCCTGACTGTAGCCTAACACCCCATACTGCATCCCTGACTGTAGCCTTACACCTCATACTGCATCCCTGACTGTAGCCTTACACCCCCATACTGCATCCCTTACTGTAGCCTTACACCCCATACTGAATCCCTGACTGTAGCCTTACACCCCATACCTCATCCCTGACTAGTCTTACACCCCTAAACACTGCATCCCTGTCTGTAGCTTTACACCCCTAAACACTGTAGCCTTAAACCCCATACTGCATCCCTGACTAGCCTTACACCCACATACTGCATCCCTGACTGTAGCCTTACACCCTAAACACTGCATCCCTGACTGTAGCCTAACACCCCATACTGCATCCCTGACTGTAGCCTTACACCTCATACTGCATCCCTGACTGTAGCCTTACACCCCATACTGCATCGCTGACTGTAGTCTTACACCCCTAAACACTGCATCCCTGACTGTAGCCTTACACCCCTAAACACTGCATCCCTGACTGTAGCTTTACACCCCATACTGTATCCCTGACTGTAGCCTTAAACACCATACTGCATCCCTGACTGTAGCCTTACACCACCATACTGCATCCCTGACTGTAGACTTACACCCCCATACTGCATCGCTGACTGTAGTCTTACACCCCATACTGCATCCCTGATTGTAGCCTTACTCCCCATACTGCATCCCTGACTGTAGTCTTACACCCAATACTGCATCCCTGACTGTAGTCTTACACCCCTAAACACTGCATCACTGACTGTAGCTTTACACCCCATACTGCATCCCTGACTGTAGCCTTACACCCCTAAACACTGCATCCCTGACTGTAGCCTTACACCCCTAAACACTGCATCCCTGACTGTAGCTTTACACCCCATACTGTATCCCTGACTGTAGCCTTAAACACCATACCGCATCCCTGACTGTAGCCTTATTCCTCATACTGCATCCCTGACTGTAGCCTTACACCCCATACTGCATCGCTGACTGTAGTCTTACACCCCTAAACACTGCATCCCTGACTGTAGCCTTACACCCCTAAACACTGCATCCCTGACTGTAGCCTTAAACCCCATACTGAATCCCTGACTGTAGCCTTACACCCCATACCTCATCCCTGACTGGTCTTACACCCCTAAACACTGCATCCCTGTCTGTAGCTTTACACCCCTAAACACTGTAGCCTTAAACCCCATACTGCATCCCTGACTAGCCTTACACCCACATACTGCATCCCTGACTGTGGCCTTACACCCCTAAACACTGCATCCCTGACTGTAGCCTAACACGCCATACTGCATCCCTGACTGTAGCCTTACACCTCATACTGCATCCCTGACTGTAGCCTTACACCCCCATACTGCATCCCTTACTGTAGCCTTACACCCCATACTGAATCCCTGACTGTAGCCTTACACCCCATACCTCATCCCTGACTAGTCTTACACCCCTAAACACTGCATCCCTGTCTGTAGCTTTACACCCCTAAACACTGTAGCCTTAAACCCCATACTGCATCCCTGACTAGCCTTACACCCACATACTGCATCCCTGACTGTAGCCTTACACCCCTAAACACTGCATCCCTGACTGTAGCCTAACACCCCATACTGCATCCCTGACTGTAGCCTTACACCTCATACTGCATCCCTGACTGTAGCCTTACACCCCATACTGCATCGCTGACTGTAGTCTTACACCCCTAAACACTGCATCCCTGACTGTAGCCTTACACCCCTAAACACTGCATCCCTGACTGTAGCCTTAAACCCCATACTGCATCCCTTACTGTAGCCTTACACCCCATACTGAATCCCTGACTGTAGCCTTACACCCCATACCTCTTCCATGACTAGTCTTACACCCCTAAACACTGCATCCCTGTCTGTAGCTTTACACCCCTAAACACTGTAGCCTTAAACCCCATACTGCATCCCTAACTAGCCTTACACCCACATACTGCATCCCTGACTGTAGCCTTACACCCCTAAACACTGCATCCCTGACTGTAGCCTAACACCCCATACTGCATCCCTGACTGTAGCCTTACACCTCATACTGCATCCCTGACTGTAGCCTTACACCCCATACTGCATCGCTGACTGTAGTCTTACACCCCTAAACACTGCATCCCTTACTGTAGCCTTACACCCCCATACTGCATCCCTGACTGTAGCCTTACACCCCATACTGCATCCCTGACTGTAGCCTTACACCCCATACTGCATCCCTTACTGTAGCCTTACACCCCATACTGAATCCCTGACTGTAGCCTTACACCCCCATACTGCATCCATGACTGTAGTCTTACACCCCTAAACACTGCATCACTGACTGTAGCTTTACACCCCATACTGCATCCCTGACTGTAGCCTTATGCCCCCATACTGCATCCCTGACTGTAGCCTTACACCCCATACTGCATCGCTGACTGTAGTCTTACACCCCCCATACTGCATCCCTGACTGTAGTCTTACACCCCTAAACACTGCATCCCTGACTGTAGCCTTACACCCCTAAACACTGCATCCCTGACTGTAGCCTTACACCCCCATACTGCATCCCTGACTGTAGCCTTAAACCCCATACTGCATCCCTGACTGTAGCCTTACACCCCATACCTCATCCCTGACTAGTCTTACACCCCTAAACACTGCATCCCTGTCTGTAGCTTTACACCCCTAAACACTGTAGCCTTACACCCCATACCTCATCCCTGACTGTAGACTTACACTCCCATATTGCATCCCTTACTGTAGCCCTACACCCCCATACTGCATCCCTGACTGTAGCCTTATACCCCCATACTGCGTCCCTGACTATAGACTTACACCCCATACTGCATCCCTGACTGTAGCCTTACACCCCATACTGCATCCCTGACTGTAGCCATACACCCCTATACTGCATCCCTGACTGTAGCCTAACACCCCAGACTGCATCCCTGACTGTAGCCTTACACCCCATACTGCAACCCTGACTTTAGCCTTATACCCCATACTGCAACCCTGACTGTAGCCTTATACCCCATACTGCATCCCTTACTGTAGCCTTACACCCCCATACTGCATCCCTGACTATAGACTTACACCCACATATAGCATCCCTGAGTGTAGCCTTACACCCCTAAACACTGCATCCCTGACTGTAGCCTTACACTCCATATTGCATCCCTGACTGTAGCCTTACACCCCCATACTGCATCCCTGACTGTAGCCTTACACCCCCATAGTGCATCCCTGACTGTAGCCTTACACACCATACTGCATCCCTGACTGTAGCCTTACACCCCATACTGCATCCCTGACTGTAGCCTTACACCCCCATACTGCATCCCTGACTGTAGCCTTACACCCCATACTGCATCCCTGACTGTAGCCTTACACCCCATACTGCATCCCTGACTGTAGCCTAACCTCCCCATATTGCATCCCTGACTGTAGCCTTACACCCCCATACTGCATCCCTGACTGTAGCCTTACACCCCCATACTGCATCCCTGACTGTAGCCTTACACCCCCATACTGCATCCCTGACTGTAGCCTTACACCCCATACTGCATCCCTGACTGTAGCCTTACACCCCATACTGCATCCCTGACTGTAGCCTTACACCCCATACTGCATCCCTGACTGTAGCCTTACACCCCATACTGCATCCCTGACTGTAGCCTTACACCCCATACTGCATCCCTGACTGTAGCCTTACACCCCATACTGCATCCCTGACTGTAGCCTAACCTCCCCATATTGCATCCCTGACTGTAGCCCTACACCCCCATAGTGCATCCCTGACTGTAGCCTTACACCCCCATACTGCATCCCTGACTGTAGCCTTACACCCCCATGCTGCATCCCTGACTGTAGCCTTACACCCCATACTGCATCCCTGACTGTAGCCTTACACACCATACTGCATCCCTGACT
Source organism: Pseudophryne corroboree (assembly GCF_028390025.1). Lineage (NCBI taxonomy): Eukaryota > Metazoa > Chordata > Amphibia > Anura > Myobatrachidae > Pseudophryne > Pseudophryne corroboree. The sequence continues at coordinate 93,777,832 of NC_086450.1, read as the reverse complement.
GTAGCCTTACACCCTATACTGCATCCCTGACTGTAGCCTTACACCCCCATACTGCATCCCTGACTGTAGCCTTACACCCCATACTGCATCCCTGACTGTAGCCTTACACCCCATACTGCATCCCTGACTGTAGCCTAACCTCCCCATATTGCATCCCTGACTGTAGCCCTACACCCCCATAGTGCATCCCTGACTGTAGCCTTACACCCCCATACTGCATCCCTGACTGTAGCCTTACACCCCCATACTGCATCCCTGACTGTAGCCTTACACCTCATACTGCATCCCTGACTGTAGCCTTACACCCCATACTGCATCGCTGACTGTAGTCTTACACCCCTAAACACTGCATCCCTGACTGTAGCCTTACACCCCTAAACACTGCATCCCTGACTGTAGCCTTAAACCCCATACTGCATCCCTTACTGTAGCCTTACACCCCATACTGAATCCCTGACTGTAGCCTTACACCCCATACCTCTTCCCTGACTAGTCTTACACCCCTAAACACTGCATCCCTGTCTGTAGCTTTACACCCCTAAACACTGTAGCCTTAAACCCCATACTGCATCCCTAACTAGCCTTACACCCACATACTGCATCCCTGACTGTAGCCTTACACCCCTAAACACTGCATCCCTGACTGTAGCCTAACACCCCATACTGCATCCCTGACTGTAGCCTTACACCTCATACTGCATCCCTGACTGTAGCCTTACACCCCATACTGCATCGCTGACTGTAGTCTTACACCCCTAAACACTGCATCCCTTACTGTAGCCTTACACCCCCATACTGCATCCCTGACTGTAGCCTTACACCCCATACTGCATCCCTGACTGTAGCCTTACACCCCATACTGCATCCCTTACTGTAGCCTTACACCCCATACTGAATCCCTGACTGTAGCCTTACACCCCCATACTGCATCCATGACTGTAGTCTTACACCCCTAAACACTGCATCACTGACTGTAGCTTTACACCCCATACTGCATCCCTGACTGTAGCCTTATGCCCCCATACTGCATCCCTGACTGTAGCCTTACACCCCATACTGCATCGCTGACTGTAGTCTTACACCCCCCATACTGCATCCCTGACTGTAGTCTTACACCCCTAAACACTGCATCCCTGACTGTAGCCTTACACCCCTAAACACTGCATCCCTGACTGTAGCCTTACACCCCCATACTGCATCCCTGACTGTAGCCTTAAACCCCATACTGCATCCCTGACTGTAGCCTTACACCCCATACCTCATCCCTGACTAGTCTTACACCCCTAAACACTGCATCCCTGTCTGTAGCTTTACACCCCTAAACACTGTAGCCTTACACCCCATACCTCATCCCTGACTGTAGACTTACACTCCCATATTGCATCCCTTACTGTAGCCCTACACCCCCATACTGCATCCCTGACTGTAGCCTTATACCCCCATACTGCGTCCCTGACTATAGACTTACACCCCATACTGCATCCCTGACTGTAGCCTTACACCCCATACTGCATCCCTGACTGTAGCCATACACCCCTATACTGCATCCCTGACTGTAGCCTAACACCCCAGACTGCATCCCTGACTGTAGCCTTACACCCCATACTGCAACCCTGACTTTAGCCTTATACCCCATACTGCAACCCTGACTGTAGCCTTATACCCCATACTGCATCCCTCACTGTAGCCTTACACCCCCATACTGCATCCCTGACTATAGACTTACACCCACATATTGCATCCCTGAGTGTAGTCTTACACCCCTAAACACTGCATCCCTGACTGTAGCCTTACACTCCATATTGCATCCCTGACTGTAGCCTTACACCCCCATACTGCATCCCTGACTGTAGCCTTACACCCCCATAGTGCATCCCTGACTGTAGCCTTACACACCATACTGCATCCCTGACTGTAGCCTTACACCCCATACTGCATCCCTGACTGTAGCCTTACACCCCCATACTGCATCCCTGACTGTAGCCTTACACCCCATACTGCATCCCTGACTGTAGCCTTACACCCCATACTGCATCCCTGACTGTAGCCTAACCTCCCCATATTGCATCCCTGACTGTAGCCTTACACCCCCATACTGCATCCCTGACTGTAGCCTTACACCCCCATACTGCATCCCTGACTGTAGCCTTACACCCCCATACTGCATCCCTGACTGTAGCCTTACACCCCCATACTGCATCCCTGACTGTAGCCTTACACCCCATACTGCATCCCTGACTGTAGCCTTACACCCCATACTGCATCCCTGACTGTAGCCTTACACCCCATATTGCATCCCTGACTGTAGCCTTACACCCCATACTGCATCCCTGACTGTAGCCTTACACCCCATACTGCATCCCTGACTGTAGCCTTACACCCCATACTGCATCCCTGACTGTAGCCTAACCTCCCCATATTGCATCCCTGACTGTAGCCCTACACCCCCATAGTGCATCCCTGACTGTAGCCTTACACCCCCATACTGCATCCCTGACTGTAGCCTTACACCCCCATGCTGCATCCCTGACTGTAGCCTTACACCCCATACTGCATCCCTGACTGTAGCCTTACACCCTATACTGCATCCCTGACTGTAGCCTTACACCCTATACTGCATCCCTGACTGTAGCCTTACACCCCCATACTGCATCCCTGACTGTAGCCTTACACCCCATACTGCATCCCTGACTGTAGCCTTACACCCCATACTGCATCCCTGACTGTAGCCTAACCTCCCCATATTGCATCCCTGACTGTAGCCCTACACCCCCATAGTGCATCCCTGACTGTAGCCTTACACCCCCATACTGCATCCCTGACTGTAGCCTTACACCCCCATACTGCATCCCTGACTGTAGCCTTACACCCCATACTGCATCCCTGACTGTAGCCTTACACCCCATACTGCATCCCTGACTGTAGCCTTACACCCCCATAGTGCATCCCTGACTGTAGCCTTACACCCCCATACTGCATCCCTGACTGTAGCCTTACACCCCATACTACATCCCTGACTGTAGCCTTACACCCCCATAGTGCATCCCTGACTGTAGCCTTACACCCCCATACTGCATCCCTGACTGTAGCCTTACACCCCCATACTGCATCCCTGACTGTAGCCTTACACCCCCATAGTGCATCCCTGACTGTAGCCTTACACCCCCATACTGCATCCCTGACTGTAGCCTTACAGCCCATACTGCATCCCTGACTGTAGCCTTACACCCCATACTGCATCCCTGACTGTAGCCTAACCTCCCCATACTGCATCCCTTACTGTAGCCTTACACCCCCATATTGCATACCTGACTGTAGCCTTACACCCCTAAACACTGCATCCCTGACTGTAGCCTAACACCCCAGACTGCATCCCTGACTGTAGCCTTACACTCCCATACTGCTTCCCTTACTGTAGCCTTACACTCCCATACTGCATCCCTGACTGTAGCCTTACACCCCCATACTGCATCCCTGACTGTAGCCTTACACCCCCATACTACATCCCTGACTGTAGCCTTACACCCCCATACTGCTTCCCTTACTGTAGCCTTACACTCCCATACTGCATCCCTGACTGTAGCCTTACACCCCTAAACACTGCATCCCTGACTGTAGCCTTACACCCCTATACTGCTTCCCTGACTGTAGCCTTACACCCCCATACTGCATCCCTTACTGTAGCCTTACACACCATACTGCATCCCTGACTGTAGCTTTACACCCCCATACTGCATCCCTGACTGTAGCCTTACACCCCTATACTGCTTCCCTGACTGTAGCCTTACACACCATACTGCATCCCTGACTGTAGCCTTACACACCATACTGCATCCCTGACTGTAGCCTTACACCCCATACTGCATCCCACACTGTAGCCTTACACCCCCATACTGCATCCAAGAGAAAGGGAGGAGAATTTCACTGCACAGACCTGTTTTAGGGGGTAATTCAGAGTGGATCGTAGATGTGCTAAATTTAGCACATCTACGATCATTTACTCTGATGTGCGAGGGGGACGCCCAGCACAGGGCTAGTCCGCCCTGCATGTCAGGCCCTGCCCTCCCCGCCTCGCACAGGAACTAAAGCATTGCACGGCGGCAATGCTTTTGTACCTGGTGGGTAGCTCCCTACCTGCGCAGCTCCTGCGAGCTGGTAGGGAGCTACCTGCCGTGTTCCGGGTTGCAGCAGCTGCACGTGACGTCACGCAGCCGCCGTGGCCCGCCCCCCCCCCCCCCAACGGTCCAGACTCTCCTCCATTGTCCAAGCCGTGCCCCGCCACCGTTGGCACGCCCCCCTACCCGCCCCACGACCGCCTCTGCCTGTCAATTAGGCAGAGGCGATCACAGCCAGTGAGATGTTGATAGCATCTCACTGGGCTCCCTGGGTGCGCATGCACAGTGCGGCCGCTGCACGTGTGCACTCCACAAAGTAATTCAGACTGTGAACGCTGCCGCTGCAGCGATACAGTCTGAATTACCCCCCAAGTCAAGAAAGTAACAGTAGGTATACCATTCATTAAAGATAAATATAGCTAGTTAGCTGGTGGAGGTGCTTCCACAGAGTAAAGCAAGCAAATAGAAGAGAGGGTGAAGCCCAAAAGGGCAGCCAAACGGAACTCTTTAGGTGGCCAAGCACTCATTTTGCCATAGAAAAAGAAGGAGTAATATAAAATGTAACCTTTAATTATAAATGTTTAAAATCCTTAGGTTAGTGTGTGTACACTTATACACATAGCTGAGGCGAAATATAAACAAGTAGAAACATAAAACAAGAACAATACAACACATCAAAGAGTTAAAAAGCAAACAGGTCCTTTCTTAGTATATTTGCAACTGATCCAATGTTTGTCAATGACAGTAGTGATAGGAGGTAGCATAAACAGGACTGTTGAGGCACAGTCACAGTTCTGCTGCCCCCCATTTGCCTAGGCATTGAATGAGGGGTGAAAGACTCCTACTGGTGCCAGTCCTTAGAAAATGTTGTAGGTGTGAGGGAGAAGGGAACCTTTTCCTATCTGCTTTTGGCTGATGATTACAAAAAATCAGCGCAGCCAATGAGAGAATTACTGGGTTACCCTTCGCTCACTGAAAGAAGGTGAGGTGTAGTGACAAAAATGGTTACATATGCAATTCAGATTTAAAAAGGGGGATTTATGCATACATTAGGATGAAGGTCCCAAAGGGCTCTCTTTTGTATTTCATGGCATCTGTAGCTAGACCAGGGGTGGTATCCTGTCCACTCCTACCTTTGCCAGGTAAGACAGATGGGACTGGGCTAGTATTAAGATGCTTCAATTAAGCGTTGGATTGCTGAAAGGATTTATGAAATGAAGGTCATACAGCAGCTGCGTCTTTGGGTGCTAATGCTGCAGGAGACTTTTTGTGTAATAAGACGCCTCCTGCCTGTTTCTCTGATCTGCTGCTGTATCCAAAGATGTAGCATCGGATCATCTGCATGAACATCAGTGGTCTGAGTAACTCCCCGGTCACTCAGGATGGGTGGTGTAATCAGACCCTGGCCTTGGCACGCCCACTGTGTTGTAAATGGCTGCAAAGAGTCACTCATGCTGTGGATTTGGAAGAGCTATGATCATCATCGCATCCGCTAATCTGCACTTGTGCAGTGTTGATGCTGCGTAAGTGCAGATTAGTGTCCATTGGAGATGTACGCAGATTGTATTTGAATACATCTCGGAATCAGGCTCTTAGGTCGGCAGCGAGCTCCTTCTTTGTCGAGCATCTGCAATTGCTCATCTGTAAGCCTTGATGGTCAGCTTATTAATTTGTATTCGCTGCATACTTCTGTCCACATTATAACCCTTTCAATTATATATTAATTAAAGGTATGGTCACTATAACATTACCAGGGTAAGGGCCCGATTCAGGTTCAGACGCAAAAGTGCTGAAATCGTTATTTGGCGAGTTTGGAACTTCTGCGCATGCTTGCATGCTGGTGCATGCATGCTCAGGGTCCTAAACTGCAATTGCAGTCTAAGACCTGTAGGGGGGTGGGAACGGGGTGTTAACGATGTGTTTTGTGGTCATCAACACTCCGTTTAAGGGGCGCGGTCCGGACAATGCAGGCTAGGCTGCATAGGAAGGGAGCTACCTTAATCATGCGAGCGCATCGCTATACATGTTAACGGGGGGGCAGGACCCGGCATGCGGGGTGGCCTTGCCCTGTGCTGGGCGGCCCCCCCATATGTAAAAGAAAAAGTTGTAGTTGTGCGATTTTTCTAAAACTACAACTGAAGCTGAATTATGCCCTAAGTCTACTGTGCATGTCTTTTAAAAATCCGACTTTGGTCCTGATTCAGAGGTTGGCGCACTACCGATGTTGGAACGTATATGTTTTCTACTCTGCATGCTTCAAAGTCGCAGTGCTCATGTGTCTGCATTGTGTCCGTACAGCGTCACAGTTGCGATTGCAGTTGCGCACACGGAGAACTGTATGGAAGATGTAGCGGATGTTCCTGGCTAGTGACAGGGAGGTGGTTTAGCACACACATGGAGATAGTCCGTCTAATGCGCGTGTTGGTGAAAGTGGCTGCATACAGAGAACCTCAGGCAGGAGGCCATATATGGAGAAACTGCCCCTGCCACAGTAAGAACTCATGGTCCATCTCAAGAAGCACCAATTGGTATTACAGCGTGTTTAGGTGGTGACAGGGGGCATCTCGGTCATGTACACAGTGCAAGGAGCTGATTGCGCATATCTGCCCATATACAGAGTTGTATGCATCGCTAACGCCCCTGTTTGTGTGCTTAGTTTGCTACACATTATAATCAGCGCACTTACACCAGCCCTATCCTTGGTGCTAAAGATCCATCTGTAAATATGCGTATTCACACGTACACACAAATCTGCATAGCCCGCAATTCCGTCAACATGCCCTGTTGAACTTAGCCTACGTGAGTATGCCCTAATACAGCCCGGCTTATGTCTAATCAGTCGCAAGTTGAGAAGCATTTGGGTGGTGTATGAAGTTTCCGCAAGTTGCATACCCTTGGTTATAGAGCATGTGCAAGAACACGCAAGATACATTCTGCAAATGGACTTGCCTTCAACTCTTCATCAGCCTCAATGTTCAGATATTTTTAACATCAAATTTTTTATAAACATTTTTTGTACATATGCTGTATTTTCATTATTGTTTGCAACATTTTAATCACTAGTGCATTGCGAAGATTTAAATGACCATAATGGAGTTCCATAATATAATATACGCATCATTATGCATCACTGTTCTCTACATGATAACAATGAAATATGGTATGTCTTATGATATGTATTATCGTGACCCAGCCCATCTTTATATCCAGTACAGTACATCTTACAGTATCAGCTTCATGCAACCAAGTTGTAACATATTCATCCAGTTAACATTTTGTTTCTGAAATTAAAGCTTCAATTTTCAGTAATATATTTCTAGTCCATTTTAAAGGTGTAATTTGGCACTGTAATCCTTATAATTTCCCATCCTGATTACTACAACATTCCTTTTACAGGACTTTTTTCTTATTTTCTTTTTATTTTTATTACCAAATAGAAGAATCTCTTCAGCTGGAATGATCACATTTGAAGAGTTCAGGTTCCACCAGCCTTCCCCTTCAGTTCCTTTGTTGGCTTCCCATTAAATTCAGAGCAACCTACATAATTCACCTCCCCTTATTTGGTGTCTTACATCTTTGTCCCTCATTATATCACACTCTTTTCTCTGTGCTTTCCAAGACTTTTCTGTGTCTCGTCTTCTGGGCCCCATCTGAACCCTTGGAACGGTTTCCTTAATCCACCAAACGTCCCCTCTCCCTTCCTTCAGGTGACCTGTACAGAGAAGACTTTGCTGTCAATCTAACATTACTTTTGGTGCCACATTATTTCTTTCCCCACTTTAGTCACTGACTTGAAGACAGGCAAATAAATATTTGACAATTATTACATATTATTGGCTAAGAGAGCGAGACAAGCTAAGTTAAACTTTGATACACCTATCACTTATTCACATTTGCACTTGGTTTTATCCATTTCGCTGGTCTTATTATTTTAGGATTGATTAATAAAAATTATATTTTAATGGCTATGGCCGCGATGGTTCTCCATACAATTATACTATTTGAACGATCAGTTTGTGAGTTTCCGCTATTGCTTTATAATTTAACTTATTCCTATGTGTACCTTCCTATACATACTACTAACGATTAGTAATATTAGAACATGTAGGAAGAATGATCCTAATTTATAGTAGTCTGTGTGGGTATAATTTTGTTCTACTTGTATTAAAATATTTTCTGTACCAGAATGCTATGTTCAACTGTTTTAATGAATAATTTGATTGAAATTCCATTAAACCACTTTTGCCCATTAGTGTTAAAAACACTGACGTACCCAAGGCCGTCCTGCTCATAATATTATTACTTTGTATGGTCAAGATTGTGGCAAATATTGCACATTCATCACAATTTTGTGTAATCCATTAGTTGTGTCACTCGGATAGTGCTAAACAGCAACTACTATTTTTTTGTATTGTTTTGTTATGCCATGGATCGGTCATTGAATTTGCTTTAGCTGATGTGTAGCAGGAATCTGTTCTGTATAATGATGTTGAGCCAGTGCCATCCTGTTTATGGCTAAATCATATAACAGTATGCTCCATTGTATCATATCTTGCTGGATAAGAGATTCCCTTATTGCCAGTGACCCTTTCAGAACTGGTTCTCCTATTCTGGTCTGAACAACTAATAAGCGAGTCTCCCTCCAGTCCCTCCCTCCCGCGTAGATGATCCGATGCCAAGTGTAGTTCAATAGCATAGGCAAATGCGGGGGGAAGGGGGGGGGGGGTTTCCAGTTGCCCGGAGAAACCCCTTCCCAACAGCCTGGCTATCAGCCATTACATACAGTATAAAGGGTGGAATGGAGCTGCTGCACATATTCAGTGACAGGAGATTTTCCTACCAAGTCTGCTGTGTGTGTGCCTGCGGATCTGAGTGCTCAGTCATCGCACCAGTGAGAGATTCTGGTAAGTGGCTCACTGTGATCATTGGTCCTGACACTTTGTTTGGGGCAGAATATAGTGCCTAATTCAGACCTGATCACAGTAGCAAAATCTTACTCTAATGGGCAAAACTATGGCCCTCATTCCGAGTTGTTCGCTCGGTATTTTTCATCGCATCGCAGTGAAAATCCGCTTAGTACGCATGCGCAATGTTCGCACTGCGACTGCGCCAAGTAACTTTACTATGAAGATAGTTTTTTTACTTACGGCTTTTTCTTCGCTCCGGCGATCGTAATGTGATTGACAGGAAATGGGTGTTACTGGGCGGAAACACGGCGTTTCAGGGGCGTGTGGCTGAAAACGCTACCGTTTCCGGAAAAAACGCAGGAGTGGCCGGGGAAACGGTGGGAGTGCCTGGGCGAACGCTGGGTGTGTTTGTGACGTCAACCAGGAACGACAAGCACTGAACTGATCGCACAGGCAGAGTAAGTCTGGAGCTACTCTGAAACTGCTAAGTAGTTAGTAATCGCAATATTGCGAATACATCGGTCGCAATTTTAAGAAGCTAAGATTCACTCCCAGTAGGCGGCGGCTTAGCGTGTGTAACTCTGCTAAATTCGCCTTGCGACCGATCAACTCGGAATGAGGGCCTATGTGCACTGCAGGAGTGGGGGGGGGGGGCAGATGTAATGTGCAGAGAGAGTTAGATTTGGGTTGTTTCTGTGCAAGGTAAATACTGGCTGCTTTATTTTTACACTGCAATTTAGATTTCAGTTTGAACACACTCCACCTAAGTCTAACTCTCTCTGCACATGTTATATCTGCCCCCCTGCACTGCATATAGGGGGTAATTCAGACTGCAGTCTGAATTGCTATGTGCGATGAGTGAGATGCTATCAGCATTTCACTGGTGCGATCGCCTCTGCCTGATTGACAGGCAGAGGCGGTCATGGGAGGGGGTGTGCCAACGGCGTTAGAACGCTGTTGGCGATGTGCAGTCCGGACAACGGAGGTGTGGCTGGACCGTAGGGGGGGCGGGAAGCGGTGGCTGTGTGATGTCACACGCAGCCGATGTGACCCGGGACACGGCCAGTAGCTCCCTGCCAGCTCGCAGTAGCTCCACTGGCAGGGAGCTACTTGTCAGGTACAAAAGCATCACCACCGTGTGATGCTTTTGTATCTGTGCAAGGGGGTAGGGCCTGACATATGGGGCGGAAAAGCCCTGTGCTGGGTGTCCCCCCGTATGTCAGAGAAACTGATCGTAGATGTGCTAAATTTAGCACATCTACGATCAGGTCTGAATTACCCCCATGGTTTTGCCCATTAGAGAAAAATGTTGCTGATGCAATCAGGTTGTAATTAGACCCATAGCTTGTTACACGCTGATTATGCAGCCTTCATGGGCTGGTGACAATCACTCTAAAATCAAACATTTGTAAACCCCTGCATATTGACCATTTGGAGTCGACCTGTTGACTATATATTTACTGTAGATCTATCAACCGGATACTGTCATCTCATGACTTTATATTCATTACAGCAGATTCAGCATATTGCATCAGACATGACAACAAATAGTTCTGCTACAAACATACCATACCACTAACTGCTGACTACCCCGCATCATCATCCTGATTATAATACCACTTACATACCAAAAACTGCAGGACTTACCCGGGAATACAGTCCCATGCAGGGACATTCCCGAGTTAGGCGCCTTTCATACTGCACTTAGCAGCCCAGCGTATTGCCGGGTTGCTGACGTCAGCGGTGATGCAGCGGGGGCGGCGCTAGAGATCATATGATCTCCAAGCGCCGCTCGTACATAGACAGTGAATGGGAGCTGGGTCGCATCGACCCGGCTCCCTTTCACACTGCACAGTGAGCCGGGTTGAACATGGGTTCAACCCTGCTCAAGAGCAGGGTTGAAATACCGGGTCACTGGACCCGGTATTTCAACCCCGGCACCCTTTCATACTGCACATGAACACAGGTTATTGCGCGTTCATGTGACAAAAACCCGTGTTCAGAGGTGCTGGTGTGAAAGGGATATAAGTCTGCCCTGAAATGTACTGTAGGAGAAGTGGCTGCTTGAGAGTTGCAGACAAGTCTGCTGTACTGGTAATGGGTTTTCACAGGTGCGCCTGGTAGCTATGGTGTCTGTAAAGGGGTATATAGTGGTTTAATTCCTAAAACAATATATAATTTGATGTCCTTAACAGAATAAATGATATGGTAATGATAACGAAATATGCAATAAACAGTATTGAAATAAAAAACTCTGTTTTTATTTTTTGAAGAATAATAAATGTTAGGAATAAAATAAAGAAAAAGGGGGGGGGGGAGGGGGGAAGATGTGGATATGGTAAGTGGGTATGAAGGCAATCTTCTGCTGTTAAAAACAGCAATGGAGTTCCTTGTTAAATAGGTCGAATTTTCTATAATGCTGATCACTTCAGAAGAGTGGCGTCCCACCTCCGAGTGAATTATATTATGTGCAAATTCAATGTCCAGAGCTTCAGGTGAAGTAACTAAATGTCTTTGGATCCGGTGAAAGGAAGAGAAAAGAAAAAAGGCCTAAGAAAAATATGGGGTACCCCTGGGTTGCCGCTGGTGATATGGGGTCAGGGTATGGTGAGTGCTAAGGTAGTGAGGACTCCGGACAGGCTGTGCCCCTCTACGTCCTGGGTCACCCTGATGTCGCTCTAATGAGCGCAACACGGTGCCCTGGACAGAAGGGGAACAGTCTTGAGTCTTGGAGAGAGAGGTAGGGGCTGCTTCTAGCACAGTTAGTGCTGTCCGCCGCGCCTTCTCCTCTCCTACAGAGTCCCTTACCTGTTAGCTTCTACTCCGTCTCCTTGTCCCTCCGCCAGCGGTCTTCTCCGTGTCGGTCACGGCCCGGCGTTCTCCCGCACTTCCGGGTTGGTCTGTCCGCGTGACCAGTCTGGGGTGACTCCGGGTCCCGTCTGTCTCTCGTCTCGTTCTCCGTCCTCCGTCCTTCTGATTTCTTATTCTAGCGCTCTGTTGTGTTAAATGGTCAATAGGTAAATTGATGTAGAGAAGTTAAATGGTCGTTTGCTCCAACGCGTATCGGCCAGTGTTGGCCTTCGTCAGGGAGTCTGCTGTACTGCCTGCTCAGAAATGAATGCAGATCTTTGCCTGTATTCACAAATGAACCCTCCTGTGTGGCTGCACCACACCTATCCATAGTTTGTGACAGTAGCTGTCATCACTATCAATGCACTTTTGCACCAGCCCTATACCTGGTACTTGAAACTGTGCATAGCCTACACAACATTTACCCTACATGTGAACGCCCCATTGCCATCCAGTTATACCCATTCAGCCACAAATGTGACTGAAATGCATAATACACTGAATCACTTACATTGGCGTATGCTCATCTTGACCTATGCGCAGTTCGTGAAACCCCAAAATGGACTTGTTTGCATGTCTTCATAAGGCCCATAGTGAGAGGAAGAAAATGGTAATGGCTAATAGTGCTAGAGCACTATTAGCCAAACATGTTTTTTTTTGTCAGGTTTAGGGATCTTTTAACCTCTTAAGGTCCATACACACTTAACGATATAATGAGCGACGTCGCTCATTTTCCCCCTCCTTGAGCGACGTCGCTCATTTTATCGTTAAGTGTGTATGCCGCCAGCGACGACCGATGCGCGGCCCCGTGGGTCGGCAACAATCGTCGCTGTCGGTAGGGCATGCATGAAGGATGTGGACTGTCGTCCACGACCTTCATGCAGGGCTGGCGGGGGCGTGACGTCACTGAGCGATATGAGCGGTCATATCGCTCAGTGCGTACAGGCGGCCGCCGACCGGCCGGCCCGGGAGGGGGAAAACGTTAGACGATGTCGCTCACAGAGCGACATCGTCTAATGCGTATGGGCCTTAAGATACATCTTATAGGTGGTGTTACAGTGTTTTAACATAATTCCCAGCTGAAGGCCCAAAGATGACCTCTTCAGATTGTAATTTGCAAACTGTATTACAACATGTAATAACGGAGTATAAAAAATATATATATTTTTTGTGAAGAAGTAAACAAGAGTAAAGCGTTAAATAACCGTATTCAGCGCCTATTTTAATGTTCTTGGTTTGGCTTTCCTCCCTCTTGTAGTGCCGTTGAGTGCCATACCATTGATGGAATCCCTGTTTTGTCTCTGCCTTTTCACCGTGATTTTCCATCATTACGGACCTCTTGAATAAAAATGCAGTCCTCTCTGACAGTCTCCTTCTTTGCTTTCCTTTCTGTGTGATTTTCCGTCATTATGGTTCTTGAATTTCTTGAATAATGATATATGCTATGAACAAATAGATGGAGGAGTAATGGTTTCATCAGTATTTCTGCAGACCGTGCGGTGGGGCAGAGCGCTATTTGTAAAGCAATATTTTACATCCACTTGTCTATGCATTTGTAATTCACTTTTGTCTTGCTGCATGTGCATGCTCCAATTCTCTCTTTAAAAAGCCGAGCCTGCTATGTACACATCTCTGAAACTCGCAAAACCTCTTGTCTGTCATTTCCTAGTAGTCTCTGAAACTCGCAAAACCTCTTGTCTGTCATTTCCTAGTAGTGACCTTTAGTATGAAAGTTTCTCGGGGGTAGTGTTCTAGAAGTGATTAGGATCTACTGCCTCTGATGCTGTACTGTTCAAGTTTATCATTTTGCTTAAAAACAAGAATATTTCCTCCACTGAGCTTCCATTAGAGAGTTGGCTTCTGCAGGTATGTGGAATATGGATGCACCTCCAGTTATGGAAAGAGGTCCTGACCAGGGCAACCTCTGGAGGTTATACAAGGGTTTCCCCAAATAGCGAGACACCACCAATTAGCAATAAAGGTTCTACATAAGATGCTTCCTTTGAAATTAAATATTGAGGAACCGACTATTGCTGTAGCCATTTTCCCAAATACAATGAGACAGGACTAAGCCTACTCATTTTTAAACCTATTAATTTTTGTATGGGCCTGCAATGCCTTATGTGACAAATCCTTTCCCATCAGCCAGTGCTATCCTCCAGCTTCCATACCAGTCCAAGCTCTTGAAATCCACCGTACTTCATACAATGGACAATTTCAGACACAGTTCCTGTTTCAAACAGCAAGGCTGATATATAAAACAGCGATGAACATGGGCAAGTCCTGCCTTCCCAAAAAAGCCAAGGAGCCCAAGCTTTTGAGAAACATCCAGTCAACCATGTAGGAGGTACTGTATGTAACCATTTCCATGCATGCAACCTGCCAAATACGGGTATTGAATGGAGAGAGGGGTTGGGGATCTAGTAGTTTCCAATGGGAAGTAATTGCCAATTTGGATATGACTACAAATATTTTGGGGAGGATTAGAAAGGAGACATTTCTACAGATCCTTGAGCATAGAAGCCTCCATCATGGAATTGCAAAGTCTGCCTCTATCACAGGCTAAGCTGTCATTCACAGCTCAGCCCCGCCCCTGGATTTCAGTCAGAAGCAGAGATGCACATGTGCAAAAACGATGTTCAAACTATCAATGGTACCACACTGAATAGTTACAAGCCATTGATGGATTGTGTCACCATCGATGGATGCCACACTGATGGCCATCCCTATTTTAGAGTTTTGATAGCATCATAGGTAAGAAGGGGGCAGATGTATTAACCTGGAGAAGGCATAAGGAAGTGATAAACCAGTGCTATGTGCAAGGTGATAAACCCACCAGCCAATCAGATCCTAACTGTTAATTTACATAATGGAGCTGATTGGCTGGTACCTTTATCACCTTGCACATACCACTGGTTTATCACTTCCTTATGCCTTCTCCAGGTTAATACATCTGCCCCAAGGTGTACTGTGGAAATATTTGTAAGTCAATGGCAACTAAAATGGTGCATGGCCTACATTGCAAAACTTACCAGGAAAGACCAAAAGATCTCAATATGTATAGTTTGGAGCAGAGAAGGGAAAGGGGGGACATGATAGAAACTTTCATATATATCATGGACATTCTTCAAAAGAAAAAAAACAATAGAACACAATGACATGCGCTGAAACTGGTGGGAAGTAGGTATAGGGAAAATTTGAGGAAAAGTTATTTCACAGAAGATACAGATATACTGGATTTCAGAATAGAACTGAGGAGCTGGTTCTGTACACCAGACTGGTACTGGTGAACTAAGGGGGTCATTCAGACCTGATCGTACGCTAGGTTTTTTCGCTGCACTGCGATCAGGTCAGAACTGCGCATGCGTATGCACCGCAATGCACAGGCGCATCGTACGGCTACAAAGCGGATTATTGCTGGGGGATGGGTTTTACAAAGAATCCATTCGCACAGCCAATCGCAAGGAGATTGACAGGAATAAGGCGTTTCTGGGTGTCAACTGACCGTTTTCTGGGAATGTTTGGAAAAATGCAGGCATGTCCAAGCGTTTGCAGGGCGGGTGTCTGACGTCAATTCCGGTCCTGAACAGTCTGAAGTGATCGCATCGGCTGAGTAAGTCCTGAGCTACTCAGAAACTGCACAAACTCTTTTTGTACCACTCGGCTGCACATGCGATCGCACACTTGCAAAGCTAAAATATACTCCCCTGTAGGCGGCGACTATCTGATTGCAGCGCTGCAAAAAATAGCTAGCGAGCAATCAGGTCTGAATGACCCACTAATTCTCTACACTAGACTGGTACTGGTGAACTAATTCTGTACACTGGCCTGATACCGATGAGCTGGTTCTGTACACTGAGCTGGAACCAGTGAGTTGATTCTGTACACCAGGCTGGAACCAGTGAGCTGGTTCTGTACAATTACCCACAGATAATGTCTCAGATTAATGTAAGGGAGCTCTGGCTAAATAGTCTGTACACAGCAGCAACATTTATCGCACTGGCACCTGTGATACTCCTGAGATACCTTATTAAAGCTGCTTCTGGGAACCGATTGGCTAGCGAGCTAGGACTGAAGCACCATTGGGTGACACTTTGCCAGCTGGTCTGACCAAACATGGCGACACCCTTACTCCGACGGGAGAGCCCCCACATGGAACGCCAGCACATTACCCCTCTGCAGCTCACTGACACTGGGGGCAGGGATGCCATCCGGAATTGAGTGGCCCGGGACTGACAAAATAGACAGCCCCCCTCTCCCCACAAAAAAAAAAAAAAAAAGATTCTGCCGCACTGCTCAACCCCTATGTGATGTCACACATTGTGACGTTACATATAGGTGGCGCATTGCAGACCAGCTGGAATGATTCACAGAGAGCTGATGCGCAAGGAGGCATGTTTTAAGAAGTCCTCCCTGCACGTCAGCACGTTGTTGCACAGCCTGGTGCAGCTCTCTAGGTATCAGCAGTAGGAGCCATGAGTGGACCCCCTCTCTGTAAGGGCCCAGGACTCCAGTCCACGTAGTCCCCCCTTGATAGCGGCCCTGACTGGGGGAGAGATGCCAGAGCAGGGAGTCCCTGATACAGCTCGTGCGGCAGTGAAGACCGATTGCTTCCAATACCTCCACACACCTGAGAGCACCCGATCTGGTACGTTGTGGGAACTCCAAAGCTTGTGACATATAACCCACAACGGCCATGTTATCTGTGTGTAAGGTTTTAATAATTTGAATATGTATGTTTAAATAAAATAAAGTGTTAACAAAGCAGAAAATAATGACTGGCTGTCACTGGGTGTGAGGGTCTCATTGTAGACATAGAAAAAAGATCCATTTCCCTTTCCTCATCTTCACAAAAGTACTTTTAACCAATTTCTGAACCTGTATTCATTGTACTTGGCGCTCCCCAAGACCACCATTCCAGATAAATATATATATATAGCTAGCATATATAGCTAGCAGGATCAGGGGTGCACTTGCCAGACTTGAATTGCTTTGAAGTTTTATGGCTCGTTACCCCAGCAATTATAATGATGTGACGTGAGTGTGAACCAGATAGAATTATATATATATATATATATATATATATATACACACACTGTATATATGTATAAAATAGAATATTTCATTAATTTCCGGTAAACATTAGCAGTTTCTCCACTGTGCCTGCACCATATAACCTATAGGCTTTACTCCACTCTGTGATTTTGTGAATCCTTCCTAATAGAGTCACATGAAAGTTGTTATCACCTAATACGTTTCTAGAATAAAGAGATGCCGGTCAGGAATATGTCATTATAAAGCGTCTGCCCGTATCTTTGAACATAGCTCTGCTGTGTTTGGCCCCTAAATAAAGCCTCATATTATATAAAACACCTAATTTGATTAAATTGCCATATACGGCATATTTATTGGAGATTGTTTGCACGTTATTTATTCTCTTTATACATATTAAAACAAAGGTTAACAGAGATTTTTGTGGACTTTATATTAAAGACAGACTTTACAGGAAAGAATGACCCGGGCATGCTCCTATGTTGATAAATATTTGCTAAAGTAATAGCTGGTTTTATTTAATGCGTTAAACATTTTCAGTGCAATACTCGTATTATGTAGATGATAAACACAGCAGCCTACAAAGAGCTATGAGCAATATGAAACATGTGTGTGAGGGTCCGTGAGTGTGGTTTGTGGTATATCTTATTCTGAGCAATGGGGAGATCTGTAGGAGCGATGTGGAATGTAACTCCTCAATACAATATCTATAAAGGTATAATTATTCCTTTTCATTTAGTGAGATATATATATATATATATAAAGTCAGTGACCTTGCAGACAGGAAGAATGCAGAGAAAGCATCCAGTGTGGTAAGTTTTATGGGGCTGGGTATGTTATGCCAGCTGCCGGGATCCTGACGGTCAGCATACCGACCATGATCGCGGCAGCAAAATGCCGCCAGAGGGGCAAGCACAACAAAGCACCTTGCGTGCTCAGTGGCACGCTGCGTTCGCCACAAGTTCTATTCCCACTCTATGGGTGTCATGGACATCCACGAGTGAAAATATATCTTGTGGTTTAGCATTCCGGTTCCTGGCATTTTTAGCGTTTGGGATCCTGGTGTCAGCATGCTGACCGCCGGGATCATGTGTCTACTACTACCCTTACTTTGTCTCTACTACTACTACCACCATACCTCACCACCTCCCCCAGCTGCCATGTGTCACTTCTATTACTCCTACCCAGTCCCTCCTACCACTACCACCATCACCCCCAGCTGCCATGTGTCACTACTACTACTTGTACCCAGCAGTGTCGGACTGGGACATGAAGGGCCCACCGGGGGAATGTAGTGATAGGGGCCCATGCTTAGGGGTGTGGCCATCCACCACAGAGGCTTGGCTAACTATTACAGAGTGTATAATTTGGGCCCCTTTATAAATATAGTAAATACTGCTAGTGCATGCATGATAATGTAGCAGGTTAATAACAGCAATATACTGAGGATAATAGACCATAGTCCTGTGCCATATAAGGTAACATGCATAATATATAATTCAAGTGCACAGTCTAAAACCTGATCCCTAGAGGAGAGAGTGGGCCCTCAGGCTGTGGGGCCTACCAGCGGTTTCCCCTGTACACCTGTGGGCCAGTCCAACCCTGGTATCTAGTCTTTACTACTACTACCACCATACCTCACCACCTTCTCCAGCTGCCACGTATCACTACTACTACTACTACTACCCAGTCCCTTCTACTAGTACCACCGTCACCCCCACCATAGCCAACTTCTCCACCGGCTCCCTTCTCCACACTTTTCACTGCTTCATGAAGAGACCCCTTAATTTCTAGACAGTATATTGGTGGCCTTAGGTTGAGATAATTCATGGAAGACTATATAAATAATTAAAAAGCAATTAACTGCTCACTTAAATTGTAAATTGCATTTCTCTGCACACTGGGATCCACATCAGTCCTTGAGTAATCTCATAATAATTTGTGATAAGTAACATTGTGCAATGAATCATAGATCCTATATTTTTCTCAACTGCTGCTTGCTTATTGCAGGAATAGCTTACGAAAGTTTTGTCAATCAAGACCAGAGGATACTATGAAGATTTCTCTTTAAAGTGCTTAAATAGCTGCTGGCTTATAACTGGTTCCTTGTTATCTTTGTGATTGCATTCCGTATGCTCTCTGTAATTTCAATTTTCTTTCATAAGTTTTACCTGTGATCAGCGGTGAGCGGAGATACAGAGCACTCATTTAAGCTACAAATAAGGCATATCATTAAGTAGCTCAAATTATTCTTTTGTGCATTTAGAATGTTTTTTTCCACTTAGGTACGCATTTGAGTTTATGTTGTTTATTAGTTTTCTCTTGGTAAGCAAGGTGGATGGGTTTAAACCAGTTCAGTGTGCATTTCAACAACTGACGCTCACAGCATAATCTATCTTTGTGCCAAACCTGCGAAAGACGATGAAGATTATTTGTGGAGTTTGCATGTGTCATTTTTGTTCTCAGATGTGGCTGAAATACAGCGTTCACCATAAATAAAAAGATATACTTTCCCGTTAAAGGAAATAATTATCTTTGAACCTTTGAAGTTGAACTATGGAAATACTGAGAAGGATTGACGCAAAATGTAGATACAGTAATTTTTTTTCTTTCTTTATATAAAAAGAAATATTAGCATGCACATAACATTCTTAACCTGTGTTCGGTACTTTGCGCATGTGCCGCTCCGGTACTTTGCGCATGTGCCGCTCCGGTACTGCGCATGTGCAGTATGGGTCTGTGACTTTGACAGGGAGGGTGTTGCCTCCGTTTTGGGTGACTAGATCAGAATCTGTAAGAAGACAGAGAGTTCCTTGCCTCTTTGTTGGATCTGCAGCGGCCAGCTTGTACAACCCCATGGGTCATGCAGTCGGCCGATGGTGTCTTAGGATGCAGCATGAATCACTAATGCAAACAGGAGGCATCTACTACTTTTATCAGGCACCTCCTGCTGCATTACCATATTAGTGCTATCACTGCTGCTTCCATGTAAGCAACAGCGATAGCACCTCCAAACGGGATCGGTATGCGATCCCGGCAAACGAGAGGCTGGTGGTCAAAATACTGACGTCGGAATCCCTAAGTAAGTATTTAACCCCACCCCCTTACCCTCCTAATCCTCCCTTACCACAGCCTAACCCTAACCTCCCCCTTAGTGCCTGACCCTAACCTCCCCTCTTAATGCCTAACCCTAACCTCCCCCCTTAGTGCCTAACCCTAACCTCCCCTCTTAATGCTCAACCCTAACCTCCCCCTTAGTGCCTAACCCTAACCTCCCCTCTTAATGCCTAACCCTAACCTTCCCCCTTAAAGCCTAACCCTAACCTCCCCTCTTAATGCCTAACCCTAACCTTCCCCCTTAAAGCCTAACCCTAACCTCCCCTCTTAATGCCTAACCCTAACCTCCCCCTTAGTGCCTAACCCTAACCTCCCCTCTTAATACCTAACCCTAACCTCCCCTCTTAATGCCTAACCCTAACCTAACCCCCCCTTAGTGCCTAACCCTAACCTCCCCCCTTAATGCCTAACCCTAACCCCCCTTAGTGCCTAACCCTAACCTTCCCCCTTAAAGCCTAACCCTAACCTCCCCTCTTAATGCCTAACCCTAACCTCCCCTCTTAATACCTAACCCTAACCTCCCCTCTCAATACCTAACCCTAACCTCCCACTTAGTGCCTAATCCTAACCTCCAATCTTAATGACTAACCCTAACCCCCCCTTAGTGCCTAACCCTAACCTCCCCCCTTAATGCCTAACCCTAACCCCCCTTAGTGCCTAACCCTAACCTCCCCCCTTAATGCCTATCCCTAACCCCCCTTAATGCCTATCCCTAATCTCCCCCCCCCCTTGGTGCCTAACATTAACACCCCTCCCCTACCTCTCTGTATGCATTTCAATGGCTCCAGCACCTGACTTCCTATGGACATTCATAGAAACATAACATTTGACAGCAGATAAGAACCACTTGGCCCATCTAGTCTGCCCCTTTTTAAACCATATTGGGGGTCATTCCGAGTTGTTCGCTCGTGGCCGATTTTCGCTATGCTGCGATTTGTTGCAAAATGCGCATGCGCAAGGCACGCAGGGCGCATGCGCTTAGTTATTTAACTAAAAACTTAGTAGATTTGCTGTGGATCCTGCGGCGCTTTTCAGTCGCTCTGCTGATCGGTGAGTGATTGACAGTAAGTGGGTGTTTCTGGGTGGTAACTGAGCGTTTTCCGGGAGTGTGCTAAAAAACGCAGGCGTGGCAGGGAAAAACGCGGGAGTGTCTGGAGAAACGGAGTGGCTGGCCGAACGCAGGGCGTGTTTGTGATGTCAAACCAGGAACTAAACGGACTGAGCTGATCGCAATTTGTGAGTAGGTCTGGAGCTACTCAGAAAGGAATTATTTAGTAGCAGTTCTGCTAATCTTTCGTTCGCTAT
The DNA here is from genome assembly GCF_028390025.1 of Pseudophryne corroboree. Taxonomy (NCBI): domain Eukaryota; kingdom Metazoa; phylum Chordata; class Amphibia; order Anura; family Myobatrachidae; genus Pseudophryne; species Pseudophryne corroboree. The sequence goes on along the minus strand of NC_086450.1, from coordinate 93,756,486 downwards.
TCTGCTAAGCTAAGATACACTCCCAGAGGGCAGCGGCCTAATGTGTGCAATGCTGCTAAAAGCAGCTAGCGAGCGAACAACTCGGAATGAGGGCCATTATTAGTACCTCAGTCTCTATTTGATCCTTATTTCTTTGTAAGGATATCCTTATGTCTACCCATGCATGTTTAAATTGCTTTACTGACGTAGCTCTTCCACCCTTTCTGTGAATAAATTTTTCCTCAAATTTCCCCTGAACCTACTGCACCTCTCTCCAGTCTCAATGCATGTACTTGTGTTTTAATAGTTCTCTTCATTTGGAGAATGTTTCCCTCCTGTACTTTGTTAAAACCCTTGATATATTTTAAAGTTTCTATCATGTCCCCTCTTACCCTTCTCTGCTTCAAACTATACATATTGAGATTTTTTAGTCTTTCCGGATAAGTTTTGTGATGTAGGCCATGCACCATTTTAGTTGCCCTTCTTTGTACAGTCTCTAATGTATTAATATCCTTCTGAAGATATGGCCTCCAGAATTGAACACAGTATTCTAGATGTGGCCATACCAGTGACCCATACAGTGGCATTATTACTTATTTCTTTCTGCTCAGTAGCGGAACTAGCGAGCGGTGGTTCCAGGTGCGACAAAATGCTTCGGGACCCCCTCCCTCTATCCCTCCAAGTCCACCCCCTCACCCCTGGAGAGGATCTGGTGAGGGGGACCTGCTCAGGGCCAGAGAAATGGATACCTAGCAACAGTGCCGTAACTAGACATTTTAGCACTGTGTGCAAGAAACGGCATCGGAGCCCCACCCCTGCATGCAAAACAGGGGCAGTGCGCACCGTAGGTGCGCACAAAAATACATAGTGGCGTGGCTTCGTGGGGAAGGGGTGTGGCCACAAAATAATACCAATTCATAAAACGGTGCACAGTAGTCTTCATTATTCAAATTACGCTGCACAGTAGCACCACTACACCAGGTAGAGACCCTTTTACACCTTACGGCGGACAGATTTCTCTTTTTACACATTACGGCAGACAGCGTCCCCTTTTTACACATTACGGCAGACAGCGTCCCCTTTTTACACATAACGGCAGACAGCGTGCCCATTTTACACATAACGGCAGACAGCGTCCCCTTTTTACACATAACGGCAGACAGCGTGCCCTTTTTACACATAACGGCAGACAGCGTCCCTTTTTTACACATAACGGCAGACAGCGTCCCCTTTTTACACATAACGGCAGACAGCGTCCCCCTTTTTACACATTACGGCAGACAGCGTGCCCTTTTTACACATAACGGCAGACAGCGTCCCCTTTTTACACATTACGGCAGACAGCGCGCCCTTGTTACACATTACGGCAGGCAGGTTCCCCATTTTTACACATTGCGGCAGGCAGATTCCCCCTTTTTACACATTGCGGCAGGCAGATTCCCCATTTTTACACATTGCGGAAGGCAGATTTCCCCTTTTTACACATAACGGCAGACAGCGTCCCCTTTTTACACATTACGGCAGACAGCGCGCCCTTGTTACACATTACGGCAGGCAGGTTCCCCATTTTTACACATTGCGGCAGGCAGATTCCCCCTTTTTACACATTGCGGCAGGCAGATTCCCCATTTTTACACATTGCGGCAGGCAGATTTCCCCTTTTTACACATTGCGGCAGGCAGTCCCCCATTTTTACACATTGCGGCAGACAGTCCCCCTTTTTGAAGAAAGAAAGAAAGAAAGAAAGAAAGAAAGAAAGAAAGAAAGAAAGAAAGAAAGAAAGAAAGAAAGAAAGAAGAATTATACTTACCCTCTCCGCTGGCTCAGGCTCCTCGGTGCAGCTTCACGATTCCCAGGCAGGAGAGAAGGAGGAGGGAGGTGGAGGAGGGAGCCGCAGCAGCGCTGTGTCATTGGTGGAGGCGCTGCTGAGGCTGGCCCTCTGCTTCACTATAGGCTGTTCTCGGAAGACAGCCTATAGTGAAGCAGAGGGACAGCAGCAGCAGCGCCTCCACCAGTAACAAAGCGCTGCTGCGGCTCCCTCCTCCACCTCCCTCCTCCTCCTTACCCCCGTGCCGCTGCTCCTCTCCGGGCGGCTGTGTGCTGCGGGCAGCGGTTGCCTGCAGCACACAGCGACATGTAATGAGTCAGTTTGGCTCATTACATGCTTTGGGCCCCTGGACAGAGGCGGGCCCCAGTGCAATGCACTGGTTGCACTGGCGGTAGTTCCGCCTCTCTTTCTGCTGCTGATTCCTCTCCCTAAGCAACCAAGCATCCGACTAGCCTTCCTCATTGCTTTGTTTCATTGCTTACCTGCCTATAACCACTTAACTGACAATTTTTTCCCCAAAAACCGCTCCGAAATTATTGAGTTTTTTTTATGAGTGAATTAGGTGAAGAACCTGAATTTAACCTTATCCAAATTGATTTTAGTTAAAAAATAAATAAATTTATATATTATCTGTGAAATCAAACTGTCCACTTAGGAAGCAACACTGATTGACAATCACTTTCACATGCTGTTGTGCAAATGGAATAGACAACAGGTGGAAATGATAGGCAATTAGCAAGACACCCCCAATAAAGGAGTTGTTCTGCAGGTGGTGACCACACACCACTTCTTAGCTTCTATGCTTTCTGGCTGATGTTTTGGTCACTTTTGAAAGCTGGTGGTGCTTTCACTCTAGTGGTAGCATGAGACGGAGTCTACAACCCACACAAGTGGCTCAGGGAGTGCAGCTCATCCAGGATGGCACATCAATGTGAGCTGTGGAAAGAAGGTTTGCTGTGTCTGTCAGCATAGTGTCCAGAGCATGGAGGCGCTACCAGGAGACAGGCCAGTACATCAGGAGACGTGGAGGAGGCCGTAGGAGGGCAACAACCCAGCAGCAGGACCGCTACCTCTGCCTTTGTGCAAGGAGGAACAGGAGGAGCACTGCCAGAGCCCTGCAAAATGACCTCCAGCAAGCCACAAATGTGCATGTGTCTACTCAAACGATCAGAAACAGACTCCATGAGGGTGGTATGAGGGCCTGACGTCCACAGGCGGGGGTTGTGCTTACAGCCCAACACCGTGCAGGACGTTTGGCATTTGCCAGAGAACACCAAGATTGGCAAATTCGCCACTGGCGCCACGTGCTCATCACAGATGAAAGCAGGTTCTCATTCAGCACATGTGACAGACGTGACAGAGTCTGGAGATGCCAAGGAGAACGTTCTGCTGCCTGCAACATCCTCCAGCATGACCGGTTTGGCAGTGGGTCAGTAATGGTGTGGGGTGGCATTTCTTTGGGGGGCTGCACAACCCTCCATGTGCTCGCCAGAGGTAGCCTGACTGCCATTAGGTACCGAGATGAGATCCTCAGACCCCTTGTGAGACCATATGCTGGTTCGGTTGGCCCTGGGTTCCTCCTAATGCAAGACAATGCTAGACCTCATGTGGCTGGAGTGTGTCAGCAGTTCCTGCAAGACGAAGGCATTGATGCTATGGACTGGCCCGCCCGTTCCCCAGACCCGAATCCAATTGAGCACATCTGGGACATCATGTCTCGCTCCATCCACCAACGCCACGTTGCACCACAGACTGTCCAGGAGTTAGTGGATGCTTTAGTCCAGGTCTGGGAGGAGATCCCTCAGAAGACCATCCGCCACCTCATCAGGAGCATGCCCAGGCGTTGTAGGGAGGTCATACAGGCACGTGGAGGTCACACACACTACTGAGCCTCATTTTGACTTGCTTTAAGGACATTACATCACAGTTGGATCAGCCTGTAGTGTGTTTTTCCACTTTAATTTTGAGTGTGACTCCAAATCCAGACCTCCATGGGTTAATAAATTTGATTTCCATTGATAATTTTTGTGTGATTTTGTTGTCAGCACATTCAACTATGTAAAGAACAAAGTATTTAATAAGAATATTTCATTCATTCAGACCTAGGATGTGCTGTTTAAGTGTTCCCTTTATTATTTTGAGCAGTGTATATATGTATATTTATATATATATATATATATATATTTTTTTTTTTATATATATATATAAAAAAAAATTTTTGTCAAACATCGGAACATCGGTCAGGAAGATCAGTAACATTGGAACATCAGTAACATCGTGACCATGTTACTTTTTACCCCCAAGACAGCTGCCAGGTACACAAGGGGGGGTCTGGGGGTGGCTTGGGGAGGTTAGTTTACACTTTCCCAGCCGCTGCCATTGTCTGCAGCTGCTGGGTGGGGGGTCCTGCCATGCTGACCGATCAGCAATGATCGGCAGCACGGCAACACTGAGGGGAGGGTGCAGGGAGGCAGACAGGGACAGCAGCAGCAGAAGATTCACTTCCCTGCCACTGCTAACACTCTTTATCTGATTGGTCACATTCCTGTGGGACCAGGTCAGTTAAAATTCTTGCTGGTGTGGTCGCATCTGATGCGACCATGCCAGGCAAGTGGTTATGTTAACTGAAATAGTGACTCCTAGATCCCTTTCCTTCTCAGTAGTTCCAATATAGTGTCATTGACACTATGGGGTAAATTTATTAAGATGGGAGTTCTATTTAAGATGGGATGTTGCCCATAGGAACCAATCAGATTCCAGGTATTATCTTTTAGAAGGTGCTAGATAAATGAGAAGTAGAATCTGATTGGTTGCTATGGGCAACATCCCATATTGAATAGAACTCCCATCTTAGTAAATTACCTCTATGTATAGTATTTGGATTTTTGAGACCCAAGTGCATGATTTTGCATTTTTTGGCCTTAAACTGTAATTACCACGCTCTTGACCGTCCCTCTAGTCTACGTAAATCATCAATCATTTGTTTTATAATTCCTGGTGTGTCTACCCTGTTGCATACCTTTGTGTCATCTGCAAAAAGGCATACTTTCCCTTCAATACCATTTGCTGAACCCTCTGGCACTCTCTCTTCATTTGATCCCACAAATAAAGATGACATACAGTATCATCACTCTTCTCATCCTGCTTCTCTACTACCTCTCCTCTTGATCCTTTAAGGGGGGTACACACGGAGAGATCCGTGCTTAAAATCTAAGCAATCTTGCTAGATTGCTTAGATTTTAAGCACGGATCTGCCGTGTGTATGCCCCCCAGCGATAGCGATGCGCGGCCCCGCACATCGCTATCGCCGGTGCTAGATTGAGCCTGCATGCAGGCTCAATCTAGCGGGTCGCTCACTTCACCGTTGTGTGAAGTGAGCGGCCCCCCGTCGGCTCTCCCCCTCGCTCAGCACATCGCGCTGTGCTGAGCGGGATGAGAGATGTGTGCTGAGCGGTCTGTGTTAAGATCGCTCAGCACACATCTCTCCCGTGAGTACCCCCCTTTACCCTCACAAATAAGTAAAGCTCTGTCTCCAGTGCTCATCCCTACCTTAATTAACATCTATAATCTCTCTCTCTCTCTCTCTCTCTCTCTCTCTCTCTCTCTCTCTCTCTCTCACTACTGGTATTTTTTCATCACTGTTCAAGTTTGCAGTGATTACTCCCATTTTGAAAAAAATAAAATTCTGACCCTAACGCTCTCTCAAACTACTGCCCTATCTCTCAGCTCCCTTGTCTCTCTAAGCCACTTGAGAGACTTGCCTACACTCGACTCACACACTTTCTTAACTCACACAACTTATTGGACCAACTTCAGTCTGGCTTCCGTTTCCAACACTTCACAGAGCCAGCACTGAGTGGTTAATTTGACACTGCTGACCACTCTCTTCTCATACAAACACTACAATCCCTAGGTCTTAAAGACACAGCCCTTTCTTGGTTCCTATCGTACCTATCTAATTGCTCCTTCGGTGTTTGCTTCCCTGAATCTACCTCCTCTTCGCCACCTCTTTCAGTTGGAGTACCGCAAGGATCAATCTTAGGTCCTCTGCTTTTCTTAATCTATACCTCATCTCTTGGTAAACTAATCAGCTCTTTTGGATTTCAGTATCATCTGTACGCAGATGATACTCAAATCTACCTATCCTCCCCTGATTTGTCTCTATCTGTACTGGGCTGTGTCACTGAATGCCTTTCTGCCACTTCATCTTGGATGACATCTCACCACCTCAAACTTAATATTTCAAAAATAGTGTTAATTATATTTCCACCAGCCAATAGTAGGTACCAACCTGATATCTCTATCACTGTTGAAAACTCGACAACCAACCCTACCCCACAAGCTCGCTGCCTAGGTGTCATCCTTGACTCTGATCTGTCCTTTGTTCCCCACATTCAATCTGTCTCAAGATCATGTTACATGCATCTAAAAAACATATCCAAAATACAACCATACCTTACACAAGACACTGCTAAAACTCTAATCCATGCTCTCATTATCTCCAGCATTGATTATTGCAATAGTCTCCTAACTGGTCTTCCAAAAAAGAGACTCTCACCACTACAATCCATTCTGAATGCAGCTGCGAGGCTAATCATTCTTGCTAGACGTTCATCGTCTGCAGATCCACTCTGTCAGTCCCTCCATTGTAATCTACCGTATTCAATATAAAATACTTTTACTCACACACAAGGCCATTAACCAAACTACACCAATGTACATCACTTCGCTTATCTCAAAATATCTGGCATCAAGACCTCTTCGCTCTTCACAAGATCTGCATCTCTCATCCACACTCATTACTTGCTCCCACTCACAATTGCAGGTCTTTCTTCGGGCTGCACCCACTCTGTGGAATGCCCTACCACGCACAATTAAGGTGTGTACACATGGTGGGATTTATCTGTCCAATCTGTCTGGTGAGAGCAAAAATCTGGTAATGGATGAGAGCAAATGACAATAGACCATTTGCTCCCAACCACTGGAAAATAGACAATGGTTGTTCAAACAAATAGGTTAAATCAGTTTGTTTGGAAAAATGTGTTAAATCAATAGTTTTAATCCATTTTCCAGTGTTTGGGAGAAAATGGTTGATTGTCATTTGCTCTCATCCATTGCCAGATTTTTGTTCTCACCAGACAGATTGGACAGATAAATCTCACCATGTGTACACGCCTTAAGAGTCTCCTCTAGTCTCCATACCTTCAAGTGTTACCTGAAAACTCACCTCTTCAGGCAAGCGTATCAAATTCCAGACCCACCCCCATTACTTTCATAAACGTTCCTATCAAATTGCATCCACTCTGCACAATCCACACATATCCTCACATGTCTTCTCGTTATTCACTTTCCCTTCCTCCCGACCCCGGTTCATCATTGCTGTGTGGCCATATCATACAACCCATAAAGAACCTTTGCAATCTGGTGGACAACTCTGCAATAGATAGCCCCTATCCTTGTGTATCCATGCCTATTTCTGTATAGATTGTAAGCTTGAGAGCAGGACCTTCCTACCTCTATGACTGTTAGTTATTACCCAGTTTTGTTATATCATTGGCCCTCATTCCGAGTTGTTCGCTCGCAAGCTGCTTTTAGCAGCATTGCACACGCTAAGCCGCCACCTACTGGGAGTGAATCTTAGCTTATCAAAATTGCGAACGAAAGGTTCTCAAAATTGCGAATAGAAATTTCTTTGCAGTTTCTGAGTAGCTCGAGACTTACTCTTCCAGTGCGATCAGTTCAGTGCTTGTCGTTCCTGGTTTGATGTCACAAACACACCCAGCGTTTGCCCAGACACTCCTCCGTTTCTCCAGCCACTCCCGCGTTTTTCCCAGAAACTGTAGCGTTTTTTCACACACTCCCATAAAACGGCCAGTTTCCGCCCAGAAACACCCACTTCCTGTCAATCACATTACGATCACCAGAACAAAGAAAAAACCTTGTAATGCCGTGAGTAAAATACCTAACTGCATAGCAAATTTACTTGGCGCAGTCGCACTGCGGACATTGCGCATGCGCATTAGCGACTAATCACTCCGTTGCGAAAAAAAAATAACGAGCGAACAACTCGGAATGACCACCATTGTTATTTCCAATTGTAAAGTGCAACGGAATTTGCTGCGCTATATAAGAAACTGTTAATAAATAAACAGTGAATAATTTGCAGTCACCAATAAAGATATTAAAAAGCACTGGTCCAAGTACAGATCCCTGGGGTACTCCTCTAGTAAAATTTTCTTCCAGTGAATACATTCCATTTACTACAACTGTTTGATTTCTATTCTGCAACAAAGATGTTATCCATTCAACCATCTTAGTATCCAATCCCAAACTTTCGAGTTTATTTAGCAGTCTGTGATGTGGGACAGTGTCAAAAGCCTTACTAAAGTCTAGATAAGCTATATCTATGGCCCCCCTTTATCTATTACGTAAGTCACCCAATCAAAAAAGTCAATAAGGTTTGTTTTACATGATCTTCCCCCATTAGATCCATGCTGTTTGGAATCCTGTAAGTTGCTGGATGTGAGATACTCTACAACTCTTTCTTATAAGAGTGTTTCCATCAATTTCCCTACTACTAATGTAAGTCTTACTGGTCGCAAGTTGCTTGCATCTTCCTTGTTTCCACTTTTGTGCAGTGGTACTATGTTCGCTCTTTTCCTGGTCCTCTGGAATTACTCCTGTAGCTAGTGACTGGTTGAATAATTCTGTTAATGGTGCTACCAGCACACCTTTAAGCTCTTTTAGTAACCTTGGATGTATCCCATGTGGCACCACTGAGTTATCCACTTTCAGTTTTGAGAGTTCAGTTAGGACCTTCTCCTCTGTAAATGTACAGTGCATCCAGAAATTATTCACAGCGCTACACTTTTTCCACATTTTGTTATGTTACAGCCTTATTTCAAACTGGAAAAAAAATCATTTTCCCCCTCAAAATTCTACACACAATACCCCATAATGACAACGTGTTTTTTAGATTTTTGCAAATTTATTAAAAATAAAAAACGAAGAAATCACATGTACATAAGTATTCACAGCCTTTGCTCAATACTTTGTTGATGCACCTTTGGCAGCAATTACAGCCTCAAGTCTTTTTGAATATGATGCCACAAGCTTGGCACACCTATCTTTGGGCAGTTTCACCCATTCCTCTTTGCAGCACCTCTTAAGCTCGATCAGGTTGGATGGGAAGCGTCGGTGCACGGCCATTTTCAGATCTCTCCAGAGATGTTCAATCGGATTCAAGTCTGGGCTCTGGCTGGGCCACTCAAGGACATTCACAGAGTTGTCCTGAAACCACTCCTTTGATATCTTGGCTGTAGGGTTGTTGTCCTGCTGAAAGATGAACTGTCACCCCAGTATGAGGTCAAGAGCACTCTCGAGCAGGTTTTCATCCAGGATGTCTCTGTACATTGCTGCATTCATCTTTCCCTCTATCCTGACTAGTCTCCCAGTTCCTGCCGCTGAAAAACATCCCCACAGCATGATGCTGCCACCACCATGAGTCACTGTAGGGATGGTATTGGCCTGGTGATGAGCGGCGCCTGGTTTCCTCCAAACATGATGTCTGGCATTCATGCCATAGAGTTCAATCTTTGTCTCGTCAGACCAGAGAATTTAGTTTCCCATGGTCTCTGAGAGTCCTTCAGATGCATTTTGGCAAACTCCAGGCAGGTTGCCTTGCCATGTGCTTTTGACTAAGGAGTGGCTTTCGTCTGGCCACTCTACCATACAGGCCTGATTGGTGGATTGCTGCAGAGATGGTTGTCCTTCTTGAAGGTTCTCCTCTCTCCACAGAGGAATGCTGTAGCTTTGACAGAGTGACCATCAGGTTCTTGGTCACCTCCCTGACTAGTGCCCTTCTCCCCGATTGCTCAGTTTAGACGGCCGACCAGCTCTAGTAGGAAGAGTCCTGGTGGTTTCCGGACTTCTTCGATTTACAGATGATGGAGTCCACTGTGCTCATTGGGACCTTCAAAGCAGCAGATATTTTTCTGTACCCATCCCCAGATTTGTGCCTTGAGACAATCCTGTATGAGAGGTCTACAGACAATTCCTTTGACTTCATGTTTGGTTTGTGCTCAGTTATGCATTGTCAAGTGTGGGACCTTATATAGACAGGTGTGTGCCATATACCTAAAAAAAAAGTTTTACCACCTTTACTCACTGACTAGGCCATTTTCTTCTCAGCTTGTGCCTTTGCACATTTGATTACCTTCTTAGTCTCCTTCTGTGTATCAAGATATATCTCTTTGGGGTAAATTTACTAAGATGGGAGTTCTATTTAAGATGGGATGTTGCCCATAGCAACCAATCAGATTCTACTTCTCATTTATCTAGCACCCTCTAGAAGGATAATACCTGGAATTTGATTGGTTGCTATGGGCAAGATCCCATCTTAAATAAAAGTCCCATCTTAGTAAATGTTGCGTCTGCTTGTAATTGTATTTCCTAAAAGCCATCTTTTTTTGCTTTCATAATACTTGCTACTTCTTTCGCAAACCACACTGGCTTCCTTTTCCTTGTTTTTTTCCTAACCCTTTTGATACAAAGATCTGTTGCCTTTAGTAAAGGCATTTTGGCTTGCTCAGATGATTGATGGAGCGACCAATGTGCATCAAATGGTACGTCTGTACGCAGGAGCGGTTCTTGGCGCGGGCAAGTAGTGACTGCGCCCAGGGTGCTGCGACCTGGGGGTGCAGCCGCAGTCACCACGCAGGCACCGCCGCCTACCCGCATCCCGCTTCCCGGCTGCAGCAGACGCTGTGGGCTGTGTGGGCGCCCGCTGCAGCCGGCTCCAGTGACAGACACTAGAGGTCTGTGCGGCGCTGCTATGGGAGAGACGTCATGACGTCTCTCCCATAGAGAGGAGCCACGGGAGGCTAGACAGAGCAGCATCAGCAGCAGCGGTCGGGAAGCAGGAGCGGGGCAGTGGTAAGTACTGTTTTTTTTATTTTTGTGTGTGTTTGTAAGCGGCTACTAAGGGGCACAACGACAGGGGGCACAACTACTGGGGGCAAAGCAACAGGGGGCACAGCAAAAGGGGCCACAACTACTGGGGCAAAGCAACAGGGCACAACTACTGGGGCAAATCTACTGGGGGGCATAGCTACAGGGGGCACAGCGACAGGGGGCACAACTACTGGGGGCACAGCAACAGGAGGCACAGCAACAGAGGGCACAACTACTGGGGGCAAAGCAACAGGGGGCACAACTACTGGGGGCAAATCTACTGGGGGCATAGCTACAGGGGGCAAATCAACTGGGGCAAATCAACTGGGGGCACAACTACTTGGGGCAAATCTGAGGGCACAGCTACTGGGGGCATAACTGTGGCCACGCCCCTCCCCTATGAAGCCACGCCCCTCATTTTTGCTGCATACCTCCGGCGCGCACTAACTGTTTTGCCGCTGGGGGGGCAGTGGAAACTTTTCGCACTGGGCGCCACAAGGTGTAGAACTGGCCCTGTTTGTACGCAAGCGGCGGATTAGAGATGCCGCATAACTTTGTCAGATTAATCTTTTTTAGAATCACAGTCGCAATGTGATGTGCATCCCCTGCCAGAAACATAAAACCTCAGTGCAACAGTGGCATGATGTTAATAATACGCTATGATATGCCCGATAAATAATGCCAGGACTTAGCAATGATACTACAAATAGTAGGAGTGGCAGGGTATGCTGGGGATCCATAAGGTTAAATATATTTGTTGCAGTGTGTTGGAAACCATCAGAGCAGCACATTTGTTATTAAAAATAAATAAATAAAATGTGACCAGTACTCACCTACACTCACTGGCTGCTGATGGTCTTGTTGCCAGGTAACTGTCTCCCTGCTCTATAAAATACCTGTAACGGAGGAGTTGGGTGATACAAGTTCCAGACAGGAGTGATAATATATACCAGTGAAGATGGGCAAAAGAACTTCCTGTGATTGGGGAAAAAAACTGCCGGTACTCAGTACCATTGAGTATGCTGAGGAAAGTAATAATCACCAGTTGCCACTGGTACTAGCGTTAGGCTTTTACTTTTGTGCATGCGTGGAAGTTGCCCCTGAATTTGTACAAGCCTGAATGACTAAAGTTTGGTATTTTTTTAAGTAATTGTTATTGCAAAGCTTCATACAAAACCATACAAAATATGGGACATGGTACATAGAAATCCAATAGCATCGCAAAATATGCGACCCGAACATCAACGGAAGCCATGCGGTTTTTATATATAATACATAAAATCTAAAATAAGAAACTATATAGAAGAATAACTGAGAATGGAAATGAAACCTGAGGTAAAGGTAAAGGAAAGAAAAGGAAGGGAGGAGGATAGGTAAGAAAGACAGAGAAAAAGACAGAGGAGGAGGAGGAAGAAGAGGAGGAGGAGAAAGAAGAGGAGGAGTAAGAAGAAGAAGAAGGAGGGAGAGGGAGAGAGAGAGGGAGAAGGAGGAAAAGACAACCAAGCCAAAACGCACTAGATTCAGGGTTGGGCCTATAAAAAAGAAGGTTGTTGCAGAGATGACCTTAAGTCTTTCTATAACAACCTCCTCAGGTGCCAGAAAATATGGTGGCAAAGTGGGCAAACCACGGGGACCAGATTTTCTCAAATTTATCTTTATTTTAGATAACAGCATATGTATGGGAGGGTGGGAGGGTTGCTTCCAACTAGAAGCTAAGGCACCCCTAGCAGCGTGTAGAATATGAAGAGCCAATGTATTTGAGAGAGGGCTCAGACCTTCTAATGGATATCCCAATAACGAAGGCCATAGGTTAAGGGTCGTTTGTGAGTGAAATATCTCTCTTAATAGGGACTCAATTCTCGACCAATAGGGTCGAATCTTTGGGCATGTCCACCAAATGTGGCAAAAATCTCCCTACCTAAAGTTTGGTATTTAATCATACAGTGCCTAATTCAGAGGTGGATGCCATATCGATATTTTTCATTTGCCCAATGTTTTTTCTACTGCACATGTGCCACAATTTTCTCGCAGTATGAATTAGGATGCAGAGTTATTGACTGTGTGACTGTTTATGGGAGTTAACAGGGGGGTGGCTATAAAACCAAAGGCATGCCGCAACCTTTTTGTGGGCGTGTTGCAGCAAGTTACTGCGTCCTTGTATACAGTGTCACTGGCCTTGGTGGCTTAGTTGCTCATAGGTCCAGTGTTGCAACCGATGAGTGACCGATGCAGCTTCTTTGTGCACAAGCAGCGGATCTCAGATGCCGCCGTGAGCATCTCTGTATACAAGACAGTGGATATATTTACAGATCCGCTGCGGGATTTGTGTCCGAATCTGAATCAAGCCCTATCTGCTTCTTCACCTGCTAGACCAGGCATTCCCAACCACGGTCCTCAAGGCATACCAACAGTGCAGGTTTTAGTGATATCCAGGCTGCAGCACAGATGGTTAAATCAAAATAACTGAGCTACTAATTAAGTGACCTGTGCTGAAGCCTGGATATCACTAAAACCTGCACTGTTAGTCAGTGGCGTAAGTTTGGCCCAGGTGCCCGGAGGCAAGGAAAATATTGGTGCCCCCCTATATAAATATATATATATATATATATATATGTATACATACACACACACACACTTTGCTCCTGCATAGCAAGCCTGCAGATTCTAACTATGGCCCTCATTCCGAGTTGTTCGCTCGCTAGCTGCTTTTAGCAGCATTGCACACGCTAGGCCGCCGCCCTCTGGGAGTGTATCTTAGCATAGCAGAATTGCGAACGAAAGATTAGCAGAATTGCGAATAGAAAATTCTTAGCAGTTTCTGAGTAGCTCCAGACTTACTCCTACATTGCGATCAGTTCAGTCAGTTTCGTTCCTGGTTTGACGTCACAAACACACCCAGCGTTCGCCCAGACACTCCTCCGTTTCTTCAGACACTCCCGCGTTTTTCCCAGAAACGCCAGCGTTTTTTCGCACACGCCCAGAAAACGGCCAGTTTCCGCCCAGAAACACCCACTTCCTGTCAATCACAGTACGATCACCAGAACGATAAAAAATCCTCGTTATGCCGTGAGTAAAATACCTAACTTTTGAGTAAAATAACTAAGCGCATGCGCTCTGCGACCCTTGCGCATGCGCAGTAAGCGACTAATCGCAATATACCGAAAATCGGCAACGAGCGAACAACCCCCTATATGAAGCTACTACAAAACCGTTGCAACTAGGCAGATCTATGTAGGGGTCCAGCCACACCCTACATAGATCTGCTCAGTCAATCCCAATGCTGATTATTTCTCTGCAAGTGTCATATCCAGGATTAGAACCCACAACCTTTTACACTGGAAGCATGCACCTTACTGATGGAGATATCTGCTCTTGTATAGGAAGTGTGAGAATTCTAACTATATGAAGTTACGTGTAATTGTCTGAGAAATAACTTCATATAGTTAGAATTCTCATGCTTCCTTTATAGGAGCAAATAGCTTCATCAGTAAGTTGTCTGCTTCCAGTGTATCTATAATAAAGAGGGTGTGATTTGTAAGGTGTAGTGACTAGTGGGGAAGTCAGCTAACGGAAGAGATACCGGCTGCTGTCAATTAACTTAATTGATTAATGTCGCTGAACACATGGAACAGGAGGAGAGGTGCCCCCCTTCAAAGCAGGAGCCCGGCGGCAGCTGACTCCGTTGCCTCCCAGAGTTCTGCCTCTGCTGTTAGTGTGCCTTGAGGACCGTGGTTGGGAATGCCTGCGCTAGACCATTACCTGAACATTCCAGTGCTTTACAAAGTGATGTTACTTGGGCCAAAGATTTTTCACGGATTATGCTTCATGGACACAGCTCCTCCAGAAGACAGTGATTGTTTTACTTTTACTTCTTGAAAGGCCGGAGCAGTGCTCTCTCACCCCAGTGCACAATAAAAGCATGTTTCAGGCCAGCCACAAAAAAGCAATAGGCCCTCGACTTAGGCAGGCCATCTTAAGTTATAGGCAAACTGGACAGCTGCCCCGGGCCCCAAGATTCTAGGGGCCCTCCTGCAGGTGTGGGCTGGTACCTCTGCAGATTTTTGGATGGCAGTTAGAGAATACTGCCTGGCTGCTGTGATTGTGAATTATCAGACTCTACCCGCCTCCCAGTCTGCAACCAGACAGTGAAAGGCTGTCAGCATGATGATTGGTGGATGGCTAGAGCTATGCTCCAATCAGAGTGCTGACAGCCATTCACTGTACGGAAGCATGTGGAGAGACAGTGTGGGACCGCAGGAGGGTAAGTTATGTTTTTTTGTTTTTTTTTTATTATTCCCGTGAATGGGTGGGTAGGGGCCCCAGTGCATTGCTTTGCAAAAACAGCCCTGCACTTAGGGATTCTTTCCCTGGGATCCGCTGAGGCTTCACTCAGGGACCTAAATGTTCGCTGTAGGAAGGATGTCAGAGGTTCAGGAAGGTTGGAATCTCAAGGCCATCTACCCTCAGATCAGGGGGAGACTGTGTCTCTTTATGTATATGGTTTACATAGGAAAACCAGGAGTTTGAATTCCTTTAGAACCCCTGCGGAATTTGTGTTTCTGATTCACATTATGGAGCATAAACCTGTCATACTGATTACACGGGATTTCAGCTTTTCCTTAAGGATATTATCATAGCTTGATGCTCTCTGCTTATATGATTAGTCAGAAAGTTTACTAGCAGATATCTAGGGGATTGCTATTATTACCTACTGTACTGTACAGTTTTATCTTTGTTTCAGGATTACTGCTCTAATATATTACATACTATACTTGCTTCTGCACAAAATTGGTAACATTTGTACTGAATTTAGGAACAGTGGCAACCATTATGACAAATCCTGCTGATCCTGAACATAGGGAGTCATTCTGAGTTGATCGCACGCTACAACTTTTTGCAGCCCGTGCGATCACATAGTCGCCGCCTATGGGGGAGTGTATTTCAGCTGTGCAAGTGTGCGAACGCTTGTGCAGGGGAGCTGTACAAAAACATTTTGTGCAGTTTCTGAGTAGCTCTGAACTTACTCAGCCACTGCGATCACTTCAGCCTGTCCGGTCCTGGAATTTACATCAGACACCCGCCCTGCAAACGCCTGGACACGCCTGCGTTTTCCTCTCCACGCCCAGAAAACGGTCAGTTGCCACCCCGGAATGCTTTCCTGCTGTCAGTCACCTTGCGACCGCCGCTGCGATCGAAATCTTCGTTAGAATAATCACTGCCTGGTGTTCCCCGTCGCCGGGCAGCGACGCGCCTGCGCATTCCGGACCCGATCGCACGGCTGCAAAAAACTGCAGCGTGCGATCGGGTTGGAATGACCCCCATTATCCTGAGTAATCTGACTCATTGCAAACACTACCACATGGTGACTGATATCTGTGCATGTTTCATCTAGAATTGTTTCGGTATATAAACAGTAGGTATTCAGTATTCCTGTGAGTTGGAGAGAATTTCATTGTTATAACTTTTATACTTTGATCCAAACATTCTTGTATGAAGATTCAACCAGACCATAGAGTGGCAGCACGTATATCACTAAGCAAGGATGGGACCCAGATATTTAGCAGGAAGTTGCTGAGAGCTTTCTTTGGGCCCATTAAAAGTTGTACTTTCTGATAGTTCTCTACGGCCCAGGAAGCAGGGTTCCCCAGTCATTTATTGCTGGACAAACAAGAATGGAAATCAAACAAGATGTGCTCAATTGGATTCAGGTCTGGGGAACGGGCGGGCCATCCATAGCATCATTGCCTTCGTCTTGCAGGAACTGCTGACACACTCCAGCCACATGAGGTCTAGCATTGTCTTGCATTAGGAGGAACCCAGGGCCAACCGCACCAGCATATGGTCTCACAAGGGGTCTGAGGATCTCATCTCGGTACCTAATGGCAGTCAGGCTACCTCTGGCAAGCACATGGAGGGCTGTGCGGCCCCCCAAAGAAATGCCACCCCACACCATTACTGACCCACTGCCAAACCGGTCATGCTGGAGGATGTAGCAGGCAGCAGAACATTCTCCTTGGCGTCTCCAGACTCTGTCACGTCTGTCACATGTGCTCAGTGAGAACCTGCTTTCATCTGTGAAGAGCACAGGGCACCAGTGGCGAATTTGCCAATCTTGGTGTTCTCTGGCAAATGCCAAACATCCTGCACGGTGTTGGGCTGTAAGCACAACCCCCACCTGTGGACGTCGGGCCCTCATACCACCCTCATGGTGTCACTGACCTAGATTGAGGGTGTTGTGAACTCGGGGATTCTTCCGATGGTTGGGCCGGAACAGGGGTGACCTGATATAGCATTTCCTCATACAGGACTCTGACAGTAAGGTTTGGTGAAATATTGAAGAGCTTTATTGCAGGAAAAGAACAACTTAAAGTCATATAGCATAAAGGGAACTTATGAGGGAATGTCCAGGCCCATTGAAGGGTTTGTGAGCAATGTTAAAGATACTGGTGACTGAAGAAATTGAGAGCGATGTTTAGAAGACACTGATGATTTGAAGAACTTGTAAACGGTGGTTAAAGACACAGATGACTTAAAGAACTTGAGAACGGAGATTAAGACGCTGGTGATTTGAAGAACTTAAGTGCAGTGGTTTAGGACGCCGATGTTTTGTAGAACTTGAGAACGGTGACTGAGACGCTGATGATTTGAAGAACTTAAGTGCAGTGGTTTAAGACGCTGATGATTCGTAGAACTTGAGAACAGTGATTAGGGCCCGCAGCCCACGCTGATTCCTAGGAGCACTGGTGACTGGACCACAGAGAGACACACCAGCCGCTGGGAACGCTGGAACCTGTGCAGCGAACTGGCACCTGGAAATGCCGGAGACACTGGAGTACAGCTTCAGAGATTCTCACCGGGAACAAGAGCGCTGGCATCCACTTCAGGGGAAAGACGATACTCAGGCGCCGAGGCTCTGTCCGGCGTCTGACTTTGAATCTCCCGCCACCGCTGGATTGGCGGAACAGTCTGATGACGTCACCTGCCCCCCGCCCACGTGATGCCGGGTGTCATGGCGGCGCCCTTGCCCTGGAGAACCACCGGGAGCCGCGCCAGCCAGATGCCGGAGCCCGTGGCGCACCGAAGGCGGAGGCCGCAACACAGACCAGCAGGCACGCAGGGGTAAGCGCGGCGAACGCCGCCTCTGGCGTGTGACAGTACCCCCTCCTCCAGGAGTGCCCCCTGGACACTTTCCAGGTTTTGTTGGATGTCTGGAATGGAAGATCCACACCAGTCGGGGAGCCGTAACTTCAGTAGCCTTGACCCAGCTCCTTTCCTCGGGGCCAAAACCTTTCCATTCCACCAAATACTGTAGATTCTTGTGAAGATAGCGAGAGTCAAGAATAGCTTTGATTTCAAAGTCCGTACCATCTTCAGCCTCTGCAGAGGTTGGCCTTGGGGACTTGGAATGAAACCGGTTCAAAACAAGAGGGTGAAGAAGAGAGACATGAAAGGAATTTGGTATCCGGAGATGGGAAGGCAATCCCAATTTGCAAACAACCGGATTCAGGACTTGTAACATGGGGTAAGGACCAATGAACCTCGGAGCGAACTTCATAGTGGGCACCTTTAAACGGAGATTGCGGGTAGAGAGCCATACCCTGTCACCAACCTTGTATTGAGGAGCTGCCCGTCGCTTCCTATCCGCAAAGAACTTATAGCGGCCGGAGACTCTCTTGAGGTTAGCATGAACTCGACTCCAGATTTGACTGAAGTGCCGGAGAGTAGAGGCTGCAGCAGGAACTTCTTCCGGAGGACAAATGGGTAATTCTGTAACTTGGGGATGAAATCCATAGTTAATAAAAAATGGTGACTCACCAGTCGAAGAGTGGTATAGATGATTATGGGCAAACTCGGCCCAAGGCAACAGCTCCACCCAATTATCTTGCGAGGGGGAGAGATAAACACGGAGAAAAGTCTCTAAAGCTTGATTGACGCGTTCAGTTTGCCCATTGGTTTGTGGATGGTAAGCGGATGAAAACTTGAGTTTTATTTGTAAGGCCGTACAGAGGGCTCTCCAGAATCTTGCAGTAAACTGTACCCCCTGGTCAGAGACTATTTCCAGAGGTAACCCGTGCAGGCGGAAGTGTTCCCAGATAAATAACAGCCAACTTAGAAGCTGATGGTAACCCGGTCAACGGAACAAAATGTGCCATCTTAGAGAAACGGTCAATAATTACCCAGACGGTGTTATGACCCTTAGAGAGGGGCAGTTCAGTAACAAAGTCCATAGAGATATGGGTCCAAGGCCTCTTAGGAATGGACAATGGGGGTCATTCCGAGTTGTTCGCTCGCAAGCTGCTTTTAGCAGCATTGCACACGCTAAGCCGCCGCCTATTGGGAGTGAATCTTAGCTTCTTAAAATTGCGAACGAAAGATTCACAATATTGCGAAAAGACATCTCTGTGCAGTTTCTGAGTAACTCGAGACTTACTCGGCATCTGCGATCAGTTCAGTGCTTGTCGTTCCTGGTTTGACGTCACAAACACACCCAGCGTTCGCCCAGACACTCCTCCGTTTCTCCAGCCACTTCCGCGTTTTTCCCAGAAACGGTAGCGTTTTTTCACACACACCCATAAAACGGCCAGTTTCCGCCCAGAAACACCCACTTCCTGTCAATCACATTACGATCACCAGAACGAAGAAAAAACCGTGAGTAAAATTCCTAACTGCATAGCAAATTTACTTGGCGCAGTCGCAGTGCGGACATTGCGCATGCGCACTAAGCGGAAAATCGCTGCAATGCGAAGAAATTTACCGAGCGAACAACTCAGAATGACCCCCAATGGGTGCAGCAACCCCGCAGGAGGCAGACGAAGAATTTTGTGCTGAGCACATTGAGGAAACGAGTTGACATAATCTTGAACATCCTTCTTCATAGTGTCCCACCAGTAAGATCTTCGTAGAAATTCCCACATCTTTTGAACTCCAGGATGACCGGAAAACTTGGAAATGTGAGCCCACTGCAACAATCTTGGTCGAAATTTAGCTGGCACAGACATTCTTCCAGGAGGAGGGCCCAACGCGGTGGGAGCCGCTGAAATAGAAACTGGACTGAGAATCAAAGCCTTTTCAACGGAATTCTCCTCATCCGAAGTCGTTAAGGAACGGGATAGGGCATCAGCCTTGGTGTTAAAAGTTCCAGCCCGGTACTTAATGACAAACGAAAATCGGGCAAAGAAGAGCGCCCATCTAGCTTGACGGGGATTCAAGCACTGGGCTGTCTTGAGATACAGCAAATTCTTGTGATCAGTGAAAATCGTAATTAGGTGTTTAGCACCTTCCAAAAGATATCTCCATTCTTCCAAGGCAGATTTTATTGCCAAAAGCTCTTTGTCTCCAATGGTGTAATTTCGTTCAGCAGGAGAAAACTTGCGAGAATGGAAACCACATGGATGTAACTTCCCATCTGGAGCGTACTGCGAAAGCACGGCACCAATGCCTACCGTAGAAGCATCAACCTCCAAAAAGAATGGTTTTAAAAAGTCTGGTTGCTGAAGTACCGGAGCGGTCATAAAGGCTGCCTTCAACTGAGCGAACGTTGCTACAGCTTCAGAGGACCAATGGCTTGGGTCAGCCCCCTTCTTGGTTAGGGCAGTAATAGACGCCACAATGGTAGAGAAACCCCTTATGAATTTCCGGTAGTAATTTGCAAACCCCAGAAATCGTTGCACCGCTTTCAAGGAAAGAGGCTGAGTCCAGTCCCGAATGGCAGAGAGTTTCTCCGGATCCATACGAAGCTCCGTGCCCGAAATGATGTAACCAAGAAATGGAATAGAAGGGACCTAAAAGGTACACTTGGAAATCTTGCCATATAGATGGTTCTTTCGCAATCGAAGAAGTACCTCTTTAACCTGTACTCTGTGCTCAGTGAGATTCTTAGAAATATCAGAATGTCATCCAAATATACCACTACATTTAGGTATAACATATCCCGAAAGATTTCATTAATGAATCCCTGGAAGACGGCGGGCGCGTTGCTGAGGCCGAACGGCATTACCATATACTCATAATGCCCGTCCCTAGTATTGAAGGCCGTCTTCCATTCGTCCCCCTGTCAGATACGTATCAAATTATAAGCTCGGGCTTGGTAAAGACTCGGGCTCCGCGAACTCTATCAAAAAGCTCCGTGATGAGCGGCAAAGGATACTTATTCTTAATGGTGACATCATTTAGACCACGATAGTCGATACATGGCCTCAGGCCTCCAACCTTTTTCTTCACAAAAAAGAAACCTGCTCCCGCCGGGGAAGTAGAGGGGCGGATGAATCCCTTCTGCAGATTAGACTTGATATATTCTGACATAGCTTGAGTCTCGGGTACTGATAAAGGATAAGTGCGACCCCGAGGTGGCATTTTCCCCGGAATGAGCTCAATAGGACAGTCCCAGGGTCTATGCGGTGGTAACTGATTGGCCGCTTGTTCCGAGAACACATCTGAAAACTCCCGATAAGCCTCTGGAATAAGCCCTTCATCCGACTTGGAAGATACACGAAGCGGGTAGACAGGAGCAGTGGCGTAAGTTCGCCCGAGTCGCCCGGAGGCAAGATAAATGTTGGTGCCCTCCCTGGGCTTCACCCGACTAGCTCTCAAAAAGCCTGGAAAGTGCCTGCGTGCTGCAGCTCCCCCTAGATTCAGCTTCCTGCAAGCTGTCTCTGTGGATACCACGGCAGGTAGCTGCCGTGGTATCAATACCGACGTCGGGATCCCACCATTTAGATGGTGGGGCTAACACAACGAAGACCCTTGCGGGCTCAGTGAAGAGCGGCGCTCGCCACAGGTTCTATTCCCACTCTGGGTTTCGTGGACACCCACGAGTGAGAATAGTCCCTGTTGGTCTGCATGCCGACCGTCGGGATAGTGAGGGTTCGGGATGTCGGTGCTGGTATTGTTACCGCCAGTCTCCTCCCCGCGGGTCGCATAACTACATCCCGACACAGCTCCTCTGTCTTAAACTAGCAGGCACCCCCTGCTCTGTGACTCGGCTCCTCAGGGTCACGGATGGCTAATGCATCACCATAGGTGTGCGCAACACATTTTTTAAGGGGGTGCACCATTGAAGAGGTGTGCCTAGCACCGCCTTTTGGCATTCCTTTCTACTCCATATGCACCTTACCTGTATGGTGGTTTCTTACAATGGGGAACCTCTGAAGAAATGTCCTCCCTGGGCAGATGGCGTCTTCAGTTGGTATTCACTATTTATGTAGGATATCGCATGGTCTTGAAGATACCTGTTAGTGTAGGAATATAACCAATGTCATCATCATACAACAGAGGTTCAACTTGTTGTCACCTCCTGTCTCTCAGCCACACCATCTCCCGCCTGCATCTCATAGCCATCTCTTGACTCATTTCCCAATTCTAACAGCACGCAGCCTCCTCTGCCCTCATGTAAGTCTCCTCTCATACTCCTGATGCCAGCAGCATTCAACCTGCTCCCGTCAGCTTCCTCTCTCTTCATGCAACCCATATCAGCCTCCTCACCCATTCCCCTTAAACCAGCAGCCTCCTCCTCTCACCTCATGCCAGCTTTCATCTCCCCCAACCCTGATATCAACCTCCTCACCCATTCCCCTTAAGCCAGCCTGAGCCTCCTCACCCACTCCACTCATTCATCAGCATTCAACCTCCTCTCCTATTCCCCTCATGCCATCCGCATCCTCGCCTTTCATTCCAGCCTGCTTGTCACCTTTCATGCACCCCTCGTATTAGCCTCACCCCTCACCCACTCCCCTTAAGCCAGCATCCTACCCCCTCATGCCAAAGTTTGCCAGCTGTCCTCCTTTTAGTCCAGTCAGTAGTCATTCACTCCCCTCAGCAACCCAGTCACTAACTCCACTCCTCTCACCCTCATGGCCCCTTTCAGTCTCAGTATGCATAGTAACAGGCCAGGGTTACAGGGGGAGTCTGTGGAGTTGTCACTGAATGCAGCTGCTGCTGAACTAAAGTGAAAGGACCAATTGTAAATACTCACATCATTGAGAAAAGGTGGGGTGTGCCTGTCCTGCCTGGTGCGGCGTGGCCTACTGGGAGCCTAGGCCATCACGACACTGGCGTCCTCATGGTGGTGGCTGGCGGGGAGTCCAGTCCAGTGACTGCAGCTTCCTATGAGCAGCGGCTGCTGTGCGGCTGCTCCGTGTTGTCCCTCGTCGGTGCAGGGTGTCCGCTTCACGGACTAGCGCCAGCGCGTGTCTGATGTGTGTCTCGGTTCCTGCAGCATACTGGCTGATTGGCTCTTCTGCGCCGCACAGCGTCACGCGTGTGCAGGAAGCCAATGATTTTTAATTCAGTAGAGCGGGCGGAGCTGGGCTGCATATGTATTGTAGCTGCCCAGGGGAGGACTGATACGCTGACAGCCAGCCAGAAGCCTTTCTTGGGGTCGGGTAGGCATTTAACAGAATGCTAAAAGCAAATGACAGGGGGCCACATCCCAATGCCCCCCCAACCGACTGCGTGTGACCTGTTACTACACCACCACAAGTCCAGGTCCGGACCTCATGTAGCAGCACAGCAGCCAGCAAATACAGGTCTTGAGACAGTGGAGGAGAGGTGCCCCCTGCAGGACAGGAGCCCGGTGGCAGCCGACTCCATTGTCTCCGGGAGTTCCGCCTCTGGACAGGAGTGAGACAATTTGAATGATAAAATGGACTCCAAGAAATTATCTGTGTCAACCTCCAGTCGACGTGAGGGTTGTGAAGCTTGAGCCAAGGAAGACCAAGAACGAGATCGTGAGGCATCTCCCGAATCACAATGAACTCCAGATGTTCTTGATGCAAAGCTCCCACTTGCATCTTGATTGGCATTGTACAACTTGAAATCAGACCATTAGAAATTTGGGTACCATTAATAGCAGTTAACGTAATAGGTTGTTCGACCGACCGTAACTGTAAACCCAGATTCTGGGCACAGGAAAGGGAAATAAAATTCCCCGCAGCCCCTGAGTCCAACAGTGCCTTAACGGTTTTGACTACTGACACGGAGAGTAAACAGTCCACTGCCGGAGAAGATTGAGAAGAAACCCCTAGCTCGACTTCTCCAGAACAAGCTAGGACTGCCCGTTTCCCGGGCGAGACTTGCAAAACTTGAGAAAATGATCCGCAGCTCCACAGTAGAGGCAGAGTCTACCCTCACGACGACGCTGAGGTTCTTCTGGGGACAGCCGAGACCGATTAATCTGCATGGGTTCGTCTGGACTCGGAATAACTGTTTGCTTAGACGGAAGAGATCGGAATCTTGACCGATCTGACCGACTACGTTCACCACCTCCTGCATGCGAAGATCCACCTTTACACAGAGTGAGATCAACTGTTCCAAGGAATCTGGCAGATCTCTAGTGATCAACTCGTCCTTTAAAAGATCCAAGAGCCCATTCCAAAAAGCAGCCAGAAAGGCAATAATTAGTCCAGCACAGTTCTGAAGCTATGGTTTGAAAATGAATCACATACTGTCCCACTGAACGAGAGCCTTGTCGAACACGGAGCAAGTCAGCAGAGGCAGCAGACAACCACTGGAGCGGATACTGGAACTAGAGCTGAAACCACTGAAGCCAGAGAAGTCTGGATTTGATCCAGCCGGCCAGATAATTCCTGGAGATAATGCATCACCTGATTCTGTGCTGCTTCCTGACTCTGTACTCGGGAAACCAGGTCCTGCATGGTGCTTGCCTCTGGGTTCCGATTCCCCGGGTCCATGGCGCCTGAGCATACTGTCACTGACCTAGATTGAGGGTGTTGTGAACTCGGGGATTCTTCCGATGGTTGGGCCGGAACAGGGGTGACCTGATATAGGATTTCCTTATACAGGACTCTGACAGTAAGGTTTGGTGAAATATTGAAGAGCTTTATTGCAGGAAAAGAACAACTTAAAGTCATATAGCATAAAGGGAATTTATGAGGGAATGTCCAGGCCCATTGAAGGGTTTGTGAGCAATGTTAAAGATACTGGTGACTGAAGAAATTGTGAGTGATGTTTAGAAGACACTGATGATTTGAAGAACTTGTAAACGGTGGTTAAAGACACAGATGACTTAAAGAACTTGAGAACGGAGATTAAGACGCTGGTGATTTGAAGAACTTAAGTGCAGTGGTTTAGGACGCTGATGATTTGTAGAACTTGAGAACGGTGACTGAGACGCTGATGATTTGAAGAGCTTAAGTGCAGTGGTTTAAGACGCTGATGATTTGTAGAACTTGAGAACGGTGACTGAGACGCTGATGATTTGAAGAACTTAAGTGCAGTGGTTTAAGACGCTGATGATTTGTAGTACTTGAGAACGGTGACTGAGACGCTGATGATTTGAAGAACTTAAGTGCAGTGGTTTAAGACGCTGATGATTCGTAGAACTTGAGAACGGTGATTAGGGCCCGCAGCCCACGCTGATTCCTAGGAGCACTTGTGACTGGACCACAGAGAGACACACCAGCCGCTGGGAACGCTGGAACCTGTGCAGCGAACTGGCACCTGGAAATGCCGGAGACACTGGAGTACAGCTTCAGAGATTCTCACCGGGAACAAGAACGCTGGCATCCACTTCAGGGGAAAGACGATACTAAGGCGCCGAGGCTCTGTCCGGCGTCTGACTTTGAATCTCCCGCCACCGCTGGATTGGCGGAACAGTCTGATGACGTCACCTGCCCCCCGCCCACGTGATGCCGGGTGTCATGGCGGCGCCCTTGCCCTGGAGAACCGCCGGGAGCCGCGCCAGCCAGACGCCGGAGCCCGTGGCCCACCGAAGGCGGAGGCCGCAACACAGACCAGCAGGCACGCAGGGGTAAGCGCGGCGAACGCTGCCTCTGGCGTGTGACACATGGAGTCTGTTTCTGATCGTTTGAGTAGACACATGCACATTTGTGGCTTGCTGGAGGTCATTTTGCAGGGCTCTGGCAGTGCTCCTCCTGTTCCTCCTTGCACAAAGGTGGAGGTAGCGGTCCTGCTGCTGGGTTGTTGCCGTCCTACGACCTCCTCCACGTCTCCTGATGTACTGGCCTGTCTCCTGGTAGCGCCTCCATGCTCTGGACACTACGCTGACAGACACAGCAAACCTTCTTGCCACAGCTCGCATTGATGTGCCATCCTGGATGAGCTGCACTACCTGAGCCACTTGTGTGGGTTGTAGACTACGTCTCATGCTACCACTAGAGTGAAAGCACCGCCAGCTTTCAAAAGTGACCAAAACATCAGCCAGAAAGCTAAGGAGCTGAGAAGTGGTCTGTGGTCACCACCTGCAGAACAACTCCTTTATTGGGGGTGTCTTGCTAATTGCCTATAATTTGCACCTGTTGTCTATTCCATTTGCACAACAGCATGTGAAATTGATTGTCAATCAGTGGTGCTTCCTAAGTGGACAGTTTGATTTCACAGAAGTGTGATTGACTTGGAGTTACATTGTGTTGTTTAAGTGTTCCCTTTATTTTTTTGAGCAGTGTAATAATAAATGGTTTGCGCTTCTCCTTACTATCATATATAGCAATTAATGAGCCCTGCAAGTTACAGATAGTACTATACCTGCTGCTACAAGGTCCAGAACATGGGGGGTCATTCCGAGTTGATTGCTCGCTGCTGATTTTCGCAGTGCAGCGATCAGGTGAAAAAACAGTATTTCTGTGCATGCGTATGCGCCGCAATGCGCGCGCGACGTACGGGTACAAAGCTCTTTGTGGTTGTGCTTAGGTTGTAGCAAAGTTTTCCTTCGCACTGGAGGCCGCAAGAAGATTGACAGGAAAGGGGCGTTTCTGGGTGTCAACTGACCGTTTTCAGGGAGTGTTTGCAAACACAAGGCGTGTCTGAAAAAAAGCAGGCGTGTCTGGGCGGGTGCATGACGTCAAATCCGGACAGGAATAGGCTGAAGTGATTGCAAGCGCTGAGTAGGTTCAGACCTACTCTGAAACTGCACAAACTGTTTTTGCAGAGCTCTGCTGCACATGCGTTCGCATTCTGCTAAGCTAAAATACACTCCCCAGTGGGCGGCATAGCGTTTGCATGGCTGCTAAAACTAGCTAGCGAGCAATCAACTCGAAATGACCACCCATGTGCACTGCAGGGGAGGCAGATATAACATGTGCAGAGAGAGTTAGATTTGGGTGGGGTGTGTTCAAACTGAAATCTAAATTGTAGTGTAAAAATAAAGCAACCAGAAACAATATAACCTACCCAAATCTAACTCTCTCTGCAAATGTTATATCTGCCAAACTTTCAGTGCACATAGGGGGTCATTCCGAGTTGTTCGCTCGTTGCTGCTCGTTTCGCAACGGAGCGATTAAGGCAAAAATGCGCATGGTACGCAGTGCGCATGCGCTAAATATTTTAGCACAAAACTTAGTAGATTTACTCACGTCCGAACGAAGAATTTTCATAGTTTAAGTGATCGGAGTGTGATTGACAGGAAGTGGGTGTTTCTGGGCGGAAACTGGTCGTTTTCTGGGAGTGTGCGAAAAAACGCAGGCGTGCCAGGATAAAACGCGGGAGTGTCTGGAGAAACGCGGGAGTGGCTGGCCGAACGCAGGGTGTGTTTGTGACGTCAAACCAGGAATGAAATGGGCTGAGCTGATCGCAGTGTAGGAGTAAGTCTCGAGCTACTCAGAAACTGCTAAGAATTTTCTATTCGCAATTCTGCTAAGCTAAGATACACTCCCAGAGGGCGGCGGCTGTTAAAATCTGCCAGCGAGCGAACAACTCGGAATGAGGGCCATAGTTTTGCCCAACTGCTAACAAATTTGGTGCTGTGATCAACTCTGAATTACCCCCATAACCCAATGTCACAGATGATGAGCCTGACTGCTTGGCAACTGACCTATTTTTTTCTTGTGTGGCTCAAGTTTTCTTAGAAGCAGTAAGCCATAGGCCCAGATGTACTAATACTTGAAAAGTGATAAATTGCACGGTGATAAAGTACCAACCAACCAGCTCCTAACTGTCATGTTTCAAACCCAGCCTGTGACATGGCAGTAAGGAGCTGATTGGCTGATACTTTATCAATGTGAAATGTCTCAATTTTTAAGGCTTAGTACATCTTCCCCATAGACTCTAAGGCAGGCATGTCCAAACTGCGGCCCTCCAGCTATTGTGAAACTACATATCCCAGCATGCCCTGACACAGTTTTGCTGTCAAAGAATGCTAAAGCTGTGTAAGGGCATGCTGGGATGTGTAGTTTCTCAACAGCTGGAGGGCCGTAGTTTGGACATGCCTGCCCTGAGGGGTCTATTCATGAAGCAGTGGAAAGAGTGGAAAAGTGAGCCTGTGGAGAAGTTGCCCACGGCAACAACTCAGCTGCTCCGTACAATTAGTATGCAAATTATAAATGTTAGTTCAATGTTGATTGGTTGCCATGGGCTCACTTCTCCACACTGCTTCATCAATAGACCCCTAAATCTAGACATAAGTTGGTTTTCCACTAGTCAATGCATTGTAAAGCAATCAGTGGCACTACTGTTGTCGATATGGTCCCGAATGTTGTATATGTAGGGCAAGGAGGCTGACGATGCCAGTCCTACATCCTGAAGACCAGGGGGGTAACCAGAATTTTGTGGGCCCCATTGCAACATATTGAAGGGGCCCCATGTCCAACTGCTTCTTGAGAGACGCCTTTCCGCAGCAGTTATTGATTTTCGGCCCCATAAAAGTTACCTAGTTTATGTTCCGAACTATAATAGTGCCCTAGTTAATATTCTGAACCATGGTAGATTCCTAGTTTACATGATGTCACATTGTAGAGCTGCCAGTACACATTATGCCATACAGTACTCCCAAGTCACATTATGACATACAGTGTCCACAGTTACATTATACCTTCCACTACACACTCCTCTCACTGAAAATGTAATGTTACGCAATTCAGGTTGGGCAATGGATTAGACCTAAGTGCTTATCAGGCAAATTTGGGAAATTGGTGTGCAACTTTAGATCCTGAGTCCAGGCTCCCTAGGCCTCTGGGCCCCATAGCAATGGCACACCTTGCACACACTATAGTTATGCCCATGGTCAGGTCCCTACTCTAATGAATTTGTTAAGGATCTGTAGTCACACAATTAAGCCCTGTTTGGGCCGAGCAAGGCCTCTTCTATACAGAAAAAAGAAGATATGAGACAGCGCTTCTTACTTTGACGTCCTTTTATATAAATAAAACACAATATTTCACAATATTACATATAAATACCGGCCAGTATTATTTAAAAATATAAATGTATTATAATTCACATTATAAGAAAAAACAGTATAGCTTAATCACTTTATGGAGCTGCCAATTCTAATACTCTATTTACTACAATAAAGCTACAGTATTATATTGCAGAAGTATCCCTCTATCTTCTCTGGAGGCAAATAAACAGCTCTGGTATACAGATTAGAGTCCCACTATAGATAATTCCAGCGCAGTTCTTTTAGGTACAGCATGCACATGTACCAATCAGATCAAAGGGTAATATGCAGTTCTTTATGTATGCCAAGCATAAGCATAGATGTTAGAGCGTGTTAGTAGGACGCAAATCTTTCCAGCACATTGATCTCATGCACCAAATAAGCTGCTGGTTAATGTGTAAATAGTTCTTTTAGGTGCACCATGCAAAGCACCAATTACCTCTCTCAGCTGCTCCTCCTGCCTGTGTTATCAGGCTGCAGTGTGGAGTCCGTTCTGTTCCCCTTAGCACTGGGGTGTTGGATTAAATGTGAGCCGGCCGGCTTAACAAACAATGCTGCAGGAGTGGTTTTTTCTCTCCCAAGGTGTCCTGCTCGTGACAAACGCGTTTCTCTGCCTCCCAATTAGCATCGGCGGCTTCCTCAGTGTCAGTAGTGTTTGGTGTGTAATTTAGTCTTTAAATACCCGTTTTCACGGCTCGCGCATGCGCACTGCACCCGCGATTCAAGCCTCTCTCTCAGGATTGTTAGTTCCCTTATGTTCTACAGAACCAAGCCTCGTTTTCACTGTAGCTTTATAGGAAGTATGCCTCCGGCTCCATATATGTTTAATACATCGAACCAAGCCTCCCTTTCAATCAGGAAATATTATATGGGCTCTAAATATAAAAGCATCATCTGCATTCCATACTATTATATTAGCAGTATAAATATACACCTAAACACATAAATGAAACAATTAAAAATTGTATAAAGAATACAAGGTACATAATAATAAATTTATTGTCTCTATTTTTAATTTTAGTAATAATATTATTTAACCTCTCATACAAGGTGCCAAGTCCAGTCCGCATCTCTATTTCCCCCTGTTTGGGGTTCTTTCCTCATCACTATTTGTAA
This sequence comes from Pseudophryne corroboree, assembly GCF_028390025.1. NCBI lineage: Eukaryota > Metazoa > Chordata > Amphibia > Anura > Myobatrachidae > Pseudophryne > Pseudophryne corroboree. The sequence goes on along the minus strand of NC_086450.1, from coordinate 93,726,481 downwards.
ATCCATATGGATGGATTTTCCCATATATATCGATTAACCAATCCATTAATAAATTAATCAATTAATTACTCAAATTCTTAGATCTTATACCAGATGGTTATTAATTATAATTTTAATTTTAATTTTTTATTTTTGTATATGGACATATATCCAAAATCCTCTCCATGATTTTGTTTCATCAGATATGTAACCTACAAGACCCCTCCCCCAACGTACTGTTATCAGCCCACCACATAATTAATTTATCACTTAATACATCCATTTTCATATACACATATAACTCACACCCCATTTAATTCCACTGTGTCATTCAGGCCACCAGGCATCAAGGTTCCCATTCTAAAAATCCAATATGCCTCTCGTCTACACAGTAGACTGTAACGGTCACCACCCCGTGTTGTGTTATTTATTTGTTCTATAGCCATCATCCTGCAATTATCAAAATTAGAATTCTGACACTGCATGATGTGGCTAGATAGTGGATGCCTGGTGCCCCAATGACATTCCCCCGGTGTTCCATACATCGAATATGCATGGTTCGTGTAGTCCTCCCCACATATTGTTTTCCGCATAGACAGGTAATTATATATATAATATATGTTGAACTACAATTTCTATACATTTGACATACCCAGAAGTGTAGAGCACAAGGCATCAAGAAGGTGGACTGACATTTTATAAAGGGGGCCAGGCGATACAGTGTTGCGGAAAAAACAGCTTTTTTTAATGAAAACCTAAAGTTACAACTTGATCCAGGATTACTAGTAGCAGCCGCATTCTGGATAAGTGTGCTGATACTTATTTTATTCATTTCTGAAATTATTTCACTGATTTCTTCCTGTTTATGGAACTAGTTATAAGTATTTAAAATTAGACCCCCCAAAAAAGGTGTGGTACTACGTATGATTTTTCAGTGAGGGCTCGACGACCCAGTTCAGAAGGAAAGGATTTTTTTACCTACTTAAACACACATCCTGAAATAATTTGCAATATGTCACTCATGTCTCTAACAGGATCAGAATTGCAAATATCTGTACAACTCATAGAAAAGTGGATGCTTAATTGCCCAGCCAATTCTCAGTAATGAATATACAGTGATGTTATCCTGGCACAGTACACTGCATATTCTCCATTCCCGGTGTACGTGGAATTCTAACATTTTTAAGCCATTATTGTTGGGGGCTGGGGGTTCTGTGAGTCCAACACCTGTCCAGATGTTGGGCAGAAAACCATAAATTCACCTAAGAATATTGTGTTTTTCTTATTTTTTTCTAAATCATGAAAAGCTTTAGGAAGTTGATCTTGGATCTTATAAGTTTATCCTTTAGAAGAGTAGGCAGGGGAATTAGCTGTGAGTAAATTGCAGCCTCCCCTGTAATTATCCACATACTGAACTGTTTACAGTTGACTTGAGTTACCTTAAGTGTGGATCAGAATGGATGGTCGTATTGATTAAACGCAGCATCTATTTACCTTTACAATAAAGTGTTGTGATTAGTAAAATTCACTTGAGAAGAGGGGAGAAGGGTAAAATTATGTGTGGCAGATGAACGTGCTTACAGAATTATACACAAGCAAGAGCTTGGTAGAACTTTACATACATTTACAAGAAAACACATAAACATTGCAGAGTATTGAAGTGTTGTAATCAAATGAACGATACTAACAACGGTACTGCATAAGACTTGTCCCTGTGGGACTACAAGTCCAAGAATGCCCTACAAACCCTTCTGGCATTTGTTGTCCAAAAACAATTAGAAATCCATGTTACCTGAGCCATCCATACAGTGGCCGCCATTTATAAAGACTTGGAGAGTGATAAATAACACGGTGATAAAGTACCAGCCAATCAGCTCCTAACTTCCATGCTACAGACTGTTGCCCTTATTTATCAATGAGTGATAAATTTCAATGTCAGTGATAAATTGCACTAGCCAATCCGCTCCTAACTGTAATATTTCAAACACAGCCTGTGACATGGAACTTAGGAGCTGATTGGCTGGTGCAATTTATCACTCACAGTGAAATGTATCACTCATTGATAAATAAAGGCATGTGTTTGAAAAATGACAGTTAGGAGCTGATTGGTTGGTACTTTATCACCGTGCAATTTATCACTCTCCAATGCTTGATAAATCTGGGCCATATTATTTAGTTCTAACTTCTAACAGCTGTCTTAATTTGTTCCAAACAAACTTGTTCTTCTTTAGCTGGCATGACCATAAAGACCATGAAACCTATACAGCTATTTTAGTGTATTGTTTGACCTCTTAAAAGGTGCCAGTTCAGAGTTCTGAACGGGATCAGTATGAGTTACCATCGGCCGGGATGCTGGCTGCCAGTATACCAACAGTGGCATCCCGGCCGACAGTATGCCGGCAGCGGGGCAAGCGCAAAGAGTTCCCTTGCGGGCTTGCTGCGCTTGTTACTCTGGACACCATGAGTGGGAATAGCCCCTGTGCGCCCTGGGATTCCTGCTTTCAGCACTGCCGGTTGTCGGGATTTCGGCGTTGGTATCCTGATCGCTGGGATCCCGAAAAGCTGCAAATTAACTGCATCTCTTCTGAACATATAAGTTTGTGCTTTGTGTTTAAACATGGGGGGGTCATTCAGATCTGATCGCTGCTGTGCGTTTCAGATCCAAACTGCGCATGTATATGCACCGCACTGCACTGGCGCGTCACACATCTACAATGGGCTTCGCCGGTCAGCGAAGGGATGGTGCGAAGGATCCATTCACATGGGCGTTCGCAAGGAGATTGACAGGAAGAGGCCGTTTGTGGGTGGCAACTGACAGTTTTCAGGGAGTGTCCGGAAAAACGCAAGCGGGCTCAGGCATTTTCAGAGAGGATGTATATGTTAGCATTCAGTTATGGGGCAGTTGTCTACGGGGCAGTTGTCAGAAGTTTAGAAATATACGAAGTTTGGAAATTACAAAGTTAGGAAATTTTAAAAAGAACAGTTAAACCAACAGTTAGTCTACATATATCTCACTGAATATGGACTGATCAGCTTTCTATATATCTTTTCATCTCACAGGTATGTGGATTTCTGCTTGTTGATCCCTACACCTATGCAATAACCCACAGACATCTTCATGCTATATTTTCAAATGTATGTGGATTTCTGCTTGTTGATCCCTACACCTATGCAATAACCCACAGACATCTTCATGCTATATTTTCAAATGTATGTGGATTTCTGCTTGTTGATCCCTACACCTATGCAATAACCCACAGACATCTTCATGCTATATTTTCAAATGTATGTGGATTTCTGCTTGTTGATCCCTACACCTATGCAATAACCCACAGACATCTTCATGCTATATTTTCAAATGTATGTGGATTTCTGCTTGTTGATCCCTACACCTATGCAATAACCCACAGACATCTTCATGCTATATTTTCAAATGTATGTGGATTTCTGCTTGTTGATCCCTACACCTATGCAATAACCCACAGACATCTTCATGCTATATTTTCAAATGTATGTGGATTTCTGCTTGTTGATCCCTACACCTATGCAATAACCCACAGACATCTTCATGCTATATTTTCAAATGTATGTGGATTTCTGCTTGTTGATCCCTGCAAACTATACCTCTTGATCTCTATTCACACCAATGTATATTTTAGCAGTGTATGTAATTGTATTTGTAGAATATTAGTACTTGCTTATAGCTGATATTATCTTTGTATAGATGTTGGTCAGTGGAGTTTATTAGCATACATGGCCTGGTGTTTACTTAACACAGGGTAATATAATTCCTTTGATTAGATGTCCAATTAGCTTCAGCTGAAGCCTTTGTAAATTTGAACTAGTATATGTTAGCATTCAGTTATGGGGCAGTTGTCTACGGGGCAGTTGTCAGAAGTTTAGAAATATACGAAGTTTGGAAATTACAAAGTTAGGAAATTTTAAAAAGAACAGTTAAACCAACAGTTAGTCTACATATATCTCACTGAATATGGACTGATCAGCTTTCTATATATCTTTTCATCTCACAGGTATGTGGATTTCTGCTTGTTGATCCCTACACCTATGCAATAACCCACAGACATCTTCATGCTATATTTTCAAATGTATGTGGATTTCTGCTTGTTGATCCCTACACCTATGCAATAACCCACAGACATCTTCATGCTATATTTTCAAATGTATGTGGATTTCTGCTTGTTGATCCCTGCAAACTATACCTCTTGATCTCTATTCACACCAATGTATATTTTAGCAGTGTATGTAATTGTATTTGTAGAATATTAGTACTTGCTTATAGCTGATATTATCTTTGTATAGATGTTGGTCAGTGGAGTTTATTAGCATACATGGCCTGGTGTTTACTTAACACAGGGTAATATAATTCCTTTGATTAGATGTCCAATTAGCTTCAGCTGAAGCCTTTGTAAATTTGAACTAGTATATGTTAGCATTCAGTTATGGGGCAGTTGTCTACGGGGCAGTTGTCAGAAGTTTAGAAATATACGAAGTTTGGAAATTACAAAGTTAGGAAATTTTAAAAAGAACAGTTAAACCAACAGTTAGTCTACATATATCTCACTGAATATGGACTGATCAGCTTTCTATATATCTTTTCATCTCACAGGTATGTGGATTTCTGCTTGTTGATCCCTACACCTATGCAATAACCCACAGACATCTTCATGCTATATTTTCAAATGTATGTGGATTTCTGCTTGTTGATCCCTACACCTATGCAATAACCCACAGACATCTTCATGCTATATTTTCAAATGTATGTGGATTTCTGCTTGTTGATCCCTACACCTATGCAATAACCCACAGACATCTTCATGCTATATTTTCAAATGTATGTGGATTTCTGCTTGTTGATCCCTACACCTATGCAATAACCCACAGACATCTTCATGCTATATTTTCAAATGTATGTGGATTTCTGCTTGTTGATCCCTACACCTATGCAATAACCCACAGACATCTTCATGCTATATTTTCAAATGTATGTGGATTTCTGCTTGTTGATCCCTACACCTATGCAATAACCCACAGACATCTTCATGCTATATTTTCAAATGTATGTGGATTTCTGCTTGTTGATCCCTGCAAACTATACCTCTTGATCTCTATTCACACCAATGTATATTTTAGCAGTGTATGTAATTGTATTTGTAGAATATTAGTACTTGCTTATAGCTGATATTATCTTTGTATAGATGTTGGTCAGTGGAGTTTATTAGCATACATGGCCTGGTGTTTACTTAACACAGGGTAATATAATTCCTTTGATTAGATGTCCAATTAGCTTCAGCTGAAGCCTTTGTAAATTTGAACAAGTATATGTTAGCATTCAGTTATGGGGCAGTTGTCTACGGGGCAGTTGTCAGAAGTTTAGAAATATACGAAGTTTGGAAATTACAAAGTTAGGAAATTTTAAAAAGAACAGTTAAACCAACAGTTAGTCTACATATATCTCACTGAATATGGACTGATCAGCTTTCTATATATCTTTTCATCTCACAGGTATGTGGATTTCTGCTTGTTGATCCCTACACCTATGCAATAACCCACAGACATCTTCATGCTATATTTTCAAATGTATGTGGATTTCTGCTTGTTGATCCCTACACCTATGCAATAACCCACAGACATCTTCATGCTATATTTTCAAATGTATGTGGATTTCTGCTTGTTGATCCCTACACCTATGCAATAACCCACAGACATCTTCATGCTATATTTTCAAATGTATGTGGATTTCTGCTTGTTGATCCCTACACCTATGCAATAACCCACAGACATCTTCATGCTATATTTTCAAATGTATGTGGATTTCTGCTTGTTGATCCCTACACCTATGCAATAACCCACAGACATCTTCATGCTATATTTTCAAATGTATGTGGATTTCTGCTTGTTGATCCCTACACCTATGCAATAACCCACAGACATCTTCATGCTATATTTTCAAATGTATGTGGATTTCTGCTTGTTGATCCCTACACCTATGCAATAACCCACAGACATCTTCATGCTATATTTTCAAATGTATGTGGATTTCTGCTTGTTGATCCCTACACCTATGCAATAACCCACAGACATCTTCATGCTATATTTTCAAATGTATGTGGATTTCTGCTTGTTGATCCCTGCAAACTATACCTCTTGATCTCTATTCACACCAATGTATATTTTAGCAGTGTATGTAATTGTATTTGTAGAATATTAGTACTTGCTTATAGCTGATATTATCTTTGTATAGATGTTGGTCAGTGGAGTTTATTAGCATACATGGCCTGGTGTTTACTTAACACAGGGTAATATAATTCCTTTGATTAGATGTCCAATTAGCTTCAGCTGAAGCCTTTGTAAATTTGAACTAGTATATGTTAGCATTCAGTTATGGGGCAGTTGTCTACGGGGCAGTTGTCAGAAGTTTAGAAATATACGAAGTTTGGAAATTACAAAGTTAGGAAATTTTAAAAAGAACAGTTAAACCAACAGTTAGTCTACATATATCTCACTGAATATGGACTGATCAGCTTTCTATATATCTTTTCATCTCACAGGTATGTGGATTTCTGCTTGTTGATCCCTACACCTATGCAATAACCCACAGACATCTTCATGCTATATTTTCAAATGTATGTGGATTTCTGCTTGTTGATCCCTACACCTATGCAATAACCCACAGACATCTTCATGCTATATTTTCAAATGTATGTGGATTTCTGCTTGTTGATCCCTACACCTATGCAATAACCCACAGACATCTTCATGCTATATTTTCAAATGTATGTGGATTTCTGCTTGTTGATCCCTACACCTATGCAATAACCCACAGACATCTTCATGCTATATTTTCAAATGTATGTGGATTTCTGCTTGTTGATCCCTACACCTATGCAATAACCCACAGACATCTTCATGCTATATTTTCAAATGTATGTGGATTTCTGCTTGTTGATCCCTGCAAACTATACCTCTTGATCTCTATTCACACCAATGTATATTTTAGCAGTGTATGTAATTGTATTTGTAGAATATTAGTACTTGCTTATAGCTGATATTATCTTTGTATAGATGTTGGTCAGTGGAGTTTATTAGCATACATGGCCTGGTGTTTACTTAACACAGGGTAATATAATTCCTTTGATTAGATGTCCAATTAGCTTCAGCTGAAGCCTTTGTAAATTTGAACTAGTATATGTTAGCATTCAGTTATGGGGCAGTTGTCTACGGGGCAGTTGTCAGAAGTTTAGAAATATACGAAGTTTGGAAATTACAAAGTTAGGAAATTTTAAAAAGAACAGTTAAACCAACAGTTAGTCTACATATATCTCACTGAATATGGACTGATCAGCTTTCTATATATCTTTTCATCTCACAGGTATGTGGATTTCTGCTTGTTGATCCCTACACCTATGCAATAACCCACAGACATCTTCATGCTATATTTTCAAATGTATGTGGATTTCTGCTTGTTGATCCCTACACCTATGCAATAACCCACAGACATCTTCATGCTATATTTTCAAATGTATGTGGATTTCTGCTTGTTGATCCCTACACCTATGCAATAACCCACAGACATCTTCATGCTATATTTTCAAATGTATGTGGATTTCTGCTTGTTGATCCCTACACCTATGCAATAACCCACAGACATCTTCATGCTATATTTTCAAATGTATGTGGATTTCTGCTTGTTGATCCCTACACCTATGCAATAACCCACAGACATCTTCATGCTATATTTTCAAATGTATGTGGATTTCTGCTTGTTGATCCCTACACCTATGCAATAACCCACAGACATCTTCATGCTATATTTTCAAATGTATGTGGATTTCTGCTTGTTGATCCCTGCAAACTATACCTCTTGATCTCTATTCACACCAATGTATATTTTAGCAGTGTATGTAATTGTATTTGTAGAATATTAGTACTTGCTTATAGCTGATATTATCTTTGTATAGATGTTGGTCAGTGGAGTTTATTAGCATACATGGCCTGGTGTTTACTTAACACAGGGTAATATAATTCCTTTGATTAGATGTCCAATTAGCTTCAGCTGAAGCCTTTGTAAATTTGAACTAGTATATGTTAGCATTCAGTTATGGGGCAGTTGTCTACGGGGCAGTTGTCAGAAGTTTAGAAATATACGAAGTTTGGAAATTACAAAGTTAGGAAATTTTAAAAAGAACAGTTAAACCAACAGTTAGTCTACATATATCTCACTGAATATGGACTGATCAGCTTTCTATATATCTTTTCATCTCACAGGTATGTGGATTTCTGCTTGTTGATCCCTACACCTATGCAATAACCCACAGACATCTTCATGCTATATTTTCAAATGTATGTGGATTTCTGCTTGTTGATCCCTACACCTATGCAATAACCCACAGACATCTTCATGCTATATTTTCAAATGTATGTGGATTTCTGCTTGTTGATCCCTACACCTATGCAATAACCCACAGACATCTTCATGCTATATTTTCAAATGTATGTGGATTTCTGCTTGTTGATCCCTACACCTATGCAATAACCCACAGACATCTTCATGCTATATTTTCAAATGTATGTGGATTTCTGCTTGTTGATCCCTACACCTATGCAATAACCCACAGACATCTTCATGCTATATTTTCAAATGTATGTGGATTTCTGCTTGTTGATCCCTACACCTATGCAATAACCCACAGACATCTTCATGCTATATTTTCAAATGTATGTGGATTTCTGCTTGTTGATCCCTGCAAACTATACCTCTTGATCTCTATTCACACCAATGTATATTTTAGCAGTGTATGTAATTGTATTTGTAGAATATTAGTACTTGCTTATAGCTGATATTATCTTTGTATAGATGTTGGTCAGTGGAGTTTATTAGCATACATGGCCTGGTGTTTACTTAACACAGGGTAATATAATTCCTTTGATTAGATGTCCAATTAGCTTCAGCTGAAGCCTTTGTAAATTTGAACTAGTATATGTTAGCATTCAGTTATGGGGCAGTTGTCTACGGGGCAGTTGTCAGAAGTTTAGAAATATATGAAGTTTGGAAATTACAAAGTTAGGAAATTTTAAAAAGAACAGTTAAACCAACAGTTAGTCTACATATATCTCACTGAATATGGACTGATCAGCTTTCTATATATCTTTTCATCTCACAGGTATGTGGATTTCTGCTTGTTGATCCCTACACCTATGCAATAACCCACAGACATCTTCATGCTATATTTTCAAATGTATGTGGATTTCTGCTTGTTGATCCCTACACCTATGCAATAACCCACAGACATCTTCATGCTATATTTTCAAATGTATGTGGATTTCTGCTTGTTGATCCCTACACCTATGCAATAACCCACAGACATCTTCATGCTATATTTTCAAATGTATGTGGATTTCTGCTTGTTGATCCCTACACCTATGCAATAACCCACAGACATCTTCATGCTATATTTTCAAATGTATGTGGATTTCTGCTTGTTGATCCCTGCAAACTATACCTCTTGATCTCTATTCACACCAATGTATATTTTAGCAGTGTATGTAATTGTATTTGTAGAATATTAGTACTTGCTTATAGCTGATATTATCTTTGTATAGATGTTGGTCAGTGGAGTTTATTAGCATACATGGCCTGGTGTTTACTTAACACAGGGTAATATAATTCCTTTGATTAGATGTCCAATTAGCTTCAGCTGAAGCCTTTGTAAATTTGAACTAGTATATGTTAGCATTCAGTTATGGGGCAGTTGTCTACGGGGCAGTTGTCAGAAGTTTAGAAATATACGAAGTTTGGAAATTACAAAGTTAGGAAATTTTAAAAAGAACAGTTAAACCAACAGTTAGTCTACATATATCTCACTGAATATGGACTGATCAGCTTTCTATATATCTTTTCATCTCACAGGTATGTGGATTTCTGCTTGTTGATCCCTACACCTATGCAATAACCCACAGACATCTTCATGCTATATTTTCAAATGTATGTGGATTTCTGCTTGTTGATCCCTACACCTATGCAATAACCCACAGACATCTTCATGCTATATTTTCAAATGTATGTGGATTTCTGCTTGTTGATCCCTACACCTATGCAATAACCCACAGACATCTTCATGCTATATTTTCAAATGTATGTGGATTTCTGCTTGTTGATCCCTACACCTATGCAATAACCCACAGACATCTTCATGCTATATTTTCAAATGTATGTGGATTTCTGCTTGTTGATCCCTACACCTATGCAATAACCCACAGACATCTTCATGCTATATTTTCAAATGTATGTGGATTTCTGCTTGTTGATCCCTACACCTATGCAATAACCCACAGACATCTTCATGCTATATTTTCAAATGTATGTGGATTTCTGCTTGTTGATCCCTGCAAACTATACCTCTTGATCTCTATTCACACCAATGTATATTTTAGCAGTGTATGTAATTGTATTTGTAGAATATTAGTACTTGCTTATAGCTGATATTATCTTTGTATAGATGTTGGTCAGTGGAGTTTATTAGCATACATGGCCTGGTGTTTACTTAACACAGGGTAATATAATTCCTTTGATTAGATGTCCAATTAGCTTCAGCTGAAGCCTTTGTAAATTTGAACTAGTATATGTTAGCATTCAGTTATGGGGCAGTTGTCTACGGGGCAGTTGTCAGAAGTTTAGAAATATACGAAGTTTGGAAATTACAAAGTTAGGAAATTTTAAAAAGAACAGTTAAACCAACAGTTAGTCTACATATATCTCACTGAATATGGACTGATCAGCTTTCTATATATCTTTTCATCTCACAGGTATGTGGATTTCTGCTTGTTGATCCCTACACCTATGCAATAACCCACAGACATCTTCATGCTATATTTTCAAATGTATGTGGATTTCTGCTTGTTGATCCCTACACCTATGCAATAACCCACAGACATCTTCATGCTATATTTTCAAATGTATGTGGATTTCTGCTTGTTGATCCCTACACCTATGCAATAACCCACAGACATCTTCATGCTATATTTTCAAATGTATGTGGATTTCTGCTTGTTGATCCCTACACCTATGCAATAACCCACAGACATCTTCATGCTATATTTTCAAATGTATGTGGATTTCTGCTTGTTGATCCCTACACCTATGCAATAACCCACAGACATCTTCATGCTATATTTTCAAATGTATGTGGATTTCTGCTTGTTGATCCCTACACCTATGCAATAACCCACAGACATCTTCATGCTATATTTTCAAATGTATGTGGATTTCTGCTTGTTGATCCCTGCAAACTATACCTCTTGATCTCTATTCACACCAATGTATATTTTAGCAGTGTATGTAATTGTATTTGTAGAATATTAGTACTTGCTTATAGCTGATATTATCTTTGTATAGATGTTGGTCAGTGGAGTTTATTAGCATACATGGCCTGGTGTTTACTTAACACAGGGTAATATAATTCCTTTGATTAGATGTCCAATTAGCTTCAGCTGAAGCCTTTGTAAATTTGAACTAGTATATGTTAGCATTCAGTTATGGGGCAGTTGTCTACGGGGCAGTTGTCAGAAGTTTAGAAATATACGAAGTTTGGAAATTACAAAGTTAGGAAATTTTAAAAAGAACAGTTAAACCAACAGTTAGTCTACATATATCTCACTGAATATGGACTGATCAGCTTTCTATATATCTTTTCATCTCACAGGTATGTGGATTTCTGCTTGTTGATCCCTACACCTATGCAATAACCCACAGACATCTTCATGCTATATTTTCAAATGTATGTGGATTTCTGCTTGTTGATCCCTACACCTATGCAATAACCCACAGACATCTTCATGCTATATTTTCAAATGTATGTGGATTTCTGCTTGTTGATCCCTACACCTATGCAATAACCCACAGACATCTTCATGCTATATTTTCAAATGTATGTGGATTTCTGCTTGTTGATCCCTACACCTATGCAATAACCCACAGACATCTTCATGCTATATTTTCAAATGTATGTGGATTTCTGCTTGTTGATCCCTACACCTATGCAATAACCCACAGACATCTTCATGCTATATTTTCAAATGTATGTGGATTTCTGCTTGTTGATCCCTACACCTATGCAATAACCCACAGACATCTTCATGCTATATTTTCAAATGTATGTGGATTTCTGCTTGTTGATCCCTGCAAACTATACCTCTTGATCTCTATTCACACCAATGTATATTTTAGCAGTGTATGTAATTGTATTTGTAGAATATTAGTACTTGCTTATAGCTGATATTATCTTTGTATAGATGTTGGTCAGTGGAGTTTATTAGCATACATGGCCTGGTGTTTACTTAACACAGGGTAATATAATTCCTTTGATTAGATGTCCAATTAGCTTCAGCTGAAGCCTTTGTAAATTTGAACTAGTATATGTTAGCATTCAGTTATGGGGCAGTTGTCTACGGGGCAGTTGTCAGAAGTTTAGAAATATACGAAGTTTGGAAATTACAAAGTTAGGAAATTTTAAAAAGAACAGTTAAACCAACAGTTAGTCTACATATATCTCACTGAATATGGACTGATCAGCTTTCTATATATCTTTTCATCTCACAGGTATGTGGATTTCTGCTTGTTGATCCCTACACCTATGCAATAACCCACAGACATCTTCATGCTATATTTTCAAATGTATGTGGATTTCTGCTTGTTGATCCCTACACCTATGCAATAACCCACAGACATCTTCATGCTATATTTTCAAATGTATGTGGATTTCTGCTTGTTGATCCCTACACCTATGCAATAACCCACAGACATCTTCATGCTATATTTTCAAATGTATGTGGATTTCTGCTTGTTGATCCCTACACCTATGCAATAACCCACAGACATCTTCATGCTATATTTTCAAATGTATGTGGATTTCTGCTTGTTGATCCCTACACCTATGCAATAACCCACAGACATCTTCATGCTATATTTTCAAATGTATGTGGATTTCTGCTTGTTGATCCCTACACCTATGCAATAACCCACAGACATCTTCATGCTATATTTTCAAATGTATGTGGATTTCTGCTTGTTGATCCCTGCAAACTATACCTCTTGATCTCTATTCACACCAATGTATATTTTAGCAGTGTATGTAATTGTATTTGTAGAATATTAGTACTTGCTTATAGCTGATATTATCTTTGTATAGATGTTGGTCAGTGGAGTTTATTAGCATACATGGCCTGGTGTTTACTTAACACAGGGTAATATAATTCCTTTGATTAGATGTCCAATTAGCTTCAGCTGAAGCCTTTGTAAATTTGAACTAGTATATGTTAGCATTCAGTTATGGGGCAGTTGTCTACGGGGCAGTTGTCAGAAGTTTAGAAATATACGAAGTTTGGAAATTACAAAGTTAGGAAATTTTAAAAAGAACAGTTAAACCAACAGTTAGTCTACATATATCTCACTGAATATGGACTGATCAGCTTTCTATATATCTTTTCATCTCACAGGTATGTGGATTTCTGCTTGTTGATCCCTACACCTATGCAATAACCCACAGACATCTTCATGCTATATTTTCAAATGTATGTGGATTTCTGCTTGTTGATCCCTACACCTATGCAATAACCCACAGACATCTTCATGCTATATTTTCAAATGTATGTGGATTTCTGCTTGTTGATCCCTACACCTATGCAATAACCCACAGACATCTTCATGCTATATTTTCAAATGTATGTGGATTTCTGCTTGTTGATCCCTACACCTATGCAATAACCCACAGACATCTTCATGCTATATTTTCAAATGTATGTGGATTTCTGCTTGTTGATCCCTACACCTATGCAATAACCCACAGACATCTTCATGCTATATTTTCAAATGTATGTGGATTTCTGCTTGTTGATCCCTACACCTATGCAATAACCCACAGACATCTTCATGCTATATTTTCAAATGTATGTGGATTTCTGCTTGTTGATCCCTGCAAACTATACCTCTTGATCTCTATTCACACCAATGTATATTTTAGCAGTGTATGTAATTGTATTTGTAGAATATTAGTACTTGCTTATAGCTGATATTATCTTTGTATAGATGTTGGTCAGTGGAGTTTATTAGCATACATGGCCTGGTGTTTACTTAACACAGGGTAATATAATTCCTTTGATTAGATGTCCAATTAGCTTCAGCTGAAGCCTTTGTAAATTTGAACTAGTATATGTTAGCATTCAGTTATGGGGCAGTTGTCTACGGGGCAGTTGTCAGAAGTTTAGAAATATACGAAGTTTGGAAATTACAAAGTTAGGAAATTTTAAAAAGAACAGTTAAACCAACAGTTAGTCTACATATATCTCACTGAATATGGACTGATCAGCTTTCTATATATCTTTTCATCTCACAGGTATGTGGATTTCTGCTTGTTGATCCCTACACCTATGCAATAACCCACAGACATCTTCATGCTATATTTTCAAATGTATGTGGATTTCTGCTTGTTGATCCCTACACCTATGCAATAACCCACAGACATCTTCATGCTATATTTTCAAATGTATGTGGATTTCTGCTTGTTGATCCCTACACCTATGCAATAACCCACAGACATCTTCATGCTATATTTTCAAATGTATGTGGATTTCTGCTTGTTGATCCCTACACCTATGCAATAACCCACAGACATCTTCATGCTATATTTTCAAATGTATGTGGATTTCTGCTTGTTGATCCCTACACCTATGCAATAACCCACAGACATCTTCATGCTATATTTTCAAATGTATGTGGATTTCTGCTTGTTGATCCCTGCAAACTATACCTCTTGATCTCTATTCACACCAATGTATATTTTAGCAGTGTATGTAATTGTATTTGTAGAATATTAGTACTTGCTTATAGCTGATATTATCTTTGTATAGATGTTGGTCAGTGGAGTTTATTAGCATACATGGCCTGGTGTTTACTTAACACAGGGTAATATAATTCCTTTGATTAGATGTCCAATTAGCTTCAGCTGAAGCCTTTGTAAATTTGAACTAGTATATGTTAGCATTCAGTTATGGGGCAGTTGTCTACGGGGCAGTTGTCAGAAGTTTAGAAATATACGAAGTTTGGAAATTACAAAGTTAGGAAATTTTAAAAAGAACAGTTAAACCAACAGTTAGTCTACATATATCTCACTGAATATGGACTGATCAGCTTTCTATATATCTTTTCATCTCACAGGTATGTGGATTTCTGCTTGTTGATCCCTACACCTATGCAATAACCCACAGACATCTTCATGCTATATTTTCAAATGTATGTGGATTTCTGCTTGTTGATCCCTACACCTATGCAATAACCCACAGACATCTTCATGCTATATTTTCAAATGTATGTGGATTTCTGCTTGTTGATCCCTACACCTATGCAATAACCCACAGACATCTTCATGCTATATTTTCAAATGTATGTGGATTTCTGCTTGTTGATCCCTACACCTATGCAATAACCCACAGACATCTTCATGCTATATTTTCAAATGTATGTGGATTTCTGCTTGTTGATCCCTACACCTATGCAATAACCCACAGACATCTTCATGCTATATTTTCAAATGTATGTGGATTTCTGCTTGTTGATCCCTGCAAACTATACCTCTTGATCTCTATTCACACCAATGTATATTTTAGCAGTGTATGTAATTGTATTTGTAGAATATTAGTACTTGCTTATAGCTGATATTATCTTTGTATAGATGTTGGTCAGTGGAGTTTATTAGCATACATGGCCTGGTGTTTACTTAACACAGGGTAATATAATTCCTTTGATTAGATGTCCAATTAGCTTCAGCTGAAGCCTTTGTAAATTTGAACTAGTATATGTTAGCATTCAGTTATGGGGCAGTTGTCTACGGGGCAGTTGTCAGAAGTTTAGAAATATACGAAGTTTGGAAATTACAAAGTTAGGAAATTTTAAAAAGAACAGTTAAACCAACAGTTAGTCTACATATATCTCACTGAATATGGACTGATCAGCTTTCTATATATCTTTTCATCTCACAGGTATGTGGATTTCTGCTTGTTGATCCCTACACCTATGCAATAACCCACAGACATCTTCATGCTATATTTTCAAATGTATGTGGATTTCTGCTTGTTGATCCCTACACCTATGCAATAACCCACAGACATCTTCATGCTATATTTTCAAATGTATGTGGATTTCTGCTTGTTGATCCCTACACCTATGCAATAACCCACAGACATCTTCATGCTATATTTTCAAATGTATGTGGATTTCTGCTTGTTGATCCCTACACCTATGCAATAACCCACAGACATCTTCATGCTATATTTTCAAATGTATGTGGATTTCTGCTTGTTGATCCCTACACCTATGCAATAACCCACAGACATCTTCATGCTATATTTTCAAATGTATGTGGATTTCTGCTTGTTGATCCCTACACCTATGCAATAACCCACAGACATCTTCATGCTATATTTTCAAATGTATGTGGATTTCTGCTTGTTGATCCCTACACCTATGCAATAACCCACAGACATCTTCATGCTATATTTTCAAATGTATGTGGATTTCTGCTTGTTGATCCCTACACCTATGCAATAACCCACAGACATCTTCATGCTATATTTTCAAATGTATGTGGATTTCTGCTTGTTGATCCCTACACCTATGCAATAACCCACAGACATCTTCATGCTATATTTTCAAATGTATGTGGATTTCTGCTTGTTGATCCCTGCAAACTATACCTCTTGATCTCTATTCACACCAATGTATATTTTAGCAGTGTATGTAATTGTATTTGTAGAATATTAGTACTTGCTTATAGCTGATATTATCTTTGTATAGATGTTGGTCAGTGGAGTTTATTAGCATACATGGCCTGGTGTTTACTTAACACAGGGTAATATAATTCCTTTGATTAGATGTCCAATTAGCTTCAGCTGAAGCCTTTGTAAATTTGAACTAGTATATGTTAGCATTCAGTTATGGGGCAGTTGTCTACGGGGCAGTTGTCAGAAGTTTAGAAATATACGAAGTTTGGAAATTACAAAGTTAGGAAATTTTAAAAAGAACAGTTAAACCAACAGTTAGTCTACATATATCTCACTGAATATGGACTGATCAGCTTTCTATATATCTTTTCATCTCACAGGTATGTGGATTTCTGCTTGTTGATCCCTACACCTATGCAATAACCCACAGACATCTTCATGCTATATTTTCAAATGTATGTGGATTTCTGCTTGTTGATCCCTACACCTATGCAATAACCCACAGACATCTTCATGCTATATTTTCAAATGTATGTGGATTTCTGCTTGTTGATCCCTACACCTATGCAATAACCCACAGACATCTTCATGCTATATTTTCAAATGTATGTGGATTTCTGCTTGTTGATCCCTACACCTATGCAATAACCCACAGACATCTTCATGCTATATTTTCAAATGTATGTGGATTTCTGCTTGTTGATCCCTACACCTATGCAATAACCCACAGACATCTTCATGCTATATTTTCAAATGTATGTGGATTTCTGCTTGTTGATCCCTACACCTATGCAATAACCCACAGACATCTTCATGCTATATTTTCAAATGTATGTGGATTTCTGCTTGTTGATCCCTGCAAACTATACCTCTTGATCTCTATTCACACCAATGTATATTTTAGCAGTGTATGTAATTGTATTTGTAGAATATTAGTACTTGCTTATAGCTGATATTATCTTTGTATAGATGTTGGTCAGTGGAGTTTATTAGCATACATGGCCTGGTGTTTACTTAACACAGGGTAATATAATTCCTTTGATTAGATGTCCAATTAGCTTCAGCTGAAGCCTTTGTAAATTTGAACTAGTATATGTTAGCATTCAGTTATGGGGCAGTTGTCTACGGGGCAGTTGTCAGAAGTTTAGAAATATACGAAGTTTGGAAATTACAAAGTTAGGAAATTTTAAAAAGAACAGTTAAACCAACAGTTAGTCTACATATATCTCACTGAATATGGACTGATCAGCTTTCTATATATCTTTTCATCTCACAGGTATGTGGATTTCTGCTTGTTGATCCCTACACCTATGCAATAACCCACAGACATCTTCATGCTATATTTTCAAATGTATGTGGATTTCTGCTTGTTGATCCCTACACCTATGCAATAACCCACAGACATCTTCATGCTATATTTTCAAATGTATGTGGATTTCTGCTTGTTGATCCCTACACCTATGCAATAACCCACAGACATCTTCATGCTATATTTTCAAATGTATGTGGATTTCTGCTTGTTGATCCCTACACCTATGCAATAACCCACAGACATCTTCATGCTATATTTTCAAATGTATGTGGATTTCTGCTTGTTGATCCCTACACCTATGCAATAACCCACAGACATCTTCATGCTATATTTTCAAATGTATGTGGATTTCTGCTTGTTGATCCCTACACCTATGCAATAACCCACAGACATCTTCATGCTATATTTTCAAATGTATGTGGATTTCTGCTTGTTGATCCCTGCAAACTATACCTCTTGATCTCTATTCACACCAATGTATATTTTAGCAGTGTATGTAATTGTATTTGTAGAATATTAGTACTTGCTTATAGCTGATATTATCTTTGTATAGATGTTGGTCAGTGGAGTTTATTAGCATACATGGCCTGGTGTTTACTTAACACAGGGTAATATAATTCCTTTGATTAGATGTCCAATTAGCTTCAGCTGAAGCCTTTGTAAATTTGAACTAGTATATGTTAGCATTCAGTTATGGGGCAGTTGTCTACGGGGCAGTTGTCAGAAGTTTAGAAATATACGAAGTTTGGAAATTACAAAGTTAGGAAATTTTAAAAAGAACAGTTAAACCAACAGTTAGTCTACATATATCTCACTGAATATGGACTGATCAGCTTTCTATATATCTTTTCATCTCACAGGTATGTGGATTTCTGCTTGTTGATCCCTACACCTATGCAATAACCCACAGACATCTTCATGCTATATTTTCAAATGTATGTGGATTTCTGCTTGTTGATCCCTACACCTATGCAATAACCCACAGACATCTTCATGCTATATTTTCAAATGTATGTGGATTTCTGCTTGTTGATCCCTACACCTATGCAATAACCCACAGACATCTTCATGCTATATTTTCAAATGTATGTGGATTTCTGCTTGTTGATCCCTACACCTATGCAATAACCCACAGACATCTTCATGCTATATTTTCAAATGTATGTGGATTTCTGCTTGTTGATCCCTACACCTATGCAATAACCCACAGACATCTTCATGCTATATTTTCAAATGTATGTGGATTTCTGCTTGTTGATCCCTGCAAACTATACCTCTTGATCTCTATTCACACCAATGTATATTTTAGCAGTGTATGTAATTGTATTTGTAGAATATTAGTACTTGCTTATAGCTGATATTATCTTTGTATAGATGTTGGTCAGTGGAGTTTATTAGCATACATGGCCTGGTGTTTACTTAACACAGGGTAATATAATTCCTTTGATTAGATGTCCAATTAGCTTCAGCTGAAGCCTTTGTAAATTTGAACTAGTATATGTTAGCATTCAGTTATGGGGCAGTTGTCTACGGGGCAGTTGTCAGAAGTTTAGAAATATACGAAGTTTGGAAATTACAAAGTTAGGAAATTTTAAAAAGAACAGTTAAACCAACAGTTAGTCTACATATATCTCACTGAATATGGACTGATCAGCTTTCTATATATCTTTTCATCTCACAGGTATGTGGATTTCTGCTTGTTGATCCCTACACCTATGCAATAACCCACAGACATCTTCATGCTATATTTTCAAATGTATGTGGATTTCTGCTTGTTGATCCCTACACCTATGCAATAACCCACAGACATCTTCATGCTATATTTTCAAATGTATGTGGATTTCTGCTTGTTGATCCCTACACCTATGCAATAACCCACAGACATCTTCATGCTATATTTTCAAATGTATGTGGATTTCTGCTTGTTGATCCCTACACCTATGCAATAACCCACAGACATCTTCATGCTATATTTTCAAATGTATGTGGATTTCTGCTTGTTGATCCCTACACCTATGCAATAACCCACAGACATCTTCATGCTATATTTTCAAATGTATGTGGATTTCTGCTTGTTGATCCCTGCAAACTATACCTCTTGATCTCTATTCACACCAATGTATATTTTAGCAGTGTATGTAATTGTATTTGTAGAATATTAGTACTTGCTTATAGCTGATATTATCTTTGTATAGATGTTGGTCAGTGGAGTTTATTAGCATACATGGCCTGGTGTTTACTTAACACAGGGTAATATAATTCCTTTGATTAGATGTCCAATTAGCTTCAGCTGAAGCCTTTGTAAATTTGAACTAGTATATGTTAGCATTCAGTTATGGGGCAGTTGTCTACGGGGCAGTTGTCAGAAGTTTAGAAATATACGAAGTTTGGAAATTACAAAGTTAGGAAATTTTAAAAAGAACAGTTAAACCAACAGTTAGTCTACATATATCTCACTGAATATGGACTGATCAGCTTTCTATATATCTTTTCATCTCACAGGTATGTGGATTTCTGCTTGTTGATCCCTACACCTATGCAATAACCCACAGACATCTTCATGCTATATTTTCAAATGTATGTGGATTTCTGCTTGTTGATCCCTACACCTATGCAATAACCCACAGACATCTTCATGCTATATTTTCAAATGTATGTGGATTTCTGCTTGTTGATCCCTACACCTATGCAATAACCCACAGACATCTTCATGCTATATTTTCAAATGTATGTGGATTTCTGCTTGTTGATCCCTACACCTATGCAATAACCCACAGACATCTTCATGCTATATTTTCAAATGTATGTGGATTTCTGCTTGTTGATCCCTACACCTATGCAATAACCCACAGACATCTTCATGCTATATTTTCAAATGTATGTGGATTTCTGCTTGTTGATCCCTACACCTATGCAATAACCCACAGACATCTTCATGCTATATTTTCAAATGTATGTGGATTTCTGCTTGTTGATCCCTACACCTATGCAATAACCCACAGACATCTTCATGCTATATTTTCAAATGTATGTGGATTTCTGCTTGTTGATCCCTACACCTATGCAATAACCCACAGACATCTTCATGCTATATTTTCAAATGTATGTGGATTTCTGCTTGTTGATCCCTACACCTATGCAATAACCCACAGACATCTTCATGCTATATTTTCAAATGTATGTGGATTTCTGCTTGTTGATCCCTACACCTATGCAATAACCCACAGACATCTTCATGCTATATTTTCAAATGTATGTGGATTTCTGCTTGTTGATCCCTACACCTATGCAATAACCCACAGACATCTTCATGCTATATTTTCAAATGTATGTGGATTTCTGCTTGTTGATCCCTACACCTATGCAATAACCCACAGACATCTTCATGCTATATTTTCAAATGTATGTGGATTTCTGCTTGTTGATCCCTGCAAACTATACCTCTTGATCTCTATTCACACCAATGTATATTTTAGCAGTGTATGTAATTGTATTTGTAGAATATTAGTACTTGCTTATAGCTGATATTATCTTTGTATAGATGTTGGTCAGTGGAGTTTATTAGCATACATGGCCTGGTGTTTACTTAACACAGGGTAATATAATTCCTTTGATTAGATGTCCAATTAGCTTCAGCTGAAGCCTTTGTAAATTTGAACTAGTATATGTTAGCATTCAGTTATGGGGCAGTTGTCTACGGGGCAGTTGTCAGAAGTTTAGAAATATACGAAGTTTGGAAATTACAAAGTTAGGAAATTTTAAAAAGAACAGTTAAACCAACAGTTAGTCTACATATATCTCACTGAATATGGACTGATCAGCTTTCTATATATCTTTTCATCTCACAGGTATGTGGATTTCTGCTTGTTGATCCCTACACCTATGCAATAACCCACAGACATCTTCATGCTATATTTTCAAATGTATGTGGATTTCTGCTTGTTGATCCCTACACCTATGCAATAACCCACAGACATCTTCATGCTATATTTTCAAATGTATGTGGATTTCTGCTTGTTGATCCCTACACCTATGCAATAACCCACAGACATCTTCATGCTATATTTTCAAATGTATGTGGATTTCTGCTTGTTGATCCCTACACCTATGCAATAACCCACAGACATCTTCATGCTATATTTTCAAATGTATGTGGATTTCTGCTTGTTGATCCCTACACCTATGCAATAACCCACAGACATCTTCATGCTATATTTTCAAATGTATGTGGATTTCTGCTTGTTGATCCCTACACCTATGCAATAACCCACAGACATCTTCATGCTATATTTTCAAATGTATGTGGATTTCTGCTTGTTGATCCCTGCAAACTATACCTCTTGATCTCTATTCACACCAATGTATATTTTAGCAGTGTATGTAATTGTATTTGTAGAATATTAGTACTTGCTTATAGCTGATATTATCTTTGTATAGATGTTGGTCAGTGGAGTTTATTAGCATACATGGCCTGGTGTTTACTTAACACAGGGTAATATAATTCCTTTGATTAGATGTCCAATTAGCTTCAGCTGAAGCCTTTGTAAATTTGAACTAGTATATGTTAGCATTCAGTTATGGGGCAGTTGTCTACGGGGCAGTTGTCAGAAGTTTAGAAATATACGAAGTTTGGAAATTACAAAGTTAGGAAATTTTAAAAAGAACAGTTAAACCAACAGTTAGTCTACATATATCTCACTGAATATGGACTGATCAGCTTTCTATATATCTTTTCATCTCACAGGTATGTGGATTTCTGCTTGTTGATCCCTACACCTATGCAATAACCCACAGACATCTTCATGCTATATTTTCAAATGTATGTGGATTTCTGCTTGTTGATCCCTACACCTATGCAATAACCCACAGACATCTTCATGCTATATTTTCAAATGTATGTGGATTTCTGCTTGTTGATCCCTACACCTATGCAATAACCCACAGACATCTTCATGCTATATTTTCAAATGTATGTGGATTTCTGCTTGTTGATCCCTACACCTATGCAATAACCCACAGACATCTTCATGCTATATTTTCAAATGTATGTGGATTTCTGCTTGTTGATCCCTACACCTATGCAATAACCCACAGACATCTTCATGCTATATTTTCAAATGTATGTGGATTTCTGCTTGTTGATCCCTACACCTATGCAATAACCCACAGACATCTTCATGCTATATTTTCAAATGTATGTGGATTTCTGCTTGTTGATCCCTGCAAACTATACCTCTTGATCTCTATTCACACCAATGTATATTTTAGCAGTGTATGTAATTGTATTTGTAGAATATTAGTACTTGCTTATAGCTGATATTATCTTTGTATAGATGTTGGTCAGTGGAGTTTATTAGCATACATGGCCTGGTGTTTACTTAACACAGGGTAATATAATTCCTTTGATTAGATGTCCAATTAGCTTCAGCTGAAGCCTTTGTAAATTTGAACTAGTATATGTTAGCATTCAGTTATGGGGCAGTTGTCTACGGGGCAGTTGTCAGAAGTTTAGAAATATACGAAGTTTGGAAATTACAAAGTTAGGAAATTTTAAAAAGAACAGTTAAACCAACAGTTAGTCTACATATATCTCACTGAATATGGACTGATCAGCTTTCTATATATCTTTTCATCTCACAGGTATGTGGATTTCTGCTTGTTGATCCCTACACCTATGCAATAACCCACAGACATCTTCATGCTATATTTTCAAATGTATGTGGATTTCTGCTTGTTGATCCCTACACCTATGCAATAACCCACAGACATCTTCATGCTATATTTTCAAATGTATGTGGATTTCTGCTTGTTGATCCCTACACCTATGCAATAACCCACAGACATCTTCATGCTATATTTTCAAATGTATGTGGATTTCTGCTTGTTGATCCCTACACCTATGCAATAACCCACAGACATCTTCATGCTATATTTTCAAATGTATGTGGATTTCTGCTTGTTGATCCCTACACCTATGCAATAACCCACAGACATCTTCATGCTATATTTTCAAATGTATGTGGATTTCTGCTTGTTGATCCCTACACCTATGCAATAACCCACAGACATCTTCATGCTATATTTTCAAATGTATGTGGATTTCTGCTTGTTGATCCCTGCAAACTATACCTCTTGATCTCTATTCACACCAATGTATATTTTAGCAGTGTATGTAATTGTATTTGTAGAATATTAGTACTTGCTTATAGCTGATATTATCTTTGTATAGATGTTGGTCAGTGGAGTTTATTAGCATACATGGCCTGGTGTTTACTTAACACAGGGTAATATAATTCCTTTGATTAGATGTCCAATTAGCTTCAGCTGAAGCCTTTGTAAATTTGAACTAGTATATGTTAGCATTCAGTTATGGGGCAGTTGTCTACGGGGCAGTTGTCAGAAGTTTAGAAATATACGAAGTTTGGAAATTACAAAGTTAGGAAATTTTAAAAAGAACAGTTAAACCAACAGTTAGTCTACATATATCTCACTGAATATGGACTGATCAGCTTTCTATATATCTTTTCATCTCACAGGTATGTGGATTTCTGCTTGTTGATCCCTACACCTATGCAATAACCCACAGACATCTTCATGCTATATTTTCAAATGTATGTGGATTTCTGCTTGTTGATCCCTACACCTATGCAATAACCCACAGACATCTTCATGCTATATTTTCAAATGTATGTGGATTTCTGCTTGTTGATCCCTACACCTATGCAATAACCCACAGACATCTTCATGCTATATTTTCAAATGTATGTGGATTTCTGCTTGTTGATCCCTACACCTATGCAATAACCCACAGACATCTTCATGCTATATTTTCAAATGTATGTGGATTTCTGCTTGTTGATCCCTACACCTATGCAATAACCCACAGACATCTTCATGCTATATTTTCAAATGTATGTGGATTTCTGCTTGTTGATCCCTACACCTATGCAATAACCCACAGACATCTTCATGCTATATTTTCAAATGTATGTGGATTTCTGCTTGTTGATCCCTGCAAACTATACCTCTTGATCTCTATTCACACCAATGTATATTTTAGCAGTGTATGTAATTGTATTTGTAGAATATTAGTACTTGCTTATAGCTGATATTATCTTTGTATAGATGTTGGTCAGTGGAGTTTATTAGCATACATGGCCTGGTGTTTACTTAACACAGGGTAATATAATTCCTTTGATTAGATGTCCAATTAGCTTCAGCTGAAGCCTTTGTAAATTTGAACTAGTATATGTTAGCATTCAGTTATGGGGCAGTTGTCTACGGGGCAGTTGTCAGAAGTTTAGAAATATACGAAGTTTGGAAATTACAAAGTTAGGAAATTTTAAAAAGAACAGTTAAACCAACAGTTAGTCTACATATATCTCACTGAATATGGACTGATCAGCTTTCTATATATCTTTTCATCTCACAGGTATGTGGATTTCTGCTTGTTGATCCCTACACCTATGCAATAACCCACAGACATCTTCATGCTATATTTTCAAATGTATGTGGATTTCTGCTTGTTGATCCCTACACCTATGCAATAACCCACAGACATCTTCATGCTATATTTTCAAATGTATGTGGATTTCTGCTTGTTGATCCCTACACCTATGCAATAACCCACAGACATCTTCATGCTATATTTTCAAATGTATGTGGATTTCTGCTTGTTGATCCCTACACCTATGCAATAACCCACAGACATCTTCATGCTATATTTTCAAATGTATGTGGATTTCTGCTTGTTGATCCCTACACCTATGCAATAACCCACAGACATCTTCATGCTATATTTTCAAATGTATGTGGATTTCTGCTTGTTGATCCCTGCAAACTATACCTCTTGATCTCTATTCACACCAATGTATATTTTAGCAGTGTATGTAATTGTATTTGTAGAATATTAGTACTTGCTTATAGCTGATATTATCTTTGTATAGATGTTGGTCAGTGGAGTTTATTAGCATACATGGCCTGGTGTTTACTTAACACAGGGTAATATAATTCCTTTGATTAGATGTCCAATTAGCTTCAGCTGAAGCCTTTGTAAATTTGAACTAGTATATGTTAGCATTCAGTTATGGGGCAGTTGTCTACGGGGCAGTTGTCAGAAGTTTAGAAATATACGAAGTTTGGAAATTACAAAGTTAGGAAATTTTAAAAAGAACAGTTAAACCAACAGTTAGTCTACATATATCTCACTGAATATGGACTGATCAGCTTTCTATATATCTTTTCATCTCACAGGTATGTGGATTTCTGCTTGTTGATCCCTACACCTATGCAATAACCCACAGACATCTTCATGCTATATTTTCAAATGTATGTGGATTTCTGCTTGTTGATCCCTACACCTATGCAATAACCCACAGACATCTTCATGCTATATTTTCAAATGTATGTGGATTTCTGCTTGTTGATCCCTACACCTATGCAATAACCCACAGACATCTTCATGCTATATTTTCAAATGTATGTGGATTTCTGCTTGTTGATCCCTACACCTATGCAATAACCCACAGACATCTTCATGCTATATTTTCAAATGTATGTGGATTTCTGCTTGTTGATCCCTACACCTATGCAATAACCCACAGACATCTTCATGCTATATTTTCAAATGTATGTGGATTTCTGCTTGTTGATCCCTACACCTATGCAATAACCCACAGACATCTTCATGCTATATTTTCAAATGTATGTGGATTTCTGCTTGTTGATCCCTGCAAACTATACCTCTTGATCTCTATTCACACCAATGTATATTTTAGCAGTGTATGTAATTGTATTTGTAGAATATTAGTACTTGCTTATAGCTGATATTATCTTTGTATAGATGTTGGTCAGTGGAGTTTATTAGCATACATGGCCTGGTGTTTACTTAACACAGGGTAATATAATTCCTTTGATTAGATGTCCAATTAGCTTCAGCTGAAGCCTTTGTAAATTTGAACTAGTATATGTTAGCATTCAGTTATGGGGCAGTTGTCTACGGGGCAGTTGTCAGAAGTTTAGAAATATACGAAGTTTGGAAATTACAAAGTTAGGAAATTTTAAAAAGAACAGTTAAACCAACAGTTAGTCTACATATATCTCACTGAATATGGACTGATCAGCTTTCTATATATCTTTTCATCTCACAGGTATGTGGATTTCTGCTTGTTGATCCCTACACCTATGCAATAACCCACAGACATCTTCATGCTATATTTTCAAATGTATGTGGATTTCTGCTTGTTGATCCCTACACCTATGCAATAACCCACAGACATCTTCATGCTATATTTTCAAATGTATGTGGATTTCTGCTTGTTGATCCCTACACCTATGCAATAACCCACAGACATCTTCATGCTATATTTTCAAATGTATGTGGATTTCTGCTGGTTGATCCCTACACCTATGCAATAACCCACAGACATCTTCATGCTATATTTTCAAATGTATGTGGATTTCTGCTTGTTGATCCCTGCAAACTATACCTCTTGATCTCTATTCACACCAATGTATATTTTAGCAGTGTATGTAATTGTATTTGTAGAATATTAGTACTTGCTTATAGCTGATATTATCTTTGTATAGATGTTGGTCAGTGGAGTTTATTAGCATACATGGCCTGGTGTTTACTTAACACAGGGTAATATAATTCCTTTGATTAGATGTCCAATTAGCTTCAGCTGATGCCTTTGTAAATTTGAACTAGTATATGTTAGCATTCAGTTATGGGGCAGTTGTCTACGGGGCAGTTGTCAGAAGTTTAGAAATATACGAAGTTTGGAAATTACAAAGTTAGGAAATTTTAAAAAGAACAGTTAAACCAACAGTTAGTCTACATATATCTCACTGAATATGGACTGATCAGCTTTCTATATATCTTT
The DNA here is from genome assembly GCF_028390025.1 of Pseudophryne corroboree. Lineage (NCBI taxonomy): Eukaryota > Metazoa > Chordata > Amphibia > Anura > Myobatrachidae > Pseudophryne > Pseudophryne corroboree. Next base: position 93,698,515 of record NC_086450.1, on the reverse strand, counting down.
TCATCTCACAGGTATGTGGATTTCTGCTTGTTGATCCCTACACCTATGCAATAACCCACAGACATCTTCATGCTATATTTTCAAATGTATGTGGATTTCTGCTTGTTGATCCCTACACCTATGCAATAACCCACAGACATCTTCATGCTATATTTTCAAATGTATGTGGATTTCTGCTTGTTGATCCCTACACCTATGCAATAACCCACAGACATCTTCATGCTATATTTTCAAATGTATGTGGATTTCTGCTTGTTGATCCCTACACCTATGCAATAACCCACAGACATCTTCATGCTATATTTTCAAATGTATGTGGATTTCTGCTTGTTGATCCCTACACCTATGCAATAACCCACAGACATCTTCATGCTATATTTTCAAATGTATGTGGATTTCTGCTTGTTGATCCCTGCAAACTATACCTCTTGATCTCTATTCACACCAATGTATATTTTAGCAGTGTATGTAATTGTATTTGTAGAATATTAGTACTTGCTTATAGCTGATATTATCTTTGTATAGATGTTGGTCAGTGGAGTTTATTAGCATACATGGCCTGGTGTTTACTTAACACAGGGTAATATAATTCCTTTGATTAGATGTCCAATTAGCTTCAGCTGAAGCCTTTGTAAATTTGAACTAGTATATGTTAGCATTCAGTTATGGGGCAGTTGTCTACGGGGCAGTTGTCAGAAGTTTAGAAATATACGAAGTTTGGAAATTACAAAGTTAGGAAATTTTAAAAAGAACAGTTAAACCAACAGTTAGTCTACATATATCTCACTGAATATGGACTGATCAGCTTTCTATATATCTTTTCATCTCACAGGTATGTGGATTTCTGCTTGTTGATCCCTACACCTATGCAATAACCCACAGACATCTTCATGCTATATTTTCAAATGTATGTGGATTTCTGCTTGTTGATCCCTACACCTATGCAATAACCCACAGACATCTTCATGCTATATTTTCAAATGTATGTGGATTTCTGCTTGTTGATCCCTACACCTATGCAATAACCCACAGACATCTTCATGCTATATTTTCAAATGTATGTGGATTTCTGCTTGTTGATCCCTACACCTATGCAATAACCCACAGACATCTTCATGCTATATTTTCAAATGTATGTGGATTTCTGCTTGTTGATCCCTACACCTATGCAATAACCCACAGACATCTTCATGCTATATTTTCAAATGTATGTGGATTTCTGCTTGTTGATCCCTACACCTATGCAATAACCCACAGACATCTTCATGCTATATTTTCAAATGTATGTGGATTTCTGCTTGTTGATCCCTACACCTATGCAATAACCCACAGACATCTTCATGCTATATTTTCAAATGTATGTGGATTTCTGCTTGTTGATCCCTACACCTATGCAATAACCCACAGACATCTTCATGCTATATTTTCAAATGTATGTGGATTTCTGCTTGTTGATCCCTGCAAACTATACCTCTTGATCTCTATTCACACCAATGTATATTTTAGCAGTGTATGTAATTGTATTTGTAGAATATTAGTACTTGCTTATAGCTGATATTATCTTTGTATAGATGTTGGTCAGTGGAGTTTATTAGCATACATGGCCTGGTGTTTACTTAACACAGGGTAATATAATTCCTTTGATTAGATGTCCAATTAGCTTCAGCTGAAGCCTTTGTAAATTTGAACTAGTATATGTTAGCATTCAGTTATGGGGCAGTTGTCTACGGGGCAGTTGTCAGAAGTTTAGAAATATACGAAGTTTGGAAATTACAAAGTTAGGAAATTTTAAAAAGAACAGTTAAACCAACAGTTAGTCTACATATATCTCACTGAATATGGACTGATCAGCTTTCTATATATCTTTTCATCTCACAGGTATGTGGATTTCTGCTTGTTGATCCCTACACCTATGCAATAACCCACAGACATCTTCATGCTATATTTTCAAATGTATGTGGATTTCTGCTTGTTGATCCCTACACCTATGCAATAACCCACAGACATCTTCATGCTATATTTTCAAATGTATGTGGATTTCTGCTTGTTGATCCCTACACCTATGCAATAACCCACAGACATCTTCATGCTATATTTTCAAATGTATGTGGATTTCTGCTTGTTGATCCCTACACCTATGCAATAACCCACAGACATCTTCATGCTATATTTTCAAATGTATGTGGATTTCTGCTTGTTGATCCCTACACCTATGCAATAACCCACAGACATCTTCATGCTATATTTTCAAATGTATGTGGATTTCTGCTTGTTGATCCCTACACCTATGCAATAACCCACAGACATCTTCATGCTATATTTTCAAATGTATGTGGATTTCTGCTTGTTGATCCCTGCAAACTATACCTCTTGATCTCTATTCACACCAATGTATATTTTAGCAGTGTATGTAATTGTATTTGTAGAATATTAGTACTTGCTTATAGCTGATATTATCTTTGTATAGATGTTGGTCAGTGGAGTTTATTAGCATACATGGCCTGGTGTTTACTTAACACAGGGTAATATAATTCCTTTGATTAGATGTCCAATTAGCTTCAGCTGAAGCCTTTGTAAATTTGAACTAGTATATGTTAGCATTCAGTTATGGGGCAGTTGTCTACGGGGCAGTTGTCAGAAGTTTAGAAATATACGAAGTTTGGAAATTACAAAGTTAGGAAATTTTAAAAAGAACAGTTAAACCAACAGTTAGTCTACATATATCTCACTGAATATGGACTGATCAGCTTTCTATATATCTTTTCATCTCACAGGTATGTGGATTTCTGCTTGTTGATCCCTACACCTATGCAATAACCCACAGACATCTTCATGCTATATTTTCAAATGTATGTGGATTTCTGCTTGTTGATCCCTACACCTATGCAATAACCCACAGACATCTTCATGCTATATTTTCAAATGTATGTGGATTTCTGCTTGTTGATCCCTACACCTATGCAATAACCCACAGACATCTTCATGCTATATTTTCAAATGTATGTGGATTTCTGCTTGTTGATCCCTACACCTATGCAATAACCCACAGACATCTTCATGCTATATTTTCAAATGTATGTGGATTTCTGCTTGTTGATCCCTACACCTATGCAATAACCCACAGACATCTTCATGCTATATTTTCAAATGTATGTGGATTTCTGCTTGTTGATCCCTACACCTATGCAATAACCCACAGACATCTTCATGCTATATTTTCAAATGTATGTGGATTTCTGCTTGTTGATCCCTACACCTATGCAATAACCCACAGACATCTTCATGCTATATTTTCAAATGTATGTGGATTTCTGCTTGTTGATCCCTACACCTATGCAATAACCCACAGACATCTTCATGCTATATTTTCAAATGTATGTGGATTTCTGCTTGTTGATCCCTACACCTATGCAATAACCCACAGACATCTTCATGCTATATTTTCAAATGTATGTGGATTTCTGCTTGTTGATCCCTACACCTATGCAATAACCCACAGACATCTTCATGCTATATTTTCAAATGTATGTGGATTTCTGCTTGTTGATCCCTACACCTATGCAATAACCCACAGACATCTTCATGCTATATTTTCAAATGTATGTGGATTTCTGCTTGTTGATCCCTACACCTATGCAATAACCCACAGACATCTTCATGCTATATTTTCAAATGTATGTGGATTTCTGCTTGTTGATCCCTACACCTATGCAATAACCCACAGACATCTTCATGCTATATTTTCAAATGTATGTGGATTTCTGCTTGTTGATCCCTACACCTATGCAATAACCCACAGACATCTTCATGCTATATTTTCAAATGTATGTGGATTTCTGCTTGTTGATCCCTGCAAACTATACCTCTTGATCTCTATTCACACCAATGTATATTTTAGCAGTGTATGTAATTGTATTTGTAGAATATTAGTACTTGCTTATAGCTGATATTATCTTTGTATAGATGTTGGTCAGTGGAGTTTATTAGCATACATGGCCTGGTGTTTACTTAACACAGGGTAATATAATTCCTTTGATTAGATGTCCAATTAGCTTCAGCTGAAGCCTTTGTAAATTTGAACTAGTATATGTTAGCATTCAGTTATGGGGCAGTTGTCTACGGGGCAGTTGTCAGAAGTTTAGAAATATACGAAGTTTGGAAATTACAAAGTTAGGAAATTTTAAAAAGAACAGTTAAACCAACAGTTAGTCTACATATATCTCACTGAATATGGACTGATCAGCTTTCTATATATCTTTTCATCTCACAGGTATGTGGATTTCTGCTTGTTGATCCCTACACCTATGCAATAACCCACAGACATCTTCATGCTATATTTTCAAATGTATGTGGATTTCTGCTTGTTGATCCCTACACCTATGCAATAACCCACAGACATCTTCATGCTATATTTTCAAATGTATGTGGATTTCTGCTTGTTGATCCCTACACCTATGCAATAACCCACAGACATCTTCATGCTATATTTTCAAATGTATGTGGATTTCTGCTTGTTGATCCCTACACCTATGCAATAACCCACAGACATCTTCATGCTATATTTTCAAATGTATGTGGATTTCTGCTTGTTGATCCCTACACCTATGCAATAACCCACAGACATCTTCATGCTATATTTTCAAATGTATGTGGATTTCTGCTTGTTGATCCCTACACCTATGCAATAACCCACAGACATCTTCATGCTATATTTTCAAATGTATGTGGATTTCTGCTTGTTGATCCCTGCAAACTATACCTCTTGATCTCTATTCACACCAATGTATATTTTAGCAGTGTATGTAATTGTATTTGTAGAATATTAGTACTTGCTTATAGCTGATATTATCTTTGTATAGATGTTGGTCAGTGGAGTTTATTAGCATACATGGCCTGGTGTTTACTTAACACAGGGTAATATAATTCCTTTGATTAGATGTCCAATTAGCTTCAGCTGAAGCCTTTGTAAATTTGAACTAGTATATGTTAGCATTCAGTTATGGGGCAGTTGTCTACGGGGCAGTTGTCAGAAGTTTAGAAATATACGAAGTTTGGAAATTACAAAGTTAGGAAATTTTAAAAAGAACAGTTAAACCAACAGTTAGTCTACATATATCTCACTGAATATGGACTGATCAGCTTTCTATATATCTTTTCATCTCACAGGTATGTGGATTTCTGCTTGTTGATCCCTACACCTATGCAATAACCCACAGACATCTTCATGCTATATTTTCAAATGTATGTGGATTTCTGCTTGTTGATCCCTACACCTATGCAATAACCCACAGACATCTTCATGCTATATTTTCAAATGTATGTGGATTTCTGCTTGTTGATCCCTACACCTATGCAATAACCCACAGACATCTTCATGCTATATTTTCAAATGTATGTGGATTTCTGCTTGTTGATCCCTACACCTATGCAATAACCCACAGACATCTTCATGCTATATTTTCAAATGTATGTGGATTTCTGCTTGTTGATCCCTACACCTATGCAATAACCCACAGACATCTTCATGCTATATTTTCAAATGTATGTGGATTTCTGCTTGTTGATCCCTACACCTATGCAATAACCCACAGACATCTTCATGCTATATTTTCAAATGTATGTGGATTTCTGCTTGTTGATCCCTACACCTATGCAATAACCCACAGACATCTTCATGCTATATTTTCAAATGTATGTGGATTTCTGCTTGTTGATCCCTACACCTATGCAATAACCCACAGACATCTTCATGCTATATTTTCAAATGTATGTGGATTTCTGCTTGTTGATCCCTGCAAACTATACCTCTTGATCTCTATTCACACCAATGTATATTTTAGCAGTGTATGTAATTGTATTTGTAGAATATTAGTACTTGCTTATAGCTGATATTATCTTTGTATAGATGTTGGTCAGTGGAGTTTATTAGCATACATGGCCTGGTGTTTACTTAACACAGGGTAATATAATTCCTTTGATTAGATGTCCAATTAGCTTCAGCTGAAGCCTTTGTAAATTTGAACTAGTATATGTTAGCATTCAGTTATGGGGCAGTTGTCTACGGGGCAGTTGTCAGAAGTTTAGAAATATACGAAGTTTGGAAATTACAAAGTTAGGAAATTTTAAAAAGAACAGTTAAACCAACAGTTAGTCTACATATATCTCACTGAATATGGACTGATCAGCTTTCTATATATCTTTTCATCTCACAGGTATGTGGATTTCTGCTTGTTGATCCCTACACCTATGCAATAACCCACAGACATCTTCATGCTATATTTTCAAATGTATGTGGATTTCTGCTTGTTGATCCCTACACCTATGCAATAACCCACAGACATCTTCATGCTATATTTTCAAATGTATGTGGATTTCTGCTTGTTGATCCCTACACCTATGCAATAACCCACAGACATCTTCATGCTATATTTTCAAATGTATGTGGATTTCTGCTTGTTGATCCCTACACCTATGCAATAACCCACAGACATCTTCATGCTATATTTTCAAATGTATGTGGATTTCTGCTTGTTGATCCCTACACCTATGCAATAACCCACAGACATCTTCATGCTATATTTTCAAATGTATGTGGATTTCTGCTTGTTGATCCCTACACCTATGCAATAACCCACAGACATCTTCATGCTATATTTTCAAATGTATGTGGATTTCTGCTTGTTGATCCCTGCAAACTATACCTCTTGATCTCTATTCACACCAATGTATATTTTAGCAGTGTATGTAATTGTATTTGTAGAATATTAGTACTTGCTTATAGCTGATATTATCTTTGTATAGATGTTGGTCAGTGGAGTTTATTAGCATACATGGCCTGGTGTTTACTTAACACAGGGTAATATAATTCCTTTGATTAGATGTCCAATTAGCTTCAGCTGAAGCCTTTGTAAATTTGAACTAGTATATGTTAGCATTCAGTTATGGGGCAGTTGTCTACGGGGCAGTTGTCAGAAGTTTAGAAATATACGAAGTTTGGAAATTACAAAGTTAGGAAATTTTAAAAAGAACAGTTAAACCAACAGTTAGTCTACATATATCTCACTGAATATGGACTGATCAGCTTTCTATATATCTTTTCATCTCACAGGTATGTGGATTTCTGCTTGTTGATCCCTACACCTATGCAATAACCCACAGACATCTTCATGCTATATTTTCAAATGTATGTGGATTTCTGCTTGTTGATCCCTACACCTATGCAATAACCCACAGACATCTTCATGCTATATTTTCAAATGTATGTGGATTTCTGCTTGTTGATCCCTACACCTATGCAATAACCCACAGACATCTTCATGCTATATTTTCAAATGTATGTGGATTTCTGCTTGTTGATCCCTACACCTATGCAATAACCCACAGACATCTTCATGCTATATTTTCAAATGTATGTGGATTTCTGCTTGTTGATCCCTACACCTATGCAATAACCCACAGACATCTTCATGCTATATTTTCAAATGTATGTGGATTTCTGCTTGTTGATCCCTACACCTATGCAATAACCCACAGACATCTTCATGCTATATTTTCAAATGTATGTGGATTTCTGCTTGTTGATCCCTGCAAACTATACCTCTTGATCTCTATTCACACCAATGTATATTTTAGCAGTGTATGTAATTGTATTTGTAGAATATTAGTACTTGCTTATAGCTGATATTATCTTTGTATAGATGTTGGTCAGTGGAGTTTATTAGCATACATGGCCTGGTGTTTACTTAACACAGGGTAATATAATTCCTTTGATTAGATGTCCAATTAGCTTCAGCTGAAGCCTTTGTAAATTTGAACTAGTATATGTTAGCATTCAGTTATGGGGCAGTTGTCTACGGGGCAGTTGTCAGAAGTTTAGAAATATACGAAGTTTGGAAATTACAAAGTTAGGAAATTTTAAAAAGAACAGTTAAACCAACAGTTAGTCTACATATATCTCACTGAATATGGACTGATCAGCTTTCTATATATCTTTTCATCTCACAGGTATGTGGATTTCTGCTTGTTGATCCCTACACCTATGCAATAACCCACAGACATCTTCATGCTATATTTTCAAATGTATGTGGATTTCTGCTTGTTGATCCCTACACCTATGCAATAACCCACAGACATCTTCATGCTATATTTTCAAATGTATGTGGATTTCTGCTTGTTGATCCCTACACCTATGCAATAACCCACAGACATCTTCATGCTATATTTTCAAATGTATGTGGATTTCTGCTTGTTGATCCCTACACCTATGCAATAACCCACAGACATCTTCATGCTATATTTTCAAATGTATGTGGATTTCTGCTTGTTGATCCCTACACCTATGCAATAACCCACAGACATCTTCATGCTATATTTTCAAATGTATGTGGATTTCTGCTTGTTGATCCCTGCAAACTATACCTCTTGATCTCTATTCACACCAATGTATATTTTAGCAGTGTATGTAATTGTATTTGTAGAATATTAGTACTTGCTTATAGCTGATATTATCTTTGTATAGATGTTGGTCAGTGGAGTTTATTAGCATACATGGCCTGGTGTTTACTTAACACAGGGTAATATAATTCCTTTGATTAGATGTCCAATTAGCTTCAGCTGAAGCCTTTGTAAATTTGAACTAGTATATGTTAGCATTCAGTTATGGGGCAGTTGTCTACGGGGCAGTTGTCAGAAGTTTAGAAATATACGAAGTTTGGAAATTACAAAGTTAGGAAATTTTAAAAAGAACAGTTAAACCAACAGTTAGTCTACATATATCTCACTGAATATGGACTGATCAGCTTTCTATATATCTTTTCATCTCACAGGTATGTGGATTTCTGCTTGTTGATCCCTACACCTATGCAATAACCCACAGACATCTTCATGCTATATTTTCAAATGTATGTGGATTTCTGCTTGTTGATCCCTACACCTATGCAATAACCCACAGACATCTTCATGCTATATTTTCAAATGTATGTGGATTTCTGCTTGTTGATCCCTACACCTATGCAATAACCCACAGACATCTTCATGCTATATTTTCAAATGTATGTGGATTTCTGCTTGTTGATCCCTACACCTATGCAATAACCCACAGACATCTTCATGCTATATTTTCAAATGTATGTGGATTTCTGCTTGTTGATCCCTACACCTATGCAATAACCCACAGACATCTTCATGCTATATTTTCAAATGTATGTGGATTTCTGCTTGTTGATCCCTACACCTATGCAATAACCCACAGACATCTTCATGCTATATTTTCAAATGTATGTGGATTTCTGCTTGTTGATCCCTGCAAACTATACCTCTTGATCTCTATTCACACCAATGTATATTTTAGCAGTGTATGTAATTGTATTTGTAGAATATTAGTACTTGCTTATAGCTGATATTATCTTTGTATAGATGTTGGTCAGTGGAGTTTATTAGCATACATGGCCTGGTGTTTACTTAACACAGGGTAATATAATTCCTTTGATTAGATGTCCAATTAGCTTCAGCTGAAGCCTTTGTAAATTTGAACTAGTATATGTTAGCATTCAGTTATGGGGCAGTTGTCTACGGGGCAGTTGTCAGAAGTTTAGAAATATACGAAGTTTGGAAATTACAAAGTTAGGAAATTTTAAAAAGAACAGTTAAACCAACAGTTAGTCTACATATATCTCACTGAATATGGACTGATCAGCTTTCTATATATCTTTTCATCTCACAGGTATGTGGATTTCTGCTTGTTGATCCCTACACCTATGCAATAACCCACAGACATCTTCATGCTATATTTTCAAATGTATGTGGATTTCTGCTTGTTGATCCCTACACCTATGCAATAACCCACAGACATCTTCATGCTATATTTTCAAATGTATGTGGATTTCTGCTTGTTGATCCCTACACCTATGCAATAACCCACAGACATCTTCATGCTATATTTTCAAATGTATGTGGATTTCTGCTTGTTGATCCCTACACCTATGCAATAACCCACAGACATCTTCATGCTATATTTTCAAATGTATGTGGATTTCTGCTTGTTGATCCCTACACCTATGCAATAACCCACAGACATCTTCATGCTATATTTTCAAATGTATGTGGATTTCTGCTTGTTGATCCCTGCAAACTATACCTCTTGATCTCTATTCACACCAATGTATATTTTAGCAGTGTATGTAATTGTATTTGTAGAATATTAGTACTTGCTTATAGCTGATATTATCTTTGTATAGATGTTGGTCAGTGGAGTTTATTAGCATACATGGCCTGGTGTTTACTTAACACAGGGTAATATAATTCCTTTGATTAGATGTCCAATTAGCTTCAGCTGAAGCCTTTGTAAATTTGAACTAGTATATGTTAGCATTCAGTTATGGGGCAGTTGTCTACGGGGCAGTTGTCAGAAGTTTAGAAATATACGAAGTTTGGAAATTACAAAGTTAGGAAATTTTAAAAAGAACAGTTAAACCAACAGTTAGTCTACATATATCTCACTGAATATGGACTGATCAGCTTTCTATATATCTTTTCATCTCACAGGTATGTGGATTTCTGCTTGTTGATCCCTACACCTATGCAATAACCCACAGACATCTTCATGCTATATTTTCAAATGTATGTGGATTTCTGCTTGTTGATCCCTACACCTATGCAATAACCCACAGACATCTTCATGCTATATTTTCAAATGTATGTGGATTTCTGCTTGTTGATCCCTACACCTATGCAATAACCCACAGACATCTTCATGCTATATTTTCAAATGTATGTGGATTTCTGCTTGTTGATCCCTACACCTATGCAATAACCCACAGACATCTTCATGCTATATTTTCAAATGTATGTGGATTTCTGCTTGTTGATCCCTACACCTATGCAATAACCCACAGACATCTTCATGCTATATTTTCAAATGTATGTGGATTTCTGCTTGTTGATCCCTACACCTATGCAATAACCCACAGACATCTTCATGCTATATTTTCAAATGTATGTGGATTTCTGCTTGTTGATCCCTACACCTATGCAATAACCCACAGACATCTTCATGCTATATTTTCAAATGTATGTGGATTTCTGCTTGTTGATCCCTACACCTATGCAATAACCCACAGACATCTTCATGCTATATTTTCAAATGTATGTGGATTTCTGCTTGTTGATCCCTACACCTATGCAATAACCCACAGACATCTTCATGCTATATTTTCAAATGTATGTGGATTTCTGCTTGTTGATCCCTGCAAACTATACCTCTTGATCTCTATTCACACCAATGTATATTTTAGCAGTGTATGTAATTGTATTTGTAGAATATTAGTACTTGCTTATAGCTGATATTATCTTTGTATAGATGTTGGTCAGTGGAGTTTATTAGCATACATGGCCTGGTGTTTACTTAACACAGGGTAATATAATTCCTTTGATTAGATGTCCAATTAGCTTCAGCTGAAGCCTTTGTAAATTTGAACTAGTATATGTTAGCATTCAGTTATGGGGCAGTTGTCTACGGGGCAGTTGTCAGAAGTTTAGAAATATACGAAGTTTGGAAATTACAAAGTTAGGAAATTTTAAAAAGAACAGTTAAACCAACAGTTAGTCTACATATATCTCACTGAATATGGACTGATCAGCTTTCTATATATCTTTTCATCTCACAGGTATGTGGATTTCTGCTTGTTGATCCCTACACCTATGCAATAACCCACAGACATCTTCATGCTATATTTTCAAATGTATGTGGATTTCTGCTTGTTGATCCCTACACCTATGCAATAACCCACAGACATCTTCATGCTATATTTTCAAATGTATGTGGATTTCTGCTTGTTGATCCCTACACCTATGCAATAACCCACAGACATCTTCATGCTATATTTTCAAATGTATGTGGATTTCTGCTTGTTGATCCCTACACCTATGCAATAACCCACAGACATCTTCATGCTATATTTTCAAATGTATGTGGATTTCTGCTTGTTGATCCCTACACCTATGCAATAACCCACAGACATCTTCATGCTATATTTTCAAATGTATGTGGATTTCTGCTTGTTGATCCCTACACCTATGCAATAACCCACAGACATCTTCATGCTATATTTTCAAATGTATGTGGATTTCTGCTTGTTGATCCCTGCAAACTATACCTCTTGATCTCTATTCACACCAATGTATATTTTAGCAGTGTATGTAATTGTATTTGTAGAATATTAGTACTTGCTTATAGCTGATATTATCTTTGTATAGATGTTGGTCAGTGGAGTTTATTAGCATACATGGCCTGGTGTTTACTTAACACAGGGTAATATAATTCCTTTGATTAGATGTCCAATTAGCTTCAGCTGAAGCCTTTGTAAATTTGAACTAGTATATGTTAGCATTCAGTTATGGGGCAGTTGTCTACGGGGCAGTTGTCAGAAGTTTAGAAATATACGAAGTTTGGAAATTACAAAGTTAGGAAATTTTAAAAAGAACAGTTAAACCAACAGTTAGTCTACATATATCTCACTGAATATGGACTGATCAGCTTTCTATATATCTTTTCATCTCACAGGTATGTGGATTTCTGCTTGTTGATCCCTACACCTATGCAATAACCCACAGACATCTTCATGCTATATTTTCAAATGTATGTGGATTTCTGCTTGTTGATCCCTACACCTATGCAATAACCCACAGACATCTTCATGCTATATTTTCAAATGTATGTGGATTTCTGCTTGTTGATCCCTACACCTATGCAATAACCCACAGACATCTTCATGCTATATTTTCAAATGTATGTGGATTTCTGCTTGTTGATCCCTACACCTATGCAATAACCCACAGACATCTTCATGCTATATTTTCAAATGTATGTGGATTTCTGCTTGTTGATCCCTACACCTATGCAATAACCCACAGACATCTTCATGCTATATTTTCAAATGTATGTGGATTTCTGCTTGTTGATCCCTACACCTATGCAATAACCCACAGACATCTTCATGCTATATTTTCAAATGTATGTGGATTTCTGCTTGTTGATCCCTACACCTATGCAATAACCCACAGACATCTTCATGCTATATTTTCAAATGTATGTGGATTTCTGCTTGTTGATCCCTACACCTATGCAATAACCCACAGACATCTTCATGCTATATTTTCAAATGTATGTGGATTTCTGCTTGTTGATCCCTGCAAACTATACCTCTTGATCTCTATTCACACCAATGTATATTTTAGCAGTGTATGTAATTGTATTTGTAGAATATTAGTACTTGCTTATAGCTGATATTATCTTTGTATAGATGTTGGTCAGTGGAGTTTATTAGCATACATGGCCTGGTGTTTACTTAACACAGGGTAATATAATTCCTTTGATTAGATGTCCAATTAGCTTCAGCTGAAGCCTTTGTAAATTTGAACTAGTATATGTTAGCATTCAGTTATGGGGCAGTTGTCTACGGGGCAGTTGTCAGAAGTTTAGAAATATACGAAGTTTGGAAATTACAAAGTTAGGAAATTTTAAAAAGAACAGTTAAACCAACAGTTGAACAAACATTGGAAAACATTGGAAAGCAGGTAAATCTACCATTTAATTAACAATTTCCATAAGCATTTTTCTATCTATACTTTACTCTTTATAAACACCATGCTCCACAAACTGTTTTTACTCATAGCACTTCATGGTATCCTCTATAAAATGACATCGTCCTTCACTATTCCTGTTATTTATCGCTCTGTACACATTGCAGCCTCATTAATCCACTCCCCTCTTATTAACACTCATGAGCTTTTAACCTATCTATGTGCACTAACTGTCACATCCTCTACCTGTCACCATAAGAAACTATCACACACCTCCCCCAACTATACCTATCTCTCTCTTCTTCTGCTTCTACTAGCTGGTGACATATCCCCAAATCCAGGTCCCATCCACATACCATGCTCACATTCAGCTGATTCACAACGGAATAGAAAATCAACAAACCTTATCAACATCACTTGTCTCCCATCTACATCCAAGTCACTAAAATGTGCTTTATGGAATGCACGCTCTGTTTGCAACAAATTAACAGCTATTCATGACCTTTTCATAGCAAACAAATTCAGTATGCTGGCTATAACAGAAACCTGGCTCACACAATCAGACACTGCCTCCCCTGCAGCACTGTCACATGGTGGCCTCCACTTCACACACACCCCCAGGCCTGGTAACATCAAAGGAGGGGGTGTTGGAATATTACTGTCCAAATCTTACACGCACATCGTTTTACCACCTGTTCCCTCACTCACATTTACATCCTTTGAAGTACACTCTATTAGGATTTTCACCCCTTTCTCTCTGCGTGTTGCAGCTATCTATCGCCCACCTGGGCAACCCAAAGAGTTTCTGGAAGATTTTTCTGCATGGCTCCCTCACTTTCTATCCTCTGACATCTCCACCATCATTATGGGTGATTTCAATCTTTCTATTGACAGTCCACAATCTCCCCATGCCTCTAAACTACTCTCTCTAACCTCCTCTCTTGGCCTCTCCCAATGGACTGACTCCCCTACTCATCAGGAGGGCCACTGCCTTGATCTTGTATTCACCAGACTATGCTCTGTTTCTGAACTCACTAACACTCCTTTCCCTCTCTCAGATCACAACCTTATCACATGCATGCTCTCCTCCATTACTTCAAACTCCATGTCCCTAAAGTCTACAAGGACACCTCTTACCCGCAGAAATATTAACGCTATTAATTTTCAACAACTATCTACCTCTCTGCAACCACTACTTTCACCAATTTCTACATTCACCTCTCCAGAGACTGCTGCGTCACACCTTAACCAAACTCTAGTAACAGCACTTGATGAAGTGGCTCCAGCTACCCATCACACTCCACGTAGACTTAGATGTCAACCGTGGCACTCTAAATACACTAGACACTTACAAAAACTCTCACGAAAAGTTGAACGCCAGTGGCGTAAATCTCGTAGTTCAAGTGACTTTGTCACATATAAGACCACCTACCACTCTTATCGTACTGCTCTGGACACTGCCAAACAAACATATTTTCAATCTCTCATCTCTGCTCAAGCCTCTAACCCCAAGCGACTTTTTAATACATTTAAATCACTTCTTGTCCCTCCCTCACCTAACCCACCAGCCACTGTCAGTGCGCAAGATCTTGCTTCCTATTTCAAGGACAAGATTGACAAGATCCGAAATGAAATGGTATGCTCTTCCACAGCAAGTGACCTGCTCAATTCCCTACCTGAACCCTCTAACACCTTCTCTTCCTTTGATCCTACAAATGAAGATGAAGTATCTGCACTCTTTTCATCTGCCTACTCTAATACCTCTCCCCTTGACTCTATACCCTCACAAATTAGTAAAGCTCTGTCTACTGTGCTCATCCCAACCTTAACAAAAATCTGTAATCTCTCCCTGTCTACTGGTATCTTTCCTTCTCTATACAAGCATGCAGTGATTACTCCCATTCTGAAAAAACAAAACTCTGACCCGAACACTCTCTCTAACTACCGTCCCATCTCTCAGCTCCCATGCCCCTCCAAGCTACTGGAGAGACTTGCCTACACTCGCCTCACACACTTTCTTAACTCACACAGCCTACTGGACCCACTTCAGTCAGGATTTCGTGCCCAACACTCCACAGAGACAGCACTGACTAAGGTAGTGAATGATTTGGTCACTGCTAAATCTAAAGGACATTTCTCTCTACTTATTCTCCTTGATCTCTCTGCTGCTTTTGACACTGTTGACCACTCTCTTCTCATACAAACACTACAATCCCTAGGTATTCAGGACACAGCCCTTTCTTGGTTCTCATCCTACCTATCTAATCGCTCCTTCAGTGTTCGTTTCTCTGATTCCACCTCTCCTTCGCTACCTCTCTCAGTTGGAGTACCGCAAGGCTCAGTCCTAGGTCCTCTGCTTTTCTCTATCTATACCACATCTCTTGGCAAACTAATCAACTCTTTCGGATTTCAGTACCATCTGTATGCAGATGATACTCAAATCTACCTATCCTCCACTGATTTGTCACCATCTGTATTGGGCCGTGTCACTGAATGCCTTTCTGCCATTTCATCTTGGATGACATCTCGCCACCTCAAACTTAATATTTCCAAAACAGAATTAATTATATTTCCACCTGCCAATAGTAGTTTCCAACCTGATATATCTATCACTGTTGAGAACTCGGCAATCACCCCTACCCCACAAGCTCGCTGCCTAGGTGTCATTCTTGACTCTGAACTGTCCTTTGTTACCCACATTCAATCTGTCTCAAGATCATGTTACATGCATCTAAGAAACATATCCAAAATACGCCCTTATCTTACACAAGACACAGCAAAAACTCTAATCCATGCTCTCATTATCTCCCGCATTGATTATTGTAATAGTCTCCTGACCGGTCTTCCCAAACATAAGCTCTCACCACTACAATCCATTTTGAATGCAGCTGCGAGGCTAATCTTCCTTGCCAGGCGTTCATCGTCTGCAGATCCGCTCTGTCAGTCCCTCCATTGGTTACCGGTATTCTACCGTATTAAATATAAAATACTTTTACTCACATACAAGGCCATTAACCAAACTGCACCAACATACATCTCTTCACTCATCTCAAAATATCTCCCTACCCGACCTCTCCGCTCTGCACAAGACCTACGTCTCTCATCCACACGCATTACTTGTTCACACTCAAAATTACAGGACTTTATCCGGGCTTCACCCACTCTGTGGAATGCCCTCCCACGCACAGTAAGACTCTCCTCTAGTCTCCAAACCTTTAAATGTTCCCTGAAAACTCACCTCTTCAGACAAGCCTATCAAATTCCAGACCCACCCACATAATCTTCAGTGCTTCCCTATCTAATTACATCCTCTGTAGAGTATTCATAACATCACTTATCATGTCTTTCTTTAGTCTCACACCCTCCTGACACTTGGATAACTTTGTGGGGTATCATCATACAACCCATTAAGAACCTAGCAATCTGGTGGACCATTATGCAATAGGTAGCATCTATCCTTGTGTATCTATGCCTATTTCCCTATAGATTGTAAGCTTGCGAGCAGGGCCTTCCTACCTCTATGTCTGTCTGTTTTTACCCAGTTTTGTTCTATTACTGTTGTTCTAATTGTAAAGCGCAACGGAATATGCTGCGCTATATAAGAAACTGTTAATAAATAATAAATGTCTTACGTCAGCTCCGGCCCCGATCAGCATGTTTCCATCGCACAGGGGGGTTAATTCAGATCTGATCTGGGCAGCGATTTTTGCAGTCCTGCAATCAGATAGTTGCCACCTACAGATGGAGTTTTTTTGCTGTGCAAGTGTGTGATCGCATGTGTAGCAGTCTCTGCACAGCCCAGAACTTACTCTTCCTGTGCGCACAGCAGCGATCAGATCTGAATGACCCCCCCCGGAAGATTAAGTCCTGGGCTGCGCAGAGACTGCACAAAATCAGTTTGTGCTGCTCTGCTACACGTGCGATCACACACTTGCACAGCGAAAAAACACTCCCACCTATAGGCGGCGACTATCTAATCGCAGGACTGCAAAAATCGCTGCCCAGATCAGATCTGAATTACCCCCATTGGGTGGGCTATTGCACAATCTCCATGAATGCTTCATAAGTGAAGCATCGTCCTTTACCGGGATTGTCACCCTTTTGTCTTGTAATTAAGCATAGCGCCATCTTGTTACTGGGGGTCATTCCGAGTTGTTCGCTCGGTAAATTTCATCGCATCGCAGCGATTTTCCGCTTAGTGCGCATGCGCAATGTTCGCACTGCGACTGCGCCAAGTAAATTTGCTATGAAGTTAGGTATTTTACTCACGGCTTTTTCTTCGTTCAGGTGATCGTAGTGTGATTGACAGGAAGTGGGTGTTTCTGGGCGGAAACAGGCCGTTTTATGGGCGTGTGGGGAAAAACGCTACAGTTTCTGGGAAAAACGCGGGAGTGGCTGGAGAAACGGAGGAGTGTCTGGGCGAACGCTGGGTGTGTTTGTGACGTCAAACCAGGAACGACAAGCACTGAACTGATCGCAGATGCCGAGTAAGTCTGGAGCTACTCAGAAACTGCACAGAGATGTCTTTTCGCAATATTGCAAATCTTTCGTTCGCAATTTTACTATGCTAAGATTCACTCCCAGTAGGCATAGGCTTAGCGTGTGCAAAGCTGCTAAAAACGGCTTGCGAGCGAACAACTCGGAATGACCCCCACTGTGTTTGAGTTCCGCAGTGGGACATGGACATGTTACACTTAGCTCCAGAGACCCTGCATATATCTTGCATATATCTTGCATATATCCTGCATATACCACTGTATTGTTGCACCACTACCCTCACACATGAATGGCTGGTCCCCTGTATGTTCCCTCCATCCAGATTCATTGAGTTTGTGTAACTGTGAGTATGGCTGTACAAACACCTCTGCTAAACTATAATAACCCAAACACCTGGTACTGTGGATGTCTGCTGTATCTGGATTCCACTGGTGTTTGCTATTTATAACCTATAGTTCACTACAAATAGTATACACATATCAACACGGAACATTTATTGCACAGCCAGTGCCCTTAGGCATGGCACCTTTGTTGCTCCTAACCACTCCTACAGAATATAGGACTATCTATATGATTTAGAAACTACATGGGCAGGGTGTCCAGCACCCCCTGCAAACGATAAATTTGCACCCTCCATCCCACACGTAATAAAGGGACAGCATGTGCCTAAGGCGTGCACCACAAAAAGGGGTGTGCTTTCACAAGGAAAGGGTGTGGCCAGACACTAGTGCCCGCAATTCAAATTATGCCACAAAGAGATAGAATATTATTCACATTACACCATACTTATTGCCCATGATTCATATTGCACCACATAGTAGTATACCTTATTCAGGTTACCACACACAGTAGTGCCCCTTATACACAATATCCAAAGTAGTGTCCCTTATACACATAACGCCCACAGTAGTAGTGCCACACATAATGCCCACAGTAGTGCCCCTTACACTTATGTCCACAGAAAGGGGAAAAAGTGCTGTACTTACACAGAAGATCAGCGAGACTGAATAGCTGCGGCTGCCAGGGCCATCTTTACAGCAAAGTAGGTCCCTGGGCAAAGCAATGCACAGGGGCCCCTATCATTGGCGGTTGTGTGGATGTGCAGGAGGGGGAGGAACTATCGGCAACGGGGGGGGGGGTTAATGTGTTGCAAATGCATAGAACAAAACATTTTATTAACCTTTACAATCTTGTCCAGTGTATACACTCAATGTCGTTGAAACGCGCATCGTTAACAAACCCCCTCCCTCGTCTGAACATGTACAGATGAGGGAGGTCCATGTTAACAACAGCCATGCTGCAGATGCAGTTGTTAGCCCCGCCCCGCCGTCACTCCCTTCCTGTATGCACTTGCCGATGCCAACACCCTGCCGGGTCCCCGTCGGTGAGGATCGCCTAGTGTGTACTGGTCTTAATACAGTATAATACTGCACACACAGAGC
This sequence comes from Pseudophryne corroboree, assembly GCF_028390025.1. Lineage (NCBI taxonomy): Eukaryota > Metazoa > Chordata > Amphibia > Anura > Myobatrachidae > Pseudophryne > Pseudophryne corroboree. The sequence goes on along the minus strand of NC_086450.1, from coordinate 93,678,998 downwards.
TCCACAGCAGGGGGAACTGTATACCGTGCTGAACACTACGCGACACAGATAAACCACCAGCTACACTATCCCCTGCTGTTTCCCATTGTGCAGCTCTCACTGCAGCCATCTGCGGTCACCTGGGACAGGGTTTCTGCTCAGAAGAAAGGTGTGCGTGTGTGTGCCCGGGCCGCAGTGCACCAAGGCTGATAATCACCGCGGCGTGCACCGATCCCTCCACTTCCCGCTGCTGCTACTAGTGTTCTCCTGTACGTGGTGGGGGCGCAGCAATAGGTCGTCTAGGGCGGGAGTCCTATCTGTGCGGCAGCAGATGAATCCTTTGGGGTGGCAGCACTTCAAACTGCTGGCACTGCTGCCAAAGAGGAGGAGGAGGGGGAGGAGAACAGAGGGAGGCAACCGTGACAAGGGAGCTGTGCTTCCCGCTGCTGGTGCCGCTGCTGCTGCTGTGCTGTGGCAGCCGGCAGCAACAGCAGAATCAATAGCAAAGCATGGAGAGCGCCTCTTCAGACTGGATCTATTGAGCGGGTTCCACTGGTTCTATACATGGATACAAGTTTGGGGTGTAAATACAGGAAGTGGATATCGAAGGGGGGAAGGTGTATGTGATCTGTAGGAGGTCAGACCCCCCCATAGCCCCTCCCACGGCACCTATGGGGAGAGACTTCCTCTTGAGTGCACACTCCCCCCACCCTAATATCCCCTTCTCCTTGCAGATGTGTAGGGGGCACAGGCAGCGCACAGGGAGACAATGTCTTCCCTAGCAAATGACCCAGGCTGGGCCCCTTTAACGAGCCTGGTTCCAGGTAATTAGTACCCACATCCATACCATCCTAAGATCTTGGCGCCCCTGGAGAGAGTGTGTCTGGGTGATGCTGTGACCGGGTGTTGGTTGTAAATGCGAGCTTGCTTGAAGTATCTTAGCAATATATTTAGTCACTTGGCTATAGCAATAATAAAAGCAAACATTTCTGAAAGTCCCTACAGCGCATGCGTTACACCGAGTGTATACACAAAGGGGCTGTTGCGATTGGGACAGATGGTAACAGAAAGGTGACTGGGAGGTGGCTAGTAGTACACGCAGCAATGGGGCTTTCAATGGGTGTATTATGGGAGTCTTATGGGTGTGACAATGCAAGTGGCTGCATTACCAAATGCTCACAAAGGAGGTCATACTCAAATGAGAAACTGCGCCTGCCATCAGTGGCGCTAAGAGTGGGGAGCGGATATTATTTACCCGGGCCCGCTCCTGAGTGGGACATTGCGCCCCTTTACAGCGCTGTGTACTGATCTCTGTGTGCGGAAGCAGGGGCAAATCCAGGAGAGGGGTGCTGGCTGCAACAGGAGTTGCTCTTCGTGACGTCAAACCAGGAACTAAACGGACTGAGCTGATCGCAATCTGTGAGTAGGTCTGGAGCTACTCAGAAACTGCTAAGAATTATTTAGTAGCAATTCTGCTAATCTTTCGTTCGCTATTCTGCTAAGCTAAGATACACTCCCAGAGGGCGGCGGCCTAGCGTGTGCAATGCTGCTAAAAGCAGCTAGCGAGCGAACAACTCGGAATGAGGGCCATTATGCATATTATCTACAGTGTATTGCAGTTATTAATCTTGTACATTATCATGCATGCACTAGCAGTATTTACTACATTTATTTATCATGGGGCTCATACCATGGTTAGCCAAGCCTCTGTGGCAGCTAGCCACACCCTAAGCATGGGCCTCTACCGCTGCATTACCCCAGTGGGCCCTCCACGCCCCAGTCCGACACTGGCTGGGCTAGCAAAATGCAGACCACCCGCTCCCCTGCTGCATACTTCAACTGTAATACTGGGGAAGCATCTGAGTGCTGCATGCAGAGCATAGGTCTGCAAACTCGGTCCTCAGGACCCCACACAGTGCATGTTTTGCAGGTGTCCTCACAGAATCACAAGAGAAATAATTAGCTCCACCTGTGGACCTTTTAAAATGTGTCTATGGGTAATTAACACACCTGTGCACCTGCTGGGTTACCTGCAAAACATGCACTGTGTGGGGTCCTGAGGACCGAGTTTGCAGACCTATGATGTAGGGGGAATTACGTCTCACTCTCTCCACTGGTCACACAAACTCCCCAACGCTACCTCTAGGTGACTTAGGGGTCTATTTACTAAGCCTTGGATGGAGATAAAGTCGCTTGACATAAAGTACCAGCCAATCAGCTCCTAACTACCATGCCACAGGCTGTGTATGAAAAATGACAGGAGCCGATTGCGTGGTACTTTATCTCCAGCGACTTTATCTCCATCCAAGGCTTAGTAAATAGACCCCTTAATGAGGGTTTTTACATTTATTGGTGGTGACTGTACCCCTCAAACCCAAAGTGTGCCCCCGTGCTGAGAGCGCAGCACTCCAAAATAACTACTTTCTAGTTTTTGGGGAGGGGGCGTGGCCATATCTTCTGGGTTTGGCCACGCACCCCTAGTGCCTGAGCTCTTGACGGCCCTGCCTGCCATGGGACTGGTGCAAGTTTTGATGGTGCAAGTGCAACCAATGGTTGTGTATAAGGACACACCAATCAGTATTACAGAGTGCACAGGCATTAAAATGTGGGTGCCTTAGGCTGAGTACAGATTAGAGCGATGTGTTTACGGCTGATATGTGACACGATCTACGATGCCATGCTGCATTTAGCACATGGCATTGGTAACGATATCTTCTGATTGACCGTGCAGCACGACTAACCAGAAGTTTGTTAACGACCAGAAGGAGCGCAAAATCGCCGTAACACACTAAACGATCCAGGCGATTTGACGTTCCAATTAGCCTGGAAACGACAAATCATCCCGATATAATTCAGGTGTGTACCCGGCCTTAGTCTTTGCACATTTGGCCGCACGGATGTACACAAGGAAAAGGGTTTGTAGGGAGTCTGTATAAAGATGCAGACGGACGACTCCTATAGGCAATGCTGCGTTCACATTTGCGTAAGACTCAGACTCAAATCCCCCTGTATACTTGTACATAAGGACATATTCCCTAATTATTTAGAATTTTCACACAAAAAAAATTATTGTGTGTATATGCACTTTGAATGACGTGTCTTTGAAAATTCTGACTACCAACTTTTTTTAAAATAATCTTTTTGCAAATATGATGGGAGCACCCCTGATTCTAACCAATCATCATAGCATAGAGAGCTAAGGGCCTAATTTAGACCTGGTTGCTGCAGCGGCAGCGTACACAAGCTGAAGGCCAGTGCAGTGTGCGCACACGCGCAGATGCCGCACTGCATGTGCAATGACATCTCACTTGTGCAATGGCCTCTGCCTGATTGACAGGCAGAAGCAGTCATGGGGTGGTCGAGGGCGTGTCGGCGGTGTTGGGACATCGTTGCGGCGGCGTTGAGGGGGGGGGGGGTGGTCCGGACAACAGAAGCATGTCTGGACTGTTACTGGAGTGGGTTGCGGTGGCTGCATGATGTCACATGCAGCCGCTAGAGCCAAATACATGGTGGGTTGCCGTCTGCCTTCGAAGCTAATTGGCAGGTGTGAAAGCATCGTCACCATGTGATGCTTTTGCATGTCTGCCTGGGGTGGGTGGGGGGGGGGCAAGACCTGTGCTGGCCGTCCCCTCGCATGTCAACGATTTCAAGTCTTAGAATATGTAACTCAAAGTTTTTATCTAGATAATGATTCACCTGGAGTCCTGAAATATTTTCTCCACTGAAGGTCAGAGATACAGCACACATTTACACCAGGGTCATCATACACAATATTGCACATTTCTGCAAAATGACATCATGTAAAGGTCCTGACTAGCAATACACTTGGAGTACACCCTGTTATTAATGAAAAAAATTATGATCTATCGCTGGGGATCCAGTGTTTGATTCTCTTTCTGGCACAGGGCACCAAGAAGTCTACTTACGGCATCAGTACAACAGAGTGAAGAGACTTCATCAAACAAGAGCTGAAGCTTTAGACAATAAACTGTAGACTTACACAATAATAAATTTAATGATAAGGATCTCATCTCCACCATACCCTCATTTGCCATCTAGCAGGCAGCATATAGATTACCCACGCCTACTTGCAGAATGATGTCACTGTTTTATAATATTTAGAAGGAGACATGATGGTCATCTGCAGCAACTTTCCATTTGACGAATGCTGATGATACCTATTTAGAAATTCAATTGAAGTAGATACTTTGGCTCTCATTCATTCTCTCCTAAGGTAAATAAGAGTCAATTGCAACTAATTGATAGTTTCGGCTGCTGTCTTCTTTTGCTGACGCATTTACATATATATAGGCCTTTGTGGTTGGGAATAAACTGAATGATAAGCCAATAAGTTGTTGATCACTAGTTATTGCTCACCTTAAAGCCAGCTTGGTGAAATCATGATTACTTTCCATCTGTAAAATATATACTGCTGCTACTGTGCAAGTTCTTATAGCAAGAATAATAATGGAATGCTCTTAGGTAATCAAACAAATCAGGCCCATACTGCAGGATTTTCACTGTACAATTCACTAATACAATAAGTCATTTCCAAATGTCCGGCAGCGATTTTACTATTTTGTAACATTATACGCCTGTTATTTTTTTGGGGGGAAGCACATGTGTGTTGACAGCATCGCTGCATCTGTAGGATTTACAATTGTGTTGTGTCTGATGTGAAGAGCTTGGCAAATGAGGGAGTCTGACGGGAAGAGCTTGGAAGAATCAGGGCGTCTGATGGGAGGAGCTTGGCAAATGAGGGAGTCTGACGAGCTTGGAAATCAGGGAGTCTGATGGGAGGAGCTTGGCAAATGAAGGAGTCTGACAGGTAAGAGCTTGAAAATCAGGGAGTCTGATGGGAGGAGCTTGGCAAATGAGGGAGTCTGACAGGAAGAGCTTGGCAAATGATGGAGTCTGATGGTAGAACTTGGCAAATGAGGGAGTCTGATGGGAGGAGCTTGGCAAATGAGGGAGTCTGTTGGGAAGAGCTTGGACAATCAGGGAGACTGATGGAAGGCACTTGGCAAATGACGGAGTCTGACGGGAAGAGCATGGAAAATCAGAGGGTCTGATGAAAGGAGCTTGGCAAATGAGGGAGTCTGACAGTAAGAGCTCGGAAAATGAGGAAGACTGATGGGAGGCGATTGCAAACACTAAGGGATGCTGGAGGAATAAGCAGCAGAAGGCAAAAGCAATAAGAGACAGTGCTTTTTCAAGGTCGATGCAGACTATTACTGAAAGCACATGGTACTTGCCTTCCTCTAGTGGTCTCTGCTTCTGACAGGACAACGCGTGACACCCTTTTCTTCTGAGTAGTGACAACCTGGAAATACAATGAGAGGAACTAATATATCATCATCAATTCCCCTCTATTACCCAGATACATATAAGCCAGGGCAGTAGAGTGTGGGCAAATCTGTGTCATTATACCTATGTGTGGGGTGGGTAGATGTAAGAAGGGAGTAGAGACTACAAATGGAGGAATTTGTTTGCTATGACTGCAGCAGAGAAATGAGCAAGAGAATGGAGAGGGATCTAGGGAAGCAAGCAAAGAAATGTTGGGGAGAGGGAATGTGATATGGTGGCCGATGGGAGAGGAGGTATATAGGGTTAATAGAATATGATTTGTGGTACAGCATGTGAGAGATGCTGGGATTTATTACTCATAGTCACTGACTCTGTGGCTGTGTCCTCTGGGAGGGGGCAGCCAGTTTGGCACAGGGGGGGGGGGGGTTTGCTAGGGGGTGGCTTGGCATTGGGGCGGTATGTGGTGCGACATAACAAAGGGGACTGTGAGGGAGGCGTGGCTGCCCAATCATGTTTTAATGGCCACACCCTTCACTATACAATTCTGCGATTACCAGCATTGTACAGCGGGGTGTGTGGCTACTCCTCCCTTCCCTCCCCAGGACCGCCATCAGGTGGGTCTGCCAGGACTGGCCTCCCGGGCACTGACAGAGAGGGGGCCTGTCCCTGCAACTGCTGACAAAGGTATATGTATAGAAATGTCCTCAACAAAATGTCCACCCCTATGGAAGAGATAAAACATACAACAATATGATGTAACACATATATAGGAACACAATGGCCCCACAATTTCTGATGGAAGCCATGTCCCTCATTATGCCTCTCTGCCTCTCTCTCTCTCTCTCTCTCTCTCTCTTATAGAGGATGAGAGAGAGGCATATAGAGGGAAGGGTGGCTAGATAGATAGACAGACAGACAGACAGACAGACAGATAGATAGATAGATGTAATATTAGCTAAATGTTTCTATCATATCCCCTCTGTCCCTACTCTCCTTAAAGCAGTGTGTGTACTTTTTATGATAAGATTTATTATGCAGCTCATATGCTATTTTTTTATACATTTTTTTTATTATAATTTTTTTTCTATCTTATCCCCAGAACTGTACACAGCACTAAGTCTATGCAACCAAGTTCTAATTTTCCCTATGCTTGACTATTTTCTTTTAAATATTGGACAGTATAACAGAGCATATCATACCTAACAATGACCATATTATTCTGCACAGTAAATGACTTCCATTATACTACATAGCAAATGAGCACTATTCTCTTGTCCAGCAAATAGCCATCATCATCATCATCACAGCCAGGAAAAAGCATCCATTATCATAAGTTGCCCCTTGGATACAGCTTCAAGAATTATTATATTCCTATACATTATATATTGTACAATAAAAACCCATTATTGCCAGCCATATACTGCACAGAAAATCTGTTATTGTCAGTAATATATTGTCTCTGTGAAGTCATATTGCACAGTATATGACCCCCATGTAATGGCATGTGTCAGTCACTGGGCATGCTTAGCAGTGTAGAACATGGACACCAGAATGGAATATCTGACTGCTCTGCATATGGCTTACGGTCATTAGGTCGACAAAACTTAGGTCGACATTCATTAGGTTGACCACTATTGGTCGACATGGTCATTAGGTCAACATTAACAAGGTCGCCATAGAAAAAAAGTCGACATTAGTTTTTCACATTTTTTTTTTCATTTTTGGAACTTTTTCATATTTTATGATCCACGTGGACTAAAATTGGGAACTGTTCCGAGCGCAGCGAGGGGACACAGTGCACTAATTGGGGTTCCCGGTCACTGAACAGAGAAAACAACACCAAAAAAAGGAAAAAAAACTCATGTTGACCTTTTTCCATGTCAACCGTGTTCATGTCGACCTAATGACCATGTCGACCTAGTCACCCTGTTGACCTAGTGCATGTCGACCAACAGTGGTCGACCTAATGACTGTCGACCTAATGAGCCATACCCCTGCATATGTAGGTTGTAATGAGGGATGTAAGATCAGTCCCACTGGCCAGAGTCTAAGGCCAAGGCGGGCAGCACGATTAATGCCCCGATGGTACCCTTGTGCAGAATGCGGCATGCCCCCATAACCAATCTTACTGCTCCCCCAGGGACAAATGTATCAAATCTTGGAGAGAGACAAAGTACCAAATTAATAAGCTTCTAACTATCATTTTACAGGTTGTGTTTGATCGATGACAGAATCTGATTAGTTGCCAGTTTATCTCTCTCCACTTTATCGCTCTCCAAGATTTGATACATCCCCCCCAATTCCATTCTGTGACATCATAAAATCATGTACACTGAGGACAGGACAGGGATGCTAGCCCAGGCACACTTGCACTCAACTACAGCTCTGTGAATACACACTGCTGGGTGCCCTGCAAAGTAGATACACATTGTTGGGTGTCCGCTGCTTGCCAGGCTTCTATATGCTACTATGTTAGTGGCGACTGCCCCCCTCTTGCCAAGCATAAATGCGCGTAACTCATATTTTGTTGTCGGAAGTCTACTCAGGCTCTCCCATGATAACATGTAGTCTCTCAAGATGCTTCCCTTAAACTAGTTGCATGTCAAATAAAAGTGTAAATTACGTACAAACACCATTGTGCCTTGGGGGGCGTATTCAAATACATAGCTGTAATTACATGTGAGCCAATGGTGCTTTGCCCACAGCGCATCTGCACTGTAGGCGCATCTGCTGGCCCACACACATGTTGCATAGGGCCGCGCCGCACAAGAGAAACCAGTGTGCAGTCGACAAGCTGCAGCGCCCGGCAACCTTGTCAGCGTGTGATATAGATTGGCTGCCGGGCGCTGTAGCTTATGGTCTCCATGCTGTGGTCTCCCCCGCTGGCTGGTGCTGTTACAGGAGTAGCTAATGTATAAAAAAAGGGGGACTCTGCCTGTCTAATGTGTAAAGTAGAGGGACTCTGTCTGCCTAATGTGTAAAATAGGGGGACTCTGCCTGCCTAATGTGTAAAAAGGGGGACTCTGCCTGCCTAATGTGTAAAATAGGGGGACTCTGCCTGTCTAATGTATAAAAAGGGGGACTCTGCCTGCCTAATGTGTAAAATAGGGGGATTCTGCCTGTCTAATGTGTAAAATAGGGGGACTCTGTCTGCCTAATGTGTAAAATAGGGGGACTCTACCTGCCTAATGTGTAAAAAGGGGGACTCTGCCTGCCTAATGTGTAAAATAGGGGGACTCTGCCTGCCTAATGTGTATAAAGGGGGACTCTGCCTACCTAATGTGTAAAATAGGGGGATTCTGCCTGTCTAATGTGTAAAATAGGGGGACTCTGTCTGCCTAATGTGTAAAATAGGGGGACTCTACCTGCCTAATGTGTAAAAAGGGGGACTCTGCCTGCCTAATGTGTAAAATAGGGGGACTCTGCCTGCCTAATGTGTATAAAGGGGGACTCTGCCTACCTAATGTGTAAAATAGGGGGACTCTGTCTGTCTAATGTGTAAAATAGTGGGACTCTGTCTGCCTAATGTGTAAAATAGGGGGGCTCTACCTGCCTAATGTGTAAAAAGGGGGACTCTGCCTGCCTAATGTGTAAAAAGGGGGACTCTGCCTGTCTAATGTGTAAAATAGGGGGACTCTGCCTGTCTAATGTGTAAAATAGGGGGACTCTATCTGCCTAATGTGTAAAATAGAGGGACTCCACCTGCCTAATGTGTAAAAAGGGGGATTCTGCCTGCCTAATGTGTAAAATAGGGGGACTCTGCCTGTCTAATGTGTAAAAAGGGGGACTCTGCCTGCCTAATGTCTAAAATAGGGGGACTCTGCCTGTCTAATGTGTAAAATAGGGGGACTCTATCTGCCTAATGTGTAAAATAGGGGGACTCTACCTGCCTAATGTGTAAAAAGGGGGACTCTGCCTGCCTAATGTGTAAAATTGGGGGACTCTGTCTGCCTATGGCGCCATTTTGTAGAGGGGGCGCTGATGCTCTGTCTCGCACACAGCGCTAAAATGTCTAGTTACTGTTCAAATATACAGGTATTTTTCTTAGACATTTAAAGCTGACTTTTACAAAAAGACATTGTGGCTATAGTGTGCCTTTTCTGCCATTCAGGTGACATTTCTGTTGGGGGGACTTAGTAAATAATATATCCTACAATTACAAGATACAGTATTTATAGCAATAACAATAATACAATAAGAATAATAGTAGCAGCAGTTTTACGGGTCTATTTGCTAAGCCTTGGAGGGAGATAAAGTGGACGGAGATAAAGTACCAGCCAATCAGCTCCTAACTGACATGTTACAGGCTGCGTCTGAAAAATGACAATTAGGAGCTGGTTGGTTGGTACTTTATCTTCATCTACTTTATCTCCGTCTAAGGCTTAGTATAGACACCATAATCACATAGGGGGAGCAGTATCAAACCTTCTAAGGAGGACAAGTGGAGATGTTGCCCATAGCAACCAATCAGAATCTACCTATATTTTATAGAATGATAGTTAGAACCTGAGTGGTTACTATGGGCAACTGCTTGACCTGTCCTCTTTAGAAGGGTTGATACATCTCCCCATTATTAGTCTGACCTAGGGGGGCATTATAGGAACCTGTACCTGTCCCCTTCCCATAACATGTACTTGTTAAGCATTTTGGGGATTGAGGGGGAGAGTTATAAAAGCTCTGAGAGAGATATGGTGAAGAGAGATAAAGTACCAACCAGCTCATAACTGCCATGTTACAGGCTGTGTTGTTGAAAAATGACAGTTAGGAGCTGTTTGGGTGATATTTTATCTCTCTCCATCTTACTGTACTCTCCAAGATTTGATCAATCTCCTCCTTAATAGGAAAGTAATAGACATCATCAGTGAAGGCAGTTTGTAACGTTGGGGGAGATGCACTAAGCCTTGGAAAGTGATAAAGTGGAGACAGATAAAGTACCAACCAGTCAGCTAGTAACTGCCATGTTACAGGCTGTGTATGAAGGAGGACAGCTAGGAACTGAATGAATGGTACTTTATCACTCTCCACTTTATCACTTTCCAATGCTTAGTACATCTGCCCCACATATAGCACTTTCCACACTATTTCGCCACAGCGTTTGTTATACACATATGAAGCCCAGGGACAGTTTACTGCTGGACAGGTGCATATGATTTAATGTTGTGCTGAGATACAACATCTACCACATGCCAATCTATTGTATTTAAAAGACTTCTTCATTAAACCCTAATATTTCATGATCCCAACTGTGTGGTCCATAAAGCACTAGGAATAGGGTATTATACAGCTGGTTAGACACTACAAACATGACATTATCACCACCTCAGTTCTTGTGTTGCGCTTTCTTTACCAAACATCCATTCCTGGGCATTTCAGAACCTGGGAATCAATAAATACATGAAATAATTAATACATCTCTGAACCCATAAGAAACAACAAAAAATCCCACTCAAGTATTTCTACAACTGACCTGTAGGATAGGTCTGATGAGCAACTTGGATGGTAATACTGTACATTTGCCTACAAGTAAGACATCAGCCTGCACTGAAAACATTCATTTTCTATACGCAATAACTGCTAAAGCTGCTGGACATACATTGTACAGTACATCGGAAATGCCACATAGTATACACATACAGTATATATAAGCTAAGAAACACATACTGTACAATACAGGGAATATTTGTTTTGAATATACTGTGTGCTACATTTTACTGTATATGAATATAGTTGAATTTAGATTCCTGTTGGAGAATAACACTGAATAATCATTTAATAAACTAAATTAATTTAATTAATAAATGAATGAATTAATTAATTAATTAAGAAAGCACATACAGATAGCAGAATTGTTAAGAGTTGGGTTATGCACTTTCCAACAAAAGTCAAGTCACAATGCTACATGTACAGTATAAAGGGTGATCTGTAATACACCAGACTGAGTGCCCAACCTCTCCATCTGCAGGCTACTTGTGTAACTGTGTGTCCCCTCCTGCATCGTGATCTATGTCTCAGTGTGATAGTACAGATACAATACTGTCACAGAGGGTCTTTTCAGTCAATGCCATATAAATCTTCTCCATTGTTTAATGCACATTGATCAATCTAATGACTTGTAATGGTCTCCTAATTGTTACCAAGAGCGTTTTGCAAGCTTGCAAGTGGAACGATTCATGATCTGAGATGCGATTCAGTTCAACTAAATATTGCGATCCAGCGATCGTTTGACAGATATAGATCTAGGTGATGTCCGGACCTACTATTGATACAATCTAAATTATTTATCTGGATGAACCGGATGGGACAGTACAGCTGATAAAAAGTAACCAATTAAATGACATGTATTACCATTTTCTTACCAAGCTGTTTTTTTTTCTGCATGAATAATCTGAAGTCTTTAAGCAGATTTCTATTTTATTGCTTTATTCTTCATAATTTTCTACTAATAGTGTTATAAGAAGGTTCTTAATAAATCTAGAGTTTACAACAGTATATAAGAGTGGAAAGATAATTTGTATCAAAGTGGAAACTCGTTGCAAAGATGAATTAACTGTGTGCATCGATAAAGAAATTACTAGCGAACTTTGCGTCAGCAGTTGCCTGAAACACTTACTAGAACCTTGTATGTTAATTGCTCGTAGTTTGAGATACACTAGTTATACAGTGTATATACGATCTCAGCATTGCACTAGATTGATAAAACGTAAGTGAACTTTTTTTTTTTTTTTTGCAAATTATGCAGAAAAGTAAATCTGAGAAGCTTCTGGTTTAATAGCCCTCCAATAATTGCAGTCATTAAATTCATCAAAATGCAGCAGGTACATCATATACCTTTTAAATGACAGTGCATGGAATCATGAGATTACACCAGGGTGGAACTTAAATTCCCGTATACTGTTACAGTTGGGTATGTATTATGCAGAAGGCGTTATCTGCACGATCTATGTACAGGAAATACGATGATAATAATACACAGCAAAAGTGAAGATATTGGAGATTAGTTATGATGAAATGTCACAGACTGCTCACATATGTAAATCATCTAACAGGAAGAAGGGATGAGAGTTTTTGTTAACAACTTATCAAAAGTGATCTTATATATAAGGAGTTATCTGACATCCATAGTGATACAGGACAGACACAATGCACTCATTGCATCCCTTTACATCCAATGGAGAGATTTAAAAAAAAGAAGTTATATTCACCTACTAAACACTGATATTAAGATTTTCCTCAAAACACTGAAGGCAGTGAAGTAGATGGGTTGGCTTTCCCACTCTAAAGGTGTTATTTTATCAGCATCAGTTGATTTGATAATAACAAGTCGATTATATAAAATTTAAATGAAAGTATAATTATAACATATACTCGTGGGAGAAGCCCTGCTGCTGACAAATGGCAGGATGCTATTATTTTTCAGAGATGTGCGTGCGGATTGGTGAGAGGCGCTCCTTCCTCTATTCGCCGTGTTGTCTGTAATTGAAGATATTTTACATATCTTCCTACTGGACCTGTTTATTGATTAAACAGGGCAGGCTCCATTTATTATAGTGTGCAACCTCAAACACCCACTGCTGGGGGGAGAAATGGGGGGTGGGGGACCAAATAAACACATAGGGTAACCACACCACAAAGGTTCGTGACTGCACCAATATGCAGGGACATTATAGGACGTTTAAATCGCTTCAGTAAGTAGTCAATATTACTACATTAATGGTTGGATCTCTGTTATACGGTAGTGTTGAAACACCCTTATTAATTACAATTAGTTCTATTGTCTATATTTAGTCTTCCAATAAGTCATTTAAGTGTATACGATAATTCATGGTTTAAGGGAATAAATAATACTAATACTAATAATAATAATAATAATAATAATGTAAAATAAAATATCTTGTGAATCCAGTGCAGGTTTCACTCTTATTATTCCTCTCCTCTTAGTCAAAAATTTGTTTATGCAGAATGGACGTTTAATGGTGCTAATTGCATCGCAGTTAAATTGGCCTGATTGCAGACGGGGAAGCAATTTGCGTGCTCTCTGTCTGGGCTTGCAAGAAATTGTTCCATATTCACCTCTTTATAAAGAAGTGGAGGTTTAAGGCAGAGACTCTGCACAAATTACGCTCGGGCTGACTGGTAGCATTCAGCCACTATAATAGAAGTATTATTTGGCCGTTTTGAATAATGTTAAACGGTGGAGAAAAGCTATTCTCCTCTAAATTGCTTTTAACTTTTTTTTTTCTAGTTAAAGGGGGGTGGGGGGGAGGGGGGGGGAGCGGTGGTTCTCCTCTTCAAACCAGGCCTTTGTCACAGTATATTGTCATTACCAGCTAATGTTTTAACAGGAATAATCACTGTAAAACACCGACCTTTGTTTTAGAACTGAATTCGGAGCACTGATAGAAAAATAACTAGGAACAGTTTAAATCTCTTTTTAACAATCCACATTAATATTTTGATAAATACATGTATCTGTCCATTTAAATTCAACACGTACAATGGCATTTAAAGAGCAGGCTGCATTATATCTGGGCACAGTAGTTTAATATATTCCATAAGAGGACATGGTGTAAAATGAATTTTATATTATTTAGAAGGGATAGAATGGTGCTATGTAGATGTAGTTGGATTGAATGCTACACATAAAACGATTCCAGTTCAGTTAAAGGGGGGATAATCAGGGATTGAGCTGCCCGGTGGGATGTCCAGGAACGCCTTGCTGACACCTCTATTAGCACAGGGACAGCATATAGCATTAATATGTAGAGATTCACCTGTTGTAGTCACTTAGATCACTCACCTCTCGTGTGTATGCCTAGATCTGGGTTGCAGCTTTCCTCCTCCACATGATCACAGAGTTTGATGACAAATTCTGCATCCCTGTCATCTGAGCTGAACTAAGCGCAGTTATCAAAAGCCACCCGGAACCCTCTCTCCTTGTGTGCAGGATGGAAATTCAGCACCCAGATCATATATACTATGTCTGTGCACTGATGATACAAAGCACTGCCTAGACTCATACAGTGATGACTAAATATTACAGTGATGGGCAGGGGGGGTATGATGTTTACAGAAAATCAATGATTCCTCTAATGGAAATATAAGCGATGCTGTTAAATAAAATATAGACAATAAATACACCTATCGGCCATATTTCTACTGAAATAGATTTTGTGTCACTAGCAAGAGACTATAATATAAGGAATACAACGAAATAAGGAGATGCCAGAGTCTGACTTAAGCTGCTAGTTACTATCTGTATCATCTGTTTCAGTACACGGTTCAGTCAGTGGTGTGTCATGTTTCTCCCCTTCAACAAAATCTAATAAAGATTTTAATATGCACCAAAAATAATCTTATCGCAGAAAATGAATGTCAGTAAACGAGCTTTGGAAGTAGATGGAATTGACCAGCCCCTGTGGTGCAATTAAGCAGACACTTCAGTTATTGATATTATAATATTATTATTATTATTATTATTATTATTATTATTAATAATATTATTATTATTATTATTTTGTATTCCCCCATCAGAATCTACGAGTAGTTGTGCAACAAAAGCATTGCGCTTGTGAGTCAGGTGTGTGTGCAGCAGCTTCATCGTTTAAGAATAAAATACAACATTTGGAAGGGGCTTATTAACCCCATGAGGCAGAAGGAATTGATACATTATTGGACATTCATTAAGAGGTGAAATAAATAAATAAATAATATATATATATATATATATATATATATATATATATATACACATCCCAGAGGCCAAAGCAATGGAGCTCCCAATTCCTCCCCACCTTTTAAATGGCAAAAGCTGTAAGAGCGCCGATTCCTTGCACCTCTCCCAATCTGATTGGCTGCGACGCAGCTACCAGTCGGCGTTCGACGCATCCTGATTGGCAGATAGCTGCAGCCAGCGGTACTTCAAAGCGAGCGCTGCCAGCGCTTCCCCTGAGTCTAGTCCGCCGCAGACAGTAGGAGGAACTCCACTCAGTGCAAGTTGTGCAGGGAGCAGGAGGCACAGCGCTGGCAGCAACCACCCCTCTGCAGCAGGGCAAGGGACGGGCTATGGCTACGTCTATACTTGGGGTAAGTCAGGGTTTTCTTTCCCAAACTCTTCTTCCATCCAGCATAGCAGTTATCAGCCAGAGAAAGTGCATCTAAACTTCTTTCCTTCCATGCAGAACAGCCTGCTGGCAATCATTGCAATGCTTCTGACTGTATACCAGAGCATAGTAATAACTTCTGCTACATATTAGTAATAACCTATGCTATATATTAGTAATAACTTATGCTATGTATTAGTGATAACCTATACTATATATTACTAATAACGTTCGCTATATATTAGTAATAACACGCTATATATTAATAATAACCTATGCTATATATTGGTAATAATCTGTACTATATATTACTAATAACCTTTTCTATATATTACTAATAATAACAACCTATGCTATATAGTAGCAATAATTGAGGCATGGGGCACATTCTCTCGCTTACCTTCTTGTTGGAAGTTAATAGATGTGCAACTTTACGCAGCGCTTTCCCACAACAGGCGAAATGAAAGTTCATATTGTATTTATTTATTATTTATTTGTTACCAACAATGCAGCCTAAGCGATATCATTTATCCTAATCCCCCAAACCATTACCACATCAATACAAGCAGCCAGCACTTATGTATTATTTGACTCGGCGGTTGTCTTGTAAATCTCACAAGCTCTGGCACACCATCCTGGGGACCTGCAATAAAGCAGATTCTGAGCATTGTATTTCAGGCTCCGTGTGATATGGCACCCTGGCTGTTTTACATGATCTAATATTGCCTATCACTAATATCTCTCCTGACGTGTGTGCTTAGCAGATGGGCTTATTCCTGGCACTTCCAGCTGATGTACACATCATTATACATCATTATTATATGATAGAAAAACAATATATATTTCTTCTTCAGTTTTCTCAAACCGGCGTAATGGTAATTGGTAGCCTCTAATATTTAATAGTACATTTATTCTACATGATTCCTGCACAACACAAACTATGGGGGTGGGAGTGTATGTGTGTGAGGGGGGAGGGGGGGCGCAGGGTAGCAAATATTCGTTTTATTTGCTAATAGTTTAGGCATTGGGAAGGAAATTATTGGAGACGTGTGCAGGATTATACTGAAACTGTTGCCCAGCTAGAAATAAATAGACAGGTTTCCAATGTTTTGTCATCTGCTTAAGGACAATATTCGTCAAAATGTCAGTTTATGCATATGTTGCAACATAGAACACTAGAGTTCCAATGA
The DNA here is from genome assembly GCF_028390025.1 of Pseudophryne corroboree. Lineage (NCBI taxonomy): Eukaryota > Metazoa > Chordata > Amphibia > Anura > Myobatrachidae > Pseudophryne > Pseudophryne corroboree. The sequence continues at coordinate 93,662,422 of NC_086450.1, read as the reverse complement.
GTTACATTTATTAGATGGATACATGTATTAGGTGTGATACATTTATTAGGTGGATACATTTATTAGATGGATACATGTATTAGGTGTGATACATTTATCAGGTGTGATACATTGTGTGCGCACACATATAGCGGAGACACCTGGCAGAATAAATATATGTTTTAGTTACTGCTGTGATGGTTCCATAGAGGCCATATACAATGTGACAGCCTACAAACAAAATACAAATACTGTTACAGAGTGTCGGCTTATGTGATAATAAAAGGTGATACAGGAGGTGACTAGTCTGATCCCTACAGTAGGGAACACTGCTGATAGAAATAGGACTCTTTGCGATGGGACTAGAACCTGTTGGGAGCCATGGCGGGGGAGGGGGCAAGGGGCACACTGGTAAGGGCAGGGGTTGTAGGGTCAGGGCTATGGTGACCATGTACTGATGATGTGTTGGGTCTTGTGTCCCCCTCCCCAGGAAGAGCCGCGATTTGGGACCACACCTCTGGCCATGCTGGCTGCCACCTGTAACAAGATCGGGAACACCAGCCCCCTCAGCAGCCTCCCGGAGTCCAGCGCCTTCGCCAAGGGGGGCTTCCACCCGTGGAAACGTTCCTCGTCCAGCTGCAGCCTGGGTTCCAGCCTCGGGGGGTTCACCGTGGCCACCAGCCGGGCCTCCAGCGCCCTGACCGGAGGGGGCGCCACAGCCAACAGCGCCTTCTGCCTGGCCTCCACCTCCCCGACCTCCTCGGCCTTCAGCAGTGACTACAGCGGCCTCTTCTCCAACGCCGCCGGGGTGTCCCCGCAGGAAGCCGCGGGCCAGTCCGCCTTCATCTCCAAGGTGCACGGTGCGGCTGAGGGCCTGTACCCGCGGGTGGGCATGGCCCATCCCTACGAGTCCTGGTACAAGTCCGGCTTCCACTCCGAGGTGACCAACGGGGCCTCCGCCTGGTGGGACGTGCACGCTGCCAGCCCCAGCACCTGGCTGGAGGTGCAGAACCCCCCGGCCGCCGCGGCCGCTCTGCAAGGGGCGCTGCACTCTGGGGGCCCGCACGGCCAGCTCAGCGGCTACAGCCCGGACTTCAGCTCCCTCACCCACTCGGCCTTCAGCTCCACGGGCCTGGGCTCCAGCGCAGCCTCCCACCTGCTCTCCACCGGGCAGCACCTGCTCACCCAGGAGGGCTTCAAGCCCGTGCTCCCCTCCTACCCGGACTCTGGCACCTCCATGCTCTCCGGGGCCTCCGCGGGGGGACCCGCGGGCGCCACTGGTCGCTCCGCACGCAGGTACTCGGGGAGGGCCACCTGCGACTGCCCCAACTGCCAGGAGGCGGAGCGGCTGGGTCCCGCGGGGGCCAGCCTGCGGAGGAAAGGGCTGCACAGCTGTCACATCCCGGGCTGCGGCAAGGTGTACGGCAAGACCTCGCACCTGAAGGCGCACCTGCGCTGGCACACCGGGGAGCGGCCCTTCGTCTGCAACTGGCTCTTCTGCGGCAAGAGGTTTACGCGCTCCGACGAACTGCAGCGGCACCTGCGCACCCACACCGGGGAAAAGCGCTTCGCTTGCCCGGTGTGCAACAAGCGCTTCATGCGGAGCGACCACCTCAGCAAGCACATCAAGACGCACAATGGGGGGGGAGGTGGGAAGAAAGGCAGCGACAGCGACACGGATGCCAGCAACCTGGAGACCCCCAGGTCAGAGTCCCCCGAGCTCATCCTGGAGGGGGTCCGACCAGGCAAAGAGTCAGGCAATGACTCCTAGGAAGCAGCAGCCACTTCTGGGGCGCAGGGACTCCTACCAGAAAGTGCAGCCACCTCTTGGGCTCAGAATGACTTCCCTTTAGGCTCTGAGGACGATGATGCCACCTCCATAGGGGGGACATTGACTCCTGGGGGTTGCAGCTATCTCCCGGGAGCAGAGTGACTCTTTCTGTGCAGCATTGTTGAAGGTGCAAGGACTACATGCTGAAATTGCGCTGGACTGGCTTGTGCTGGCAAAAGGCAGATTCAGATCCCATGACTGCAAACTTTTTAGCAACTAGAGCAATAGACGGTGGCAGGACAAGGACTCAGATCAACATTTATTTTTTGTGTCCTGGTTTTCATGATTTTATTATAAACAAAAACAAACATGGACCGTTCATTCCTTTGGTGGATTATGACGCTCATATCCTTCTTTGAGATCTATTTCCAAATTAACTTTTTTTTATTTAAAAACAAACAAAAATATCTTTAACGATATAAAGGTGAGAAGTACTCAAAATAGAGCAAAACCGAATTAAAAAAAAGGAAATCTTCGGACAGTTTCTCTGTATCTGCATTAAGCTGTATAAATAGGTTTCAAGAGGTTGTGTTCATTTTCCATTTTACTTGTAAATGTTATCCGGATAGTTTCTATTTTGTGGACTCCTGAAATTCAGGAGTTGTTTTTTTTCCATTGTTATTTTTTTCCTTTATTTCCAATGCACTTTGTGAAAGTCAATATATATATATATGTAAAAGATATTTAATATGTTGATTTAACATTTCAATCAGACACGTAAATTAAAAATCAATGAAAACAAATGAAAGGCGTTTATCTGTATTATAAAAAATAATAATTCTGATCATATTTTGATTTTTTTCGAATTATTAAAGAATTATGATCAACCTATTCTTGGCATCCTCTCTCGTTAAATATATATATAGATTTAAAAAATATATATCAAAACAGCATATAAAACCATTTGTCTCCCAAATGTTATATCATATTATTTTATTTAAAAAAAAATGTTGCTTTATCAGAAATCAATTATCTTTAGCAGTGAAAGAAATCTCAGTTTACAGATAGTCCCAGGGGACTAAATCACTACAATAAATACTCCACAGACTACATTTCATGCCTAAATGGAAATCGTGTTCGCTGTTATTAATTTTGACTCTGAACAGACAGCAGCCCCCTGTGTCTTGTACTCTCTCATTAGGGATTCATGTCTTATCAAATATCTAATTAATCTGCTAGACATCATTTGTTCCGGCCAACTTTATCTCAGAAGGTCCAGGGGGAAAAGTGAGAATATTCAGTGGGACAAAAGCTCCCTTGAAGATCGCTTTTAATTGTCTAAATTAACTGCGCAAAATTTGCATGTCAAACGCTGAGGGGCAAAGCGCACACGAAATGTAAAACGATTTGAACACTTCCAAAAACCAGCACTTGATTTGATAACTGGTCTGTTTAATGCTAGGGGAAAAAAAGGCAACTGCTTCTATTTTCCCCGCTTTTCAAAGACATTTGATATATGCAAATGGTGGGTCTGGGATTGCCTCTGTGTCCATGCGGTGTAATGGCGCTTGCTAGTTATTTGAATATCTGCGGCTTTTCGCTGTTGAAAAGGTTCAAGGATACTGTTTTCGTTTCTTTGTGATTACCCAGTGCAGCGTCTTATCCTGGGGAAGGAGGGGGATAAAGAGAGAAAAAAAAAAGAGGAATAATTAAATGCTGGGGGGAATCAGGCCTGGGAACAGACTTGGAAGAGGAATCTCATTTACAGACAGCTTTCAAAATAAGGCACAGACGGCAAATATTGAAATGAAAATTAATTGAAATTAAAATAGTTTGCTCTCTTTGCCTTGTATTTAGTAACCAAAAGGAGAGAATGGTAAATCAAATACATACATGAGATATAATAATAATAATAATAATAATAATAATAATAACAACACATTTAAATGTAATGCTGACAGGGAAGTGAGCAGAGATTTTGGTATGGAAACGACAGTTCTATAGAAACTCAGCATAACAAATAAATATTCAGGCTCTTGTGATTCTTCAAAGACCGTTGAATGCCGATAGATAGATAGATAGATAGATAGATAGATCGGTCGATCTATTTAATACAGTGTTTTAGACGTATATAATAGTAGGGGTCCCAATTTTCTTATTTGAATATCCTGCGTTGTCAGGTTATGCTGTCGTGATCCAATTGTACCGATATTGTGAGATTATATGTTGATTTTGGTCGTTTTATAATATAACAACAGGTAACCCTATATATACAAAATTATAATAAACCTACAACGTAATGAACACGTGTGGAGCCTGTGTGTCTTCAGCCTGGTGTTACCCTATGTCCTAGCAATGGATGGGGTGACTCTTCTGGAATGTCATTCTCTTCTTCCAATTCCAATTTGGTTTTCAATGTCCTAGACAGAAAGCGGAGGAAATGAATGAGTCCGGTTATATGACAGGCCTAGGGTTCAGTGTTCAGCTCACTGATCAAGGATCAGGGGCGGCATTGCTCAATGCCCTCTTAGGTCAAACACATGTCCATCATTCCAGCCTCCCCAGAAATAAGGAAGGGGTCTGGGCGTGCCACGCAATCAATGGATTCAATAATCACCAGTAACCTACTCCATAAAGCATTGTGCAGAGACACTAATACCTGCTACACCCAAAGTGTATCTAATCTATTTAACCTCTTTATAGAACTATAATACAGTAATAAGCCTTATATACATATAAGGCCTGTTTGTCTGTTGCTCGATAGATAGATAGATAGATAGATAGATAGATAGATAGATAGATAGTGTAAAATTTTTCATTTTTTTAATACCTGTATTATTTGTATCCACACACAGATACATTATCACAGCTGTATTTAACTTACGTTTATAGTTAGTGTGTGTAGTTATCTGGTTACGAAATAAATAAATACATACAAATACACCGAACACTCACACGGTAAATCCTGTAAGAGAGACTGCCTTTACAAAATAAATACAAATCAAATATATTTCTCCATATAAACTGTCACAGATGTATTTTCAATTCCATCCAAACACCCGAACTTTGATGTATTGTATTCACAGAAACAACTTTGCATTGTATGTAAAATAATATATATTGGTGAAAGCAGCAGATTTGGAGGTTGATATAATTCACAGGATGTCAGCTATTGGAAATGCCTTTTTTTTGTCATAAAAGAGATAAAGCCGGAAAAAGCCTATTACAGTTGGTTCAACAAAACTAAATATTACTCTGTTTTCAGTCAGTGCGGCTCAGGCTACCCAAATGTAACCCTTTAGTGCCACCTACCGCCTTTATTAAGAACTGCCTTCATAACGCTTCTTACGCCTCTTGACAGTTTTGCAACTGGCACATATGTAACGCCACCAAGATAGCACTGAACTCAACCTGCTCATAACTGTACTTATTATAAAATATATTGTGACAAATATACAGTAAAATAAATAATAACAATAATTAATTAGGCTGCATATTGATAAACATATATATTGGTTTGTTTGTTTTTACCTAGGGTACAGTTAATTTAGTTTTTCTCAGTGTCAGTCATAGCAGGCTCATGTTTTGTGTATTGAACCCTTTATGATATATTGTGACTTCTGAGAATTGAAATATATGCAGTGCAGAGGTGGACAGGTTGTTGGATGTACGACGCATGATTACAGCACCAAGGACAGCGGTTATGATCAATCAATTAACGGTGTTACTGAACCCGTCTCCTATACATTATCAATTTACTATTTCAAAATATTCAAATATCTTTACTAAATCTATTCCCACATCCATAGCACATCACAGACATCGCATTTTTTTTAATGAATACATAGCATAATTGTGTTATAGAACACACCAAGCAGATGTGCCATACATGACTTCAGATACTTCAGAAATTGTATTATCCATTATCGTACTACTGATCATTCTTATAAAGTATAGTAAGCTGATTTACCGATTACAAGCATTGCGATGGTATAAGAAAATGTCGGTAATAAAAGAAAAATGTATTTTAATATAAGTACTGAAATAATCAGCAACAAATGGACTATCTTCTTTAATTAGGACACACACACACACACACACACACACACACACACACACACACACACTATATATATATATATATATATATATATATATATATATATATATATATATATATATAATTTACCATTTCACCTGAAGGCTCTGTCTGCTATGCACAGGTGCTAATTACAGCTTGGATAGCAGGGCAAAGAGTTGTCCATTTTCCCAGGGAAGAATCTGACTCGGAAATGTAAAACTGTCTTACTGCCTAAAGCTGCCTTACCTGAATGTCATAATTACAGTAATTATGCACATTCAAATTATATGCTAATTAAATTAGAATCAAATCGCTCTAAATCGGAACCAAATGAGATAGTGAGGAATTAATCAATGACAACATAAATAAAGACCTTAATAGATATTTATTTCTAGCGATCTCAATGCGAATTTTAAGTTTTAAAACTACCCATTCATTTCATATAAACAAATATCAAATGATCACAGCTCCCCCACTAATCCGCACTCATCAAATCACTAAAACAAACTGAAATGTAGATTATTAATGATAGACAAATTGCAACTTTTATCATTATGGGTCGAGGCAGATTTTAATGGGGGGAGGGGGGGGGGGGGATTTACGAGGAAATGTTACAGTTGAAGATAAGGCAATCTATAGCGGTTGTGGCACTAGAAGTCCCAGCATGGCCTGCCAGCTGGAATCACTGCAAGTGCAGTCGAAGTATAAGACCCAACATGCCTCCTGCTAGTAGGAAATGCTGGGAGTTGCATTTCTACAGTAATCCCTTTGGGATTTTATTTCTATTTCGTTAGAGAAATGAAATATTTTATTTGTGTTAGCTACATCATGAATGCAGGGCTCATACTGATGTATTCACACTTGCCACAGCCATAAATAATTGTATGGCTTGGTCTTGCAGTTTTAGATGTGTTATTGGGAAGTTGTCAGGGTAAGCTAACCCGGCTCTAAGCAATCTCCACAACCCATCAGTCTGCACTTCTGACAAATGGGTTGAATCAGGTGAAAATGTCTGATGACAAATAGAAATATATGTCAAGTCTTGAAAAGTGAGGCTGTTGATTCTCTCTCTCCTCTCCCCCACCCCCCACCCCCCAGTCTACCTATACAAACCAGCCAACATCTCACAGGAATAAAAAATCCACTGAGACAGAAAATAAGCATGTTAGAGAGAAAAGGAGGAATCTCTCCAAATAAACATGTCACCTAGAACATTTCCTCAAAGTCAAAGCAAATGAGCTGTTTGGAAATACTCTAACATCCCTGACAGGGACAGTGCCACATAATAAGTGGCTGACCTTTCATATATGTATTTACTGTTACAAATGGAATCAGGGTGTGCGGTTATTTGTATTGGGATCGCAGCAAACCAATAGAGACAAGGTAATTATTTCAATGTAAAGTCAATGTCACACAATGCCATGCGCTAGTAATATGGAGGAGTCTATTATATTCGGTGGCTGTAGCATGGTTCTCAGCAGGTGCAATTCATAGCTGGGGAATTCATTACTTGCCATCAGTTATCTGGTGGTTTCAGCAGTCTAATAGGGCAAATGGCAATGCTAGGCAGCTAAAAGGGTTACTATACACCAGGAATCTGCTGAATATGTTCTTAATAACAAATGAGGTTGTATATATCTTATATCATATCTTGGTCCCATGCTGCTTTCATCCTCTCATTCAGTTCCAGCGAAATACGGCAGACCAAACAAGGAGGGGCAATACTATCTCTATTGACTATAATAAGCTGTATATGGAGGACAGACACGATTCTGCAGTCACCCACCACACCACCGTTGCATATTGCCCTTTTTACTATACTATGGGGGTTATTCAGGTTCGATAGTTAAAAAAAAAAAAAAGCACACTAATGGGCAAAACCATGTTGCATTGCAGGTGGGGCAGATGTAACATGTGGAGAGAGAGAGAGAGAGAGAGAGAGAGAGAGATTTGGGTGTGTTCAAACTGAAATATACATTGCAGTGTAAAAATAAAGCAACCAGTATTTACCATGCACAGAAACAATATAACCCACCCAAATCTAATTCTCTCTGCACATGTTTCATCTGCCCCACCTGCAGCGCAACATGGTTTTGCCCATTAGAGTGCTTTTTTGGTTTGCTAACGAACCTGAATATCCCCCTATATTTGCAGTACTTAGGTTTACTATTTGTAACACGTCTACAATGAGTACTACGAGTGCCATGTATTAATATATATATATATATATATATGTGTGTGTGTGTGTGTGTGTGTGTGTGCGTGTGTATATATATATACATGTATGTATCTCTATATATGTGTGTATATATATATATATATATATATATATATACACATACACACACACATGTATGTATCTATATATATATATGTGTGTGTGTGTGTATGTATATATATATATATATATATATATATATATATACTGGGTGATTCAAAAGTCACAGTACACCCTTCTGGTTCAAAAACTATGCAGGGAATTGGAAAATGTAATACTTCAGTAAGGTATGAGTGAGGTGGGCTATCTTTTAGGGTATGTACCGAACATGGGCGCCTTCTTGAATCTAAGTCAGTTTTCCCATTTCCTGCAGTTTTTGAAACAAAAGGGTGTACTGTGACTTTTGAATCACCCTGTACACACATATATATATATATATATATATATATATATATATATATAAAACACAAATCCTGAGCGCGCTCTGTTTGATGTATAGATATAGCGGAAGTCCTTCCAAGTAGGTGTATCTTATACTATGGATAATTGGATTTCTTGGGTTCCTGCAGTGGATAACCCCTCACCAGAAAGTCACCCAAACAAGTGGCCCAAGACCAATTAGAATAAAATATTTAATACAAAAAGAATTGATAAAAGTCTTTGACATGAGAATTTTTTTACAACAGGTTATACATGGATTTTGATAACTCTGACAGCAGAATCCAGTAGGTAGATGTAAACACTCCCTCACCTTAGCAAGGTGTGCGCTTGGCGAAGGGAGTAATTTTCCTAACTGGAATACTGACTAATGACTGATAAACCCAACGCGTTTCGTCAGTTTGACTTCATCAGGGGTAACAGAAATATATTTTTGTATTGGAGCACCTATACACTGTATAATTCTGCATACAGAATATTATGAATTCTGAATTCTGAAAACTCCTACACACATGGTTGCAGCCTGAGAAATCCTCTGGATACAATTGTGGGTCCTATGTGGGAGTTCCAGTGCTTTTAGCATTTACTGACTCTGTTTCTGGATATACCAATTGATACACTATTGCACTTTTAAAAAATAGAGTGTACCGAACTAATCTATATGTTCAGGCAAACATAGTAAAGTCTGACCATGAAGTAAATTTTTAAAGGAATATTACCTCTTTTTTATGCAATGAGTTTAATTATCTAAAGGTTGATCATAATATTCTGTATGCAGAATTATACAGTGTATAGGTACTCCAATACAAAAATATATTTCTGTTACCCCTGATGAAGTCAAACTGACGAAACGCGTTGGGTTTATCAGTCATTAGTCAGTATTCCAGTTAGGAAAATTACTCCCTTCGCCAAGCGCACACCTTGCTAAGGTGAGGGAGTGTTTACATCTACCTACTGGATTCTGCTGTCAGAGTTATCAAAATCCATGTATATATAACCTGTTGTAAAAAAATTCTCATGTCAAAGACTTTTATCAATTCTTTTTGTATTAAATATTTTATTCTAATTGGCCTTGGGCCATTTGTTTGGGTGACTTTCTGGTGAGGGGTTATCCACTGCAGGAACCCAAGAATTCCAATTATCCATAGTATAAGATACACCTACTTGGAAGGACTTCCGCTATATCTATACATCAAACAGAGCGCGCTCAGGATTTGTGTTTTCTATCTTATGTTTGTCTGAGATCCGGCAACGGAGGTCTCGCCTGTAGTGCTGCTGGTTCTGCGAGCGCATGATAAGGATATTTTTGTATTGTGTATATATATATATATATATATATATATACACACAAATGGTTCCCAAGGGAGCTAATGTATAGCTTTTGTGTGTGTCTAAATCACCTAGAGGTCCACATTTTCAAAGGTTTAAAGACCATGAATAGAATACAGCATTTATTCACTGTATGTACAATTTATACACATAAAAAGACAGATCACAATTCTGCGTCATCAATAATATACAATAAAACAGCATAAAATCTTTAACATTGCAACAACAGTTGTACTGATTGTATTTGATTGTACAGAATGATCTTCTGGTTCAAGCTTATTCAGAAGTCAATTAGGTCTGTTGATGAAAACACAACACGTTTCGTCCATAGGACTTCATCAAGGGTCTAATATCTAGGAGGTAGACAGAAGTCAGTATTTTTGACTATATAGGTGGGTGTGAATTTCACTGACCAACTGTAATATACATACCAAATTGCAGAAAGATGGATGCCCATCTATATGGATGTCAATCATAAGGTTTGGACAAAGCAGTGATGATACAGGTGTCCAATAGAAATTGAATCTATAAAATCATATACTGCAATCATAAATCCAAAAATATTGTATATCAGCAGATACAAGAGGAAGAACAACGGAGTATATAACAATCTATGGAGACTTTACAATAAAGACTTTACAAAATCCGGATCATAATGAGTTCACAAAAACAGGTGAGTTCCAGATACATTGTGAGTGTAAAATACAGGCGTTCACTATACAGTGAAAACTTTACAGAATACAAATCACACTAGTGTTCACAAAGACAGGTAAATTCCAGATACACTGTATGTATATATATATATATATATATATATATATATATATACACACACACACACACACACACGCACACACACACAATCCACAACACAGGTGACACTCTGAGACTAATACAACCGTAAAGAAAAAACCCCTAGGGGTGTTCTTTAAAAAAGTGTTTTATTAAAACACACCTTAAGGGGTTTTTCTTCACGGCTGTATTAGTTTCTGAGTGCAGTCTGTGTTCAGGAGTGTATATTACTGTGGGCAAGCACCCACAAGGAGGGCACTGGAGCAAGTGGCTTGCTAAGGAGACTGGAGTGCCGAAGTAAAAACTGTCTATATTTATATTTATATATATATATATATATATATATATATATATATATATATATATATACTGCTCAAAAAAATAAAGGGAACACTAAAATAACACATCCTAGATCTGAATGAATGAAGTATTCTTATTAAATACTTTGTTCTTTACATAGTTGAATGTGCTGACAACAAAATCACACAAAAATTATCAATGGAAATCAAATTTCTTAACCCATGGAGGTCTGAATTTGGAGTCACACTCAAAATTAAAGTGGAAAAACACACTACAGGCTGATCCAACTTTGATGTAATGTCCTTAAAACAAGTCAAAATGAGGCTCAGTAGTGTGTGTGGCCTCCACGTGCCTGTATGACCTCCCTACAACGCCTGGGCATGCTCCTGATGAGGTGGCGGATGGTCTCCTGAGGGATCTCCTCCCAGACCAGGACTAAAGCATCCGCCAACTCCTGAACAGTCTTTGGTGCAACATGGCGTGGTGGATGGAGCGAGACATGATGTCCCAGATGTGCTCAATTGGAATCAGGTCTGGGGAACGGGCGGGCCAGTTCATAGCATCAATGCCTTCGTCTTGCAGGAACTGCTGACACACTCCAGCCACATGAGGTCTAGCATTGTCTTGCATTAGAAGGAACCCAGGGCCAACCGCACCAGCATATGGTCTCACAAGGGGTCTGAGGATCTCATCTCGGTACCTAATGGCAGTCAGGCTACCTCTGGCGAACACATAGAGGGCTGTGCGGCCCCCCAAAGAAATGCCACCCCACACCATTACTGACCCACTGTCAAACCGGTCATGCTGGAGGATGTTGCAGGCAGCAGAACATTTTCCTTGGCGTCTCCAGACTCTGTCACGTCTGTCACATGTGCTCAGTGAGAACCTGCTTTCATCTGTGAAGAGCACAGGGCGCCAGTGGCGAATTTGCCAATCTTGGTGTTCTCTGGCAAATGCCAAACGTCCTGCACGGTGTTGGGCTGTAAGCACAACCCCCACCTGTAGACGTCGGGCCCTCATACCACCCTCATGGAGTCTGTTTCTGATCGTTTGAGTAGACACATGCACAGTGTGTGTGTGTGTGTGTGAGTGTGTGTGTGTGTGTGTGTGTGTGTGTGTGTGTATATATATATTGTGGCAGAGACAGCATTTTTCCATGTGAAAGTAATGTGGAGGATCCAGGCCAGGTTTTAGAAGCAGTAGCAGAGTCCCAGGTGTGTGATCAGCAGTACCTGGGATTTCCTGATATAAGGGTTTCCAGGGCAGAGTCACCTTGCTCTTGACGGTGGAATAGCTACACAAGTGATAGCCCGGGTTGTGTGGGTTAGACTAGGGACCACTGGAGCCTATCAAGAGTCTGCTATGCTGAGTGTGCCTGTATGCTACTGCCTGTAATACAGACTGCATATGGATTTCATTTGCTATGTGGTGACCTGCTGTTCAAAATAAACACCGAAAGTGTTCATCTGAGTCCCTGTGTTTGTGATCCTTGTCACAAGTGGTGGAGAATGCGATCAAGGACATGGTGTACAGCAGAAACTGTTGGTAAGCATACTGGTGTTTAAACTGCAAGTTTTCCATTTTCTTTTCTTCCTCTCTGATAATGCAGTGCAAGTGGCAGCCTTAAAAGGGTGGTCTTCAGTATGCCGACTGACGGGATCCCGGTGCACAGTATACCGGCGCCAGGATCCCGACAGCCGGCATACCGACAGCCGGCATACTGACACTTATTCTCCCTCGTGGGGGTTCACGACCCCCCTGGAGGGAGAATAAAATAGCGTGGCGCGCTACGCGAGCCACCGTGCCCGTAGCGTGGCGAGCGCAGCGAGCCTGCAAGGGGCTCATTTGCGCTCGCCACACTGTCGGTAAGCCGGCGGTCGGGCTCCCGGCGCCGGTATGCTGGTCGCCGGGAGCCCGACCGCCGGCATATCGTAATGAACCCTCTAAAAGGGCCATAGCATTATAGGCAGACTGTTTGCTGTTATGTGTTAAATAGCCAGCAAAACAGATGGGTGTCGGCTTTGACTGTTTGATAAGCCTGGCACATTATATTAAACCTCCGAGATTTGTCCTTAAAGGAGCCACGCAGGGCAATATAGAGGAGTTACTAAAACAATTTGCTGAACTTGCAGCTGGGCAACAAACCCAGATTCAAATGTTACATGAGGCCCAATGAACCCAGGCTGAAAGACAGAAAACTCAAATTCAAATGTTGTGTGATGAGTTAAAAGTGCTTAAAAAATCTGAGCCAGAGCGGGAAAGGCTACTAAAGCTCACCCCAGCAGATGATATAGAGGCATTCCTTTGCACATTTGAGCACACGGCCACGCGATTGGGATGGCCTGCAGAGGAATGGTCTGACTGGCTGGTTCCCTGTTTAACAGGGGAGGCACAGCGGGCATATGTGGACATGACTGTGGCTGAGGCACGCTCCTATCCTGGCCTGAAAAAGGCTATACTGGATAGGATTGGAGTGACGGGGCCCAGCAAAGCCCAAGAATTCCATGACTGGTGGCTGGAGGGCTCTGAGCCTCCCAGGATTCAGCTGGCCAAACTAGCCCGACTGGCAAGGGCCTGGTTGCAGCCGGATATAAACTCCACAGTACCGATTGTGGAAGTAGTCTCACTGATCCAGGCTATGCAGATGTTAGACCGTTCGGTGCAGCAGTGGGCCCTTCAGGCTGACCCCCAGACATTTGAGCGGTTGGCAGCGGTGATTGAGCAGCACCTGACGCTGGGAAAGCTGAATAAAGCCAGGTCAGAATACGGGCCACCACCTAAACCCAGAACTCAGGTCCCAGTAGTTAAACCAAAGACTCCGCCTCCCTTGGTGTGCTCTGAGTGCCGCGGGCCTGGTCATGTGCGGTGGGACTTCCCGAAACAGGGTGAGCCGATGGATTGCAGTGCAGGAAAAATGGCTCAGCCATTGGTCAGCATGGCGGCGGCAGGGGTATCCCAAGCAGAGTCCTCCCTGTTCCGGGTGCAGGTACAGGTGGAAAACCGGGAGATTTGGGCCCTGGTGGATACCGGCAGTGAGCTCACCATTGTCGGGGCCAACGGGGTTCCTTCGAGTGCTGACAAGGTCCAGCCTCCTGTCAGGGTGTTGTGCGTCCATGGTGATGTGGAAGAGTGCCCACGTGTCTACTTACCCCTGACCATTCAAGGTCGGTCATTAAAGGTGGTAGCGGCGGTGACCTCCAGAGCCCCGTATCTGGGACTTTCCATTGCTGCAGGAGCTGGTTACCTGGCATGCTACCAACAAACCGTCAACCACTGAAACAACTCAGAAGCCAGAGACCAGAGACTACCAAAGTTTAGCATCCGGGAGAGAGGCTGCTGGTCGAAAACCACCCGAAGAGACTGAGTCCAAGGCCCATTGGAACCCAGTTGGTGAGAAGATATCACTGCAGGACTTTGGGAGAGATCAGCGCGATGACAGCAATTTGGCACACGCTTTTGAGACTGTTAAAGTAGTTAACGGCAGGGTAGTTGATGCTTTACCATCAGAGGGTGTACCATATTTTGTTTTGGAAAATGATTTGCTATATTGTGTCGCTACTTTACAAGGGAAAAAGGTAGATCAGCTCTGGGTTCTCTGAAAACTGGAGTGCTTGGTGTTAGAAGCTGCCCATACGCATTTGTGGGGTGGCCATCTAGTGGAGGAGAAAACACTCCAACGCATCCAGTTATGGTTCTTTTTGCCCGGCATCTATGCTTCTGTTAAGAGGTATTGTCATGAATGCCCAGTCTGCCAGAGGACAGCCCCTCGGCCTGAGTTTAGAACTCCACTGGTACCCCTCCCTGTCATTTCCGTACCTTTTGAGCGGATTGGTATGGCTGTGACAGGGCCAGTGAAAAAATCTGCTCGAGGGCACCAATACATATTGGTGGTAGTTGATTATGCCACCAGGTACCCAGAGGCTATACCCCTGCGCAATATGAAATATGGCACTATTGCCAGAGAACTATTAACCATGTATACCCGCCTAGGAATACCGAAAGAGGTCTTAACGGACCAAGGTACACCTTTCATGTCTAAACTCATGAAAGATTTATGTCGGTTGCTAAACGTAAACAGGATTGCCACCTCAGTGTACCACCCGCAGACAGATGGCCTGGTAGAAAGATTTAATAAAACCCTTACGCAAATGATAAAGAGGGCAGTGTCACAAGAAAAACGAGATTGGGGTCTGCTCCTACCTTACTTGATGTTTACGGTCAGAGAGGTACCCCAATTCTAGATCTCTTAAAATAGGATTTTAATTACCTACCGGTAAATACTTTTCTCGTAGTCCGTATAGGATGCTGGGGTCCACATTAGTTCCATGGGGTATAGACGGGTCCACTAGGAGCCATTGGCACTTTAAGAGTTTAATAGTGCGGGCTGGCTCCTCCCTCTATGCCCCTCCTGCCAGACTCAGTCTAGAAACTGTGCTCGAGGAGACGGACATACTTCGAGAGAAGGAAAAACACATAGATAGTGGCGAGATTCAAGATTCATACCAGCTCACACAAACAAGGCAAACCAGGCTAACTAGCCTGAAAAGTCAGCAACAGCTGAAACATTACTGAACCCAGTAACGAAACACAGTACTTAACTAAGAAAAAAGCAGTCCTGAACTAAAGAACCACTGCAGGATAACGAAGCACTAGGCGGGCGCCCAGCATCCTCTACGGACTACGAGAAAAGGATTTACCGGTAGGTCATTAAAATCCTATTGTCTCTTACATCCTAGAGGATGCTGGGGTCCACATTAGTACCATGGGGATGTACCAAAGCTCCAAGAACGGGAGGGAGAGCGCGGAGGCTCCTGCAGAACTCATTGACCAAACGGTAGGTCCTCAGAGGCCAAAGTATCAAACTTGTAGAACTTAGCAAACATGTTCGACCCAGACCAAGTAGCCGCTTGGCAAAGCTGCAAATCTGAGACACCCCGGGCAGCCGCCCAGGAAGACCCCACTTTACAAGTAGAGTGGGCCTTAACAGATGTTGGACACAGCAATCCTGCGGTAGAATATGCATGCTGGATAGTGAACCTGATCCAACGAGAAATCATCTGCTTAGAAGCAGGACACCCAATTTTCTTGGGATCATAAAGGACAAACAGCGAGTCTGATTTTCTGTGACGAGCAGTCCTCTTCACATAGATCTTCAAAGCCCTCACAATATCCAAGGACTTTGATGCAATTGAGGAGTCAGAAGCCACTGGCACCACAATAGGTTGGTTGATGTGAAAAGCCGACACAACCTTTGGAAGAAACTGCTGACGCGTCCTGAGCTCAGCTCTATCTACATGGAAGATTAAGTAGGGACTTTTACAGGACAAAGCCCCCAATTCTGACACACGTCGAGCAGAAGCTAAGGCCAATAAAGTGACAGCCTTCTATGTGAGAAACTTGACCTCAGCCTCCTGTAAGGGCTCAAACCAATCCGATTGCAGGAACCTCAACACCACGTTAAGATCCCAGGGTGCCGTTGGTGCCACAAAGGGAGGCTGCATGTGCAAAACCCCTTTCAAAAAGGTCTGAACCTCAGGGCGGGCAGCCAATTGTTTCTGGAAGAAAATGGATAAAGCCGAAATCTGGACCTTTATGGATCCCAAACGCAGGCCCATATCCACACCTGCTTGCAGAAAGAGGAGAAACCGACCAAGTTGAAACTCCACCGCAGGAAACTTCTTGGATTCACACCAAGACACATACTTTTCCAAATGCGATGGTAGTGTTTAGACGTAACTCCTTTCCTAGCCTGTATCAGGGTAGGAATAACCTTGTTTGGAATGCCCTTCCGAGCTAATATCTGGCGTTCAACCTCCATGCCGTCAAACGTAGCCATGGTAAGTCTTGATAAGCGAACGGCCCCTGTTGTAGAAGATCCTTTTAAAGAGGAAGAGGCCTTGGATCTTCCAGCAATAGATCCAGCAGATCCGCGTACCAAGCCCTCCTTGGCCAGTTCGGACCAATGAGGATCGCCTGAACTTTTGTTCTTTTTACAAGCTTTAGAATTCTTGGAATGAATGGAAGTGCTGGGAACACGTACACTGACTTGAACACAAGGGTGTTACCAGGGCATCCACTGCCACTGCTTGTGGGTCTCTCGACCTGGAACAGTACCTCTGAAGTTTCTTGTAGAGACGCGAGGCTATCATGTCTATTTGAGGTACGCCCCAATGACTGGTCACCTCCGTGAACACCTCCGGATGGTGGCCCCATTCTCCTGGATGGAGATCGTGCCTGCTGAGGATTGTCCACTCCCGGAATGAAGATTGCTGACAGTACCACTGCGTGCCTTTCTGCCCAGAGGAGGATGTTTGTTACCTCTGACATTGCAGCTCTGCTCTTCATTCCGTCCTGTCGGTTTATGTAGGCCACCGTCGTTACATTGTCCGACTGCACTTGAATGGCCTGATCTTGCAGAAGTGGTGCTGCATGTAGAATACCATTGTACATGGCTCTTAGCTCCAGGATGTTTATTGGAAGGGATTTCTGACTTGATCACCTTCCATGGAAGGTTTCCCCTTGGGTGACTACGCCCCAACCTCTGAGACTTGCATCCGTGGTTAGAAGGATCCAGTTCTGAACCCCAAACCTGCAACCCTCCAGAAGGTGAGGCAGTTGCAGCCACCAGAGGAGTGAAATCCTTGCTTTTGGTGACAGACGTATCCTCTGGTGCATGTGTAGGTGAGATCCTGACCACTTGTCCAGGAGATCCAGTTGGAATGGCTGAGCATGATATCTTCCATACTGTAGAGCCTTGTAAGAGGCAACCATCTTCTCCAGAAGGCGAATGCACTGATGAACCGATACCCGGGCTGGTTTCAGGACATCCCGGACCATGGTTTGAATCACCAACTCTTTCTCCTCCGGTAGAAACACCCTCTGCACCTCTGTGTCAAGGATAATTCCCAGGAACGACAATCTCCTTGTCGGCTACAAATGTGACTTCGGAAGGTTCAGGATCCAACCGTGCTCCCTGAGTAGATGAGTTGTGAGAGCAATGGACTGTAACAACTTCTTCCTGGACGATGCCTTTATCAGCAGGTTGTCCAGATATGGAATTATGTTCACCCCCTGTCTGCGGAGGAGAACCATCATCTGTGCCATCACCTTGGTGAACACCCTCGGTGCCGTGGAGAGGCCGAATGGCAGCGCCTGGAACTGATAGCGACAGTCCAACAGAGCAAATCTGAGATAAGCCTGGTTTGGCGGACAAATCGGAATATTGAGGTACGGATCCTTGATATCCAGGGATACCAGAAACTCTCCCTCCTCCAGACATGAGATCACCGCTCTCAGAGACACCATTTTGAATTTGAACTCCCTCAGATAAGGGTTTAACAATTTAAAATTCAAAATCGGTCTGACCGAACCATCCGGTTTCGGTACCATGAAAAGGTTTGAATAATACCCCTTGGTTTGCATATGAGGTGGAACAGGGACAATGACCTGTGACTTTTCCAATTTTTGGATGGCTTTCTGCAGGATAGCCCTGTCTGCCAGCAAAACCAGCAAGCCTGATTTGAAGAATTGGTGTGGCGGAAGGTCTTGAAACTCCATTCTGTACCCCTGGGACACAATATCCTGTACCTAGGTATACAGGCCGGACGACACCCAGACATGGCTGAAACGTCTGAGCCTCGCACCCACAAGCCTGTCCTCCAGGCTTTGATGTCCACCGTTATGCTGAGGAGTTTGAGGAACCAGAAGCAGGTTTCTGGTCCTGGGAGCCTGCGAGTGCAGGCTTTTTGGATTTTGCATGACCACCTCTAAAGAAGGTGGTAGGAGGCTTGGAATTTTTTGTCTTAGCGGTCCGAAAGGACTGCGATGCAGATGAAGAAAAGGGTTTCTTCATAGAAGTCGTAGCTGAGGGAAGAAAAGGTGACTTACCCGCGGTTGCCGTGGAAATCCACGCATCCAATGCTTCACCAAATAAGGCCTGATCTGTGTAGGGTAGGTTCTCCACACTTCTCCCGGATTCCGCGTCTGCCATCCATTGGCGTAGCCAGAGACCACTGCGAGCTGAGACAGACATGGAAGATACCATTGCAGTCAGCGTACCCAGGTCTTTCATGGATTCCACCATGAACCCCGCAGAATCCTGTATGTTACGTAAAAATAATTCAATGTCACTTCTACCCATTGAATCCAAATCCTCTAGTAACGTGTCTGACCACTTTACTATAGCTTTAGAAATCCATGCATAGGCAATAGTGGGCCTCAATGCCACCCCTGAAGCAGTGTATATGGATTTTAGCGTAGCGTCAATCTTACAATCAGCCGTTTTTTTTTAATGCGGTAGACCCAGGGACAGGTAAAACCACCTTCTTTGACAGTCTGGAAACTATGGGTGGATTTTCCCATTTTTTCTATCCTCCTCAGGGAAAGGAAAGGCAACCAAAACCCTATTGGGGATCTGGAATTTTTTCTCCAGGTTGTCCCAGGATTTTTCAAATAAAGCATTTAATTCTTTAGATGCAGGGAAGGTTAGCGAGGCTTTCTTATTGTCTGTGAAGTAAGCCTCCTCAACCTGCTGAGGTGTTGTGTCAGAAATGTTTAACACATCTCTAATAGTCTCAATCATGAGCTGCACCCCCTTAACCAGGGATGCAGCCCACCTCAGCACATCCCCATCACCGTCAGCAGTGTCAGAGTCGGTATCCGTGTCATCTTGCATAATCTGGGCAAGTGCACGTTTTTGTGGGTATATGCTAGGGGATTTTGAAGGACTAGGGATAAAACCCGACCAAACTGCCATAGACTTCTTTAATACCTGAGTTTCAGTCTCAGTATGAGCTACCCTAGTAGAGATCTGAGAGATCATTCCCTTAATAGAGGTCAACCACTCAGGCTCAGTAATAGGGATCTGAGACAAAACATTACATTCCTGTGTACATGGAATGAATTCCTCCTGAGAGGAAATGTCCTCTGCAGCATAAGACACAGAGGCCCTCATTCCGAGTTGTTCGCTCGCAAGCTGCTTTTAGCAGCTTTGCACACGCTAAGCCGCCGCCTACTGGGAGTGAATCTTAGCTTATCAAAATTGCGAACGAAAGATTTGCAATATTGCGAAAAGATTTCTCTGTGCAGTTTCTGAGTAGCTCGAGACTTACTCTTCCAGTGCGATCAGTTCAGTGCTTGTCGTTCCTGGTTTGACGTCACAAACACACCCAGCGTTCGCCCAGACACTCCTCCGTTTCTCCAGCCACTCCCGCGTTTTTCCCAGAAACGGTAGCGTTTTTATAAACACTCCCATAAAACGGCCTGTTTCCGCCCAGAAACACCCACTTCCTGTCAATCACATTACGATCACCAGAACGAAGAATGGCGTGAGTAAAATACCTAACTGCATAGCAAATTTACTTGGCGCAGTCGCACTGCGAACATTGCGCATGCGCAGTTAGCGGAAAATCGCTGCGATGCGAAGAAAATTACCGAGCGAACAACTCGGAATGACCACCAGAGTCCCTAGACATGGCTATGTGAGAAACAAACACCCACACACACACAGGAAAATGTCAGACACAGTTTCCCCCCAAGTATGCCACAGAGAAACAGAGTTTGGAGCCAACCCACACACAGCGCTTCCCTAGGTAGATATAATACAACTACCTCATGCTGACTGTGTACCTTAATAGACTACACAGTATTTACACAGCCTCACCTCCTTCTACAACCCCCTGGTACCGCACAGGATAGCTGGAGTTGCGTGGAGGGACAGCTCTCCCTGTCAGCATCTCTGTACTGGATCTGCAGGCAGGAAAATGGCGCTGAACGCTGCGGGGTCCGCTCTGGGGAGAACCTCCGCCCCCGGAACATGGCGCTACTTCCCGCTTGTCACTTCTTTGTACTGGCCTGAGGAATGGTGCTGGCAGCGTTACCGAGGTCCCGGCAGCCTTGGTGACCAGTGTAGGGTATAGGTGCTTGCTCAGGGCACCCCTCAAAGCGCCGCACTGTGTACTGCTGTTAATACTGCGCTCCCACCCTGTTGCTGCCATCTTCACACCGGCTCCCCGCTTGCTGTGGGGCCCGGTGACTCACTCGCCGCCGGAATCTTCTGGTTCTATTAGGGGGTGGCGGCATGCTGCGGGAGTGAGCAGTCACCTGGGGCGGCTAACGATCATCACCCTCAGGAGCTCAGTGTCCTGTCAGCGGAGATAGTGGCTCGAACTCCTCAGGGCGGACACTACGCCCCCCCGCCCCCCCCCTAAAATACCATGAAGCAGGGAAGCTGTTGTCAGCAGCCTCCCTGTGGTGAACTTTGCGAAACGCTACCAAGATGTGTTTTCTGCCATTCGGGGAAAGACACAGATCATCCAACATGATGTTGTGACTCCACCCGGGGTGGTCATTAAACAGAGGGCATATCGCATACCTGAAGCGAAGCGGGCAGCGGTAAAGCAGGAGGTGGAAGAGATGTTACACCTAGGGGTTATAGAGGAATCCACCAGTGGAATAATCCAATTGTCCTAATACGGAAGCCTATAGGTGCCTTATGGTTCTGCAATGACTTTCGTAAATTAAATCAAGTGTCCCGGTTTGATTCTTACCCTATGATCCGGGTTGATGATTTGATAGAAAATTTAGCCAATAGTCAATATCTCTTTACACTTGATTTGACAAAAGATTATTGGCAGATTCCGTTAACAGAAGCTGCTAAGGCAAAAACAACCTTCTCTACCCCAGATGTCTTATTCCAATATAACATGCTCCCATTTGGTTTACATGGTGCCCCAGCAACCTTCCAGAGAGCTATGAAAAAGTTGCTGTGGCCCCACAGGGAATATGCGACTGCATATTCAGATGACATTGTTATTTTAAGCTCTGACTGGGAGTCACACCTACCAAAGGTAGAAGCCGTTTTACAGTCTCTACGGGCACACGGGTTTACCGCCAACCCTGAGAAATGTGCCACTGGTATGATTGAGGGCAAGTATTTGCGGTACATTGTGGGCAGAGGACAGGTTAAACCTCAGCCTAGTAAGCAGTCCTCACCTGGTCTAGACCTAAATGTAAATCACAACTGAGGATATTTCTCGGTTTGGTCGGATATTATCGCAGGTTCATTCGAGATTTTGCCGCTAGAGCGGCTCCACTAACCGAATGTCTTAAAAAAACCATTCCCAGACAAGATAACGTGGTCTGGACCAGTGGAAACTGCTTGGCAGGATTTAAAACCAGCTTTGTGTACTGAGCCTTTCTTGCAAGCTCCTGACTTTAAAAAGCAATTTGTGTTACAAACGGATGCCTCTGGGTCAGGATTAGGAGCAGTCCTATCCCAAGAGGTAGATGGAGAGGAGAAGCCCATCCTCTACCTTAGCCGTAAATTATTGCCCAGGAAGCGCAGGTACTCAACTGTGGAGCAGGAGTGCTTGGCCATTAAATGGGCAGTTGAGTCATTAAGGTATTATTTATTGGGACAAGAGTTTTTGTTGGTCACAGACAATGCACCCTTACAATGGATGCATACAAAGAGGTGAATGCTTGTGTGACCCATTGGTTTTTGGCTTTGCAGCCATTTAAGTCTGAGGTGAGGCATCGTCCGGGGAAACAGCACCCCAATGCCGATGCCCTTTCCAGGAGGTTTGTAGGTCCTGTTCCTCCAAGCAACCCTATGGTGAAGCTAGGGGAGGAGGAAGAAGGCGAGGTGGGTGACCTCTGGAAGGTGGTGGAAAGCTGTATACCTGGGTGGATGACACAGGTAGGGGTGGGCGAGGCAGAGAGCTCACTTGAAAACAGTGTAGCTTCACCAGGGTGGCTGAAGCTAAGGGGGGGAGGAGTGTGGCAGAGACAGCATTTTTCCATGTGAAAGTAATGTGGAGGATCCAGGCCAGGTTTTGGAAGCAGTAGCAGAATCCCAGGTGTGTGATCAGCAGCACTTGGGATTTCCTGATATAAGGGTTTCCAGGGCAGAGTCACCTTGCTCTTGACGGTGGAATAGCTACCCAAGTGATAGCCCGGGTTGTGTGGGTTAGACTAGGTACCACTGGAGCCTATCAAGAGTCTGCTATGCTGAGAGTACATGTATGCTACTGCCTGTAATACTGACTGCATATGGATTTAACTTGCTATGTGGTGATCTGCTTTTCAAAATAAACACAGAAAGTGTTCATCTGAGTCCCCGTGTTTGTGATCCTTGTCACAATATATATATATATATATATATATATATACGTGCAAATTTGGAACACACACACCTTCAGTAATTTTGGTTGGGTGCTCGGTCAAATTTAACATCCAAACATTGTGAAAATAGTCCACAAGAACCAGCACACCTTATGCAGCAGTAGATCATTTACTGAATTTTCATTTTAAAGTACAACGTGCAAACAATAATGTATACAGCTGTACAAAGTGAGTACTTAGCAGTTCAATGCATAGTGGCAATTCCGCATATTGGCAACTCCAACAGCTGTTTGGGAAAGCTGTCTTATGGCTATATGTGTATATATATATATATATATATATATATATATATACATACACACCAGTGACGTGTGGTGAGGTCAGACGCTGGGGAGGCACTGCCAGCTAACACCCCCCCCCCCCCCCCTACCCCATTGGAGGGAAAAAAAATTAGTCCCCCATATATCAGTAAAGCCAGCACTAGGCTGAACCAGCTAGGAAGGGTAATGCCATAGCAGGGAGACACTCAGTGTGGAGTCCCCCTGCCATAACATTAGAGACCCCCCCCAAGCCAGTCAGCCCAGGACTGGAATTTCTCAGAAAGTGGGGCCCCCAGAAAATAAAACTGGGGTCCCCCCTTCCGAGAAACAACCAGCACTGGGCTGATAGCCCAGTGCTATGCCCCGCACCCCTGGTGGCGGTGGGTGCGGGGTTCATGGCAGGATAATATTGTTCTTTACAGGCGGCCTACAGGTCCCAGCATGCCTTCCACGGCATGCCGGCACTTGGAGAACCACAAGTGCCAGCATGCCCGGACATAAAGGGCCCACTGGCACCTGTAGTCCACCTGTAAAGAAAATATTACAATAAATGACACCTCACATAAAAATTTAAGCTCTTTTGCGAGGCCGCCAACCCACCAGGGCTTCCAGCGCCTTCGCCTGGTGGGCTGGTGGCCATATAGCTCTTTTGCGCGCCCGCCAACCCACCAGGGCTTCCGTGTCTTCTCCTGGCGGGCTGGTGCCCATATAGCTCTTTTGCGTGGCCGCCAACCCACCAGGGCTTCCGGCGTCTTCGCCTGGTGGGCGCCACACCCACCAGGGCTTCCGGCGTCTTCGCCTGGTGGGCTGGCGGCCATATAGCTCTTTTGCGCAGCCGCCAACCCACCAGGGCTTCCGACGTCTTCACCTGGTGGGCTGGTGCCCACCAGGGCTTCCGGCGTCTTCACCTGGGAGCAGACCTAGGGAGCAGCAGCCTGTAAGCTGCTGCCTCTCCCCAGGGCTTCTGTTCTGATGTGTTCACTTAGTGGGCGGTAGCCTTTAAGCTCTTTTGCATGGCCACCGCCCACCAGGACTTAATTTCTCTTCTGTCTTCAGGAGCTCTTCCCTGCTCCTCCCCGGCCGACGAACTGACTGCAACGCCCCCTTGCTGGCTTATATAAGCCAGCCTAGAGGGGGTGGGGCAATGACGTGGCGAGCTGTGATTGGCTCGCGGCGGCCATCTTTTATTTCAAAAATTGCTCTGCAACGCCATTTTTGAAACTGGAAAATGCTTCAAACTTTAAAATTTGATTTCATGGCTGGCAGGGACTGGATCCATGATCCAGGTCTGCCGCCGCCGATGCCCGCCGCCGCAGCCCAGGTCCCGCTACCACCGGCCAGGTCCCGCCGTCACCGTTAAAGGCCAGGTCCCGCCGTCACCGGCCAGGTCCCGCCGTCACCGCCACAGCCCAGGTCCCGCCGCCACCGGCCAGGTCTCACCGTCACCACCGCAGCCCAGGTTCCGCCGCCACCGGCCAGGTCCCGCCATCACCGCCGCAGCCCAGGTCCCGCCGCCGCATAACTCCACCCGCTAGCCGCCGCTACAGTCCCGCAGCCGCTAATACAGTCCCGCAGGCCCAGGTCTCACACTGCGTGATCAAACATGATGAGCAGGCACTAATCTTAACTATCTGCGTGCCGCTTGTTTTTTTTCAATAAAATACTTTTAAACAGGAGGGAAAACATTAATATAATACTGCTGTTCAGGGCTTCTATCCATTAACTTAATAGCGCTGCGGGTGCGGCGCTATTAAGTTAATGAAAGACCTGGACAGCAGAATAGTATAGGCAACAATTGTTCACTAAACTGTGTGTGAGTATAGTGCACTGTAGTAACTAAACACTTACATGCACTCACTGACACACACTGCAGCTGACACTGTCTCTCCCTCTCTGTACAGCACTGACAGTGATAGCCATGTGCAGTCACTGTCAGTGCTGCAGCTGCTGCCCAGTGCCCAATCAAGTGACAGGGGCGTGCTTTCATATGGCTGAAAGCACGTCCCTGCTACTCTGCGGCACTTGTACAGGTGCCGCTTCTCGTGCATTTTTTAATGGGCTTTTTCAGCCCTCTCCTTTGCCCCGCCCCCCACCTGTCCCCTGCTTCCGGACTTTTCAATGGGCAGCGAGAGGCACCGCTCTCGGTGCCGCTGAAGATGACACAAAGCAAGTTTAAACAGGTATTATGCTCTAAAATGATTAACCTAATATAAAGCAGATACTTATGACACAGAATATGTGTCAGAAGTATCTTCTTTGTATTATTTTAATCATTAATGACAGGGGAGGCACTGCCTCCCCTGCCTCCCCTGACTGCACGTCCCTGATATACAAGTTGAGTATCCCTTATCCAAAATGCTTGTGACCAGAAGTATTTTGGATATCGGATTTTTCCGTATTCTGGAATAATTGCATATCATAATGAGTTATCATGGCGATGGGACCTAAGTCTAAGCACAGAATGCATTTATGTTACATATACACCTTATACACACAGCCTGAAGGTCATTTAATACAATATTTTTAATAACTTTGTGTATTAAACGAAGTTAGTTTACATTGTGCCATCAGAAATCAAAGATTTCACTATCTCACTCTCACTCAAAAAATTCTGTATTTCGGAATATTCCATATTTTAGAATATTTGGATATGGGATACTCAACCTGTATGTCTAATGGTAGCTATCTGTTCACACATAAACATTACTTTCAATATTGCTACTGCAGTGACACTATGGTACTCAGTTATATGGCGCCCCCTTTTGTTTGACTTAGTGCTCATTGTACCACTTACCCATATTCAACTGATGAGTGTGGCCAGTGACCTCTGATCTAGGTTTTAGTCATTGCAAGAAAACATTGGTTTGTGATTTAATGTTCAAATTTTAGGAATGAACTGTCCAGCAAACAATAACTTTTTGTTAGAGAAGATTGTTTGGCACAGTAAGTTACTGTCAGAGGATACAAAGCACCTCATCATGGGTCATAATATTATTGTGTTATCTATGTTGAAGGGGTTCTGCCATTTAAACAGTGGTGGCAGCCAAATATTCACCAGAATGATAAATAATGACCTTGAAGCAATTAATAGCAGCTAGTAAATTTTATGCAATGCCTATGTTTTTACAAATGGACAATGGGGGTCATTCCGAGTTGTTCGCTCGCTAGCAGATTTTAGCAGCATTGCACATGCTAGGCCGCCGCCCTCTGGGAGTGTATCTCAGCTTAGCAGAATAGCGAACTAAAGATTAGCAGAAATGCGAATAGAAAATTCTTAGTAGTTTCTGAGTAGCTCCAGACCTACTCACAGATTGCGATCAGCTCAGCCCGTTTCGTTCCTGGTTTGACGTCACAAACACGCCCTGCGTTCGGCCAGCCACTCCCCCGTTTCTCCAGACACTCCCGCGTTTTTTCTTGGCACGCCTGCGTTTTTCCGCACACTCCCAGAAAACGGCCAGTTTCCGCCCAGAAACACCCACTCCCTGTCAATCACACTCCGATCACTTCAACGATGAAAATTCTTCGTTCGGACGTGAGTAAATCTACTAAGTTTTGTGTTAAAATACTTAGCGCATGCGCACTGCGTACCATGCACATGCGCATTTTAGCCTTAATCGCTCCGTTGCGAAAATCGGCAACAAGCGATCAACTCGGAATGACCCCCAATGTTTTGTTACTGCACATGCGTGAATATCTCCGGAAACCCTTTGTCACACGCCATAGGCGGCGTTCACCGCGCTTACCCCTGCGTGCCTGCTGGTCTGTGTTGCGGCCTTCGGTGGTCCACGGGCTCCGGCGTCTGGCTGGCGCGGCTCCCGGCGGTTCCCCGGGGCAGGGGCACCGCCATGACACCCGGCATCACATGGGTGGGGAGCAGGTGACGTCATCAGACTGTTCCGCCAATCCAGCGGAGGCGCGAGATTCAAAGTCAGACGCCGGGCAGAGCCTCGGCACCTGAGTATCGTCTTTTCCCCTGACGTGGATGCCAGTGCTCTTGTTCCCGACGTATCTCTCTGCAGTCGTACCCCAGTGTCTCCGGCACTTCCAGGTGCCAGTTGCTGCACAGTTCAGCGTATACTGCGGCTGGTGTGTTTCTCTGCAATCCAGTCACCAGTGCTTTTTGGAGTCAGCGTTTGCTGTGGGTTAATCACCGCTCTCAAGTCATACAAATCATCAGTGTCTTTAATCACCGATCTCAAGTTCTACAAATCATCAGTGTCTTTAATCACCGCTCTCAAGTCATACAAATCATCAGTGTCTTTAACCACCGCTCCCAAGTTTTGCAAGTTGCCAGTGTCTTTAACCACCGCTCTCAAGTTCTACAAATCATCAGTGTCTTTAATCACCGCTCTCAAGTCATACAAATCATCAGTGTCTTTAACCACCGTTCTCAAGTTCTACAAATCATCAGTGTCTTTAACCACCGCTCTCAAGTTTTATAAATCATCAGTGTCTTTAGTCACCGCTCTTAAGTCATACAAATCATCAGTGTCTTTAACCACCGCTCATAAGTGTTTCAAATCGTCAGAGTCTTTAACCACCATTCACCAGTTCTTCAAATCACCAGTATCTTTAAAAACATCACTTACAAGTTCTTCAGTCATTATTATCTTGTACCAACACTCACAAGTACTTCTTTCCCTGGAATCCTTAGCATTGCTTACAAGTTCTCCTGTAGGCCTGGACATTTCCCCATACGTTCCTTCTCTGCCATGTGACATTGTGTTGCTCTCTTCCTGCAATAAAGTTCTTTAATATTTTCACCAAGCTTTACTGTCAGAGTCCTGTATGAGGAAGACCTATATTAAGCCATCCCTGTTCCGACCCAACTGTGGTTCCTCTCCTCTACCATCGGGAGAACCCCCGAGTTCACAACACCCCCAACCTAGGTCAGTGACACCCTTATTGCACACATGCGAACTGCACCCCGCAGTTGCGTACTTAATCACAAGTACAGGAGAAGACCATTGCAAGGCATTTGTGAATATGGGTGGAGACTGGGTGATAACCAAAAATAAACATAAAAAGAGACTGCGTTGTCGGCATGTACTGGGAGAGCCATGGGCGGGCGTGTGCAGGCAGCTGAGTTCTCTCTCACAGTACTACAGCCACAAAAGCCATATTTGTTGAAGGCTACAGAGTTCTATCTGTGTCACCCAGCATTTACGCGAGCCACCAATGTTTGGCGATGTTTTGCTGATGGTGCGTATGCACGGTCCACCTGACTGGTTTGCACAATACTCAGATAAGTAAAGTGGGCATTTTCTCTTTTACACAGTCCATCTTATGCTCGTACATGCGGAGACTGCTTACAATGGGGGTAATTCAGACATGATCGCAGCAGGAAATTTGTTAACTAATGGGCAAAACCATGTGCACTGCAGGGGGGGCAGATATAACATTTGCAGAGAGATTTAGATTTGGGTGGGTTATTTTGTTTCTGTGCAGGGTAAATACTGGCTGCTTTATTTTTACACTGTAATTTAGATTTCAGTTTGAACACACCCCACCCAAATCTAACTCTCTCTGCACATGTTATATCTGCCCCCCTGCAATGCACATGGTTTTGCCCATTAGCTAACAAATTTGCTGCTGTGATCAGATCTGAATTAGGCCCAATAGCTTTTGCCTATTTTTGCACTTTAACTGCATATGCGCTCGCATTTGCGGCAACAATAGCTTACAAATCAGAATCAGGATCACAACTCTCAGGCTAATCCTAAATAATGTTTAACACAACCTGTAAATTGAGTTTGTATTTGGCAATATACTGTAGTTATATATGTTCATTGTAAACACATAATTCAGCTGTACATACTGTATGTTAGTTTTTATTATCTGAAATGCATTTGTAGCTGGTGAAACAGAATAATTGAATTTCTGTCTGGACACAAGCAAACTGACATGTTTATATATTACATAGAATTTCCGTGATTTTATTCCCTTTATAGCACTTACATAGAAATCACTGCTGTGTATGTTTTTATTTGTTGCTGGTGAAAGGCTGCATATGGACAATGTGGGATTTAAATGTATCTGAAATTGAGCCTGTTATTTTCACATAAAGTAATGTTATAGTGTTAAGAACAGCAACCAGTAGCGGATCTCACCACGGGCAAGCAGGACTTTTGCCTGGGGCGCTGCCTTCCGGAGGGCACCGCACCATGGCAAGATCTGCCACTGTGACCCCCGCAGTGCCACACGCTACGCATCTAGTTTCCCTTCGTGGAGAGGACCTTTGCTGTGTGGTGCACGATGACGTCATCGCGCACCGCACAGCATTGTGGCATAGACGCTAGGGGTCAATTGACCTCTAGTGTCTATGCATCTGAGGAGAGGAACGCCGGCGGAGGTCTGCAGCGGTCTGGAATCAGGAGCGGGGATGTAAGTATACTTTTTTTTTTTTTTCATTCAGCGGCGCTACAAATGGGGGCGTAACTGACCACGCCCCGTATTCAGCCACACCCCTAACATTTTGCCCGGGGCGCCACAAGGGCAAGAACTGGCACTTACAGCAACATATATATTTTTCTGATTCTGTTTCCTATTTTGTTTGCAGCAGCTGCGACAGAGGCTTTTAAAAAAAAATGTATACGGACAGATAACTTACTTGTAGAGCCATCACCAGGGGGGAATGCTGGGACTGCAGTGCCAGGCCTGTACAGCGAGGGGACCCGCATAGCAGTGGTGTGGATTTGAGTGCATGCTAAGCTGCCATAGAGGGAAACTGCAGGCGGCATTTTGAATTTGGAGCCAATGAGAGCTCACGGACTGGCAGCCAACCAGGAGTGGCTGCCGCAGCAGCTTCTGATTGGCTGCTGGTCCGCGAGCTCCGAGTGGCTCGCGGCCGGTTTCAAATTTGATATATATCACCGGTGCTATCCCTCTTTGCCCGCCTGCTCTGGACTCCTTCCTTTTGTTACTTCTGTGGTCCCAGCCCACCTTGGTCCTGCCTAGGGGCACCACTTGCAGCCTTCTCCTGGGACCGGTAACAGGCACCCAGAGTAGTAAGTTTTGGGGGCTACAGTGGGAGTGTAAGGGGGGAAAGGGTGTTGGGACTGTTCTGGCACAATTTCTGATAGTAGCCCTGGCTATAATTGGACATTTTTGTGCTTTAGGTGAGAGCAGGGCCACCGAGACACACCTGGTAAATACAGGGTGTGTGGCCAAATCCATGAGGCTTGGCCATGCGCCCTTTAGAAAAAAAGAATTGGAACCTGCTATAGAAGCCAATTTTAAGCAGCAGAAAACGTCATGGAGGGGCCAAGTCTCCTCTTACACAGCTCACCAGGCCCTTCAGGTATGCAAAGCCCATTAACAAGAGCTAGATGATTCTCCAACCCTGTGCTGTTCTCTCCTACCTTCCTGCTGGTATTTAATATGGTAAAAAGTTATAACATTTAATAAGTATTAATAGATATGGTAAAATGATACAGAAATATAAATACAGAACAATTTCTTAAAAGAAAAGAGATATGAGACACAGAAATGGCAAACTGGGGGTAGACTAGGTTTGTACATTTTCTCAGTAATAGACTGTTCTACAAAATGTGAGTTGATCGCAGCAGCAAATTTGTTAGCAGTTGGGTAAAACCATGGCCCTCATTCCGAGTTGTTCGCTCGCAAGCTGCTTTTAGCAGCATTGCACACGCTAAGCCGCCGCCTACTGGGAGTGAATCTTAGCTTCTTAAAATTGCGAACGAAAGATTCGCATTATTGCGAAAATACATCTCTGTGCAGTTTCTGAGTAGCTCGAGACTTACTCGGCATCTGCGATCAGTTCAGTGCTTGTCGTTCCTGGTTTGACGTCACAAACACACCCAGCGTTCGCCCAGACACTCCTCCGTTTCTCCAGCCTCTCCTGCGTTTTTTCCGGAAACGGTAGCGTTTTTTCCCACACGCCCATAAAACGGCCTGTTTCCGCCCAGTAACACCCATTTCCTGTCAATCACATTACGATCGCCAGAACGATGAAAAAGCCGTGAGTAAAATTACTAAGTGCATAGCAAATTTACTTGGCGCAGTGCGGACATTGCGCATGCGCATTAAGCGGAAAATCGCTGCGATGCGAAGATTTTTACCGAGCGAACAACTCGGAATGAGGGCCATGGTTTTGCCCAATTGCTAACAAACTTGCTGCTGCGATCAACTCAGAATTACCCCCATTGCTAATTCTTTTCACTACTTTTAAACTTATTTCTTAGTTTTCCAAACCGAAACCCATCATCTGTGACCTCAATAAATAAGATTTTACTCACCGGTAAATCTATTTCTCGTAGTCCGTAGTAGATGCTGGGACTCCGTAAGGACCATGGGGAATAGCGGCTCCGCAGGAGACTGGGCACAACTAAAGAAAGCTTTAGGACTACCTGGTGTGCACTGGCTCCTCCCACTATGACCCTCCTCCAGACCTCAGTTAGGATACTGTGCCCGGAAGAGCTGACACAATAAGGAAGGATTTTGAATCCCGGGTAAGACTCATACCAGCCACACCAATCACACCGTATAACTCGTGATACTATACCCAGTTAACACTATGAAATATAACTGAGCCTCTCAACAGATGGCTCAACAATAACCCTTTAGTTAGGCAATAACTATAAACAAGTATTGCAGACAATCCGCACTTGGGATGGGCGCCCAGCATCCACTACGGACTACGAGAAATAGATTTACCGGTGAGTAAAATCTTATTTTCTCTGACGTCCTAAGTGGATGCTGGGACTCCGTAAGGACCATGGGGATTATACCAAAGCTCCCAAACGGGCGGGAGAGTGCGGATGACTCTGCAGCACCGAATGAGCAAACTCTAGGTCCTCCTCAGCCAGGGTATCAAACTTGTAGACTCTTGCAAAAATGTTTGAACCCGACCAAGTAACAGCTCGGCAAATTTGTAAAGCCGAGACCCCTCGGGCAGCCGCCCAAGAAGAGCCCACTTTCCTCGTGGAATGGGCTTGTACAGATTTAGGGTGCGGCAGTCCAGCCGCAGAATGTGCAAGTTGAATCGTGCTACAGATCCAGCGAGCAATAGTCTGCTTAGAAGCAGGAGCACCCAGCTTGTTGGGTGTATACAGGATAAATAGCGAGTCAGTTTTCCTGACTCCAGCCGTCCTGGAAACATATACTTTTCAGGGCCCTGACTACGTCCAGTAACTTGGAATCCTCCAAGTCCCAAGTAGCACAATAGGTTGGTTCACATGAAAAACTGATACCACCTTAGGAAGGAATTGGGAACGAGTCCTCAATTCCGCCTTATCCATATAAAAAAACAGATAAGGGCTTTTGCATGACAAAGCCGCCAATTCTGATACACGCCTGGCCGACGCCAAGGCCAACAGCATGACCACTTTTCACGTGAGGTATCGTAGCTCCACGGATTTAAGTGGCTCAACCCAATGCGACTTCAGGAAATCCAACACCACGTTGAGATCCCACGGTGCCACTGGAGGCACAAACGGGGGCTGACTATGCAGCACTCCCTTAACAAAAGTCTGAACTGCAGGCAGTGAAGCCAGTTCTATTTTTTTTTTTTAAAGAAAATCGATAGAGCCGAAATCTGGACCTTAATGGAACCCAATTTTAGGCCCATAGTCACCCTGACTGTAGGAAGTGCAGAAATCGACCTAGCTGAAATTCCTCCTTTGGGGCCTTCCTGGCCTCACAGCACGCAACATATTTCCGCCATATGCGGTGATAATGGTTTGCGTTCACTTCTTTCCTAGCTTTAATTAGCGTAGGGATAACTTCCTCCGGAATGCCCTTTTCCTTCAGGATCCGGCGTTCAACCGCCATGCCGTCAAACGCAGCCGCGGTACGACTTGGAACAGACAGGCCCCCTGCTGCAGCAGGTCCTGTCTGAGCGGCAGAGGCCATGGGTCCTCTGAGATCATTTCTTGGAGTTCTGGGTACCAAGCTCTTCTTGGCCAATCCGGAACAATGAGTATAGTTCTTACTCCTCTCCTTCTTCTTATTCTCATTACCCTGGGTAAGAGAGGCAGAGAAGGGAACACATACACCGACTGGTACACCCACGGTGTTACCAGAGCGTCCATAGCTATCACCTGAGGGTCCGTTGACCTGGCGCAATATCTTTGTAGCTTTTTGTGGAGGCGGGACGCCATCATGTCCACCTGTGGCCTTTCCCAACGGTGTACAATCATTTGGAAGACTTCTGGATGAAGTCCCCACTCTCCCGGGTGGAGGTCGTGTCTGCTGAGAAAGTCTGCTTCCCAGTTGTCCACTCAGGAAATGAACACTGCTGACAGTGCTAACACATGATTTTCCGCCCATCGGAGAATCCTTGTGGCTTCTGCCATCGCCATCCTGCTTCTTGTGCCGCCCTGTCGGTTTACATGAGCGACCGCCGTGATGTTGTCTGACTAGATCAGCACCGGCCGGTGTTGAAGCAGGGGTCTAGCCTGACTTAGGGCATTGTAAATGGCCCTTAGTTCCAGAATATTTATGTGTAGGGAAGTCTCCTGATTTTTCCATAGTCCTTGGAAGTTTCTTCCCTGCGTGACTGCCCCCCAGCCTCGAAGGCTGGCATCCGTGGTCACCAGGACCCAGTCCTGTATGCCGAATCTGCGGCCCCCTAGAAGATGAGCACTCTGCAGCCACCACAACAGCGACACCCTGGCCCTTGGAGACAGGGTTATCCGCCGATGCATCTGAAGATGCGACCCGGACCACTTGTCCAACAGATCCCACTGGAAGAACCTTGCATGGGACCTGGTGAATGGAATTTCTGCGTAAGAAGCTACCATCTTTCCCAGGGCTCGCGTGCATTGATGCACCGACACCTGTATTTGTATTAGGAGGTCTCTGTCTAGAGACGACAATTCCTAGGACTTCTCCTCCGGGAGAAACCCTTTTTATCCTGTTCTGTGTCCAGAACCATACCCAGGAACAGTAGACGCGTCGTAGGAACCAGCTGCGACTTTGGAATATTCAGAATCCAGCCGTGCTGTTGTAGCACTTCCCGAGATAGTGCTACTCCGACGAACAGCTGCTCCCTGGACCTCGCCTTTATAAGGAGATCGTCCAAGCACGGGATAATTATTTCGGCCATTACCTTGGTAAATACCCTCGGTGCCGGGGACAGACCAACGGCAACGTCTGGAATTGGTAATGACCATCCTGTACCACAATTTTGAGGTACTCCTGGTGAAGAGGGTAAATAGGGGCATGCAAGTAAGCATCCTTGATGTCCAGTGATACCATGAAATTCTCCAGGCTTGCAATAATCGCCCTGAGCGATTCCATTTTGAACTTGAACCTTCGTATATAAGTGTTCAAGGATTTCAATTTTAGAATGGGTCTCACCGAACCGTCTGGTTTCGGTACCACAACATTTTGGAATAGTAACCCCGGCCTTGTTGAAGGAGGGGTACCTTGATTTCACCTGCTGGAAGTACAGCTTGTGAAATGCCGCCAGTACTACCTCCCTTTCTCCGAGGGCAGCAGGCAAGGCTGATGTGAGGTAACGGCGAGGGGGAGTAGCCTCGAACTCCAGCCTGTATCCCTGTGATACTACTTGCAGAACCTAGGGATCCACCTGTGGGCAAGCCCACTGATCCCTGAAGTTCCCGAGACGCGCCCCCACCGCACCTGTCTCCACCTGTGGAGCCCCAGCGTCATGCGGTGGACTCAGAGGAAGCGGGGGAAGATTTTTGATCCTGGGAACTGGCTGTCTGGTGCAGCTTTTTCCTTCTTCCCTTGTCTCTGTGCAGAAAGGATGCGCCTTTGACACGCTTGCTTTTCTGAAGCCGAAAGGACTGTACCTGAAAATACGGTGCTTTCTTAGGCTGTAAGGAAACCTGAGGTAAAAATTTTTCTTCCCAGCTGTTGCTGTGGATACGAGGTCCCAGAGACCATCCCCAAACAATTCCTCACCCTTATAAGGCAGAATCTCCATGTGCCTTTTAACGGCAGCATCACCTGT
Organism: Pseudophryne corroboree; assembly: GCF_028390025.1. NCBI lineage: Eukaryota > Metazoa > Chordata > Amphibia > Anura > Myobatrachidae > Pseudophryne > Pseudophryne corroboree. Next base: position 93,627,130 of record NC_086450.1, on the reverse strand, counting down.
CCACTGCCGGGTCTCTAATACCCTCCTGGCAGAATGGACATTTCATTAATTCTGGATGCCAGCCGGCAAATATCCCTCTGTGCATCCTTCATATATAAGACGACATCTTTAATATGCTCTATGTTAGCAAAATATTATCCCTGTCTAGGGTATTAATATTATCTGACAGGGTATCAGACCATGCTGCAGCAGCACTATTTTTGCTGAGGCAAATGCAGGTCTCAGTATAGTACCTGAGTGTGTATATACAGACTTCAGGATAGTCTCCTGCTTTTTATCAGCAGGCTCCTTCAAAGTGGCCGTATCCCAAGACGGCAGTGCCACCTTTTTTGACAAACGTGTGATCGCCTTATCCACCCTAGGGGATATCTCCCAACGTGACCTATCCTCTGACGGGAAAGGGTACGCCAGCAGTAACTTTTTAGAAATTACCATTTTCTTATCGGGGGAACCCACGCTCTTTACACACTTCATTCACTCATCTGATGGGGGAACAAAACACTGGCTGCTTTTTCTCCCCAAACATAAAACCCCTTTTATGTGGTACTTGGGTCATGTCAGAAATGTGTAACACATTTTTCATTGCCGAGATCATGCAACGGATGTTCCTAGTGGATTGTGTATATGTCTCAACCTCGTCGACACTGGAGTCAGACTCCGTGCCGACATCTGTGTCTGCCATCTGAGGTAACGGGCGTTTTTTTGAGCCCCTGATGGCCTTTGAGACGCCTGGGCAGGCGCGGGCTGAGAAGCCGGCTGTCCCACAGCTGTTACGTCATCCAGCCTTTTATGTAAGGAGTTGACATTGTCGGTTAATATCTTCCACCTATCCATCCACTCTGGTGTCGGCCCCACAGGGGGCGACATCCCATTTATCAGCCTCTGCTCCGCCTCCACGTAACCTTCCTCATCCAACATGTCAACACAGCCGTACCGACACACCGCACACACACAGGGAATGCTCTGACTGAAGACAGGACCCCACAAAGTCCTTTGGGGAGACAGAGAGAGAGAGTATGCCAGCACACACCAGAGCGCTATATAATGCAGGGATTAACACTATAACTGAGTGATTTTTCCCCCAATAGCTGCTTGTATACACATATTGCGCCTAAATTTAGTGCCCCCCCCTCTCTTTTTAACCCTTTGAGCCTGAAAACTACAGGGGAGAGCCTGGGGAGCTGTCTTCCAGCTGCACTGTGAAGAAAAAATGGCGCCAGTGTGCTGAGGGAGATAGCCCCGCCCCTTTTTCGGCTGACTTTTCTCCCGCTTTTTTCATGGATTCTGGCAGGGGTAATTTATCACATATATAGCCCTGGGACTATATATTGTGATGATTTCCCAGCCAAGGTGTATTATATTGCCCTCAGGGCGCCCCCCCCCCCCAGCGCCCTGCACCCATCAGTGACCGGAGTGTGAGGTGTGCATGAGGAGCAATGGCGCACAGCTGCAGTGCTGTGCGCTACCTTGTTGAAGACAGAAGTCTCCTGCCGCCGATTTTCCGGAACACTTCTTGCTTCTGGCTCTGTAAGGGGGCCGGCGGCGCGGCTCCGGGACCGAACATCGAGGTCGGGTCCTGTGGTCGATCCCTCTGGAGCTAATGGTGTCCAGTAGCCTAAGAAGCCCAAGCTACCACCAGTTAGGTAGGTTCGCTTCTTCTCCCCTTAGTCCCTCGCTGCAGTGAGTCTGTTGCCAGCAGATCTCACTGTGAAATAAAAAACCTAAAATATACTTTCTTTCTAGGAGCTCAGGAGAGCCCCTAGTGTGCATCCAGCTCAGCCGGGCACAAGATTCTAACTGAGGTCTGGAGGAGGGTCAAAGTGGGAGGAGCCAATGCACACCAGGTAGTCCTAAAGCTTTCTTTAGTTGTGCCCAGTCTCCTGCGGAGCCGCTATTCCCCATGGTCCTTACGGAGTCCCAGCATCCACTTAGGACGTCAGAGAAAAAGAGATGTGCTCATATGTTGATTAATTTTACCACCAATTTAATGCCATATTATTCAACATTTCTATGAATTGGTCCATAAAAAAATACAATTACTCCATTCTGGAATATGACAGAGATATGGCATTTTGTTAACATATCATTAATTGTAACATACATGGTATAATTTTTCAGCACATATACATATGAAATAATAAGATTTTACTCACCGGTAAATCTATTTCTCGTAGTCCGTAGTGGATGCTGGGAACTCCGAAAGGACCATGGGGAATAGCGGCTCCGCAGGAGACTGGGCACAACTAAAAGAAAGCTTTTAGACTACCTGGTGTGCACTGGCTCCTCCCACTATGACCCTCCTCCAAGCCTCAGTTAGGATACTGTGCCCGGAAGAGCTGACACAATAAGGAAGGATTTTGAATCCCGGGTAAGACTCATACCAGCCACACCAATCACACCGTATAACTCGTGATACCATATCCAGTTAACAGTATGAAACATAACTGAGCCTCTCAACAGATGGCTCATAACAATAACCCTTTAGTTAACAATAACTATATACAAGTATTGCAGACAATCCGCACTTGGGATGGGCGCCCAGCATCCACTACGGACTACGAGAAATAGATTTACCGGTGAGTAAAATCTTATTTTCTCTAACGTCCTAGTGGATGCTGGGAACTCCGAAAGGACCATGGGGATTATACCAAAGCTCCCAAACGGGCGGGAGAGTGCGGATGACTCTGCAGCACCGAATGAGAGAACTCAAGGTCCTCCTCAGCCAGGGTATCAAATTTGTAGAATTTAGCAAACGTGTTTGCCCCTGACCAAGTTGCAGCTCGGCAAAGTTGTAAAGCCGAGACCCCTCGGGCAGCCGCCCAAGATGAGCCCACTTTCCTTGTGGAATGGGCTTTTACTGATTTAGGATGCGGCAATCCAGCCGCAGAATGCTCCAGCTGAATTGTGCTACAAATTCAGCGAGCAATAGTCTGCTTAGAAGCAGGAGCACCTATTTTGTCGGGTGCCTACAGGATAAAAAGCGAGTCAGTTTTCCTGACTCCAGCCGTCCTGGAAATATAATTTTTTAAGGCCCTGACTACGTCCAGTAACTTGGAATCTTCCAAGTCCCTAGTAGCCGCAGGCACTACAATAGGTTGGTTCAAGTGAAAAGCTGATACCACCTTAGGGAGAAACTGGGGACGAGTCCTCAATTCTGCCCTATCCATATGGAAAATCAGATAAGGGCTTTTACCTGACAAAGCCGCCCATTCTGACACACGCCTGGCCGAAGCCAAGGCCAATAACATGACCACTTTCCACGTGAGATATTTAAAATCCACAGTTTTAAGTGGCTCAAACCAATGTGATTTTAGGAAACTCAACACCACGTTGAGATCCCAAGGTGCCACAGGAGGCACAAAAGGGGGCTGAATATGTAGCACTCCCTTTACAAATGTCTGAACTCCAGGCAGTGAAGCCAGTTCTTTCTGGAAGAAAATCGACAGAGCCGAAATCTGGACCTTAATGGAACCCAAGTTTAGGCCCATAGTCACTCCTGACTGTAGGAAGTGCAGAAAACGACCCAGCTGAAATTCCTCTGTTGGGGCCTTCCTGGCCTCACACCACGCAACATATTTTCGCCAAATACGGTGATAATGGTTTGCGGTTACTTCTTTCCTGGCTTTTATCAGCGTAGGAATGACTTCCTCCGGAATGCCCTTTTCCTTTAGGATCCGGAATTCAACCGCCATGCCGTCAAACGCAGCCGCGGTAAGTCTTGGAACAGACAGGGCCCCTGCTGTAGCAGATCCTGTCTGAGCGGTAGAGGCCATGGGTCCTCTGATATCATTTCTTGAAGTTCTGGGTACCAAGCTCTTCTTGGCCCATCCGGAACCACGAGTATCGTTCTTACTCCTCGTTTTCTTATTATTCTCAGTACCTTTGGTATGAGAGGCAGAGGAGGGAATATATAAACCGACTGGTACACCCACGGTGTCACTAGAGCGTCCACAGCTATTGCCTGAGGGTCCCTTGACCTGGCGCAATATCTAGTTTTTTGTTTAGGCGGGACGCCATCATGTCCACCTGTGGCCTTTCCCAACGGTTTACCAACAGTTGGCAGACTTCTGGATGAAGTCCCCACTCTCCCGGGTGTAGGTCGTGTCTGCTGAGGAAGTCTGCTTCCCAGTTGTCCACTCCCGGAATGAACACTGCTGACAGTGCTAAGACGTGATTTTCCGCCCATCGGAGAATCCTTGTGGCTTCTGCCATCGCCATCCTGCTTCTTGTGCCGCCCTGTCGGTTTACATGGGCGACTGCCGTGATGTTGTCTGATTGGATCAGTACCGGCTGGTTTTGAAGCAGAGGCCTTGCCAGACTTAGGGCATTGTAAATGGCCCTCAGTTCCAGAATATTTATGTGTAGGGACGACTCCTGACTTGACCAAAGTCCTTGGAAATTTTTTCCCTGTGTGACTGCCCCCCAGCCTCGAAGGCTGGCATCCGTGGTTACCAGGACCCAGTCCTGTATGCCGAATCTGCGGCCCTCTTGAAGATGAGCACTCTGCAGCCACCACAGTAGAGATACCCTGGTCCTTGGAGACAGGGTTATCAGCCGATGCATCTGAAGATGCGATCCCGACCACTTGTCCAAGAGGTCCCACTGAAAGGTTCTTGCATGGAACCTGCCGAATGGAATTTTGCTTCGTAAGAAGCTACCCTTTTTCCCAGGACTCGTGTGCAGTGATGCACCGATACCTGTTTTGGTTTCAGGAGGACTCTGACTAGAGATGACAGCTCCTTGGCTTTCTCCTGCGGGAGAAACACTTTTTTCTGTTCTGTGTCCAGAACCATCCCCAGGAACAGTAGGCGTGTGGTAGGAACCAGCTGTGACTTTGGAATGTATAGAATCCATCCGTGCTGTTGTAGCACTTCCCGAGATAGTGCTACTCCGACCAACAACTGCTCCTTGGACCTCGCCTTTATAAGGAGATCGTCCAAGTACGGGATAATTAAAACTCCCTTTTTTCGAAGGAGTATCATCATTTCTGCCATTACCTTGGTAAAGACCCTCGGTGCCGTGGACAGTCCAAACGGCAGTGTTTGGAATTGGTAATGGCAATCCTGTACCACAAATCTGAGGTACTCCTGGTGAGGATGGTAAATGGGGACATGTAGGTAAGCATCCTTGATGTCCAGGGATACCATGTAATCCCCCTCCTCCAGGCTTGCAATAACCGCCCTGAGCAATTCCATCTTGAACTTGAATTTTTTTATGTATGTGTTCAAGGATTTCAAATTTAAAATGGGTCTCACCGAACCGTCCGGTTTCGGTACCACAAACAGTGTGGAATAGTAACCCCGTCCTTGTTGAAGTAGGGGCACCTTGACTATCACCTGCTGGGAATACAGCTTGTGAATTGCCTCTAGCACAGCCTCCCTGCCTGAGGGAGTTGTCGGCAAGGCAGATTTGAGGAAACGGCGGGGGGGAGACGCATCGAATTCCAGCTTGTACCCCTGAGATACTACTTGAAGGATCCAGGGATCCACCTGTTAGCGAGCCCACTGATCGCTGAAATTTTTGAGGCGGCCCCCCACCGAACCTGGCTACGCCTGTGGAGCCCCCGCGTCATGCGGTGGACTCAGAGGAAGCGGGGGAAGAATTTTGATTCTGGGAACTGGCTGACTGGTGCAGCTTTTTCCCTCTTCCCTCGTCTCTGTGCAGAAAGGAAGCGCCTTTTACTCGCTTGCTTTTCTGAAGCCGAAAGGACTGTACCTGATAATACAGTGCTTTCTTAGGCTGTGAGGAAACCTGAGGTAAAAAAAATTTCTTCTTCCCAGCTGTTGCTGTGGATACGAGGTCCCAGAGACCATCCCCAAACAATTCCTCACCCTTATAAGGCTCTATGTGCCTTTTAAAGTCAGCATCACCTGTCCAGTGTCGGGTCTCTAATACCCTCCTGACAGAATGGACATTGCATTAATTCTGGATGCCAGCCGGCAAAATATCCCTCTGTGCATCCCTCATATATAAGACGACGTCTTATGTTCGCAAAATAGTATCCCTATTTGACAGGGTTACAGACCACGCTGCAGCAGCACTATCTGCAGGTCTCAGTCTAGTACCTGAGTGTGTAAATACAGACTTCAGGATAGCCTCCTGCTTTTTATCAGCAGGTACCTTCAAAGTGGCCGTATCCTAAGACGGCAGTGCCACCTTTTTTGACAAACGTGTGAGCGCCTTATCCACCCTAGGGGATATCTCCCAGCGTAACTTATCCTCTGGCGGGAAAGGGTACGCCATCAGTAACTTTTTAGAAATTACCAGTTTCTTATTGGGGGAACCCACGCTTTTTCACACTTCATTCACTCATTTGATGAGGGAACAAAACACTGCCTGCTTTTTCTCCCCAAACATAAAACCCTTTTTTAGTGGTACTTGCGTTAATGTCAGAAATGTGTAACACATTTTTATTGCCGGGATCATGTAACGGATGTTTCTAGTGGATTGTGTATATGTCTCAACCTCGTCGACACTGGAGTCAGACTCCGTGTCGACATCTGTGTCTGCCATCTGAGGGAGCGGGCATTTTTGAGCCCCTGATGGCCTTTGAGACGCCTGGGCAGGCGCGGGCTGAGAAGCCGGCTGTCCCATAGTGTTACGTCATCCAGCCTTTTATGTAAGGAGTTGACACTGTCGGTTTATACCTTCCACCTATCCATCCACTCTGGTGTCGGCCCCACAGGGGGCGACATCACATTTATCGGCATCTGCTCTGCCATCACATAAGCCTCCTCATCAAACGTGTCGACACAGCCGTACCGACACACCGCACACACACAGGGAATGCTCTGACTGAGGATAGGACCCCACACAGCCCTTTGGGGAGACAGAGAGAGAGTATGCCAGCACACACCAGAGCGCTATATAATTTAGGGATTAACACTATATTGAGTGAATTTTTCCCAATAGCTGCTTGTATATACAATATTGCGCCTAAATTTAGTGCCCCCCCTCTCTTTTTAACCCTTTGAGCCTGCAAACTACAGGGGAGAGCCTGGGGAGCTGTCTTCCAGCTGCACTGTGAAGAGAAAATGGCGCCAGTATGCTGAGGGAGATAGCTCCGCCCCCTTTTCGCGGACTTTTCTCCCGCTTTTTTATGGATTCTGGCAGGGGTATTTATCACATATATAGCCTGTGGGGCTATATATTGTGATATATTTGCCAGCCAAGGTGTTTTTATTGCTGCTTAGGGCGCCCCCCCCCCCAGCGCCCTGCACCCTCAGTGACCGGAGTGTGAAGTGTGCATGAGGAGCAATGGCGCACAGCTGCAGTGCTGTGCGCTACCTTGGTGAAGACTGATGTCTTCTGCCGCCGATTTTCCGGACCTCTTCTTGCTTCTGGCTCTGTAAGGGGGGCGGCGGCGCGGCTCCGGGAACGAACACCAAGGCCAGTTCCATGCGGTCGATCCCTCTGGAGCTAATGGTGTCCAGTAGCCTAAGAAGCCCCAGCTAGCTGCAAGCAGGTAGGTTCGCTTCTTCTCCCCTTAGTCCCTCGATGCAGTGAGCCTGTTGCCAGTAGGTCTCACTGTAAAATAAAAAACCTAAAATAAACTTTCTTTCTAGGAGCTCAGGAGAGCCCCTAGTGTGCATCCAGCTCGGCCGGGCACAGAAATCTAACTGAGGCTTGGAGGAGGGTCATAGTGGGAGGAGCCAGTGCACACCAGGTAGTCTAAAAGCTTTCTTTTAGCCGTGCCCAGTCTCCTGCGGAGCCGCTATTCCCTATGGTCCTTTCGAAGTTCCCAGCATCCACTAGGACGTTAGAGAAAGGAATTTATATTAATTCCTTGTAGAAATACATCATCACTTTTTCTTCCTTATGGGGAAAGTAGATATTGCAAAAATATATATATTTTTACTTTCAAAAGTAACAAGTTTATACAAGCATCTTCACAGTCATGCTTTGTGGCATGTATTAATTTGATCACTTATCTTTCTGTGAAGAATATATGTTATACTTGGTCGTTGGATTGACACAAAGCTCTAAAACTAAACAGGTTTTCTTTTCCGTCTTATAACAGGGGATCAAACATATAAACAACATGACAAGAATCAATAGACAGACATTTTTTAGACTTAAACATAGTAACCTCTTTTAAAACATTGACATTCCGTTTTCATAATTATCCTGATCAAGCTATAATCATGACAGGTGTAGTTCTAACATTCATAAAATATAATTATAAAATAAAAGCAAGAGTCAGTTTTCTGAAAGCATTTTTGTGCTATAAAGGAACATAACTGTCAAAATGTTTGAATTTGAATAAAGATTTCAGAGTTTCTAAATGTTGCCAACCAGAGACAAATAAACAACTCTGCACATTACAATATAACTGTTAATGCCACAAGTAAAGCAAAATATGGAAGACTTGTCCTCTCAAAGGCCATCCACTGTAGGTTGCCTTACTACAAAGACCTCTATGCAGTGCCAGATTAAGGTCCACATGGGCCTGGAGCTGAAAATTATGAAGGGCCTATTTTGTGCCTTGGCAGGAAGTGTGACAAGCGCTGTGGCGGTATGACTAGTCATGTGGGGGGGGGTGACCAATGTGGTGTGGGTGTGGTTTACATAAGGGCCTGGCTATCTCCATGATGAACATAGCTAGCGCCTACCTTCAACTACTTAATATTGCAGCTATAACAAGAAAATGTTTGTGACCACAATATAATACAAAGAATCGGTGATATGATACATAGAGCATCGCAGTGATCACCATATAATACAAAGTCCATCACACAGACTGCCATGTGACAAAGAGAGCACTGCAGTGAATATCATATAATACAGACCGCATCACAGTGACTGCCACATAAAGAAAATAGTTACAGTGACCAAATTATAATACACAGAGCTTTGCAGTGACTGCCATATAATACACCAATTATTAGAGTGATCTCCATTGCAATGAATGCCATATTATATACAGAACTCCCAAGACCTATTACTCCACCTCCACAGGCACCTTTACTAGCAGGAATCCCCAGTCTCCCCCCAGCTGCAGGGGGTGAAGTGCCTCTGAGTAAAGCGAGGCCTAGGTCTGATCACGTGACTGCACACCCGGAAGCATCAGGCATTCCTGGTCAGCAGCGATGAACAATGGAAAATGTTTAAATACATTTTTTATATACATTTTAACGGGTACGGGACCCAGGGTCGACAGTGTCTAGGTCGACACTCATAGGTCGACACCTATTGGTTGACAGTGGCTTAGTGGACATAGAAATAGATCGACACTGCGATTAGGTCGACATGAACAAGAGCGACATGAAAAAAGGTCGACACAAGTTTTTTTATATGTGTTTTTGGTGTCGTTTACTTTGCAAAGTGACCGGGAACCCCAATTAGTGCACCGCGTCCCCTCGCATGGGTCACTTCGCTCATCATGCTTCAGCAAGGTTACCGTTCCCAATCGTAGTCCACGTGGATCGTAAAGTATGAAAAAGGAAAAATGTGAAAAACTCATGTCGACCTTTTTGCATGTTAACCTTTTTCATGTTGACCTATTTCTAGTGTCAACCTATTCACTGTCGACCAATGGGTGTTGACCTAAGTGGTGTCAACCCAGAGCTCGGATACCCATTTTAACATATGTTTTTGACACATTAAATAATTAACAATTAGAAACTGTATATTTCTTGTATGGCAAAATCGAGAATCTACATCCGTAGTTATGGTCATAGCACAGGCACACCCAAATGGTCACAGTACTCGCACCACTTCACCTTTCTTCTTCGCTAATGGTCACAGCATTCGCAAAATCCCTTCCCCGTTGCAACCCCCAATGGTTACAGTATCCACACCACAATCCCTTATGGTCACAGTACCTGCATGCACCCCTCCACCCTGTGCTGCAGGGCCGACGAGATATGTCTGTGAATGTCGTCGTTCACAGACATATTGCTGGTACACACGCGCCGATCAGTAAACGATATATATCGGCTGTTCAACTGAATGGCCGATATATCGTCCAGTGTGTACCCAGTATTTCTGACACGGACCACCTTTACTGACAGATACATACTAACATAGATTCCACTAACTGATAAACACTGACAAACTTACTAACACACACACACACACACACACAGCAGATAAACTTACTGACACAGACCACTTACTGACAGACATTACTTACTGACACACACAGACAGATAACTTACGGACACAGATCACTTACAGACAGACATTATTTACTGACACACACAGATAACTTACTGACACAGGCAGGGCCGGTTCCACGGTTTGCAGCGCCCCGGGCGGGCAATAGGGGCGTGGCTGAAATGTGCGGTGCGCGATGACGTCATCGCTCACCGCACAGTAAAGGTCCTCTCCACGAAGAGAAACTAGACGCTAGGCGTCTTGTTCTCTTCACGGCGGGGGACAGCGCCAGCGGGGGACACAGCACTGACAGCAGCAGCGGATCTTGCCATGGTGCGGCGCCCTCCGGAAGGCGGCACCCCGGGCAAAAGTCCTGCTTGCCCGTGGCAAGATCCGCTACTGGACACAGACCACTTACTGAGAGACATTACTTACTGACACAGACAGATAACTTACTGACACAGGGGACATGATCAACATCTACAAATATATAAGGGGTCAATACACAGAGCTCGGGAGGGACCTGTTTTCTATAAGATCAGCACAGAGGACACGTGGTCACTCGCTTAGGTTAGAGGAGAGGAGTTTCCGCACATTGAGGCGAAAAGGTTTTTTCACAGTAAGGACAATACAAATTTGGAGTTCCCTGCCTGAGAGAGTAGTAATGGCGGACTAAGGTGGTCATTCCGAGTTGTTCGCTCTGTATTTTTTTCTCGCAACGGAGCGATTAGTCGCTAATGCGCATGCGCAATGTCCGCAGTGCGACTGCGCCAAGTAAATTTGCTATGCAGTTAGGTATTTTACTCACGGCATTACAAGGTTTTTTCTTCGTTCTGGTGATCGTAATGTGATTGACAGGAAGTGGGTGTTTCTGGGCGGAAACTGGTCGTTTTATGGGTGTGTGCGAAAAAACGCTGCTGTTTCTGGGAAAAACGCGGGAGTGGCTGAAGAAACGAGGGGAGTTTCTGCGCGAACGCTGGGTGTGTTTGTGACGACAAACCAGGAACGACAAGCACTGAACTGATCGCAGATGCCGAGTAAGTCTGGAGCTACTCAGAAACTGCTAAGAAGTGTCTATTCGCAATTCTGCTAATCTTTCGTTCGCAATTTTACTATGCTAAGATTCACTCCCAGTAGGCGGCGGCTTAGCGTGTGCAAAGCTGCTAAAAGCAGCTTGCGAGCGAACAACTCGGAATGAGGGCCCAAGTCTATACTTTTAAGAATGAGTTAGATAAATTCCTAATAGATAAGGATATACAGGGTTATGGTGGTAGGTCACGCACTAAAATAAAATGTAAAAACTAATAAGAATTAAAAAAAAATCCTAAAAATAATACAGCGTAGGAGCCCCCAAATGGGTTGAACTCGATGGACAAATTGTCTTATTTCAATCTCAAAAACTATGTAACTTACTGATTTACAGTGCCGTAACTAGATATTTTAGTGCTGTGTGCAATGAACATCATCGGCGCCACCCCCCCCCTTCCCCCCCAAATACAAAATAGGACCAGTGCGCCAAAAATATAGAGGCGTGGCTTCATGGGGAAGGGGTGTGTCCACAGAGCACCATTTTACACATTGCGTCAGGCAGAGCTCCCTTTTACACATTAGGCAGGCAGAGTCCTCTTTTTTACACATTAGGCAGGCTGAGTCCCTCTTTTTAAACATCAGGCAGAGAGTACCACTTTCTTTACACATTACACAGGACAGTCCCCCTTTTTTACACATTACAGGAGCAGAATCCCCCTATTTTTTTTTTACACATTACGCAGGACAGTCCCCCCTTTTTTACACATAAGGAAGACCGAGTCCCCCTTTTTACACATTATGCAGGCAGTCCCACTTTTTACACATTTTGCAGGCAGTCCCCCTTTCTACACATTATGCATGCAGTCCCTCTTTTTACACATAAGGCAGACTGAGTCCCCCTTATTACACATTATGCAGGCAGTCCCTCTTTTTACACATAAGGCAGACTGAGACCCCCCCCCCTTTTTTTTTACCCATTACGCAGCAGAGTCCCCTTTTTTACACATTAGGCAGGATGAGATAGGTAGGAGATAGGTGACGGCAGGCGGGAGATAGGCTGAGTCGGCAGTAAGTAGTGAGAAAGCGGCTGTATGGGTGGGGTGTGTGATGCCAGATGGTGCACCCTCAGTGCATCCGCGCTGTGGGCAAAGCACCAATGGCACACACCTAGTTACGGCCCTGCTGACAGACATTACTTACTGACACACAGACAGATAATTTACGGATACAGACCACTTACTGACAGACATTACTTACTGACACACACACAGACAACTTAGTGACATAAACAATACAACATATAGGATACCACTGGGTAAGCGCTGTCAGGAGGTCAAGGCCAAACGTATTCTGAAAGTCTTTTTCTCTTAGTTCGTCGAACCGGAAAAAGAAACAGAATTGTGGACTATAGTGCAGTACCTTAGGTTAAGGATTTTAATACACATCACACATGATAAAAAACAACATTAAGAACATCCAAGTTAAAATGACACTTTAAAAATGAACTTTTTAAAGTGTCATTTTAACTTGGATGTTCTTAATGTTGTTTTTTATCATGTGTGATGTGTATTAAAATCCTTAACCTAAGGTACTGCACTATAGTCCACAATTCTGTTTCTTTTTCCGGTTCGACGAACTAAGAGAAAAAGACTTTCAGAATACGTTTGGCCTTGACCTCCTGACAGCGCTTACCCAGTGGTATCCTATATGTTGTATTGTTTGTGTATTGTGAGGGTGGAGAGACCTCAATAGTGATACCCGGACCAGCAGCTGTGACAGCGCACTGACATCTACCAAATTGGTATTTTGCAACTTAGTGACATAGACCACTTACTGACAGACATTACTTACCGACACACACAGACAACTTACTGACACAGACCGCTTACTGACAGACATTACTTACAGACACACACACAACTTACTGACACAGACCACTTACCGACACACACACACACAACTTACTGACACTGACCGCTTACTGACAGACATTACTTACCGACACACACACAACTTGCTGACACAGACCACTTTCTGACAGACATTACTTACCAACACACACACACAGACCACTTACTGACAGACATTACTTACCGACACACACACAGACCACTTACTGACAGACATTACTTACCGACACACACACACAGACAACATACTGACACAGACGCTTACTGACAAACATTACTTACCGACACACACACTAACACAGACAACATACTGACACAGACCACTTACCGACAGACATTACTTAGCAACACACATACACAACATACTGACACAGACCACTTACCGACAGACATTACTTAGCAACACACATACACAACATACTGACACAGACCACTTACCGACAGACATTACATACTGACACACACAGACAACTTACTGACAGACTTTACTTACCGACACCGTCACACACACTACTTACTGACACAGACCACTTACTGACAGACATTACTTACTCACACACACAGACAGACAACTTACTTACACAGACCACATACTGAAATATGGGGAGAGGGAGATCCTGATGTGTTCTGCGACTCGCTAGGTGTTGCACGTCTGCTCCAAAATACACGACCATGCTTTTCACACAGATAGTGGCCTACTCCCCCAGGACAGGTCTTTCCCCTTTTTCATTGTGCATCACACACTTCAGACCAGCCAGAGAACGATGCTTGCATTGATCTATGAGGATGAAGCTTGAGACTGGTCCAGGGGCGGAGCTTCAGAAAGTCCAGGGGCGGAGCTTTGGAAGGTCCGGGTACGGAGCTTCAGTTGAAAAAAGCTTCTGACTGGTCCGGGGGGAGGAGCTTCTGCGGGTCCTGGGGCGGAGCTTAGACAGGCCTGGGGGCAGGGCTTCTGTTGTAATGAGGACTTCACTTTGACTGGTCTTGGGGGCGGAGCTTAGGTGGGATTGGGGGCGGAGCTTCGGGTGGCGCCGTGAAGCAGACTGAGCAGAGTATGAGAAAGGCAATGGGCCGCCGGGTGTAGACAGTTCGGCAAGCGGGTGCTACAGTACAGTTGGGCATCTGGGGGGTGAGTGCGGTTGCTGCGCTGGTGGTGACAGGATTTTTTTTTTCCTGTCAACACTGGCTGCACTGCATTGGATCCTGTGGGCCTATTTTCAGTGGGGGGCCTGGAGCTGCAGCTCCATCCGCCCCATTGTTAATCCGGCCCTGCCTCTATGTATGCAATCACATCATCATAGTACTACTTATATGCTGAAGTATGGTGGTGGAAGTGTAATGCCATTTGGGATATTTTTCTGTTTCAGGGAACGGAAATCTTGTCACTATAGGGGTAAATTCAATAAGTGTTGGATCCTCTCCAATGGAGAGGATCCGACACTTCACTATTAAATTTGCAGGCATTTCCGACAGGTTTTTGCCCGTTTTCGACAATGCTGATCCAACTTTTTTTGAAGTCGATTCAGCATTGTCGAAAACAGGCCAACAACCTGTCGGAAATGACCACAAATTTGACAAAACACGTGGATCCACTGCTAATCCGCAGATCCACGTGTTTTCCGACAAGTCGGAAAAACGGCACTAGAATTGAACAGGTCGAATCCAGATTCGACCTATAAAAGTCGAAAAGTGCAGTTTTTCCGACTTGTCGGAAATTTCAACACTAATTGAATAAACCCCATAGAGGGAAAATAGATATAGATAAAATAGACAAAACACATCATGAAGGAAATCCTACTGAAAACCTGCTCTCCGCAAGAGCTGTGTCAGTGTCTTATATTTCAAGAGGTCAATGAACCAAAGCACATAGCAAAAGTCCCATTGGCTAGCCTTACCAAAAAAAGAAACACCATGGATTTAGTACAAAATGACTGTGGGTGGAATGTACTAACGCTAAAATACGGTCAAAAGTGCTGTTTTCAGAGGTTTGACCACATTTTCCATATGCACAAAGTAGTTTCTACCCAATAAGCAATGCTATCTATAGATGGCATTGCCTAATAGAAACCTATGGGCTCCTCACTGCAGAATTCCCAGAGAGGGATCCAATAGGATCCTTCCCAGTGTCCCCCACAGCTCACACATATGCTGGCTGACAGCTGCACATGAGCAGAAGGACTCCCAGGTCATAAACCCTGAAGTTCTCTCATAGCAAAGACAGCTGTTTACAGAAGAGCTGTCCTTTGCCATTTTAATCGCAATTGTACATGCATATGGTGTTGTTAAATCACGCTATGCATGCGATCAGTGGCGGGATGTATCACATTGAAAATGTGATGCTTGATGCATCCCGCCCTGTATCACAAATGCATTTAGCAACTATATAGCAACTATAATAATAATGATAATAATAATAATAATAATTATTATTATATTATTTGCTATATAGTTGCTAAATACTTTTGTATAAAAAAAGAAGTAGAAGAAAAAGAAGAAAAAGAAGAAGAAGAAGAAGAAGAAGAAAAAGAAGATATTGCATTATATATGAGCAGAATCAGCAGGGGTTATATAGCAGTGAGTACTCACAGTCATTTACATATCATCATGTTCCTTGCTGTTAGTCTAAGAGGAGCATAAAAAATGACTATCACTATGAGGAAAACTTACATACAGTGGGGTCAATCCTATTAGATGTGATTGCAGAATGTGAGTTGCAAAGTGCTGTTTTCTCTGCAAATTTGCATTTTGCAATCCAATTAGAAACTCGCATTGAACCAGGCAGAGTAAACTTGCATTTTTCCATTTGCTCCTCACTAAGGGTGAGAGACAGAGGCGTCACTTACTAAAGAGCAGGGGTGTAGCGAGGGTGGCTTCAGTGGAGCATGAGCTCGGGCCGCCAAAAAAGTTAGAGGGCGCACTTCCGCGGCTCTACCATGGTGTAATGTGTATAAGGGGCTCAACCATAGTGTAACGTATATATAAGGGGCTCTACTGTGTGAATTAATGTGTATAAGGGGCTCTACTGTGTGGCATAACATGTATAAAGGGTGCTACTGTGTGGTGTAATATGAATAATGGACACTACTGTGCGGTGTAATGTGAATTGGTACTAATCTGTGGCCACACACCTTCCCAATGAAGCTATTATTTCTTTATTATTACCACTTATTTATATAGTGCACACATATTCGGCAGCGCTTTACAGAGAATATTTTGCCATTCACATGTCTGCCCCATGGGAGCTTACAACATATATTTCTTACTCCACACACACAGTTGGGAGCCAATTAACCTCCCAGTATATTTTTGTATTGTGGGAGGAAACCGGAGTACCCGGAGGAATCCCATGCAAGCACGGGGGAAAATATATAAACTCCATACAGTTAGGGCCATGGTGCGAATGACCTCAGTGTTGTCGGGCAGTAATGCTAACCATTACACCTTCCGTATAACTTCTATATTGTTGTTGCAAGCCTTCAAATGCACTGATCCTATTTTAAACATGGGGGCACCCAAAGGAAACTTTCTCCCTGAGCTTTACAAGGTCTAGAACCGGCCCTGTCACCAATTTAGAATTTTTAAATATTGTTTCTTTTCAACCCCACATGTTGGCTAAGCCCCCAATTCAGTGCAGGGGATTAGGGCACTAAAACATACCCTTGCTCCGGGTACCATGGCGCCTAGCTACTCTTCTGCTAAAGAGACACCTGATGCAGCAATGTAGAGTCAATCTGCGCACTGTAGGCGCATATGCAAATAGGGGGCGTGTCATTGTTGGAGGGGGCATGGCTTTGTTTTCTTCACTCCAGGGTTCCGAGATATGCTGGCTGCCCCCGGAGACTGTTGTGGTTACACTGCCGGCTCTTACACTGTGACAGGAGGCGGGTGTTGCACGTAATGCTACAGTGCAGCACCCAGCTCCTGTCACTCAGCAGGAGGTGGCATTTTGGTGTCACCTCTCAGCGGGTGACATCCGAGTGCTGGCTGCACCCCCTTGTGATGCCACTGGTGAGAGATGGTGGGGAAAAGCTTTATTTTACGGTTACAATGATGGAACACCGTGCAGAACCCCTTGGACACTGCCCTAATGAGTAATTAGGCAATTGGAAGTTTCCAATTAGCTATATCAGTCCAATAATTATGTCTTTAAAAAATAAAAGACCTCAAATTACCCCAAAATCAACTTTTTCATTGCTTTATGCACCCCAAATTTAATTACAGTATTTAAAAAAAATAGTTTTTTTTAACTTTTTTTAAAGTCACCTCAAGAACCACAAAAGCATCTTTTTTCCTACTTATTTTTGCATTGAATTTTTTTAAATATTAAAGTAAATGAAAAAAAGTTTGCTTATATATATATATATATATATATATACACACAGTAAATATATATATATATATATATATATATATATACACACACACAGTAAATATATATATATATATATATATATATATATATATATATATATATATATAGCAGCAAAGAAGAGGCGGCACTCAGAGACTTAGAAGGTGCAAATGGTTGTATTACACAAATAGACCGACGTTTCGGGGTCAATAAACCCCTTTGTCAAAGGGGTATATTGACCCCGAAACGTCGGTCTATTTGTGTAATACAACCATTTGCACCTTCTAAGTCTCGGAGTGCCGCCTCTTCTATGCTGCTGTCTAAATTGCTACCGGAGCTCTAAACAGGTGGAGGAGGGAGTGCCGGTCCGTGTGGATTATATATATATATATTTTTTTTTTTTAAATGCACAAATCAGGCATTTGACAGCTTTAAAAAGCGCCTGATTTTCTTTTGCACACTAACATCCATCTATATGATTCTGCCAACAAAATTGTCACTTTCTGGGGTCCAGGAAGGCCACCCCACTTTTTCATTAACTTCTCTCACATCGCATATGGCTGACACTGCAAGTACGGTGACTAGGCATTTTTAATTGGATTGGAGAATTCCCTGGACTGCGCATTTGTGCAAATGTCTACAAGTTTCATGAAACAACTCACAGCTCGCAATTGGATTGACCCCAATGCGTCAAGTTGTGCGCCCTGCAAATTGTGAGATTCACACAACCTTTCTAATAAATGCTACCTTGCAGAAGAGCAAGAAAAAGTTTGGAAACCATCCTGGAGCCCAAGAATGTGGCAACTAACATAGCAGGACCATATAGAAGGCTATTATTGACTACAAGGAAAGTGCTGGAGGTTCTTACAAGGTGTAAATGACTGATTTTTTTTTATGAATGAAGGGGAAATCATAAGCAATAAGTTTTTGTCTGCAAATATTTAAAAAAAGTATTTTTTGGGGAACAGAAAAATTAGATTTTTCAGTGTTTTTGTACAAGTTTTATAAAGTTGGATAAAAACACTTTTACCTCCCATCTGCAAGTTTTAAAACCCCTCTCCCACCAATATACAACACCTCTACACATCATTGAACCCATTTCTGGGCATTTTAGAGAAATTCACCTGAAAACTGATGTCTGTATTTTCCAGACTTTACTATTTAAACCACTTGAAGTGCATGAGAGGTTCTGCATTGTGTCCTGATACATGTTTACTTTAAAATAAAGATTTTTACCTACATTTGCACCTGCTCAGGAGGGTGCGCGCAAAGAATGTGAATTTGCTGGGAAAATTTTGCTGGGAAAATGCAATGTGAGTTTGGAATTGAATTGCAAATGCCTTAAAAAAACCAAATCCTAATTGAATTGACCTCTTGTCTATACTCACTGCTCGCTGGATGGGTCCCAACCAAATAAACATGATGCAGTTAGCATTCCGGCATTCGTCATGCCGGTAGTCATGTGACCAATGCCAGAATCCCGACACCACTTGGAGTCCCGACGCCGGAACACTGACCGCCGGCATCCTGAAAGTAAGTATAGAGGTAACTGAGGGGATTAGGGCCCGGGGTGGGGTTAGTCGTAGTCACCACCCCTTGACTCTTAGCTCAAGCACCACCCCTGGTGTCTTAGCCCTTGCCGCCACCCCCCGAATCTTAGCCCTAACCACCACCCCCTGTGTTTTAGCTTTAGATGGCACCACAGGTGGGTTATGGTTAGGGTAGGGGTAAAATAATTACAGCCATCCCGACTACTGGTAACCTGTATCACACCCAAATAAACTGCATTCAGGATCCATGCAACCATGTGTAGTGAGTTTTTATGAAATCTATTATATAATCAGCTACAGTATGAGTGTAGCACAGGCGCAGTAAGAGCTGGAGAGAGACTGTTCCCCCTTCATCTCGCAGCTCTCATTGGCTGCCTGACAAACACATACTCTCTCTCTCTCTCTCTACCACCTCAGCACAGTACAGATGCTAGGAGGACTGTACCTCATATTTCACCATTCCGAGTCAGAACCCCGGCACCTGCGCCCCCTCCCCCAACAGTTCACCTGCACTGCCACCACACCGCTGTGGTGTGGTGTCCCCACCACCTACAACTATATTTTTTTTGCTGGTGAATGACTACAAGCCCTAAGGGGCATGTACAGTATATCACAATACACATTTTATTTAATGCGGATGTCTTAAATATTTTTCGCCCAAATTCCCAATGTGTAATGAATATTTTCACACTTTTTCAGGGAATATCCCGCAAATGTGTAATGATACAAAGGCCCCTAAAAGAGAGGGACTTGGGTGCAACTAAAGCAAAGCTGTGCAAGCATAAACTGTCTCTCAAGTGAGTTGGGTCAACTTATAAACCAATGACATAAATCTATTTTTGGATGATTAATTCAGTTTAATAACATCCACTCTGATGTAGTATGTTAGCGATGTCTTATGCTGAGTTCTACAGGAAAATCTGTGGCCATGTTTATAAATATGATTAAAATAATGGTTTATAGAAATCACATGTGACCATCCATTTGGTAACTCAAATTATTGGGAACATGCTAAATTAATAAAGCTGATTAATGTCATCTAATATGCTTGTTTTCCTGCAATGTGTCTGCTGTGCAGGGCCGGATTAAGGCTGGTGGGGGCCCTGGGCAACAAACGTGTTGGGGCCCCTACCACTAAAAATTGCGGCCAAAGAATCCCCATGTGCGCAGGCGGGTCGGCAGGCACTCGCACACTCACATACATACATACATACACACACACACACACACACACACACACTCACTCACCCACATACGGAGCAGCAGCTTTACATCAGCACACGCCGGCGGCTCAGTCAGTGTCTTGCGGGGTAGTGAAGTGAAATCCAGCGAGACACTGGGGTATATGCAATTGCGGTCGAATTCCCGAAATTGTCGAATTTCGGGAATTTTTCGCCCAAAAAAAAATCGTCAATGCAATTCAGTGCTTTCCGTCCAACTGACTGAGCCGCCGGCGTGCGTTACTGAGTCACACGCTAGGGGCCTCCACAGATTGAATTTTATATCGGAGCAGTCTCTGTCAGCAGCCACCGAGGAGCCTTGGCGGCTGCTGAGGGAGACTGCTCCGATTTATAAAGCTAAAGCAGTCTGTGGGGGCCCCTAATGTGTGGGGGTCCCCGGACGGCCGACCATGTCACCCCTAGGATAATCTGGCTCTGCCAGTGTGCGCAAAATACTGATGACACAAAATACTTCTAAGATACATTATCAAACTAAATCAGTTTTTGAGCAACTGTTTAATAGTATTCTCCAAAATATATCTCCCTCACAGCATTATTACAGTTGTAGTATAGTTTGTGTTTTGTATAGTGTTAGAGGGTTGCAGCAACAATGATCACATGTAATTGGTATATTGGTAAAGCAACAGCACCCCCTTCTGGAACACTGGCAGATTTATTTTGGAATGTAAAGAATGTGAATGTAGTCTAATTACATGCTAAAGTGTGCTTTATAATACAGTAAAGTGTGCTTTATTATAATACAGTAAAGTGTGCTTTATAATACAGTATTATTCACTGTATTATAAAGTATGCCAGCAATCAATAGCTGGTATACTATAGAAATATAAATGTCAGCTTGTAAAGCTAAATTAAGTTACTAGTGTATTACAAAGCAATTCTGTTGTGTTTTAAATGTGGTACCTAATATTACCTACACTGACGCAAAATGTGTTTTTCATACCAGTATCAAAATAATACATTATATAAATTTTTTCATAGTGTATCATAGTGTATTTGAAAGCCCAAATCTGGACTTTCGGTTCTGTTGTGCATAAGTACAAAGACTGGATCAGTTAGGCACTAATATCCCTTTCAGACATTGCTAAAAACACTTGGTTTTTTGTTGTTGCCATGAATGTGCATTGACCCTGGTCCGGCTTATGTCTAAAAGGGTCTACCCCGTTGACAGTCCTGGGTCCTGTGCCCCTTTCACTGACCAGGGTTATTCCTGAACTTAGCAAGCCAGGTCAATGCCCCAGGTCCTGTTTGATAGGTATGATCCGGGTCTTGATGGCCTGGGTAATGCCTAAAAGTAACTGGTGGACAGTAGCGCTTGGAGATGACAAGCACCCACTGTAAGCCAGGAGGCCTGGTTCAGTGGAAGAACCAGGTCCAGTGTGAAAGGTGATGACTCGGCCATAACCTGGGTAATCACCTATATGTGAACAGGGTCAAGTACAGAGAGCCTGTGCTCAGTGTCCTGAGTCCAAGTTAGGTTGAAGCCAGGGCTTTATGTCTGAAAGGGGTATAAATTCACTATTGGCGTCAGGTATCCTATCACCAGATTGGCAGAGTAACGTTCAGCTCCTATGGCAGGGGTTCTCAAACTCGGTCCTCAGGACCCCACACAGTGCATGTTTTGCAGGTAACCCAGCAAGTGCACAGGTGTATTAATTACTCACTGACACATTTTAAAAGGTCCACAGGAGGTGCTAATTATTTAACCTGTGATTCTGTGAGCAGACCTGCAAAACATGCACTGTGTGGGGTACTGAGGACCGAGTTTGAGAACCTGTGTCCTATGGTAATATATATTTTCTTTTATCACTATGACCTAGGGTGATAATAATAGACAGGTCCCCTATGTGTCTTTGGGGGTCTATGAACTAACATACCTCCCAACATGACCCTCTCCAGGAGGGACACAATGCTCTGCTTCTGGACTTCTCTCCTCATTTATGATTGCCGGCACCTGTGTTGAACAGGTTAATGGATAAGAAAGGTGTTTCAGCACAGGTGATGGCAATCATAAATTAAGAGGGAAGTCCAGGAGCAGAGCATTCTGTCCCTCATGGAGAGGGTCATGTTGGGAGGTATGTACTAAGCCTTGGAGAGAGATAAAGTGGGGAGAAACATACGTGGGGAGAAACCAGTATAATTCAGGGACCTTTCACTATGACCTAGAATGATAATAATAGACAGGCCCCCTATGTGTCTTTGGGGTCTATGAGAGAGAAGTTATTTGCATTTACACATTTTATACACTCTCTCTCTCTCACCAGCAGCCTCAACTAGACTAATACACATTTTTCTTGCTCTCTCACCAATCCTCTTCATTGGTGATTGACAGCAGAAGCAGACTTATGTTCCAGGGCATGTGTTTCCGACACTCTCCTCTCATTGACCATTCACTATCACTCAGGGTGATATAATGGGCAAAAGTAGAAGTTGGGGACATGCATAAAGAACAGCTTCACACTTTTTCATTTAGCACATCTCTATCTAGAAAATAATTGTTTTGATGCAGAAATTGTGTGTACAATAAATAGGCATTGGGTTTTCCTATTGCAGTAATATACGGTTATATGTATACTATCATACTTGCCTACCTAACCCTCTCCATGAGGGAGAAAATGCTCTGTTCCTGGACTTTCCTGGTAATGTATGATTGCCATCACCTGTGGTGAGCTAGGTAATTGATAAGAAAGGTGTTTCACCACAGGTGATGGCAAACATACATTACCAGGAAAGTCCAGGAACAGAGCATTTTCTCCCTCATGGAGAGGGTCAGGTAGGCAAGCATGATACTATACATCAGGGCTGGCCAAACCGGTCCTCGAGATCTACCAACAGTTCATGTTTTCCAGGCCTCCTGGAGATCTGTAGAATTGTCAGTTAGGAATGAATGCAGCACATCTTAATTAGTAATGACTACACCTGTGCACCAGCTAGGTGGTCTGGAAAATGTGAACTGTTGGTAGATCTTGAGGACTGGTTTGGCCAGCCCTGCTATACATTGTATAGATATTTTCTAATATTTCATCTTTACTGATTTCATGACTCTTTATATCAGGCTTTTTCAACCAGTGTGCCGTGGCACACTAGTGTGCCGCGACTAGTTGCAAGGTGTGCCGTGGAGCCAGAGCAGCTTCCTGCACCTTCAGAGTGAACTGTTGGCCCGGGCTCTTCTTAGAGCAGGCATTCCCAACCGCGGTCCTCAAGGCACACCAACAGTGCAGGTTTTATTGATATCCAGGCTTCAGCACAGATGGTTAAATCAAAATAACTGAGGTACTAATTTAGTCACCTGTGTTCAAGCCTGGATATCACTAAAACCAGGACTGTTAGTGTGCCTTGAGGACCGCGGTTGGGAAACACTGTCTTAGAGGATCAGTCATGCTCTGGCCATGACCTATGCCTTGAAAACGATGTGATATCATAGGTCACAGCCGCCGCGTCTCACCACCCAGCCAGCCCACCTGCCTGCATACACATCTTCCAGTTCCCGCCTGCATACACAGCTTTCCTTGCCCACCCACATCCACACCTGCCCAACCGACCGCTGCTCAGTATTCGCAGAACTCCACTATGAACAACCCCCGCCACTGAGGGACAGGGAGGAGGACAGCTGATATTTGTTATTTTATTTCTCCTGTGGGGAGTAATAGGATTTCAATAGGATTTATGTGGGGAGAATATGAAATTATGGATTTATTGGGGGAACAATGTGAATACTTCATGTGGGGAGCAATAGGATTTATGTGGGGAGAAATGTGATTGATTTATGTTTGGAGCAATAGGATTTATGTGGGGAGCAATGTGATTGTTTTTTCTGTGTATGCCAATGTATGTGTGGATTTTTTTATTTAATTTTGACTGTGAGGGCCAATGTGTGCGTTTTGTTTTTTTTCTATGGGGAACTGATGGTGTGCCTTGGTAATTTTAAAATATTGTTCGGTGTGCCGCGAGTAAAAAAAGGTTGAAAATCACTGCTTTATATGTTCTCACTGCTGCTTTTTTGTACATAAGTAACTGGGATAGGGTTCATCTGTACTTAACGCAGGGTGGTTCCCTCTGTGAATCAGGGTTCATCTGTACTTAACGCAGGGTGGTTCCCTCTGTGAATCAGGGTTCATCTGTACTTAACGCAGGGTGGTTCCCTCTGTGAATCATCAGGTGTTAACAGCAGATGGAGAAGCAACTTTACATATATACTTGTATACATAAAAGGGTGCTCTCATTGACTCTGTCCAATGTCCTATCCCGACACAACGGACAATAGCAGAAGCCAGTATCCGATATATGTGTCTGTGCCTTCCTTCCTACTTTTTACACAAACTACCTTGTTTTTGTATCATATTGATATCATCTTCTGTGTGTACTCACTTATTATATGCGTGACAACACTTTGGGTATTGTAGACTGCCCACTAAGAGTACATTCTGTTGCAGCAGACATCGCACAACTGTAGGCAGAACTACTGAGTACAATATGTCACATTCCTTTTATAGTATTTTATATACGTTAATGGTGATATATTATTGATAATTGATACATTTTCTAACATTGGATTGAGTAGCTCTGTGCAGCAGAGGTTCCAATATAATGCACATATGAACCACCACTAATTCATGTTTTTTGTTTGTGTTTGTGAGTCCCAATTACAATAAAAGGTAAGTTTTATTTTAAATAAGTAGTGCCCCAGCCAATAGAGTTCTCTGCCCTTCACTCATATCATGTACCAATCTGTGACCAGTTCATCACAAAGTTTAAATTGGTCATTCCAGAATACAAAGTGCATGGCATTTAGGGGAAGTCATTAGATGTTGGCACTTGGCAGTTGGAGCTCATTCCTGAATTCTGTGCTGCCGCACACATCAAGCTTCCTTTTACAAGAGCAGAATGACACAGTAGTGGCCGGAGAAGAACAACCATGCTGACTGACACAAGCAGCGGCTCCTTAGGAGATAGGTGCCATGATCTAGCTTTTAGGTGACCTATGATTTAAATTTAAGACATTAAAAGCAATAATTATTATCCCTATGGGACTCTCATCAACTATCCCTTTTTCAGGACTTGGGTGGTATCAGTGTAGTGAGATGAAGTAGACATGACTGTAAAGCAGTAGGCCTGTGAGATGGATAGAGTGATGCAGAGAAGTCAGGCCGGAGAATGGTCATGTTAGCTACCTTCGTGCCAACAATGTGAAACTAGTTGGAAATCAGTTGGAAGACTACGCTAATACAGATGAGGTGAGTACAGGGTAGGAGGAGACGCAGATGTCCGTGTTGTTCTATACAAGTGATGTTGTAAATGTAGGGAGACCGCCTGTAAAAGCTATGATTTCATTCACAGATTTGGCGCTTGTATAGGCATGTTAGGAGCAAGGGTTACTAGCAATTGTATGATATGAGAACATGCACCACACCCAGGGAAGATCAGGCCTGTTGTAGGTAAAGTTCAAGGCACCAGTCTGAGAGACATTTATTGCTATATATATATATATATATATATATATATATATATATATATATATATATATGTGTGATTTTACCTTATACAGAACCAAGAAATTTTAAATTCAAAACATGTTGTGCCCCCCTGTGAAAATCGGGACAGTTGGGAGGTATGTATAGGGGGAAACATTTTGTGAAGTCAGTGATGTCTGCTTATAGCATGTCTACAGTCTACGTTTTCCTCTGTATACTTTTATCCTTGCTTCATTGCGTATTCCAACAAACTCATTTGTCTCTTGATGTCTGCAGCTATAGTGTGACTGATAATGCTGGACCCGTACTGCACATAGGCAATGATGGAAGACCCTTGATGCTGGCCACAGGAACCTCAACAAGGACATCACAACTGGGCAGGCAATTTAAATGCCCGTCCAGTTGTGATGTCTGCCCAGAAACATTGAGCAGCCGATTGGTAAGTTAATATGCTTTTCAAATCGGCTGCTTAGTCGGCAGGCCAAGTTTGTACCCAGCCTAACTGAGCCCTGAGCCATGCATCTGAATGAGCATTGTTTTAGCTATGTATAAACTCTTCAGTTGGTACTTTGTGAATTTATGCCGAGGTGTCAACTTGATACTTGTGTCTGTGCCACAGTAGGTGGCGGTAGCACCACATAAAGATATCTGCTTGTATAGTCTAAAGCTGGCCATACACCTAAAAATGTATTGTCCAATCTGGCTGGTTGGAATGAAAATCTGGTAATGGATGGGAGCAAATGACAATTGACCATTTGCTCTGAAATGCCGGAAAACTGTCAAAAACGGTTGTTCAGACAAATTGTTTAAATCAAATGGATTTAACCAATTTGATTGACTGTTTTTCAGTGTTTGGAAGCAGGGCCGGTGCTAGGGTGTCGGCACCCCAATGCAAACTATACATTTGCGCCCTCCTATATTCCTTTGGCACGTGCCGGGAAAAGGGGTGTGGTCTCACAAGTAAGAGGCATGGCCCCACAATAGTACCCCCATTTAAAATTACGCCACAATGTAGCACAATCTTATTCATCTTTTCTCTAACGTCCTAATGGATGCTGGGGACTCCGTAAGGACCATAGGGAATAGACGGGCTCCGCAGGAGACATGGGCACTTTCAGAAAGAATTTAGATTCTGGTGTACTCTGGCTCCTCCCTCTATGTCCCTCCTCCAGACCTCAGTTTGAATCTGTGCCCGTACGAGCTGGGTGCTGTTTAGTGAGCTCTCCTGAGCTTGCTATAAGAAAGTATTTTGTTAGTTTTTTTTATTTTCAGGGAGCTCTGCTGGCAACAGACTCCCTGCATCGTGGAACTGAGGGGAGAGAAGCAGCCCTACTCTCTGAAGATAGGTCCTGCTTCTTAGGCTACTGGACACCATTAGCTCCAGAGGGATCGTACACAGGATCTCACCCTTTGTCGTCCGATCCCGGAGCCGTGCCGCCGTCCTCCTCGCAGAGCCGGAAGACAGAAGCCGGGTGAAAGAAGCAAGAAGACTTCGAAATCGGCGGCAGAAGACTCCAGTCTTCACTGAGGTAGCGCACAGCACTGCAGCTGTTCGCCATTGCTCCCACACTACACCCACATACTCCGGTCACTGTAAGGGTGCAGGGCGCAGGGGGGGCGCCCTGGGCAGCAATTAGAGACCTCTTTGGCAAAAGTTTGCATATATACAGTTGGGCACTGTATATATGTATGAGCCCCGCCAAAAATTGTACATGAAGGCGGGACAGAAGCCCGCCGTCGAGGGGGCGGGGCTTCTTCCTCAGCACTCACCAGCGCCATGTTTTTCTCCACAGCTCCGCTGAGAGGAAGCTCCCCAGCCTCTCCCCTGCAGATACACGGTAGAAGAGGGTAAAAAAAGAGGGGGGGGCACATAATTAGGCGCAAAAATCAATATAAACAGCAGCTACTGGGTTAACATTAAGTTACTGTGTTATTCCTGGGTTAATAGCGCTGGGGAGTGTGCTGGCATACTCTCTCTCTGTCTCTCCAAAGGGCCTTATGGGGGAATTGTCTTCAGATGAGCATTCCCTGAGTGTGTGGTGTGTCGGCACGTGTGTGTCGACATGTCTGAGGTAAAAGGCTCCCCTAAGGAGGAGATGGAGCAAATATGTGTGTGAGAGGGTGTCTCCGTCGACAACGCCGACACCTGTTTGGATATGTGTAATTAAGTGCTAAGGTGAATTTATTGCACAAAAGATTAGAGAACAGACAGGGAATCTACCCATGTCTGTCCCTATGTCGCAGAGACCTTCAGAGTCTCTCAATGATCACTATCCAAAATAATAGACACTGATATCGACACGGAGTCTGACTCCAGTGTCGACTACGATAATGCAAAGTTACAGCCAAAATGGCAGAAAAGTATTCAATATATGATTATTGTAATAAAAGATGATTTGCATATCACTGATGACTCATCTGTCCCTGACACAAGGGTACACATGTTAAGGGGAAGAAAGCTGAGGTAAATTTCCCTCCTCTCATGATGAAAAAGAGCGGGAATCTCCAGACAAGAGACTGCAGTTTCCCACAAAGAATTCTCAGGGAGTATCCTTTCCCCACTAGGGCCAGGATACGATGGGAATCTTCCCCTAGGGTGTCACGTTTGCCCAAAAGGTAGCCCTGACGTAACAGCTATTCTCAGGGATCCTGCAGATAGCGTGCACATTCTGGTACACTACTCAGACCGGCGATTGTGTCGGCATGGGTTTATAGCGCTGTGGCAGCGTGGACAGGTACCTTATAAGCAGAGATTGAGACCCTAGTATGTATATATAGAGATATATATATATATTAAAGATGCTGTCTTAAGAGATATATATATATATATGTAAAACATGCCCAAAGAGACATGAGTCTACTGGGTCCTAGAGTCAAAGCTATGTCGATTTCTGCTCGACGTGTCCTGTAGAATATGCAATGGACAGATGATGCCGACTAAAGAGGCATATGGAAGGCTGAGGATTGTGTGGAGAAGGGTTCTCGGACCTGGTCTCCACAGCTATAGCTGGTAATTCTGATATTTAGCCTTATATTCCTGCACAGCCTAGGAAAGCACGACATTATCAAATGCAGCCTTTCGAACAAAGAAACAAGAAAGTCCGAGGTGCGTCCTTTCTTGCCAGAGGCGGGGACAGAGGAAAGAAGCTGCACAACACAGCTAGTTCCCAGGAACAGAAGTCCTCCCCGGCCTCTACAAAATCCAACGCATGTCGCTGGGGCTCCACAGGCGGAGCTAGGCCCGGTGGGGGCACGCCTTCGTAAGTTCAGCCACAAGTGGGTTCACTCCCTGTTAGATCCCTGGGCAATAGATATTGTGTCTCAGGGATACAAGCTGGACTTTGAGGAGATGCCCCCTCACCAACGGCCCTGCCGGCTTCCCCCCACTAGAGGGAAACAGTGCTAACTGCAATTCACAAATTGTATCTTCAACAGGTGGTGGTCAAGGTTC
This sequence comes from Pseudophryne corroboree, assembly GCF_028390025.1. Lineage (NCBI taxonomy): Eukaryota > Metazoa > Chordata > Amphibia > Anura > Myobatrachidae > Pseudophryne > Pseudophryne corroboree. The sequence goes on along the minus strand of NC_086450.1, from coordinate 93,598,032 downwards.
CCCTCCTTCAACAAGGAGGGGGTTATTATTCGACCATGTTGTAGTCCCAAAACCAGACGGTTCGGTCAGACCCATATTGATTTAAAATCCCTGAACATATACCTGAAAAGGTTCAAGTTCAAGATGGAATCGCTAAGAGCGGTCATTGCAAGCCTGAAAGGGGGAGATTTTATGGTGACTCTGGACAAAAAGGATGCATACCTTCATGTCCCCATTTATCCACCTCATCAGGCGTACCTCAGAATTGTGGTACGGGATTGTCATTACCAATTTCAGACATTGCCATTTGGTCTCTCCACGGCCCCGAGAATATTCACCAAGGTAATGGCGGAAATGATGGTGCTCCTGCGGAAGTAAGGTGTCACTATTATCACGTACTTGGACGATCTCCTCATAAAAGCGAGATCAAGAGAGCAGTTGCTGAACAGCGTATCACTTTCTCTGGAAGTGTAACGGCAACACGGCTGGATTCTATATATTCCAAAGTCGCAGTTCCTACAGCTCATCTGCCTCTCCTAGGCATGATCCTAGACACAGACCAGAAAAGGGTTTATCTCCCGATATAGAGAGAGCTCAGGAGCTCGTGACACTGGTCAGGAATCTATTAAAACCAAAACAGGTGTCAGTGCATCACTGCACTCGAGTCCTGGGAAGGAGGGTGGCATCATACGAGGCCATTCCCTTCGGCAGGTTCCATGCGAGGACCTTCCAATGGGACTTACTGGACAAGTGGTCCGGATCACATCTTCAGATGCATCGGTTAATCACCCTATCCCCCAGGGCCAGGGTGTCTCTCCTGTGGTGGCGGTAGAGTGCTCACCTTCTCGAAGGTCACAGATTCGGCATTCAGGACTGGGTCCTGGTGACCACGGATGCAAGCCTCCGAGGGTGGGGGGCAGTCGCACAGGGGAAAAATTTCCAAGGGCTGTGGTCAAGTCAGGAGACTTGCCTTCACATCAACATCCTGGAACTAAGGGCCATATACAACGCCCTACGTCAAGCAGAGTCCCGGCTTCGCGACCAACCGGTTCTGATTCGGTCAGACAACATCACCGCAGTGGCTCATGTAAACCGCCAAGGCGGCACAAGGAGCAGGGTGGCGATGGTAGAAGCCACCAGAATTCTTCGCTGGGCGGAGAATCACGTAAGCGCACTGTCAGCAGTGTTCATTCCGGGAGTTGACAACTGGGAAGCAGACTTCCTCAGCAGGCACGACCTCCACCCGGGAGAGTGGGGACTTCATCAAGAAGTCTTCACGCAGATTGCAAGTCGGTGGGAACTGCCACAGGTGGACATGATGGCATCCCGCCTCAACAAAAAGCTGCAGAGATATTGCGCCAGGTCAAGAGACCCTCAGGCGATAGCTGTGGACGCACTGGTGACACCGTCGGTCTATGTATTTCCTCCTCTTCCTCTCATACTTAAGGTGCTGAGAATCATAAGGAAAAGAGGAGTGAGAACAATACTCATTGTTCCGGATTGGCCAAGAAGGACTTGGTATCCAGATCTGCAAGAAATGCTCACAGAGGACCCGTGGCCTCTGCCTCTAGGACAGGACTTGTGCAACAGGGGCCCTGTCTGTTCCAAGACTTACCGCGGCTGCGTTTGACGGCATGGCGGTTGAACGCCGGATCCTAGCAGAAAAAGGCATTCCGGATGAGGTCATTCCTACGCTGATAGAGGCTAGGAAGGATGTGACGGCTCAACATTATCACCGTATATGGTGAAAATATGTGGCTTGGTGTGAGGCCAGGAATGCCCCTACGGAGGAATTCCAGCTGGGCCTTTTCCTTCACTTCCTACAGTCGGGAGTAACTTTGGGCCTTAAATTGGGTTCCATTAAGGTTCAGATTTCGGCCTTATCCATTTTCTTTCAAAAAGAACTGGCTTCTCTGCCTGAAGTTCAGACGTTTGTAAAGGGAGTGCTGCATATTCAGCCCCCTTTTGTGCCTCCAGTGGCACCTTGGGATCTTAACGTGGTGTTGAGTTTCCTGAAATCAAACTGGTTTAAACCACTCAAAACGGTGGAAGTAAAATATCTCACGTGGAAGGTGGTCATGCTATTAGCCTTGGCTTTGGCTAGGCGTGTGTCAGAATTGGCGGCTTTGTCACATAAAAGCCCTTATCTGGTTTTCTATGCGGATAGAGCAGAATTGCGGATTCGCCCCCAATTTCTGCCGAAAGTGGTTTCATCCTTTCATATAAACCAACCTATTGTGGTGCCTGTGGCTACTACTGACTTGGAGGATTCCGAGTCACTGGATGTAGTTGGAGCTTTGAAGGTTTATGTAGACAGAACGGCTAAGGTCAGGAAAACAGAATCTTTGTTTATCCTGTATGCTTCCAACAAGCTTGGGGCGCCTGCTTCAAAGCAAACTATTGCTCGCTGGATCTGTAACACGATTCAGCAGGCTCATTCTGCGGCTGGGTTGCCGCTGCCTAAATCAGTTAAGGCCCATTCCACAAGGAAGGTGGGCTCTTCTTGGGTGGCTGCCCGAGGGGTCTTGGCATTACAGCTTTGCCGAGCGGCTACTTGGTCAGGTTCAAACACCTTTGCAAAGTTCTACAAGTTTGATACCCTGGCTGAGGAGGACCTTGTGTTTGCTCATTCGGTGCTGCAGAGTCATCCGCACTCTCCCGCCCATTTGGGAGCTTTGGTATAATCCCCATGGTCCTTACGGAGTCCCCAGCATCCACTAGGACGTTAGAGAAAATAAGATTTTACTTACCGGTAAATCTATTTCTCGTAGTCCGTAGTGGATGCTGGGCGCCTGTCCCAAGTGCGGACTTCTTCTGCAATGCTTGTATATAGTTATTGCTTAAATAAGGGTTATGTTATAGTTGCATCAGAGTTTATCTGATGCTCTGTGATTGTTCATACTGTTAACTGGGTAAAGTTATCACAAGTTATACGGTGTGATTGGTGTGGCTGGTATGAGTCTTACCCTGTTTTCCCAAAATCCTTTCCTTGTACGGTCAGCTCTTCCGGGCACAGTTTCTCTAACTGAGGTCTGGAGGAGGGACATAGAGGGAGGAGCCAGAGCACACCAGAATCTAAATTCTTTCTTAAAGTGCCCATGTCTCCTGCGGAGCCCGTCTATTCCCCATAGTCCGTACGGAGTCCCCAGCATCCACTACGAGAAATAGATTTACCGGTAAGTAAAATCTTATTATACGTAATGCCCCACCCGTAGTAGTAGCGTCCTTATATGTAATGCACCCCAATAGTAGTAGCATCCTTATACATAATGCCCCCCCAATAGTAGTAGCATCCTTATACATAATGCCCCCCCAGTAGTAGTAGCATCCTTATACATAATGCCCCCCCAGTAGTAGTAGCATCCCTATATATAATGCACCCCCAGTAGTAGTAGTAGCGTCCTTATACGTAGTGAACCCTCAGTAGTAGATGCGTCCTTATACGTAATGCCCCCCCAGTAGTAGTAGCATCCTTATACATAATGCCCCCCAGTAGTAGAAGCATCCTTAAACGTAATTCCCCCTAGTAGTAGTAGCAGCGTCCTTATACGTAATGCGCCCCCAGTAGTAGTACCGTCCTTATATATAATGCCCCCCCCCCGCCAGTAGTAGTAGCTTCCTTATACGTAATGTCCCCCAGTAGTAGCATCCTTATACGTAATGCCCCCCCAGTAAAAGCGTCCTTGTACATAATGCCCCAAGTAGTAGTAGCTTCCTTATACGTAATGCCCCCCCAGTAGTAGTAGCGTCCTTATACGTAATGGCCCCCAGTAGTAATAGCATCGTTATATGTAATGCCCCCCCACCAGTAATAGTAGCGTCCTTATACATAATGCCCACAGTAGTAGCGTCCTTATATGTAATGCCCCCCCTCCCCCCAGTAATAGTAGCATCCTTATAAGTAATGCCCCCAGTAGTAGCATCCTTATACGTAATGCCCCCCCAGTAATAGTAGCGTCCTTATACGTAATGCCGGCCCTGTAGTAGTAGCATCCTTAAACATAATGCCGCCCCTGTAGTAGTAGCATCCTTATATGTAATGCCCCCAGTAGTAGCGTCCTTATACGTAATTTCCCCCCAGTAATAGTAGTGTCCCTATACGTAATGCCCCCAGTAGTAGCGTCCTTATACGTCATGCCGCCCCAGTAATAGTAGCGTCCTTACATGTAATGCCCCCCCAGTAATAGCGTCGTTATACGTAATGCCTCCCCCTGTAGTAGTAGCGTACTTACATGTAATGCCGCCCCTTCAGTAGTAGCATCCATAAAGCACGCGCGCGCACACAGACATACCTCACACATACACACCCACGGCCACCATACACACACACATTTCTCTCTCACCCTCCACTTACCAAGTCTGGCTGGCAGCCACTGCAGTGCTTACTCTCCCACTGTTCAGCTGCCCGGTCCCGTGTAGGGCCGTCCCTCTATCTCGTGTAGCTCCGCCCCCTTTCCAGGACCCGCACTGCACACAGCCGCTGTCACAGGTGACTGGGGGAGGGGAGGAGGCTTTTCATGCTGCCAGCGCCGCTGCCTGTCATACAGTGAGAGGCACAGCAGCTGGCAGCAGCAGCAGGGGGGACAGGACGGCGCAGCAGCAGGGAAGGGATGCAGAGCAGGGGGAGTGCCTCTCCGTCCCAATGCCTCCCTGCACTGCATCCCTTCGCTGAGCGGGTAGCGCCTGGCCTGTTTGGAAGCAAATGGTCAATTGTCATTACCAGATTTTCTTTCCAACCAGCCAGATCGGACAATTAATCTTTAGGTGTATGGCCAGCTTAACAGAACAATGGACAATACATTGGGCCAGATGTAATGACGCCCGAGTTCGGTTGCCGTGTGGGATGCCAGCCGCACTCTGACATTTTTTAAAGGGGCAATCATTCACAAGGCATGGTTTTGCATTGTAAGTGATTGCCCCTTTAAAAACCGTCCGGCCCATAGTCTTTTTCCAAGTGGTCTCATCTAATCCATAGCTAGCACAATATTGTCTAGGATAGTGGTTTTTCTCCTTTAAGTGCTCAAATCTGTTCAGTGTTCATTTTTTTTCTTGTACCCCATGTCAATTATTATTATTATTTATGATTATATAGAAAATTAAGTAATAAAGTAAGATGTGAGCCTCTTCAGTGGTTACATCTATCTAATAATAGAAAATAGACAAAGCATCCATCCCAACCTCAAGGAACAAGTTATCACAAAATAGGCGGGATTCAATTCTTTTCACCCCTTTCCACACCCATTCTGTTTCTGCCCTCAGGGACGTTGTATCATTATTTCAGCTCGCTACCCCCGGAGTAGTGAGGCACCCAACCCTCTACACAGCTAAACCTGGTTACTATGGGCGCAATATGCACAATAACGGAGATCATTTTCAAAAGGAAATTGGGCGTGATATATCATTTGAATCTCACCTAATAAGTAAATCTGCATCATTAGAAAAAAAAAATAGAAATCTCCCATCCTCCTCATTCCCCATCAAGAATATTACAATAACTTTATAATGTTATTTTTATTTAAAAAAATCAGAAATATATACTTCAACAGTAATAAACAGTACACACAGACACATTGTTGGTGGCGTTTGTTGTCTTTCATCAACGATGATCCTGAAACATGTTCTTTTTATTTTATTTTTAATTGTTATGTCTGTTTGTTTGTTTGTTTGTTTATTTGTTGTCTTACCACCAGGGGTCACCAGACATTTCTGGACTGCAGGTTCGCTCCCTGCCTGAGGTGCTGCTCTTTGGACATTCTTGCAGATCAGGTGCCTGATGAGTGATCGTTTAATCAGCAAAGTCTGGACGCCTGGCATTTGGCTTTTGAAGTCTGCTTAAGGCCTATCTATACACCTTGCTGGTCATTATGTTTCCTGGTCCGATGTGAGGAGGTTGCTGATTTCAGAGCTGTTCTTGGTATACCTGTCTGCCAAACAAACTGCAAAGTCCAAGCTACACTTGTTCTTTGATTCCTGGCCTGTCTACATCCTGCAAAGTGCAAGGTCCGTCATAGCTGTTCCTATGATATCTGCATCACTCCTGTTTGCCAGTATCCGGTACTCCTGTCCAGAGCCGGCCCTAACCAATATGATGCCCTAGGCAAGATTTTGGCTGGTGCCCCCTAGCACCACCGCTGGTTCCGCCTCTGACCTTGCACCTCTTTCCCAACACCATCACCCCTCATGGTCCATAGCAGTTCTTATTTCGGTGTTTGTACCCCCTATATTTTAAATAGGAACAGTTCGCACATTTGGCGCACAGCCCAAAAAGGGGGCTGTTTTTGCTGGCAAGGGTCATGGCCACACAATAGTACCCCCAATTCCAATTACACCACACAGTACTGCAACTTTATTCACATTTGATCATGCGATAGTGTCCATAATTCATATTACATCCCACAGTAGTATCACTTTACCTTATAAACATTACTCCTCACAGTAGAGCCCCTTATTCACATTACATCACACTGAATTGCTCCTTATTCACATTACACCACACCCTATTGCTCTTTATTCACATTAGACGACACAGTAGTGCCCTTTCTATATGCAATCCACATAGGAGACCCCCTTATACACATACTGCCACACATTGGTAATGCATTTATACACATAATTCCACACAGTAATGCCCCTTACACATATGAGACACATTATTAATGTCCTTATAAACATAATGTGCCTTACACATTATGACCTTTATTAATGCCCTTTTACACATAATGTCCCTTACACATATGCCGCATATTATTAATGCCCTTATACACATAATGACACACATGGTGCCCCCTACACATTTGCTGCACATTATTAATGCATTTTTACATGACACACATAATGCTCCTTATTCATATTCCAAACACTACTGAACAACCAACCCACTCACATGGACACAGCACTCACACTGCCACTAACACTGTTACCTCTGCTTGGATACAGATGTGTCCTCATAAATCTTGCCTCAATGCTAAAGTCGGGCACCTTTTTTTATGAAAATGCATCTAATGTGCATTGCTATGTGGCTAGGATGCACAAGCAGCTTCTGCTGATTCAAATGATATGCAGCATGCCTATATATTGTGTGAGACTGTGGCTGTATCTGCATATGAAATGCTACACACAGAATATAGGCATGCCGCATATCATTTTAATCAGCAGAAGCTGCTGATGTCCCTAGGCATACCAGATGCCATAGGCAATTGCCTAGTTTGCCTATGCCTATGGCCGGCTCTGCTCCTGTCTTGTATTTCTGCATATCCATTATCTGCAAATACTCTATTTTCCAAGTTCTATTACTTTATGCATTTACCTGGATTATCCATTTACCAACATTACCTCAGTCGGCAAGTATCCTGTGCCTTAGTTGTTGGTCATTTCTGCATTTCTCTGGACAACCCATTTACATTATTTCAGTCTGCAAGCATCTTGTGGTTTGGTCTCTGCCAGAGCTGCATATACCTGGACTATTTACCATACCTCCCAACTGTCCCGATTTTCGCGGGACAGTCCCGTTTTTTGGGGACTGTCCCGCTGTCCCACCCGCGGGCCGCAGTGTCCCGCGGTGGGGGGGCAGTTGGGAGGCTCTGTCTGTCGCTGTCCTGCTTAGCAGAGCAGCGTTGAACAGACGCTGTGCGCATGCGCACAGCATCTATTCAGGGGAGTCAGAGGAAGAGGGGGCATGCCAGCGGCTCACAGAGCGCTGGGCATGCCCCTTCAGTGATGAAAACGGGGCGTGGCTCGCGATCGCGGGTCCTCATGCGAAGCCACGCCCCTTTTCTTAGACCACACCCCCTTTTCGGGAGCGCGCACTGCTTCGCCGCGCATGTGTCCCTCTTTGGGGAAACACAAAGTTGGGAGGTATGTATTTACTACCTGCTTTGCCTCAGTTTTGCAAATACTCTGTGTTTCTGTTATTCTTTCACTAATCACCCTGATTTACCTGCAACCCTCTGTTCTTTTGAATTCCTGATTCACTCTGGGGAAGTAAGCGTAACATTAATAACCATACACATCGTCACTTACAGCTAAACAGTTCCTGACCTTAGATCGGATATGCATGGGTGATGAAACCGTCATATCCAGTATGGACGAAGAAACACGTTATACTCCTCTAATACCATGCTCTGGTCTCTTAATCCTGTCACCAACTGTAACGACTGATGATCTGGAAGCTTTCCGGGATTGCAGAGAAATATTATTAGTATAATTTATTTATATGGCACCACATGGGATCTGCAGCACCCAATTACAGAGTAAACAAATAAGCAAAACATGAAGACAGTGACTTACAGTTCAATACAATATAGGACAAGTACAGGGTATATAAAAACAGCTGCGTCAGTAAACAGCACTAAAATAAGTAAGTATCAGGGTGGCAGAAAACCAAAGGATTTGGTGCCATCAAAGGGAGTATTGAAAAGAAGATAGGTTAAGTAAGAGACGTAAAAGCACATGAGGGAAGACCACCCTGCTCATGAGAGCTTACATTCTAAAGGGGGAGGGGCACACAGACAGGGGTAGAAAGTGAGCGTAGGCCACAGAAGGCTTAGGTTGATAGACAGCTGGGTTTGGTGAAGAAGTGGGTCTTGAGAGCCCGTTTGAAGTTTTGTAGAGAGGTGGAGAGAGTCTGAGGGGGAGAGGTTGAGAATTCCAGAAAAAGGGAGCAGCACGTGCAAAATCTTGGAGGTAGGAGTGAGAGGAGGTAATCAGAAGGCAGGAGAGGCGGCGTGCATTAGTAGAGTGAAGAGGACAGGCTGGAGTGTAAAGGGAGATAACGTCAGATGTAACTGGGAGAGGAGTGGGTGAGGTCTTTGTAAGGGAGTGAGAAGCTTGAAATGGATTCTGAAGGGGAAGGGGAGCCAGTGAAGGGCTAGTAAGAGAGGGTAGATGGATGTAATGCGTTTGGTGAGGAAGATGATCCGGGCAGCAGCATTGAGGATAGATTGGAGTGGAGAGATGTATGTGTTAGGAATGCCAGTCAGGAGGAGATTACAGTAGTCCAGTCTGGAGATAACCAGTGAGTGGATAAGGGTCTTAGTGGCATCCTGAGTGAGAAAGGGTCTGATCCTGGAAATATTTTTGAGATGAAAATGACAGGTTTGTGATAGGTGCTGAATGTGTGGTTTGAAGGAAAGGTAGGAGTCAAGGATTACTCCAAGACAGCGCACTTGGGTGCTAGAGGAGATAGTAGTGCCATCTATAGATAATGAAATTGTGGGAGGTGAAGTTGTGCGGGAGGGTGGGAAGATGATCAGCTCAGTGTTAGACATGTTAAGTTTAAGAAAGCACTGGGACATCCAAGAAGAGATAGCAGAGAGACAGTTGGATACACAAGTGAGGAGAGCAGGAGAGAGGTCAGGGGAGGAAAGGTAGATTTGAGCATCATCAGCATAGAGATGATATTGTAAGTCAAAAAAGCTAATGAGTTCTCCTAAACAGGATCTATAGAGAGAGAAAAGGAGAGGACCAAGAAACGAGCCTTGGGGTACATCTACAGTTAGTGGAAGTGAGGTGGAGCCATGAGAGGAGACAGAGAAGGAACGGTCAGAGAGGTAGGAGGACAGCATCACGCAGACCAAAGGAGTGAAGGATTTACAGAAGGAGAGGGTGGTCCACAGTGTCAAAAGCAGCAGAAAGGTCAAGAAGAATAAGCAAAACCATAGTGACCCTTGGATTTAGTAGATAGGTGGTCATTGCAAACTTTTTGTAAGGGCAGTTTCAGTGGAGTGGAGAGGACAGAAGCCAGACTAGAATGGGTCAAGTAGTGAGTGGGAGGAAAGAAAAGCAGTAAGACTGTTATAGACAAGCTCAAGGAGTTTGGAGGCAACAGGAAGGAAAGAGATGGGTTGATAGTTGGAGAGAGTGTGTGGATCAAGGGTAGTTTTTTTAAGAATAGGGGAGACGAGTGCATGCTTGACGGCAGAGGGGACAGTACCAGATGAGAGGGAGAGATTGAGGAGGTAGGTAAGATGGGAGCAGGTAGAGAGGTAGGGGAGGAGGCGGGAGAGGATAGGGTCAAGTGGGGAGGTGGAGGGGGGGGGGGTGAGGAACGGATGAGGGCTATGACTTCCTCACCAGATACATGGTAGAAAAAGGGAAGGGGAGAGGTGGTAAAGGAAAGGAGGTGGATGGTTGCTCATTTTTTGGTGGGATGTGATGTCCTGATGTATGGAGTCAATATTGGATGTGAAGTAAGTGGCAAAGTGAAGAGTAGAGAGTAAGGGGGGGGGGGGAGACGAGGTGGGGGTGGGCAGAGGGAGTTGAGAGTGGCAAAGAGGCGCCGGGGGTTGGAAGACTGGGAGGATATGAGGTTCTTGAAGTATGACTGTTTAGCGAGGGAAAGGGCAGAACTGAATAAAGAGAGCATAAGTTTGAAATGGTGGAAGTCTGCCTTAGAGCATGATTTCCTTCACTGTCGCTCAACAGTACGTGAGCATTTTTGCAATCAGGTCCATTTGGTGTGCCAGGGTTGAGGTGAACAGTGGTTTGTGGAGCGACAGAGTCAAGAGCAGAAGTAAGGGAAGTATTGTATAGGGATGTGGCTTCTTCAGGGAATGAGAGAGACAGTATAGGAGAGAGAGGCGAGTCGAGTAGGGAGGATAGGGAAGTGGTGCCAAAAGCCTCAATATTACGTTTAGTGATGGTAGCGTTAGGAGGTAGAGATGGAGTAGCAGAGAGAGGCAAGTCAAAGGAGAGCAGGTGGTGGTCTGAGAGGGGAAATGGGGAGTTGGAGAAATCAGAAATATCACAGTGGTGAGTGAAGACCAGGTCCAGTGAGCTCCCATTCACATGGGAGAGGGAGGGAGGAGGTCCACTGGGAGAGACAGAGTGAAGATGTAAGGTTAAGGAGTTTAGGGGCAGAGGATTTTGTGGGAATATCAATTGGGATGTTGAAGTCTCCTAAGATAATAGAGGGAATGTCAGAAGAGAGAAAGCGAGGAAGCCAGGAGGCAAAGTTGTCAAGGAATTTGGAGGGCATGCCAGGGGGGTGGTAAATAGCTGTGGACATCAGCAAAGTAACAACGCCACCACACTCTCCTGAGCTACAAGGCATTGGGGTAAGAGACACAACTAACCCCTGGCTTAGCACTAAACATAATTGTGGTAACATAGCAATAAAATACATTTATGTGAGGTCGAGCATAGGGCTTGATGCTATATATTAAAAAGCAGGTGTTCTCCCTCTTATTGATACCACTAACAAGCCGACACGGTGCTAACAACATCTCAAGAAAAAGGCTCAAGCATAGCGCATGCAGTACAGCGCTTTCCCCAAGGCAATGCATTCAGCAAGAAAGAAAAACTTTTGTTTAAAATTTAAAGGGACATACACATATATATCAAAGTCCCACTGAAACTAATAACCGGAAACTTCATGCGATCAATTTCTATTGAAGACTGGTACATTAATGTTTATAAAGTGTATATTGATTTTATATCTGTGTATTTTTAATACATTTTTATATTATTGATGTAATGTATAAGGGTTGATATATAAAGGCGCTCCCTAAGGTGGAGCAGGGCCGAAACTAGGATTTTCGGCACCCACACCCCCACCCCAAAAAAACAAAAACAAAAAAATTTAATAAATAAATGAATAAATAAAAGTACAAAAATAAATACATAAAGAAAAAATAAAATAAAAATACAAATGAACAAAAAAAAAAAGATGAAAAAAATTACAACTGCACCACGCAGTAGTGCAAACTTATTCTAATTACACTGCACAGTAGTACCCCTCATTACGCCACCCCACGGGGGAGAGAGAGAGATGGGAGACAGGGGTGAGGGAGATACACACACATAAGTACATACAGTGCCGTTTCCTATGTCACACTCACCATTTAGGCAGGCTCTGGCTGATGCTGGATAGTGAGGTCTCCACTCTCCCATGCTGGATGAAAGACTTGGCGGGCTGAGGTAACTTGCCCCCAGTGATCCCTCTTAATCTGGCTCCCCCTGACGCCACCTCCCTCTGCGGTTGTGGTTGCAAGGAGCCGGACGCACTGCAATGGATAAACTAAAAGTAAACTACAGCCCTTGCAAGGGCTGCTGGGAACTGCAGTTTATGTTCAGTTTCTTCACTGTAATGCGACCGGCTCCTTGCAGTGAAGAAACTGAACATAAACTATAGTTCCCAGTGCCCTTGCAAGGGCTGTAGTTTACTTTGTTTAATCATTGCCTTGCGTCCGGCTCCTTGCAACCGCAGGGGGTATTAAGGAGGTTAAGTGACTGTCCTGGCGCCCCCTCTGATCCAGTGCCAGGTTACATGCCCCCTTAGCCCCCCCCTAGTTGCGGCCATGGGTGGATTAAGGTTAATTCAGAGTTAACCAAATGGTAGCAGTGAGATATACTTTACCCGTAGATCTAAAAGCAAACATTTTTAAAATATTAATAGCGCCTGAGAGTATTTAGTTTTGTTTATGCACAGGTGCTGACAAACCTGCTTCCCAAAAATAGGTGGTCTTATAATGTAAAAATGTGTATGAAACCTTATGGGGTGATGTGTCTCGTACCCCCATAGAGTACAGGTACCAATGGTTTAGGAACATGCATACATTAATATCTCTCTTTGATATCGGAACAGCAAAGACTAATGCGGGGCATAACCTATACAATTTTCTGGTAGTAATGGATGAGAGCAAATAACAATCGACCATTTGCTCCCAAACACTGGAAAATGGACAAAACCTGTTGTTCAGACAAATGGTTTAAATCACGGATTTAACCAATTTGTATGACTGACAGTTTTTGTCTGTATTCCAGTGTTTAGGAGCAAATGGTCAATTGTCATTTGTTCTCATCCATTACCAGATTTTAATTTCAACCAGCCAGATCTGCCAGATAATTGTACAGTGTATGCCCAGCTTTAACAATACATAGATTCAGATATAAAGTTACAAATAAATAGAATGTATATAAATAAATAAATAAATAGTACAACACAAATGTATCCCTTTTCTTGCGCTTCTATTAAAATACATACCAACAGTAAAAATATATCTTAAATCTTATCTGCAACTCTTGAAGAGAACCCACCAGCAAGAGTTCTATCTAACAATGTGTAACCTAATTTGAATCATAAGGATGCTTCGGTAGACACAGTGTGATGGCAACCCCTGTGTTTGTCACATATGTGGTCTAACACAAGTGATGTTTCCATCTCATGAAAGTTGATATACCATTAATTCAAATGTATCCAATAGTGACATTTTTTGACATATAGTAAAAACATTACAAAATTTATTGAAACAATATTTCCATATAAATACCTTTTTTTCAGTACATATCACAATGAATGTATACTGTATGCACCAAATAGCTGGAGATCGGATACCATTTTCACTGCATGATGGAATGTTTCAATCGTACCGTCCTAGACAGAATGTGAGCTTGGACCAAACGTGGCTTTACGGTATTGTGGGCACAGATTTCAAACACCAACGCGTTTCATCAAAATAGGAAAGTATGGTAGCTTCCAAAAGTGTGTGTGTGTGTGTGTGTGTGTGTGTGTGTGTGTGTATATACACACATACACTCCATACTGCAGGTAATCAATCACTGGTGGTTAAAGTGTGAGACAACTTTTGGTGCCCACACACGATGCTATTTGTGCTAGGTGCGATTTGATCCTATACAATGTGTGCTATGCGATTTGTACTAAGTGGGGTATGCTATTTGAACTACATCCAATTTTGAAAACACTACAATGTATTATGGTGGTCATGCGCTAAGTACTTTCACACAAAACTTTGTAGATTTACACAAGCTCGAGCTACGTTTTTTCATCACTCGAGTGATCGTAGTGTGATTGACAGGAAGTGGGTGTTTCTGGGCGGAAACTGGCTGTTTTCAGGGAGTGTGCTAAAAAACGCAGGCGTGCCGGGTAAAAACGCAGGAGTGGCTGGAGTAACAGGGGAGTGGCTGGCCAAACGCAGGGCGTGTTTGTGACGTCAAACCAGGAACTAAACGGACTGAGGTGATCGCAGTCTACGAGTAGGTCTGGAGCTACTCAGAAACTGCAGGGAATTATTTAGTAGCAGTTCTGCTAATCTTTCATTCGCTATTCTGCTAAGCGAAGATACACTCCCAGAGGGCGGCGGCCAGTGGCGGATCCAGGGGGGGGCACTCGGGCCCGTGCCCCCCCTGTCATTTGTGGCCCCATCCGTCCCCCCCTCGCTTGTGTCACTGAGACACGCTGCCGCTCAGTCCGGCGGCAGCGTGTCTCAGCTGTCAGGAGGAGAGCGCGGCTATCTGGCGGCGTGTTGCGGACTTCAAACCAGCCGCCGGTTCGTGAGCCAATCAGAGCTCGCGGACCGGCAGCCAATCAAGAGCCGCCGGTCCGCGAGCTCTGATTGGCTCACGAACTGGTGGCTAATTTGAAGTCCTACACGCCGCCAGACATAGCCGCGCTCTCCTCCTGACACCCTCAGAGCCAGCCGGGCAGAGAAGCAGCAGCGGTAAGCAGCTGCAGAACTGCTGTGGGGGCATTTGTATACCTGCTGTGGGGGCATTTGTATACCTGGCACTGTGAGGGCAATTGTATACCTGGCACTGTGGGGGCAATAGTTTACCTGGCACTGTGAGGGCAATTGTTTACCTGGCACTGTAGGGGTATTTGTATACCTGACACTGTGGGGGCATTTTTGGATCTGGCACTGTAGGGGCATTTTTGGATCTGGCACTGTGGGGGCATTTTTGGATCTGGCACTGTGGGGGCATTTTTGGATCTGGCACTGTGGGGGCATTTTTGGATCTGGCACTGTGGGGGCATTTTTGGATCTGTCACTGTGGGGGCAATTGTGGATTTGGCACTGTGGGGGCAATTGTGGATCTGGCACTGTGGGGGCAATTGTGGATTTGGCACTGCACTATTGGGGGCATATGTCTGTGTATCACGTCTCATTTTAATTTGCCACACTCACTATATGACTGCGGGCATTACTACAGGCAACATTACTACTGGGGGCAATAGGGGCATTGCATAAGGGGCACCACTACTATGGGGTCTATATAAGGGGCACTACCAGTACAGTGGAGATTGCATAATGAGCGCTACAACTGTGGGCATTGTATAAGAAGTGCCACCTCACATGCACCGAAGCCGCACGCAAATGTACTTCCCCTTCCATGGTGCCCCCCCTATCATTTTCTTCTAGATCCGCCCCTGGCGGCGGCCTAGCGTTTGCAATGCTGCTAAAAGCAGCTAGCAAGCGAACAACTCGGAATGACCACCCATATGCGATGTAGTACAAAAATACCTGCCTGCACATACTATTTTGCCTTGAGATATGGACTAGACGGGAGCATGCATCGCATCACAAGGGACAATAAACACGGAGCAATTTGAACTAGCCACAATGCTATTTGACAGCATTGAAGAAGCACACCGTCCAGCATTTTTTTTTCTTCTTCAAAATCTGTTTATTAGATTTTCACAAATTTTCAATACAGAAAGTAACAAAAAGCAAGGGGGGCATAAAAGAGCATGTCACAAATAAAACACATTAAGAGAAGGCACGGAGTAATAACAGCTACTCTCCACGACCATGGTTAACCGGTATTCCAGGTACAATTGAGGAAAAATACATTCGCCACCATCCAGCTTTTTTTTTTTTTTTAACAGATATCTTAATAATAATTGTGCAGGATAATAGTTTTTTTTTTAATATGGAGTGCACATCTCCAATGTACAAGTCAGCAACAAAGTAGTTAAAAATAATAATATATAAATAAATGTTAATGATAAAAATAAAATCCAATAACTGATAAAGACCAGAAAATATGCGTTCAGCATCCCGGCTGATGGGACAGACACTGGAACCCCAACACCACTCAGGACTGGTGCTGGATCACCACAGCCGATATCCTGAAACCAAGCCACCCCCGAAGGTTAGCCGTAGCCGCCGCACCTCGAATGTTATCCCTAGCCGCCATGCCCCGAGGGTTAGGGTAGGGGACAGTTTGGGGGGGTTAAAATATTTACCTGATGTCCGCATTTTCAGTGTCGGTATGCCGCAGTTGGTCATGTGACTGACTGCATCCTGACCACCGCCATTTAGTATGTATTCCATGCAGACATATAGGATTAATAGCCTTCATTATAATTATACCTGCAGTTATTAGGTAAAGAATGATAAATACATGACATTTATAATCTTAGGCCCACTTTAAATGCAAATTACTGTCAATGAAATGACTCCTGTCACTAGCAAAGATTAGTTTTGTTGTATACCTAATATATATAAGCCTGACACTGGCGTCAGCTATGGTTGGAAAAAAAATTGTAATTGACAACATGGTTTAAATGTTTTTACAATAATATTTTCCAAAATCCTTGCATATTGTGAGAGGTAAAGAAAGTGTGTAATTAAAAGACAAAATACAATACCATTTACATTGGGCTGTGCTGGACCCCCTATTTTCTCCAGATTAAAAGTAAAACTAAGGAAACTGACATTAAAATCAGCACATTAGGAGGTTATTCAATCTGTACAAAACGTATTAGTGTATTGTTAACAATTGTTAACGGTATATGCTTTGCTGATTTTAATGAAAGATCCCAAAGCATCTCATGCAATATCCCCTTTGTATGGAAGCTGGAAACCAAACAGTTACATTGTTAATGAGTCCTGAAAATATTTTATATCTTTTTTTTTTTTCTGCTGAAAAGAAGTGACATCCAGGGGCTTTGAACAAAGCTTGTGATCAGGATAAAAAGTAAAAGGCAATTTGTAAAATTATATATGTTTTCTAGACTGAGGAAAAAGAAGGTTGAGGCTTTAAACATGTTGCTATTTCTGCTTGGTGTTAATTGGTTCGATGACAACATAATGAACAGGTTCAGAGCTTTCCCCCGATCCGTAAAGCCACCAGTGAATATTAGAAGAATGTGTATTTTAGCCGACGGGTTTATCAGGCGAAGTTCTTGCAGAAGATCCAGTTATTCCAGTACTAGAGGTCCATATAAAGAGAAGCTAGGTTTTGTGTTAAATAATGATAAATACAGTAAGAATAAAACCTGTTATGGTGATGTACTAAACTAGGAGATTAAAAGTGGAAGATAAGGTGCAAGAAAATGTAAAAAAAACAAACCAAACAGTAAAGAAATACAGGATTTTAAAATGCAGCTGCTGCTTGATGGAACAACATCCATCTGGAAACATCTAGAGGCCACCGCCTCACAAAACACTTGAATTCCCCCCATAGAGGAATTCATATTATCTAGGATTTTGCACTATTCTGTAATGTGTCTTTTGGTATTCATAGCAGTTCCACAGTTGTGCCCCGTCATTGTATGACCTTTATGTGACTCACCCCACCTTAAGTAAAACTCAAATAGCCCTACGCTGACAAAAACATTGCCTTAGTTAAATTTCCCAGTGTTTGAAAAATTTAGAAAGCATTCACCAGCAGATGGGCTGTCTTAACAGCATTGCAGGCCCTGGACAAAGCAATGCACTGAGGACCCTACCCACCCATTTGCAGGAATAAATAAACAAAATGAAAACTTACCTCTCCAGCAGTCCTGCGCTGTTTCATACAGTGAATGGCTGTCAGCCATCCACCAATCAGCATGGAGACAGCTATTCACTGTTAGGCTGCAAGTTGGGAGTCCACTCTGTTTGTAATTCACTGTCAGAGCTCACTCCTACTCAAAGACCCTCAGAATCATTGGCTGCAGGCTGGGAGGCCACTCTTGATTGTTTGTAATCCACTATCAGAGCTCGCTCCTACTCAAAGACCCCTATAATCATTGGGCCCAGTGACGGCGGAACCCGCTCAGCAAAGGGATGCAAAGCTGGGAGGCGCGAGGCAGGAGAGGCGCTCTCCCTGCTCTGCATCCCTGTGCTGTGCACTGTTCTGTCGGCTGCCACTGCGTCTGTCACACTGTGGCAGACAGCGGAGCCGTGGCAGCATGAGGCACTGCTCCTCTAATCCACCCGTGCCGCTGATCATTGTGTCAGTGCAGTGGCACTAGCGTGAGGAGAGGGGGAGCTGGAAGGGTCGGACGTAACTAGTGATGGCGCCGGGAGCAGACAGCTTCTGTTACTGCAGACTGCAGTACTGCCAGGAGCCACAAGATGCCCCCATCTCCACCTGCCTGAAGGAACAATAGATAGAGAGACAGCCCTGGACCCTGCTGTGAGTGTGTGGGGAACTTCAGCTGGGTGAGTTTGTTTTCTGTGTGATGATCTATCTTACTCTGTCTGATCTATCTATCTGTCTGCCTATATCAAGCAATCTCTATATACAGTATGTGGGGGTGGATAAAATACGGTGTGTGTGTATATTATAGAGTAAGAAATAGAGGAATAGGGCGCCCAAGGATTAGGTCAACCCCAAAATTTAAAGAACCTCAGAAAATTACACGGTATGATTAGATCTGGCATTAAAATATAAAAATATACTGTTCATTTAATAATTTACTAAAAAAATACAGAAGCATACATGGTGTCCATCATATTACATAGTTAACAAGATGCAAATCTCCTATGTTTTGTGGAAGGGTGCAGATAAACTTCTGCCTGCGTCCTTAATCTTCCTTATTGAGTATTCGGAGATAACATCAGAAAACAGAGTAATAGCCCAACGCGTTTCATCTAATATCAAGACTTCATCAGGGGTGTGTCTAGAATCATAGGACAACTAATCAATACTTAGTATTTATATAATCATTACAAGTTACAGTATACAGAAAAATATGATTAAGAATAATAAAAAGTGAACAGTATAATAACAATTAAGCAAGACATGGTATAACAGAGCAGTGTTATAGTCAAACGTAGTCACAGAGAGAATGAAGGGAACAGGGAAGAAACATAAAATAATTCATAATTACAAAACAGGTCATACCTCTGATATTTGATAAATGATGACAAAAGAGAACTATTTTGATGAACCCAGACAATCAATCAAAGATATTCATACGGAAAAATCGATAACCACCATTGTGGTAATATCACTCTAGCCTAATTGGAACATATTAATTGAAGTTGTCATCAAATATGTAAAAAGGCTATTACCGAATTCACATATTTGGGTATTACACCACATACCTCTAGAGTCGACTACCCAAATTCTAACCATCAATTAAGGAGGTTCAGAAGGTGAATGAAGTCGGCTAATTCCAACCAAAAAGAACCTAATGGATCAATGAATTACCATTGATTAGTGTTAATGTGTGTAAGGCTTGAACAGAAGAAACTAAGAATTTCAAATAATAGCAATCCTAGATTTATTATTGAAAAAGATAAATTATCTGGATCCATATTTAATGGTTGGTAGGTTGCATGCTTATAAGGGTCTGAAAAAATCACAAAAAATAAAAATAAAATTTCCTTAAGAATTATATGTTAATTGATAAATCACTAATTGATCCTATTAAGGAGGTGATGTCATTCCTCCTCCCCTATTTAAGTTAGGCCTTGTTCCCCATGCTTCACTGCATGGAGGACTGGACATTCACTGACTTGCTGTTGGAAGGTAAGGTACCTATATACAACATTTAGAACAAGGCTCCATTTAATCTAATTTATCATACATTTCCGTGTATGTGTCCTGTAAAGCGGTTGTATGTATTACTGTACTACATTCTGATACTTATGAATGGATATTGTTCGCATTAGAAATTGCCTTGAATCAAATATGTCACCCATAAGGGTATCATTCTCTATGATGATTAATGTATGAGTAGTCAGAATTTGTGTTTATTTCAAACGTGTCTCCTTTATATATTTATATACATACGCATATGTCACCCAGACCTTATTAAATGATTTTTTTTAAACCTCTTTCTTATTAAAACTAGATATTAATGGATACCAAACTGAAATTTATTACTTGAATTCTCAGGTTCCAAAATCCATTTATTCATACAAGGATCTTTTGTATGCATAAGCTTCATTTTTTGAGCTGACCTTTGAGGTATGTCATTATACACCCATTATACATATATAGAGATTTTGGAATAGTCTATTGAATCAATTTAAATATAACCATAAGTTAATGTACAGATAAAGGATGGGGTATTTAGTACATAAATCTGTTTGATATGTACGATATGAGTTACAACATTTTTTTAGAAAGATTGCTATTATTTGAAATTCTTAGTTTCTTCTGTTCAAGCCTTACACACATTAACACTAATCAATGGTAATTCATTGATCCATTAGGTTCTTTTTGGTTGGAATTAGCCGACTTCAATCACCTTCTGAACTCTCTTTTTGTTATTCTTAATCATTTTTCTGTATACTGTAACTTGTAATGATTATATAAATGCTAAGTATTGATTAGTTGTCCTATGATTCTAGACACATCCCTGATGAAGTCTTGATATTAGACGAAACGCGTTGGGCTATTACTCTGTTTTCTGATGTTATCTCCGAATACTCAATAAGGAAGATTAAGGACACAGGCAGAAGTTTATCTGCACCCTTCCACAAAACATAGATTTGCATCTTGTTAATTATGTAATATGATGGACACCATGTATGCTTCTGTATTTTTTTAATAAATTATTAAATGACCAGTATATTTTTATATTTTAATGCCAGATCTAATCATACCGTGTAATTTTCTGAGGTTCTCTAAATTTTGGGGTTGACATAATCCTTGGGCGCCCTACTCCTCTATTTCTTACTCCATTTCTATGTTTAGTTCCCCCTAACAGGGAACTTAGTGGAATTAGGCAGCCAGTTGTACTAGTATCGTTTGGATACTGTTTCTCACATCCCTTATATTATAATAGAATAGCGCAGGAGGGGAGAATTGTTTTTGTATATACAGGTTGAGTATCCCATATCCATATATTCCGAAATACGGACTTTTTTGAGAGAGAGTGAGATAGTGAAACCTTTGTTTTTTGATGGCTCAATGTACACAAACTTTGTTTAATACACAAAGTTATTAATAATATTGTATTAAATGACCTTCAGGCTGTGTATATAAGGTGTATATGAAAAATAAATGAATTGTGTGTATGTACACACACTTTGTTTAATGCACAAAGTTATAAAAAATATTGGCTAAAATTACCTTCAGGCTGTTTGTATAAGGTGTATATGATACATAAATGCATTCTGTGCTTAGATTTAGGTCCCATCACCATGATATCTCATTATGGTATCTAATTATTCCAAAATACGGAAAAATCCGATATCCAAAATACCTCTGGTCCCAAGCATTTTGGATAAGGGATACTCAACCTGTGTATATATATATATATATATATATATATATATATATATATATATATATATATATACACACATACACACTGCTCAAAAAAATAAAGGGAACACTTAAACAACACAATGTAACTCCAAGTCAATCACACTTCTGTGAAATCAAACTGTCCACTTAGGAAGCAACACTGATTGACAATCAATTTCATATGCTGTTGTGCAAATGGAATAGACAACAGGTGGGAATTATAGGCAATTAGCAAGACACCCCCAATAAAGGAGTTGTTCTGCAGGTGGTGACCACAGACCACTTCTCAGCTCCTATGCTTTCTGGCTGATATTTTGGTCACTTTTGAAAGCTGGCGGTGCTTTCACTCTAGTGGTAGCATGAAACGGAGTCTACAACCCACACAAGTGGCTCAGGTAGTGCAGCTCATCCAGGATGGCACATCAATGCGAGCTGTGGCAAGAAGGTTTGCTGTGTCTGTCAGCATAGTGTCCAGAGCATGGAGGCGCTACCAGGAGACAGGCCAGTACATCAGGGGATGTGGAGGAGGCCGTAGGAGAGCAACAACCCAGCAGCAGGACCGCTACCTCAGCCTTTGTGCAAGGAGGAACAGGAGGAGCACTGCCAGAGCCCTGCAAAATGACCTCCAGCAAGCCACAAATGTGCATGTGTCTACTCAAACAATCAGAAACAGACTCCATGAGGGTGGTATGAGGGCCCGACGTCCACAGGTGGGGGTTGTGCTTACAGCCCAACACCGTGCAGGACGTTTGGCATTTGCCAGAGAACACCAAGATTGGCAAATTCACCACTGGCGCCCTGTGCTCTTCACAGATGAAAGCAGGTTCTCACTGAGCACATGTGACAGACGTGACAGAGTCTGGAGACGCCAAGGAGAATGTTCTGCTGCCTGCAACATCCTCCAGCATGACCGGTTTGGCAGTGGGTCAGTAATGGTGTGGGGTGGCATTTCTTTGGGGGGCAGCACAGCCCTCCATGTGCTCGCTAGAGGTAGCCTGACTGCCATTAGGTACCGAGATGAGATCCTCAGACCCCTTGTGAGAACATATGCTGGTGCGGTTGGCCCTGGGTTCCTCCTAATGCAAGACAATGCTAGACCTCATGTGGCTAGAGTGTATCAGCAGTTCCTGCAAGACGAAGGCATTGATGCTATGGACTGGCCCACCCGTTCCCCATACCTGAATCCAATTGAGCACATCTGGGACATCATGTCTCGCTCCATCCACCATCGCCATGTTGCACCACAGACTGTCCAGGAGTTGGCGGATGGTTTAGTCCAGGTCTGGGAGGAGATCCCTCAGGAGACCATCCGCCACCTCATCAGGAGCATGCCCAGGCATTGTAGGGAGGTCATACAGGCACGTGGAGGCCACACACACTACTGAGCCTCATTTTGACTTGTTTTAAGGACATTACATCAAAGTTGGATCAGTCTGTGGTGTGTTTTTCCACTTTCATTTTGAGTGTGACTCCAAATCCAGACCTACATGGGTTAATAAATTTGATTTCCATTGATAATTTTTGTGTGATTTTGTTGTCAGCACATTCAACTATGTAAAGAACAAAATAAGAATTTACTTACCGGTAATTCTATTTCTCGTAGTCCGTAGTGGATGCTGGGGACTCCGTAAGGACCATGGGGAATAGCGGCTCCGCAGGAGACTGGGCACAAAAGTAAAGCTTTAGAACTACCTGGTGTGCACTGGCTCCTCCCCCTATGACCCTCCTCCAAGCCTCAGTTAGGATACTGTGCCCGGACGAGCGTACACAATAAGGAAGGATTTTGAATCCCGGGTAAGACTCATACCAGCCACACCAATCACACCATATAACTTGTGATCTAAACCCAGTTAACAGCATGATAACAGAGGAGCCTCTAGAAAAGATGGCTCACTACAGCAATAACCCGATTTTTTGGTAACAATAACTATGTACCAGTATTGCAGACAATCCGCACTTGGGATGGGCGCCCAGTATCCACTACGGACTACGAGAAATAGAATTATCGGTAAGTAAATTCTTATTTTCTCTGACGTCCTAGTGGATGCTGGGGACTCCGTAAGGACCATGGGGATTATACCAAAGCTCCCAAACTGGCGGGAGAGTGCGGATGACTCTGCAGCACCAAATGAGAGAACTCCAGGTCCTCCTCAGCCAGGGTATCAAATTTGTAGAATTTTACAAACGTATTTGCTCCTGACCAAGTAGCTGCTCGGCAAAGTTGTAAAGCCGAGACCCCTCGGGCAGCCGCCCAAGATGAGCCCACCTTCCTTGTGGAATGGGCTTTTACAGATTTTGGCTGTGGCAGGCCTGCCACAGAATGTGCAAGCTGAATTGTACTACAAATCCAACGAGCAATAGTCTGCTTAGAAGCAGGAGCACCCAGCTTGTTGGGTGCATACAGAATAAACAACCAGTCAGATTTTCTGACTCCAGCAGTCCTGGAAACCTATATTTCCAGGGCACTGACAACGTCTAGCAACTTGGAGTCCTCCAAGTCCCTAGTAGCCGCAGGCACCACAATAGGTTGATTCAGGTGAAACGCTGAAAACCACCTTAGGGAGAAACTGAGGACAAGTCCTCAATTCCGCCCTGTCCGAATGGAAAATCAGATGAGGGCTTTTACAGGATAAAGCCGCCAATTCTGACACGCACCTGGCCCAGGCCAGGGCCAACAGCATGACCACTTTCCATGCGAGATATTTTAACTCCACATATTTAAGTGGTTCAAACCAATGTGACTTTTGGAACCCAAAAACTACATTTAGATCCCAAGGTGCCACTGGAGGCACAAAAGGAGGCTGTATATACAGTACCCCTTTCACAAACGTCTGAACTTCAGGGACTGAAGCTAGTTCTTTTTGGAAGAAAATTGACAGGGCCGAAATTTGAACCTTAATGGACCCCCATTTCAGGCCCATAGACACTCCTGTTTGCAGGAAATGTAGGAATCGACCTAGTTGAAAATTCCTCCGTCGGGGCCTTACTGGCCTCGCACCACGCAACATATTTTCGCCAAATGCGGTGATAATGTTTTGCGGTTATATCTTTCCTGGCTTTGATCAGGATAGGAATGACTTCATCCGGAATGCCTTTCTCCTTCAGGATCCGGCGTTCAACCGCCATGCCGTCAAACGCAGCCGCGGTAAGTCTTGGAACAGACAGGGTCCTTGCTGGAGCAGGTCCCTTCTTAGAGGTAGAGGCCACGGATCCTCCGTGAGCATCTCTTGAAGTTCCGGTTACCAAGTCCTTCTTGGCCAATCCGGAGCCACGAATATAGTGCTTACTCCTCTCCATCTTATAATTCTCAGTACCTTGGGTATGAGAGGCAGAGGAGGGAACACATACACTGACTGGTACACCCACTGTGTTACCAGAGCGTCTACAGCTATTGCCTGAGGGTCCCTTGACCTGGCGCAATACTTGTCGAGTTTTATAAACATGTGGAAGACTTCTGGGTGAAGTCCCCACTCTCCCGGGTGGGGGTCGTGTCTGCTGAGGAAGTCTGCTTCCCAGTTGTCCACTCCCGGAATGAATACTGCTGACAGTGCTATCACATGATTTTCCGCCCAGCGAAGAATCCTTGCAGCTTCTGCCTTGTGTCAAAGTCAGAAAAATATCACGATGCACACTGCCATATTTGCACCTCATATGTGTCCCTGCTGCACATGCGTGCGCTCTCCCGTGCGTGCGCATACTCGCTGTTGCGGGCACCCGCGGGCGCATGGTATGCGCATTTACGGTAGAGATTGTATGCGTCTAGCGGGCGACTCTTTCGTTACATATTTTCACCATATAATGTACTTTGTAGATTATGGTCCCTTTGATAGAATCTGAAAGTTTGGTTAATGTAGAATGTTCATGGACGGAGAAATCCCTCTTTGTTTGATACGAAGGGTCAGACAGGAGTAATACAGTGGTGTTTAGTATCCATCGGAAGAGTATTTAATTAGCAATATTCCGGTGTTGGTTTGAAGCAAATTAATCGCTCGTGCGAATAGTTATGGACATAAGAAGTTTATGTCCATTTACTATTATTTGCACTTACTTATCCATGCGGCGGGAAACCTAGTTTCCCACCCACCTGAGCAGTTGGAAATTGTCACAGCCCACCTGTATGAATCAACGTATGACCTTTTGTTATAATGCGAGGAGGAATTCCTGTGTCCAATGAACAATGAGATTGTAGGGACCATTGAATTGTATTGTGTGTGGGGCATAAATAGACAAGCCGATCACATTCAGCTCTCACTCTTCAACGGTTCTCATTGCTGATAATCGGGAGCTGGATGTCCAGAGGCGCATGCGATAGTTCCCCTTTGTGCGTAAGTTTTCTCCGCAATCATATTGTCTTTCTTGTTGTTGTGGGCCATTTCTCTCTCTCTCTCTTCTCCCCTTTCTCTCTTAAATTTTCCTGCAAACGTAATTGTATTATATTGTATTTCCTGTGTAGTTATCTGGTTAGTTAGTCTATGTTATATTGTAGTGTGTGACTTGTATTGTATTATTCTTTTTGCAAGTAATAACATTCATATAAGGCGTTAGACCCTAAGCACGGTATCTGTGTATTTCTTATAGTGTTAAGTATTCTCAGAGCGTCGGTGACGCTCGAACAGCTTTTAAGTTAATAAGGTTACACTGTGTTGCATCTACACCCTCTCTCTACACTAAGGTTTTACTGCATATTATATTGTTTATGGTTTAGATATAAAGGTTTAACATTGTGAGCGTCTGCGCCGCTGGTGATCTCCTCGTGGTCCCGAGCGTCCGCTATGCTATAGCGAACCATTACGTTAGTCAACAGCCAATAGCGTGCCTGCCTGTGATCTCTTGGCCGTGAGCGAACGTGACGCTTGAGCGTCTCGACCACGGCTAAGAGATTGTTACGCAACGTGCGTACCCTTACGGTACTCCATACGTCAATAGCGTACAGTGTTCTTAGGCCTCTTAAAGGGTTTTAAATAAGATAAATATTTAGCTTTATCACTTGCCCTCCTGCTTCTTGTGTCACCCTGTCTGTTTACGTGGGTGACTGCCGTGATGTTGTCCGAATGGATCAACTCCGGGTGACCTTGAAGCAGAGGTCTTGCTGAGCTTAGAGCATTGTAAATGGCCCTTAGCTTCAGGATATTTATGTGAAGTGATGTCTCCAGGCTTGACCATAAGCTCTGGAAATTCCTTCCCTGTGTGACTGCTCCCCAGCCTCGCAGGCTGGCATCCGTGGTCACCAGGACCCAGTCCTGAATGTCGAATCTGCGGCCCTCTAGAAGATGAGCACTCTGCAACCACCACAGGAGAGACCCCTTGTGCTTGGTGACAGGGTTATCCGCTGATGCATCTGAAGATGCGACCCGGACCATTTGTCCAGCAGGTCCCACTGGAAAGTTCTTGCGTGGAATCTGCCGAATGGGATTGCTTCGTAGGATGCCACCATTTTTCCCAGAACCCTTTCATTGATGTACTGAGACTTGGCTCGGTTATAGGAGGTTCCCGACTAGCTCGGATAACTCCCTGACTTTCTCCTCCGGGAGAAACCCCTTTTTCTGGACTGTGTCCAGGATCATCCCTAGAAACAGAAGACGAGTCGTCGGAATCAGCTGCGATTTTGGAATATTGAGAATCCAATCGTGCTGCCGCAACACTACCTGAGATAGTGCTACACCGACCTCCAACTGTTCCCTGGATCTTACCCTTATCAGGGAATCGTCCAAGTAAGGGATAACTAAAATTCCCTTCCTTCGAAAGAGTATCATCATTTCGGCCATTACCTTGGTAAAGACCCGGGGTGCCGTGGACCATCCATACGGCAGCGTCTGAAACGGATAGTGACAGTTCTGTACCACAAACCTGAGGTACCCTTGGTGAGAAGGGTAAATTGGGACATGAAGGTAAGCATCCTTGATGTCCCGAGACATCATGTAGTCCCCTTCTTCCAGGTTCGCAATCACTGCTCTGAGTGACTCAATCTTGAATTTGAACCTCCGTATGTAAGTGTTCAAGATTTTAGATTTAGAATCGGTCTCACCGAGCCGTCCGGCTTCGGTACCACAACAGTGTGGAATAATACCCCGTTCCCTGTTGCAGGAGGGGTACCTTGATTATCACCTGCTGGGAATACAGCTTGTGAATGGCTTCCAAAACTGCCTCCCTGTCAGAGGGAGACATCGGTAAAGCCGACTTTAGGAAACGGCGAGGGGGAGACGTCTCGAATTCCAATTTGTACCCCTGAGATATCACCTGAAGGATCCAGGGGTCTAATTGCGAGTGAGCCCACTGCGCGCTGAAATTCATTGAGACGGGCCCCCACCGTGCCTGATTCTGCTTGTAAAGCCCCAGCGTCATACTGAGGGCTTGGCAGAGGCGGGAGAGGGCTTCTGTTCCTGGGAACTGGCTGATTTCTGCAGCCTTTTTCCTCTCCCTCTGTCACGGGGCAGAAATGAGGAACCTTTTGCCCGCTTGCCCACGAAAGGACTGCGCCTGATAATACGGCGTCTTCTTATGTTGAGAGGCGACCTGGGGTACAAACGTGGATTTCCCAGCTGTTGCCGTGGCCACCAGGTCTGAAAGACCGACCCCAAATAACTCCTCCCCTTAATAAGGCAATACTTCCAAATGCCGTTTGGAATCCGCATCACCTGACCACTGTCGTGTCCATAACCCTCTACTGGCAGAAATGGACAACGCACTTAGACTTGATGCCAGTCGGCAAATATTCCGCTGTGCATCACGCATATATAGAAATGCATCTTTTAAATGCTCTATAGGCAATAATATACTGTCCCTATCTAGGGTATCAATATTTCAGTCAGGGAATCCGACCACGCCAACCCAGCACTGCACATCCAGGCTGAGGCGATTGCTGGTCGCAGTATAACACCAGTATGTGTGTAAATACATTTTAGGATACCCTCCTGCTTTCTATCAGCAGGATCCTTAAGGGCGGCCATCTCAGGAGAGGGTAGAGCCCTTGTTCTTACAAGCGTGTGAGCGCTTTATCCACCCTAGGGGGTGTTTCCCAACGCACCCTAACCTCTGGCGGGAAAGGATATAATGCCAATAACATTTTAGAAATTATCAGTTGTTATCGGGGGAAACCCACGCATCATCACACACCTCATTTAATTTCTCAGACTCAGGAAAACTACAGGTAGTTTTTCCTCACCGAACATAATACCCCTTTTTGGTGGTACTCGTATTCTCAGAAATGTGTAAAACATTTTTCATTGCCTCAATCATGTAACGTGTGGCCCTACTGGAAGTCACATTTGTCTCTTCACCGTCGACACTGGAGTCAGTATCCGTGTCGGCGTCTATATCTGCCATCTGAGGTAACGGGCGCTTTAGAGCCCCTGACGGCCTATGAGACGTCTGGACAGGCACAAGCTGAGTAGCCGGCTGTCTCATGTCAACCACTGTCTTTTATAAAGAGCTGACACTGTCACGTAATTCCTTCCAACAGTTCATCCACTCAGGTGTCGACCCCCTAGGGGGTGACATCACTATTACAGGCAATCTGCTCCGTCTCCACATCATTTTTCTCCTCATACATGTCGACACAAACGTACCGACACACAGCACACACACAGGGAATGCTCTGATAGAGGACAGGACCCCACTAGCCCTTTGGGGAGACAGAGGGAGAGTTTGCCAGCACACACCAGAGCGCTATATATATACAGGGATAACCTTATATAAGTGTTTTTCCCCTTATAGCTGCTGTATTTTTAATACTGCGCGTAATTAGTGCCCCCCTCTCTTTTTTAACCCTTTCTGTAGTGTAGTGACTGCAGGGGAGAGCCAGGGAGCTTCCCTCCAACGGAGCTGTGAGGGAAAATGGCGCCAGTGTGCTGAGTAGATAGGCTCCGCCCCCTTCTCGGCGGCCTTATCTCCCGTTTTTCTGTGTATTCTGGCAGGGGTTAAATTCATCCATATAGCCCAGGAGCTATATGTGATGCATTTTTTGCCATCCAAGGTGTTTTTATTGCGTCTCAGGGCGCCCCCCCCCAGCGCCCTGCACCCTCAGTGACCGGAGTGTGAAGTGTGCTGAGAGCAATGGCGCACAGCTGCAGTGCTGTGCGCTACCTTGTTGAAGACAGGACGTCTTCTGCCGCCGATTTTCCGGACCTCTTCTGTCTTCTGGCTCTGTAAGGGGGCCGGCGGCGCGGCTCTGGGACCTATCCATGGCTGGGCCTGTGATCGGTCCCTCTGGAGCTAATGTCCAGTAGCCTAAGAAGCCCAATCCACTCTGCACGCAGGTGAGTTCGCTTCTTCTCCCCTTAGTCCCTCGATGCAGTGAGCCTGTTGCCAGCAGGTCTCACTGAACATAAAAAACCTAAAACTAAACTTTTCACTAAGCAGCTCAGGAGAGCCACCTAGTGTGCACCCTTCTCGTTCGGGCACAAAAATCTAACTGAGGCTTGGAGGAGGGTCATAGGGGGAGGAGCCAGTGCACACCAGGTAGTTCTAAAGCTTTACATTTGTGCCCAGTCTCCTGCGGAGCCGCTATTCCCCATGGTCCTTACGGAGTCCCCAGCATCCACTAGGACGTCAGAGAAAAGAATTTAATAAGAATATTTTATTCATTCAGATCTAGGATGTGTTGTTTAAGTGTTCCCTTAATTTTTTTGAGCAGTGTGTATGTGTATATATATATATATATATATATATATATATATATAGGCGGCACTCACAAATGGTGACGTTTTGGGGCCTTGTCCACTTATTCAGACAAAAATATAGTACAAAGTGTAATAATAAATGCAAGAGGTAGTGAGCAATAACTTACTCCCCTCCTGTTCCTCCCCAAGTATGGTCCGTGATGCAACCTACTATATTGGTACTATTGTGTGGCCACACGCCACCAGTTTTTTGCGCCTTCCGCACGCACTGTCACTTTGTTATGTATGGTTTGTATAGTTTGCAGGGGGGCGCCCAACAACCTTGCACTGATTGGGCCCTATGTGCCTATACATTAAAAAGGCCCTAAATCAGTTGGCTCTCCATGGTGTAAGAGGTGTACTGACCTCTGCATTTCTCACTACATTATATTAAGCATGTGCCATATTCTAGTGTCAGATGTACTTCAGCCTACAGGACAGCCACAACAAATAACAACTAAACTGCATAATTAGGCAAGTAGGGCAGATACACAAGGTCAACCTGCCAAGGTTCTGCGCTTCTGTCAAGGGATCCACTGCACCTGAACCAGGCCTGTGCTTACCCAGATGGGCTGTGTGTGGGGTTAGGAGGGTGGAGCTACAGCAGTTTTATTTATTATTTCATTACTTTGTACTTTTACAAATATATATAATTTACTGAACGCGGCAGCTTGAACTTTTTTTTTTTTTTAAACTGAATAAAGATTGCAGTACAATATTTTCCTATGTCAGATAAATTAATATTAGATTTTATCAGTGGTTAGGTACATTGTCATGCCCTGTGATGTTATTGGCACATTAAAGTGGTCCTAGCTCTACAACATAATATGGTAAAAAGAGTGGGCGTGATTCATGTCCCCCTAGAACAGCATGTCACATAGTCCAGATATTCTGTAATCTGCATGTGCAGGACGGGTCTGCGACGTAGGGCGCAGTATGGCATCCAGTGCCGTAACTAGATATTTTAGCACTGTGTGCAAGAAATTGCATCAGCGCCCCCCCCCCCTTTTATGTAAAACGGGCAGTGCGCTCCGTAGGCGCGCGCAAAATATATAGGGGCGTGGCTTCACAGGAAAGGGGTGTGGCCACAAAATAATACCAATTCATATTACGGTGCACAGTAGTCTCCATTATTCAAATTACGCCGCACAGTAGCGCCACTCCACCAGCTAGAGCCCTTTTTACACATTACGGCAGACAGCGTCCCCTTTTTTACACAGTAAGGCAGACAGTGTCCCCTTTTTACACTTTTACGGCAGACAGTGTCCCCTTTTTATTTATTTTTTACACATTTCGGCAGACAGAGTCCCCTTTTTTTACACATTATGGCAGACAGTCCCTTTTTTTTTTTTTTTTACCAGTTCATATTACGGTGCACAGTAGTCTCCATTATTCAAATTACGCAGCACAGTAGCACCACTACACCAGGTAGAGCCCTTTTTACACATTACGGCAGACAGCGTCCCCTTTTTACACATTATGGCAGACAGCATCCCCCTTTTTACACATTACGGCAGACAGTCCCCTTTTTTACACATTACGGCAGACAGCGTCCCCTTTTTTTTATTTATTTTTTACACATTTCGGCAGACAGCGTCCCCTTTTTACACATTACGGCAGACAGTCCCCTTTTTTACACATTACGGCAGACAGTCCCCTTTTTACACATTAAGGCAGACAGCGTCCCCTTTTTACACTTTTACGGCAGACAGCGTCCCCTTTTTACATTTTTACGGCAGACGGTGTCCCCTTTTTTTTAATTAATTTTTTTACACATTTCGGCAGACAGCGTTCCCTTTTTACACATTACGGCAGACAGCGTCCCCTTTTTTTACACATTACGGCAGACAGCGTCCCCTTTTTTTTTTTTACACATTACGGCAGACAGCGTCCCCTTTTTTTTTTTTTTTACACATTACGGCAGACAGCGTCCCCTTTTTTTTACACATTACGGCAGACAGCGTCCCATTTTTACACATTACGGCAGACAGCGTCCCCTTTTTACACAACACGGCAGACAGCGTCCCCTTTTTACACATTACGGCAGACAGCGTCCCATTTTTACACATTACGGCAGACAGCGTCCCCTTTTTACACTTTTACGGCAGACAGCGTTCCCTTTTTTTAAATTTGTTTATTTTTTACACATTTCGGCAGACAGCGTCCCCTTTTTTACACATTACGGCAGACAGCGTCCCCTTTTTACACATTACGGCAGACAGGATAGATACAGCACATATACAGTATATGCAAACTCACACTGATGGCACATATACAGTATATGCAAGCACCTTCCTCCCCTCCCTCCTGACACTGACAACTGCTACACACACACACACAACCCCCAACTCTGACAGGGCACTTACAGAAATCCTCTCCTCCACACTGCAGACGGCAAGCTCCTGGCTCACAGTAGCTACCGGTTCCTCTGTATTGTTGGGCTCGGTCCGGGTGGCCAGATGCAGCGCTCCGGTGTCTGAGGCTACTCCCGAGTACCAACACTGAGATGCGCTGCTGTGGTGTGCTGCTGCTGGCTATTCGATGCTCCATGCTCTCCCTCGGCCATAATGCCATGTGCATTCCAGCCTGGGACACTGGGAGGGAACGGCAGCCCAGTGCAGCACTGCTGGGCACTTCAGGCTGCATATATGCTGGAAGCGGACGGGTGCCGGTGCCTACAGGGTGACTGGGATAACCCTGCTTGCCCACCCCGAGTGTCAGCAGCCACAGGACTGGGAAGGGGGGGGGGGGAGTAATGAATACACCTGTTCAACTGCTAGGTGACCTGAAAAACTTGAACAGGTATATTCATCACTCACTGACATTTTAAAAGACCCACAGGTGGACCAAATTATTTCACTTACAATCCTGTGAGGAGACCTGGAAAACATGAACTGTTGGGGGTACTTGAGGACCGCGGTTGAGAACCACTGCCCTAATGGATTCTACTTGGACAAGGAGACCAAGGTGCTGCGTGGGACACTAGGTAAGTATGTGTAAGTGTGTGTGTGTGTAAATAAACTTACTTTCACGGTGTGTGTCTCGTCTTTTTTGGGGTATTTTTTATGTTGTTGTGGAACTACAGGTAGCAGTGGGCCCGTTAATTCCCAGCATGCTGGTACTTGTGGTTCCACAGCAAAAATAAGATTTTAATTACCTACCAGTAAATCCTTTTCTCGTAGTCCGTAGAGAATGCTGGGGTCCACATTAGTACTATGGGGTATAGATGGGTCCACTAGGAGCCATTGGAACTTTAAGGGGCCCTACACACTGGCCGACCCGCCGCCGAGCTGCCCGACGGCGGATACAGCCGACGAGCGACCCGGCGGCGGGGGGGCAGTGACGGGGGGAGTGACGTTTCTTCACTCCCCCCGTCACGCGGCTCCATAGAACTGCAGGCAAATATGGACGAGATCGTCCATATTGGCCTGCATGCACAGCCGACGGGGGACCAGCGATGAACGAGCGCGGGACCGCGCATCGTTCATCGCTGGAGCCTCCACACTGAAAGATATGAACGATTTCTCGTTCATTTATGAACGAGATCGTTCATATCTTTCAAAAAATCGGCCAGTGTGTAGGGCCTATAAGAGTTTAAGAGTGTGGGCTGGCTCCTCCCTCTATGCCCCTCCTACCAGACCCAGTCTAGAAACTGTGCCCGAGGAGACGGATCTCTTCGAGAGAAGGATTACACAGATAGTGGCGAGATTCACACCAGTTCACACACAACGCAACCCAAGAACTAGCTTGAAACATCAGCAACGGCTGAACAGGATTACTTACCAAGTAACAAAACAGTACTTACCAACAACTAAGTAGTACTGAACTAAATAACCACTGCAGGATCACGAAGCGCTGGACGGGTGCCCAGCATCCTCTACAGACTACGAGAAAAGGATTTACCAGTAGGTAATTAAAATCCTATTTTCTCTTACGTCCAAGAGGATGCTGGGGTCCACATTAGTACCATGGGGATGTACCAAAGCTCCCAGAACGTGAGGGAGAGCGCGGAGGCTCCTGCAGAACTGATTGACCAAACTTTAGGTCCTCAGAGGCCAAAGTATCGAACTTGTAGAACTTTGCGAACGTATTCGACCCCGACCAAGTAGCCGCTCGGCAGAGTTGTAAAGCCAAGACACCCCGGACAGCCGCCCAGGAAGAACCCACTTTACGAGTAGAGTGGGCCTTAACAGACGTAGGACACGGCAAGCCTGCCACAGAATACGCATGCTGGATAGCGAACCTGATCCAGCGAGAAATCGTCTGCTTAGAAGCAGGATACCCAATTTTCTTGGGATCATACAGGACAAATAGAGAGTCAGATTTTCTGTGATGAGCGGTCCTCTTAACATAGATCTTTAGAGCCCTTACAACATCTAAGGACTTTGATGAAATTGAGGAGTCAGTCGCAACTGGCACCACAATAGGTTGGTTGATATGAAATGTCGACACAACCTTCGGAAGAAACTGCTGACGTGTCCTAAGTTCAGCTCTATCTTCATGGAAGATCAAGTATGGGCTTTTACATGACAAAGCCCCCAACTCCGACACACGTCTAGCAGAGGCTAAGGCCAACAAAGTGACAGCCTTCCACGTGAGAAACTTAATCTCAGCCTCATGTAGGAGGTTCAGACCAGTCCGACTGGAAAAACTGCAACACCATGTTGAGATCCCAGGGCGCCGTAGGCGGCACAAAGGGAAGCTGGAAATGCAGAACTCCCTTCAAAAAAGTCTGTACCTCAGGGAGGGCAGCCAACTGTTTTTGGAAGAAAATGGAGAGGGCCGAAATCTGGACCTTTATGGATCCTAACCTCAGGCCCATATCCACACCTGCTTGCAGGAAGAGGAGAAAACGTCCCAGTTGAAACTCCACCGCAGGAAACCTCTTGGATTCACACCAAGATACATATTTTCTCCACATACGATGGTAATGTTTTGACGTTACTCCTTTCCTAGCCTGTATCAGGGTAGGAATAACCTTGTTCGAAATGCCCTTCCAAGCTAGTATCTGGCGTTCAACCTCCATGCCGTCAAACGTAGCCGGGGTTAGTCTTGCTGCAGCAGGTCCTCCCGAAGAGGAAGAGGCCTTGGCTCTTCCAGTAGTAGATCCAGAAGATCTGCGTACCAAGCCCTTCTTGGCCAGTCCGGAGCAATGAGGATTGCCTGAACTCCTGTTCTTCTTATGAGTTTGGGAACTCTTGGAATGAGTGGAAGTGGAGTAAACACATACACCGTCTGGAACACCCAGTGTCTGCTGAGGAAGTCCGCTTCCCAGTTGTCTACTCCCGGAATGAAGATTGCTGACAGCGCCAACGCGTGTTTTTCTGCCCAGAGGATGATTTTTGTTACCTCTGACATTGCAGCTTTGCTCTTCGTTCCGCCCTGTCGGTTTATGTAGGCCACTGTACTTACATTGTCCGACTGCAGTTGAATGACCCGATTTCTCAGAAGATGGGCCGCTTGGAGAAGACCGTTGTAGACGGCTCTTAGTTCCAGAATGTTTATCGGCAGGCCGGCTTCCAGACTTGACCACGTTCCTTGGAAGATTTCCCCTTGAGCGACCGCGCCCCAGCCCCGGAAACTTGCATCCGTGGTTAGAAGGATCCAGTCCTGAATCCCGAACCTGCGGACCTCGAGAAGGTGAGGTAATTGCAGCCACCAGAGGAGCGAAATCCTGGCCATTGGCGACAGACGTATTCTCTGGTGCATGTGAAGATGGGATCCCGACCACTTGTCCAGGAGATCCAGTTGGAAGGATCGAGCATGAAACCTCCCGTACTGCAGCGCCACGTAAGAGGCTACCATCTTCGCCAGAATGCGAATGCACTGATGAATCGACACCCGGGCTGGCTTCAGGACATCCCGGACCATTGCTTGAATCACCAAATCTTTGTCCTCTGGAAGGAACACCCTCTGCACCTCCGTGTCGAGGATCATTCCCAGAAAGGACAACCTCCTGGTTGGTTCCAAATGTGATTTTGGAAGATTCAGGATCCAACCATGATCCCTGAGAAGCTGGGTCGTGAGAGCTATGGTTCGTAACAGCTTCTCCTTGGACAATGCCTTTATCAGCAAATCGTCCATATATAGAATTATGTTCACCCCCTGTCTGCGGAGGAGAACCATCATTTCCGCCATCACCTTGGTGAAAACCCTCGGTGCTGTGGAGAGGCCGAATGGTAGGGCCTGGAACTGAAAATGACTGTCCAACAGTGGGAATCACAGATAAGTTTGATGCGGCAGCCAAATCGGAATGTGGAGGTACGCATCCTTGATATCCAGGGATACCAGGAATTCCCCCTCCTCCAGACCTGATATCACCGCCCTTAGAGACTCCATTTTGAACTGGAACACCCTCAGAAAGGGATTTAGTGATTTTAAGTTCAGAATGGGCCTGACCGAACCATCCGGTTTTGGTACCACGAAAAGGTTTGAATAGTAACCCGTGTTTTGCATTTGTGGAGGGACTGGTACAATGACCTGTGCCTCCACCAACTTCTGAATGGCTCCCTGTAGGGTAGCCCTCTCTGCCGGCAAAGCTGGCAATCCTGATTTGAAGAAACGATGAGGAGGGAGATCTTGAAATTCCAGCCGGTACCCCTGGGACACAAAATCTAGTACCCAGGGGTCCAGGCCGGACAACACCCAGACGTGGCTGAAATGTCTGAGTCTCGTCCCCACCGGCCCTACCTCCAGGCCGCGCTGTCCACTGTCATGCACAGGACTTTGGCATACCTGAAGCAGGCTTCTGTTCCTGGGAACCCACTGCAGCAGGTTTCTTGGATCTTGGTCGGCCACCTCTAAAGAAGGTGTTGGATGGTTTGGTCTCTCTCGGTTTAGTAATCCGAAAGGACTATGATGCAGTTGAAGAAAAACGGTTTCTTCATAGCAGGAGCAGCTGAGGGAAGAAAAGGGGACTTACCCGCTGTAGCCGTGGAGATCCATGCATCCAACGCTTCCCCAAAGAGAGCCTGACCTGTGTAGGGTAGGGTAGGGTCTCCACACCTCTCCTGGATTCCGCGTCGGCAGACCACTGGCGCAGCCACAGTCCTCGACGAGCTGAGACAGATATGGAAGAAATTCCTGCAGCCATTTAACCCAGGTCTTTCATGGATTCCACCATAAATCCTGCAAAATCCTGCATGTTACGTAAAAACAATTCAACATAACTTTTATCCATCGTCAAGTCCTCAGGTAATGTGCCTGACCACTTTACTATAGCTTTGGAAATCCATGCACAGGCAAAAGTAGGCCATAGTATCGCCCCTGAAGCCGTGTATATGGATTTGAGGGTATCCGGACTCCAGGTCGACAACAAAAAGGTTGACACACCTTAGGTCGACACCAATTGGTCGACGCACCTTAGGCCGACATGGACAAAAGGTCGACAGGAACAAGGTCGACATGGAAAAAGGTCGACGTGAGTTTTTCACAATTTTTTTTTCTTTTTTGGAACTTTTTCATACTTAACGATCCATGTGGACTACGATTGGAACGGTAATCTGTGCCGAGCGGAGCGGAGCGAAGGCACCATGCCCGAAGCATGGCGAGCGAACGCGGTGCACTAATTGGGGTTCCCGGTCACTCTACGAAGAAAACGACACCAAAAAAACATAAAAAAACTCATGTCGACCTTTTTCAATGTCGACCTTGTTTCTGTCGACCTTTTGGCCATGTCGACCTTTTGTCCATGTCGACCTAAGGTGTGTCGACCAATTGGCATCGACCTAAGGTGTGTCGACCTTTTTGTTGTCGACCTGGAGTCCCAGACCCGGATTTGAGCGTAGTATCAATTTCTCTTACGTCCTAGAGGATGCTGGGGACTCCATAAGGACCATGGGGTATAGACGGGCTCCGCAGGAGACATGGGCACTATAAAGAACTTTAGAATGGGTGTGCACTGGCTCCTCCCTCTATGCCCCTCCTCCAGACCTCAGTTAGATCCTGTGCCCAGAGGAGACTAGAGGCACTACAGTGGAGCTCTCCTGAGTTTCTCTGAAAATAATTTTGTTAGGTTTTTTATTTTCAGGGAGCACTGCTGGCAACAGGCTCCCTGCATCGTGGGACTGAGGGGAGAGAAGCAGACCTACTTAAGTGATAGGTTCTGCTTCTTAGGCTACTGGACACCATTAGCTCCAGAGGGTCGGAACGCAGGAGCCGGAGCCACGCCGCCGTCCTCCTCACAGAGCCGGAAGATAGAAGCCGGGTGAGTATAAGAAGAAAGACGACGTCAAAGGCGGCTGAAGACTTCGGATCTTCTCTGAAGTAACGCGCAGTGGTAACGCTGCGCGCCATTGCTCCCACACACAGCGGACACTGATGGGGGCAGGGGGGGCGCCCTGGGCAGCAATTTTAAACCTCTTGGGACTGGCTAATGATAATATAGGGCAGGCTTTTTCAACCAGTGTGCCGTGGCACACTAGTGTGCCGCGATCAGTTGCAAGGTGTGCCGCGGAGCCAGAGCAGCTTCCTGCACCTTCAGAGTGAACTGTTGGCCCGGGCTCTTCTTAGAGGATCAATAGTGCTCCGGCTGTGACGTATGCCTTGAAGACGCGGCGGTGTGATATCATAGGTCATGGCCGCCGCGTCTCACCATCCTGCCAGCCCACCCGCCTGCACACACATCTTCCAGTTCCTGCCTGCATACACAGCTTTCCTTGCCCACCCACATCCACACCTGCCCGACCGCCCACTGCTCAGTATTCGCAGCACTCCACTATGAACAACCCCCGCCACTGAGGGATAGGGAGAAGGACAGCTGACCAGTAGGGGCTAATATTTGGTTGTTTTTTTTCTCCTGTGGGGAACACTAGGATTTATGTGGGGAGAATAAGGATTTATGGGGGAACAATGTGAATAATTCATGTGGGGAGCAATAGGATTTATATAGGGAGCAATGTGATTGATTTATGTGGGGAGCAATAGGATTTATGTTGGGAGCAATGTGATTGTTTTTTCTGTGTAGGCCAATGTATGTGTGGATTTTTTTTTACTACGAGGGCCAATGTGTGTTTTTTTTTTTTTTTTTCTGTGGGGAACTGATGGTGTGTGCCTTGGCAATTTTAAAATATTGTTCGGTGTGCCGCGAGTAAAAAAAAGGTTGAAAATCACCGATATAGGGGCTGCGGAGGCACTATATGGTAAAATCCCCCGCCACTATGGAAAAATAGAGCGGGACCGAAGCCCGCCGCTGAGGGGGCGGAGCTTGGTCTTCCAGCACTAACCAGCGCCATTTTCTCCACAGCACACTGCAGAGAAGCTGGCTCCCCGGACTCTCCCCTGCTGAACACGGTGACAGAGGGCAAAAAAGAGGGGGGGGCACTTTTTATTGGCGCAGTGAGTGTATATTGATATAAAAGCGCTGTTTTTGTCTGGGAATTGTTTTCCAGTGTCAGTTGGCGCTGGCATACTCTCTCTCTGTCTCTCCAAAGGGCCTTATTGGGGAATTGTCTCCATATAGATATATCCCTGAGTGTGTGGGGGTGTCGGTACGCGTGTGTCGCATGTCTGAAGCGGAAGGCTCTTCTAAGGAGGAGGTGGAGCAGATGATTGTGGTGTCTCCGTCGGCGACGCAGACACATGATTGGATGGATATGCTGAATGTTTTAAATACAAATGTGTCTTTATTACATCAGAGGTTGGACAAAGCAGAACCCAGGGATAGAACAGGGAGTCAATCCATGACTTTGGCTGTGTCACAAGGCCCTTCAGGGTCTCAGAAACGTCCCCTGTCCCCGGTAGCAGACACTGATACCGACACGGATTCTGATTCCAGTGTCGACTACGATGATTCGAGGTTACACCCAAG
This sequence comes from Pseudophryne corroboree, assembly GCF_028390025.1. Lineage (NCBI taxonomy): Eukaryota > Metazoa > Chordata > Amphibia > Anura > Myobatrachidae > Pseudophryne > Pseudophryne corroboree. The sequence continues at coordinate 93,558,378 of NC_086450.1, read as the reverse complement.
GGTGGCCAAAAGTATTCATTATATGATTATTCCAATAAAGGATGTTTTACATATCACTGAGGACCCCTCTGTCCCTGACAAGAGGGTACACATGTTTAAGGAAAAGAAACCTGAGGTAACCTTTCCCCCATCTCATGAACTGAACACGTTATTTGAAAAGTCTTGGGAAGCTCCAGACAAGAAACTGCAGATTCCCAAGAGAATTCTTATGGCGTATCATTTCCCGACACAGGACAGGGTACGGTGGGAACCCTCACCCAGGGTGGACAAGGCGTTAACGCGCTTGTCCAAAAAGGTGGCGCTGCCATCTCCAGACACAGCCGCCCTCAAGGATCCTGCTGATCGCAGACAGGAAACTACCTTAAAATCGATTTATACACATACGGGGACCTTACTCAGACCAGTAATAGCCTCGGCTTGGGTTTGTAGCGCTGTTGCGGCTTGGACGGATACCTTGTCAGATGACATTGATACCCTGGATAGGGATACCATTTTATTGACCTTAGCTCACATTAAAGACGCAGACTTATATATGAGAGATGCTCAGAGAGACATTGGTCTGCTAGGTTCGAGAGCCAACGCCATGGCGATTTCTGCTAGGCGAGCCCTGTGGACCAGTCAATGGTCGGGTGATGCCGACTCAAAGAAGCATATGGAAGTTTTGCCGTACAAAGGTGAGGATTTATTTGGAGAAGGTCTCGCGGACCTGGTTTCCACAGCTACCGCGGGCAAATCTACCTTTTTACCTTATGTTTCCCCGCAGCGAAAGAAAACACCACAATATCAGATGCAGTCCTTTCGGTCGCATAAGTCCAGAAGAGGTCGGGGATCGTCCTTCCTCGCCAGAGGTAAGGGAAAAAGCAGCCTGCTACGGCTAGTTCCCAGGAGCAGAAGTCCTCCCCGGCTTCTGCCAAATCCACCGCATGACGCTGGGGCTCCACTGAGGGAGTCTGCGCCGGTGGGGGAACGTCTTCGACTCTTCAGCCAGGTCTGGGTTCAGTCGGACGTGGATCCTTGGGCAATGGAAATTGTATCCCAAGGCTACAAGCTAGAGTTCGAAGACATGCCTCCTCACCGATTTTTCAAATCGGCTCTACCGGCTTCTCCCCCAGAGAGGGAGATAGTTTTTGAATCGCAGCTAAAACTATGTCAACAACGAGTAGTGGTCGAGGTTCCCCTAGGTCATCAGGGGAAGAGGTACTATTCAACCCTATTTCTGGCTCGGTCAGACCCATTCTAAATTTAAAATCCCTAAACCAGTACTTGAAAATGTTCACATTCAAGATGGAATCGCTCCGGGCAGTTATTTTCAGCCTGGTGGGGGGGGGGGGGATTTTATGGTGTCACTGGACATAAGGGACGCGTACCTTCATGTTCCCATATATCCCCCTCATCAGGCGTACTTGAGATTCGCTGTACAGGACTGCCATTACCAGTTTCAGACGTTGCCGTTTGGGCTTTCCACGGCCCCGAGGATTTTCACCAAGGTAATGGCGGAAATGATAAAGGCGAGATCAAGAGGTCAGTTGTTGGAAAGCGTGGCGCTCTCCCTGAGAGTGCTGCAGCAACACGGCTGGATTCTGAATCTACCAAAGTCACAGTTGGTGCCAACAACTTAGCTATTATTCTTAGGCATGATTCTGGACACAGAACAAAAGAAGGTTTTTCTCCCAATGGAAAAAGCCCAGGAACTCCAGAACTTGGTCAGAGACCTGTTGAAACCGAAAAGAGTGTCAGTCCATCAATGCACTCGAGTGCTGGGGAAGATGGTGGCGTCCTACGAGGCCATCCCCTTCGGCAGGTTTCATGCCCGGACTTTTCAGTGGGATCTTCTGGACAAGTGGTCCGGGTCCCATCTTCATCTTCATCAGAAAATCAGCCTGTCCCCAAGGGCCAGAGTGTCTCTCCTGTGGTGGCTGCAAAGTGCTCACCTTCTAGAGGGTCGCAGGTTCGGCATTCAGGACTGGGTTCTAGTGACCACGGACGCGAGCCTCCGAGGATGGGGAGCAGTCACACAAGGAAGAAACTTTCAAGGACTATGGTCAAGCCAGGAGGCTTGTCTTCACATCAACGTACTGGAATTGAGGGCCATATACAATGGCCTGCGTCAAGCGGACAATCTTCTTCACTACCTACCGGTTCCGATTCAGTCAGACAACGTCCCAGCTGTGGCTCATGTAAACCGACAGGGCGGGACAAGGAGCAGAGTGGCAATGGCGGAAGCCGCCAGGATTCTTCGCTGGGCGGAAAATCATGTAAGCGCACTATCAGCAGTGTTCATTCCGGGAGTGGACAACTGGGAAACAGACTTCCTCAGCAGACACGATCTCCATCCAGGAGAGTTGGGACTTCATCAAGAAGTTTTTGCAGAGATAACAAGTCATTGGGGACTTCCTCAAATAGACATGATGGCGTCACACCTCAACAAGAAGCTTCGGAGGTATTGTGCCAGGTCAAGGGAACCTCAGGCAGTAGCGGTAGACGCCCTGGTGACACCATGGGTGTTTCGGTCGGTCTATGTGTTTCCTCCTCTTCCACTCATCTCAAAGATTTTGAGAATCATAAGACGAAAAAAAGAGTGCGGACAATTCTCATTGCTCCGGATTGGCCTCGAAGGACCTGGTATTCAGATCTTCAGGAAATGCTCACAGTAGATCCGTGGCCTCTTCCTCTCAGAGAGGACCTGTTGCAACAGGGGCCCTGCGTGTTCCAAGACTTACCGCGGTTACGTTTGACGGCATGGCGGTTGAACGCCGAATCCTAGCTGGAAAAGGCATTCCGGAAGTCATCCCTACTCTGATGAGGGCTAGGAAGGAGGTGACGGCGAAGCATTATCACCGTATCTGGAGAAAGTATGTGTCTTGGTGTGAGGCCAAAAATGCTCCTACGGAAGATTTCCATCTGGGCCGTCTTCTCCACTTTCTGCAGACAGGAGTGGATATGGGCCTGAAATTAGGCTCCATTAAGGTACAGATTTCGGCCCTATCAATTTTCTTTCAGAAGGAATTGGCTTCTCTCCCAGAAGTCCAGACTTTCGTAAAGGGAGTGCTGCACATACAGCCTCCTTTGTACCTCCAGTGGCGCCATGGGACCTTAACGTAGTGTTACAGTTCCTCAAGTCTCACTGGTTTGAACCTCTTCAGACAGTGGAATTAAAATTTCTCACTTGGAAGGTGGTCATGTTGTTGGCCTTGGCGTCTGCAAGTAGGGTATCCGAATTGGCGGCTTTGTCTCACAAAAGCCCCTATCTGATTTTCCATGTGGATAGAGCAGAATTGAGGACTCGTCCTCAATTTTTGCCAAAGGTGGTTTCTTCTTTTCATATGAACCAGCCTATTGTGGTGCCTGTGGCTACGGGGGACTTGGAGGATTCCACGTCTCTTGATGTAGTCAGGGCCTTAAAAATTTATGTAGCCAGGACGGCTCGGGTTAGGAAAACAGAGGCTCTGTTTGTCCTGTATGCAGCCAACAAGATTGGCGCTCCTGCTTCTAAGCAGATTATTGCTCGCTGGATCTGTAACACGATTCAGCAGGCTCATTCTACGGCTGGATTGCCGTTACCAAATTCGGTAAAGGCCCATTCCACTAGGAAGGTGGGCTCTTCTTGGACGGCTGCCAGGGGCGTCTCGGCATTACAGCTTTGCCGAGCGGCGACTTGGTCGGGTTCAAACACTTTTGCAAAATTCTACAAGTTTGATACCCTGGCTAATGAGGACCTCATGTTTGCTCAATCAGTGCTGCAGAGTCATCCGCACTCTCCCGCCCGTTTTGGAGCTTTGGTATAATCCCCATGGTCCTTACGGAGTCCCCAGCATCCTCTAGGACGTAAGAGAAAATAAGATTTTAAACCTACCGGTAAATCTTTTTCTCCTAGTCCGTAGAGGATGATGGGCGCCCGTCCCAGTGCGGACTAAATTCTGCAAGACTTGTATATAGTTTTTGCTTACATAAGGGTTATGTTACAGTTTTGATCAGTCTCGGGCTGATGCTGTTTTGTTTCATACTGTTAACAGGTTAGTATATTCCATGTTATATGGTGTGGGCTGGTATGAATCTTGCCCTTAGATTAACAAAATCCTTTCCTCGTACTGTCCGTCTCCTCTGGGCACAGTTTCTCTAACTGAGGTCTGGAGGAGGGGCATAGAGGGAGGAGCCAGTGCACACCCATTCTAAAGTTCTTTATAGTGCCCATGTCTCCTGCGGAGCCCGTCTATACCCCATGGTCCTTACGGAGTCCCCAGCATCCTCTACGGACTAGGAGAAAAAGATTTACCGGTAGGTTTAAAATCTTATTTTTGCGATCAGCCGGTTCCTTTGAGGCGGTAGATCCTGGAACAGGTAAAACCACCTTTTTTCGAGAATCTGGATACAGACGCGTCCACTATGGGTGGGTTTTCCCATTTCTTTCTATCCTCCTCCGGGAAGGGGAAAGCAACCAGAAGTTTTCTAGGAATCTGAATTTTTCTCTCTCTGGGTTTTCCCATGCTTTTTCAAAAATAGCATTTAATTCTTTGGACGCAGGCAATTTCTTATTATCAGTGAAGTAAGCCTCCTCAACCTGTTCAGGAGCTGTGTCAGTAATATTCAACACATCTCTAACAGCCTCTATCATCAACTGCACCCCTTTAGCAAGAGAAGCGGCCCCCCCTGAGTACATCCCCATCACCGTCCGCCGTGTCAGAGTCGGTATCTGTGTCGTCTTGCATAATCTGGGCAAGAGCACGTTTATGGGAACCTACAGAGGAGGGCCCTGAGGTAACAGAACCGGACCAAACTGCCATAGAATTCTGTAAAACCTGAGTTGCAGATTCATTCTGAGTAACCCTAGTAGAAATCTGAGAAATCATAGATTTGATAGAGTATAACCACTCAGGCTTCCTTGCTGGTATCTGCGCTACAACAGTGCATTCCTGATTACATGGGATGAGATCATCCTGGGAGGACATATCCTCCGCTGCATATGACATAGAGTCCCTGGACATAGCTAACTGAAGACCCCAAACACTCCACACACACAGGAGAGGCTAAACAGAATTTCCCCCGAGAATGGCAAGAGAGAGACAGATTGGAGCCAACCCGCACACAGCGCTGCTTAGACAAGGGACACCCTTTACCTGTGCCCACCGTGTGCTGTAATAGTTACAGAAGTAATTCACCGCCTCCCCCCCACCTTCTACAACCCCATGGTACCGCACAGGATAGCTGGAGTTGCTTGGAGGGACAGCTCTGTCAGCGACTGTGTACAAGAACTGCAGGCAGGAAAATGGCGCTGAATGCTGCTGGGTCTGCTCTGAGGAGAAGCTCCGCCCCTTGAAGATGGCATGTCTTCCCGCACAAATTCTTTATACTGGCCTGAGGACTCTGTTCCAAGACGGGGGATTCCATCCCCTGTGAGCGTCTGAGTACGGAGGATTCTGACGCTAGCCTGGGGATTCAGTCTCCGGTTAGCGTCTGTGACCAGTGTAGGGTATTGAGTCGCTGGCTCAGGACGCTCCTTATTAGCGCCAACACTGTGTGCCGCTGAGCCTTTCCGGAGTGCAGCCTCTCAGAGCTGCGCTCCAACCCTTGTGCCGCCATATCTCGCCATCTTCTGATCTTCTGGCTCTGTAAGGGGGTGGCGGCACGCTGCCGGGGTGAGCGATCCCCTGTGATGGGGAACGTTCGATCCCCACAGGAGTTCAGTGTCCTGTCAGTGGAGATAGTGGCTCAGACCCCGCAGGGCGGACACTACTCCCCCCCCCCCCCCCCCCTAAGTCCCTCGAAGCAGGAAGGCTGTTGCCAGCAGCCTCCCTAAGTAATAAAAACGACCTAAAATTTGCATGTTTTTATTAATAAAAATCGCTTGTTTCCTTTACTAAAAATCGCCAATAATCGCATGCGAATTCCGGTTTAACCTTAAAATTCGCACCCTATTATAAGTTAGACACCTAAAAAAAAAAAAGTACAAAAAATTGCACCCTATTACATCTAACCCCAGGACTTAGCTATTTGTTATCATTATCCTGTCTGAGCACCGCACACTGGGGGTAATTCCAAGTTGATCGCAGCAGGAAATTTTTTAGCAGTTGGGCAAAACCATGTGCACTGCAAGGGAGGCAGATATAACATTTGCAGAGAGAGTTAGATTTGGGTGGGTTATTTTGTTTCTGTGCAGGGTAAATACTGGCTGCTTTATTTTTACACTGCAATTTAGATTGCAGATTGAACACACCCCACCAAAATCTACTTTCTCTGCACATATTATATCTGCCTCCCCTGCAGTGCACATGGTTTTGCCCAACTGCTAAAAAATTTCCTGCTGCGATCAACTTGGAATTACCCCCACTGTTTTAACCACAAAAATCCAACATAAGCTTCCAAAACTATTCAAGGAACACTAGGAAATATTTGTGCTTGGAACATGGATAAATGTTTGGTAACACATAGGAATATATGCTTATATCAACTGTAAATGCACTAAAAAATGTCCATAGTGTACCAAGCACAATTACACCACACAAAAATATTTATTAATAGTTAATAATCATAGCAACAACACAAACAGTAGAATGGGTGGTGTCTTTGGGTGGTGGTGGTGAAGATTATTTATGGTAAGAACTTACCTTTGTTAAATCTCTTTCTGCAAGGTACACTGGGTTCCACAGGGATAACATCGGGGTGTAGAGTTGGATCTTGATCCGAGGCACCAACAGGCTAAAAGCTTTGTCTGTTCCCAGGTTGCTTAGCGCCGCCTCCTTTATAACCCCGCCTTTGGCACAAGAGCTCAGTTTTAGTTAACCAGTCCAATGCAGTAGCAGGTAAAAGAGACGAGAACCGTTAGTAGCCACATACACCACATTCTCACGACAGGAGAAGGTATCAGAGGCTAATGCCATACAAACCCAAAGAAGCTAAGTGCGTCAGGGTGGGCGCCCTGTGGAACCCAGTGTACCTCGCAGAAGGAGATTTAACAAAGGTAAGTTCTTAACATAAATCTCCTTTTCTGCAGCGGGGTACACTGGGGTTCCACAGGGATAACATTGGGGATGTCCTAAAGCAGTTCCTCATGGGAGGGAGACGTACTGTAAAGGGCACAAGATCCCAGCGTCCAAAGGAGGCATCCTGGGAGGCGGAAGTATCGAAGGCATAGAACCTTATGAACGTGTTCACTGAGGACCACGTAGCCGCCTTGCACAATTGTTCAAGGGTCGCACCACGGCGGGCCGCACAAGAAGGTTGACCAGACCGAGTAGAATGGGCTTTGATGGTAGCAGGAGGGCCAGCCTATACATAAGCATGTGCAATCAGCATTCTAATCCATCTGGCCAAGGTCTGCTTGTTAGCAAGCCAGCCACGTTTGTGAAAACCAAAAAGGACAAAGAGGGAATCAGATCTCCTAAGAGAAGCTGTCCTCTTCACATAAATACGGAGAGCCCGTACCACATCCAAAGACCTTTCTTTGGAGGATAAACCTGGAGAGGTAAAAGCCGGAACCACAATCTATTGGTTAAGGTGGAAAAATGACACCACCTTAGGCAGATAACCAGGGTGGGTTCTAAGAACCGCATGGTCACGGTGAAAAATCAGAAACGGTGTCCGACAGGACAAGGCACCCAAGTCTGAAACCCGTCTAGCAGAGGCAATAGCCAGAAGAAACAAAACCTTAAGAGTAAGCCACTTGAGGTCCACAGACTCAAGAGGTTCAAACGGAGACTCTTGTAAGGTGTCCAGAACAACAGACAAATCCCATGGAGTCACAGGCGGGACATAAGGAGGTTGAATCCATAAAACTCCCTGAGTGAAAGTATGAACGTCAGGCGAAGACGCAATTTTTCTCAGAAACCACACCGATAAGGCAGAAATATGAACCTTGAGGGAGGCCAGACGAAGGCCTAAGTCCCTGTTGAAGGAAAGCCAAAAGTTTGGTAGTAATGAACTTGCATGCATCATAATTGTGAGTCGCACACTAGGCGAAGTAAGAATTCTGGACCCTATGATAAATCTGAGCAGAAGCCGGTTTACGGGCCTTCAACATAGTTTGAATGACCACCTCAGAAGAACCTTTGGCCCTCAGTACGGAAGCTTCAAGAGCCACACCGTCAAAGCCAGCCGGGACAAATCCTGGTAGACACAAGGGCCCTGAACGAGGAGATCTGGGTGCTACCGAAGCAGAAGAGGACGCTCCATCGATAGACCCTGCAGGTCTGAGAACCAATGCCGTCTGGGCCACTCTGGAGCAATTAGAAGTAGTATTCCTCCTTCTTGCTTGAACTTCCTTATCACCCCGGGCAGAAGTGACACCGGAGGGAACACATACGGCAGTCGAAAGTTCCATGGAAATGCCAGTGCATCCACAAACACTGCTTGAGGATCCCTTGTCCTTGCTCTGAAGACTGGAACTTTGTGATTGTGTCGAGACGCCATCAGGTCTACATCTGGTAGACCCCACTTGTCCACGAGGAGTTGAAAGACCTCCGGATGAAGGCTCCACTCTCCGGCATGCACGTTCTGATGACTGAGGAAGTCCGCTTCCCAGTTCAGGACCCCCGGAATGAACACTGCCGATATGGCTGGCAGATGGCGTTCCACCCAACAAAGAATCTTTGACACTTACATCAGTGCTTTGCTGCTTCGGGTGCCACCTTGATGATTTATGCACACCGTGGTAGCATTGTCCTATTGTACCTGAACAGGCTGTTCTGTACTAGAGGCAGGGCTAGTGTCAATGCACTGAACACTGCCCGCAATTCCAGAATGATTATCGGGAGGAGGGATTCCTCCCTGGTCCACCGACCCTGAAGAGAGTGTTGCTCCAACACCGCGCCCTAACTCCGCAGACTGGCATCCGTGTCAGGAGGACCCAATTGGAGATCCAGAATAGCCGACCCCTGCTCAGTTGTTGGTCCTGCAGCCACCAGGTCAGTGACAAACGGACCTCCGGAGTCAAGGATATTATGAGAGACCTGAGCCGTTGAGGTAGGCCATCCCATTCGGAGAGAATTAACCTCTACAGAGGGCGGGAATTAAATTGAGCGTACTCGACCATGTCGAAAGCAGACACCATAAGGCCTAGTACTTGCATCGCCGAGTGTATTGAAACACGTGGGCGAGAGAGGAAGCATCAAGACCTTTTCCTGGATACAAAAACAACCTCTGTTTGCGGGTGTCCATTAGTGCTCCCAGGTGCAGCATGCTCTGAGCAGGAACCAGGGAAGACTTCTTCTAGTTGATGAGCCACCCGTGGGCTTGCAGGAATTGGACCGCCAGTTCCACATGACGAAGGAGACCATGTGGAGAGTTTGCGAGGATCAACAAGTCGTCGAGATACGGCAGGATCCGGATACCTTGACGGCGGAGTAGAGCCGTCATGACCGCGATGACCTTGGTGAAAACTCAAGGAGCCGAGGTCAGACCAAAAGGCAAGGACTGGAATTGATAATGTAGGTTGCCAATAGCAAACCGCAGGTATTGTTGATGCGACACTGCAATAAGTATATGCAGGTAAGCATCCTGTATGTCCAAGGATACTATATAGTCCTTGAGCTCCAAGGCCAGAACAATCTAGCGAAGAGTTTCCATACGGAATTTGTAGACTTTTACAAATTTGTTCAAAGACTTGAGATTGAGAATGGGCCGGGAAGATCCATTCGGTTTCGGAACTAGGAAGAGCGTTGAATAGTACCCCCTGCCTTTCTGAGCCAGAGGCACCGTCACTACCACTCCCGTGTCCAGGAGGGATTGTACCACTAAATGGGTTTTTTTTTCCTTTTACCGGATCCAAAGGGATGTTTATTGAGCAAAACTGGCGAGGGGGACGTGTCTTGAAAGAGCGTATCCATGAGTAACGACTTCCGTTACCCAGACGTCCGAAGTGGTCTGTGACCATATCTGAGCAAACCGTAGAAGTTGGCCTCCCACTCGGGGATCGCCCAGGGAGAGGCCCGCCCCGTCATGCAGCAGGCTTGTCTGTTTTGGCAGCAGGCTGACAGGCAGCCCAGGCACGTTTAGGTTTGGGCTTAGTGGATTTGGAAGTGCAAGCCTGTTTCGGGTACGCCTGACCCTTTGCTTTTACTGGAGGTAGAAAGGAATGAAAAGAAGTACTCTTAGCCTTCGGAGCTGAAGGAGTAGTACTTCAGGAGTACTACTACAGGAGTAGTTTGCACAAGGTCCCGCCTGGGGGACCCTCTTACCTCCTCGCAGAGGACACGCGATCCCACAGAGCAGCAGCAATGTATGTGTACCCTATTCAAGAACCAGAGCCCTCCGCTGTAGTTACGCGGGAGTGTACAGCGCCGCTGGGAGGTGAGGGAGCCGCAGCATGAAATGTCAGAAATGACATCTAGCACTTTAAGTGCCTATGCTGTGGCTGTGAAGTCTTCTTTCTTCTAATAAAAGCTCTTTTCAGGCTGCTCAGCGCAGCCCTCCCTGTTGTCTGCCACTGCAGGCACCAACTTACAAACTGAGCTCCTGTGCACAGAGGTGGGGTTATAGAGGAGGCGACGCTAAGCATCCTGGGAACAGTCAAAGCTTTTAGCCTGTTGGTGCCTCGGATCAAGATCCAACTCTACACCCCAATGTTATCCCTGCGGAACCCCAGTGTACCCCGCTGCAAATTTTTTTATTTATATAGCGCTCTGTCTCCAATATGTGAAGAATGAGTTCAACAAAGCTAGGTGCAGTGTCATCGGCTTCCCTTAGGTCTAGTCAAAACGTAACCCTGTGTGGGCAAGGCATCTTTAAAATATTTGTGCAGTGAGAGGGCACATTGGGCCAGCCCGCAGAGTTAAGGCTAAACGGAGCCCACTATTTATGCCAGTGGTTCCCAACCTCGGTCCTCAAGTACCCCCAACAGTCCATGTTTTCCATGTCTCCTACACCTGTTCAACTGCTAGGTGACCTGGAAAACATGAACTGTTGGAGGTACTTGAGACCGAGGTTGGGAACCACTGATTTATGCAATACACAGACTTTGGCATGTCAGTATTTGCTTGTGACTCAGCTATTTTAACTGTATCGCTCATTGCTTCAATAAAAATATTTAAAAAAGGTTTCCTTCGTAAACTGAAACACTAATATAATTTTTTTGTTTATAAGACCCAGTGCTGTTTTTTTCTCAGTTTATATAGAAAGTCACTACAGGTTGAGTATCCCATATCCAAAATGCTTGGGACCAGAAGTATTTTGGATATGGGACTTTTCCGTATTTTGGAATAATTGCATACCATAATGAGATGATATGGCGATAAGACCTAAGTCTAAGCACAGAATGCATTTATGTTTCATATATACCTTATACACACAGGCGGAAGGTCATTTTAGCCAATATTTTGAATAGCTTTGTGCATTAAACAAAGTGTGTGTCCATTCACACAATTCATTTATGTTTCATATACACCTTATACACACAGCCTGAAGGTCATTTAATACAATATTTTTAATAACTTTGTGTATTTAACAAAGTTTGTGTACATTGAGCCATCAGAAAATAAGATTTTAAACCTACCGGTAAATCTTTTTCTCGTAGTCCGTAGAGGATGCTGGGGACTCCGAAAGGACCATGGGGATAGACGGGCTCCGCAGGAGACATGGGCACTTTAAGAAAGACTTTAGGTCTGGGTGTGCACTGGCTCCTCCCTCTATGCCCCTCCTCTAGACCTCAGTTAGAGAAACTGTGCCCAGAGGAGATGGACAGTACGAGGAAAGGATTTTGTTAATCCAAGGGCAAGATTCATACCAGCCACACCAATCACACCGTATAACGTGTGTATCTATTAAACAGTTAACAGTATGAAAAAAATAACGTAGCATCAGTCCAACCTGGTGGAACTATAACATAACCCTTATGTAAGCAAAACTATATACAAGTCTCGCAGAAGTAGTCCGCACTTGGGACGGGCACCCAGCATCCTCTACGGACTACAAGAAAAAGATTTACCGGTAGGTTTAAAATCTTATTTTCTCTAACGTCCTAGAGGATGCTGGGGACTCCCAAAGGACCATGGGGATTATACCAAAGCTCCCAAACGGGCGGGAGAGTGCGGATGACTCCTCAGCCAGGGTTTCAAACTTATAGAACTTTGCAAAGGTGTTTGAACCCGACCAAGTAGCAGCTCAGCACAGTTGTAGTGCCGAGACCCCTCGGGCAGCCGCCCAAGACGAGCCCACCTTCCTAGTGGAATGGGCCTTGACCGATTTTGGTAACGGCAATCCAGCCGTAGAATGCGCCTGCTGAATCGTATTACAGATCCAGCGAGCAATAGTCTGCTTCGAAGCAAGGGCGCCAACCTTGTTGGCTGCATATAGGACAAACCGTGCTTCTGTTTTCCTGACTCTAGCCGTTCTGGCCACATAAATTTTCAAAGCCCTGACTACATCAAGGGACTCGGAATCCTCCAATCTCGTGTAGCCACAGGCACCACAATAGGTTGGTTCATATGAAAAGATGACACCACCTTAGGCAAGAATTGAGGACGGGTCCGCAATTCCGCCCTATCCATATGGAAAACCAGATAGGGGCTTTTATGAGACAAAGACGCCAATTCCGACACTCGCCTAGCCGAAGCCAAGGCTAATAAAATATCTCACTTGGAAGGTGGTCATGTTAACTCCACCATTTGAAGTGGTTCAAACCAGTGCGACTTAAGGAAACTCAACACCACGTTAAGGTCCCAAGGTGCCACCGGAGGTATAAAAGGAGGATGAATATGCAGCACTCGCTTTACAAAAGTCTGTACTTCTGGGAGAGAAGCCAATTCTTTTTTAAAGAAAATGGATAAGGCAGAAATCTGAACCTTAATGGAGCCTAATTTTAGGCCCAAATTCACTCCAGTCTGTAGGAAGTGAAGGAAACGGCCCAGATGGAATTCTTCCGTAGGAGCATTCCTGGCCTCACACCAAGAAACATATTTTCGTCATATACGGTGATAATGTTTAGCTGTCACGTCCTTCCTAGCCTTTATCAGAGTAGGAATGACCTCATCCGGAATTCCTTTTTCCGCTAGGATCCAGCGTTCAACTGCCATGCCGTCAAACGCAGCCACGGTAAGTCTTGGAACAGACATGGCCCCTGCTGTAACAGGTCCTGCCGTAGAGGAAGAGGCCACGGATCTTCTGGGAGCATTTCCAGCAGATCCGGATACCAGATCCTTCGTGGCCAATCTGGAACAATGAGAATTGTTCTCACTCCTCTTTTTCTTATTATTCTCAACACCTTGGGTATGAGAGGAAGAAACACATAGACCGACTGGAACACCCACGGTGTCACTAGGGCGTCTACTGCTACCGCCTGAGGGTCTTTTGATTTGGCGCAATACCTTTGTAGCTTTTTGTTGAGGCGGGATGCCATCATGTCTATCTGGGGCAGTCCCCACTGACTTGCAATCTGTGCGAAGACTTCCCGATGAAGTCCCCACTCCCCTGGATGCAGGTCGTGTCTGTTGAGGAAGTCTGCTTCCCAGTTGTCCACTCCCGGAATGAACACTGTTGATAGTGCGCTTACATGATTTTCCGCCCAGCGAAGAATCTTGGTGGCTTCCGCCATTGCCACCCTGCTCCTTGTGCCGCCTTGGTGGTTTACATGAGCCACTGCGGTGATGTTGTCTGACTGGATCAGAACTGGTTGGTCGCGAAGCAAGTTCTCCGCTTGACGTAGGGCGTTGTATATGGCCCTCAGTCCCAGGATGTTGATGTGAAGACAAGTCTCTTGACTTGTCCAAAGTCCTTGGAAGTTTCTTCCCTGAGTGACTGCTCCCCACCCGCTGAGGCTCGCGTCCGTGGTCACCAGGATTCAATCCTGAATGCCGAACCTGCGTCCTTCCAAAAGGTGAGCACTCTGCAGCCACCACAGGAGAGATACCCTGGCCCTGGGGGACAGGGTGATCAGCTGATGAATTTGTAGATGTGACCCGGACCACTTGTCCAATAGGTCCCATTGGAAAGTCCTTGCATGGAACCTGCCGAAGGGAATGGTTTCGTATGTTGTCACCATTTTTCCCAGGACTTGAATGCAATGATGCACAGACACTTGTTTTGGCTTCAATAGGTCCTTGACTAGAGTCATGAGTTCCTGAACTTTTTCTATCGGGAGAAAAACCTTTTTCTGGTCTGTGTCCAGAATCATGCCCAAGAAGGTCAGACGAGTCGTAGGAACCAGCTGTGACTTCGGGATATTGAGAATCCAGCCGTGTTGCTGTAACACCTTTAATGAAAGTGACACGCTGTTCAGTAACTTCTCGTGATCTCGCTTTTATGAGGAGATCGTCCAAGTATGGGATAATTGTGACACCCTGCTTGCGCAGGAGCACCATCATCTCCGCCATTACCTTGGTGAAAATCCTCGGGGCCATGGAAAGCCCAAACGGCAACATCTGAAATTGGTAATGACAATCCTGTACCCCAAATCTCAGGTACGCCTGATGAGGTGGATATATGGGAACATGAACGTATGCATCCTTTATGTCCAGGGATACCATAAAATCCCCCCCTTCCAGGCTGGCGATGACCGCTCTGAGCGATTCCATCTTGAACTTGAACCGTTTTAAGTATAGGTTCAGGGATTTTAAATTCAATATGGGTCTGACCGAACCGTCCGGTTTCGGAACTACAAACAGGGTTGAGTAGTATCCCTTCCCTCTCTGAAGCAGGGGAACTTCGACCACTTGTTGAAGACACAATTTGCGAATAGCATTTAACACTATCTCCCGTTCCAGGGGAGCAGTCGGTAGAGCAGATTTGAAAAACCGGCGAGGAGGCACCTCTTCGAATTCCAACTTGTATCCCTGAGAAACAATTTCTATTGCCCAGGGATCCACCTGTGAGTGAACCCAGATGTGGCTGAAAAGTCGAAGACGTGCCCCCACTGGGGCGGACTCCCTCAGCGGAGCCCCAGCGGCATGCGGTGGATTTTGCAGAGGCCGGGGAGGACTTCTGTTCCTGGGAACTAGCTGTGCAGCTTTTTACCTCTGCCCTTACCTCTGGCAAGAAAGGACGATCCACGTACTCTTTTGCTTTTATTTGAACGAAAGGACTGCATTTGATAATGTGGCGCTTTCTTAGGTTGTGAGGGAACATAAGGCAAAAAAATAAGAATTTACTTACCGATAATTCTATTTCTCGTAGTCCGTAGTGGATGCTGGGAACTCCGTAAGGACCATGGGGAATAGCGGCTCCGCAGGAGACTGGGCACAAAAGTAAAAGCTTTAGGACTACCTGGTGTGCACTGGCTCCTCCCCCTATGACCCTCCTCCAAGCCTCAGTTAGGATACTGTGCCCGGACGAGCGTACACAATAAGGAAGGATTTTGAATCCCGGGTAAGACTCATACCAGCCACACCAATCACACCGTACAACCTCTGATCTGAACCCAGTTAACAGCATGATAACAGAGGAGCCTCTGAAAAGATGTCTCACAACAATAATAACCCGATTTTTGTAACAATAACTATGTACAAGTATTGCAGACAATCCGCACTTGGGATGGGCGCCCAGCATCCACTACGGACTACGAGAAATAGAATTATCGGTAAGTAAATTCTTATTTTCTCTGACGTCCTAGTGGATGCTGGGAACTCCGTAAGGACCATGGGGATTATACCAAAGCTCCCAAACGGGCGGGAGAGTGCGGATGACTCTGCAGCACCGAATGAGAGTACTCCAGGTCCTCCTCAGCCAGGGTATCAAATTTGTAGAATTTAGCAAACGTGTTTGCCCCTGACCAAGTAGCTGCTCAGCAAAGTTGTAAAGCCGAGACCCCTCAGGCAGCCGCCCAAGATGAGCCCACCTTCCTTGTGGAATGGGCTTTTACAGATTTTGGCTGTGGCAGGCCTGCCACAGAATGTGCAAGCTGAATTGTACTACGAATCCAACCAGCAATAGTCTGCTTAGAAGCAGGAGCACCCAGCTTGTTGGGTGCATACAGGATAAACAGCGAGTCAGATTTTCTGACTCCAGCCGTCCTGGAAACATATATTTTCAGGGCCCTGACTACGTCCAGCAACTTGGAGTCCTCCAAGTCCCTAGTAGCCGCAGGTACCACAATAGGCTGGTTCAAGTGAAACGCTGAAACCACCTTAGGGAGAAATTGAGGACGAGTCCTCAATTCCGCTCTGTCTGAATGGAAGATCAGATAAGGGCTTTTACAGGATAAAGCCCGCCAATTCTGACACGCGCCTGGCCGAGGCCAGGGCCAACAACATGACCACTTTCCATGTGAGATATTTTAAACTCCACAGATTCAAGTGGTTCAAACCAATGTGACTTTAGGAACCCCAAAACTACATTGAGATCCCAAGGTGCCACTGGAGGCACAAAAGGAGGCTGTATATGCAGTAACCCTTTTACAAACGTCTGAACTTCAGGAACTGAAGCTAGTTCTTTCTGGAAGAAAATTGACAGGGCCGAAATTTGAACCTTAATGGACCCCAATTTTAGGCCCATAGACACTCCTGTTTACAGGAAATGCAGGAATCGACCTAGTTGAAAATTCCTCCATCGGGGCCTTACTGGCCTCGCACCCAGCAACATATTTTCGCCAAATGCGGTGATAATGCTTTGCGGTTACATCCTTCCTGGCTTGATCAGGGTAGGGATGACTTCATCCGGAATGCCTTTTTCCTTCAGGATCCGGCGTTCAACCGCCCTGCCGTCAAACGCAGCCGCGGTAAGTCTTGGAATAGACAGGGTCCTTGCTGGAGCAGGTCCCTTCTTAGAGGTAGAGGCCACGGGTCCTCCGTGAGCATCTCTTGAAGTTCCGGGTACCAAGTCCTTCTTGGCCAATCCGGAGCCACGAGTATAGTTCTTACTCCCCTCCGTCTTATAATTCTCAGTACTTTTGGTATGAGAGGAAGAGGAGGGAACACATACACTGACTGGTACACCCACGGTGTTACCAGAGTGTCCACAGCTATTGCCTGAGGGTCCATTGACCTGGCGCAATACCTGTCCAATTTTTTGTTTAGGCGGGACGCCATCATGTCCACCTTTGGTTTTTCCCAATGGTTTACAATCATGTGGAAGACTTCTGGGTGAAGTCCCCACTCTCCCGGGTGGAGGTCGTGCCTGCTGAGGAAGTCTGCTTCCCAGTTGTCCACTCCCGGAATGAACACTGCTGACAGTGCTATCACATGATTTTCCGCCCAGCGAAAAATCCTTGCAGCTTCTGCCATTGCCCTCCTGCTTCTTGTGCCGCCCTGTCTGTTTACGTGGGCGACTGCCGTGATGTTGTCCGACTGGATCAGTACCGGCTGACCTTGAAGCAGAGGTCTTGCTTGGCTTAGGGCATTGTAAATGGCCCTTAGCTCCAAAATATTTATGTGAAGTGATGTCTCCAGGCTTGACCACAAGCCCTGGAAATTTCTTCCCTGTGTGACTGCTCTCCAGCCTCGCAGGCTGGCATCCGTGGTCACCAGGACCCAGTCCTGAATGCCGAATCTGCAGCCCTCTAGAAGATGAGCACTCTGCAACCACCACAGGAGAGACACCCTTGTCTTTGGTGACAGGGTTATCCGCTAATGCATCTGAAGATGCGATCCGGACCATTTGTCCAGCAGGTCCCACTGGAAAGTTCTTGCGTGGAATCTGCCGAATGGAATTGCTTCGTAGGAAGCCACCATTTTCCCCAGGACCCTTGTGCACCGATGCACTGACACTTGGCCTGGTTTTAGGAGGTTTCTGACTAGTTCGGATAACTCCCTGGCTTTCTCCTCCGGGAGAAAACACCTTTTTCTGGACTGTGTCCAGGATCATCCCTAGGAATAGAAGGCGTGTCGTCAGGATCAGCTGCGATTTTGGAATATTGAGAATCCAACCGTGCTACCGCAGCACTATCTGAGATAGTGCTACCCCGACTTCCAACTGTTCCCTGGATCTTGCCCTTATCAGGAGATCGTCCAAGTAAGGGATAACTAAAAACTCCCTTCTTTCGAAGGAGTATCATCATTTCGGCCATTACCTTGGTAAAGACCCGTGGTGCCGTGGACAATCCAAACGGCAGCGTCTGAAACTGATAGTGACAGTTCTGTACCACAAACCTGAGGTACCCTTGGAGAAGGGTAAATTGGGACATGTAGGTAAGCATCTTTGATGTCCAGAGAGACCATATAGTCCCCTTCTTCCAGGTTTGCAATCACTGCTCTGAGTGACTCCATCTTGAATTTGAACCTTTGTATGTAAGTGTTCAAGGATTTTAGATTTAAAATTGGTCTCACCGAGCCGTCCGGCTTCGGTACCACCAATAGTGTGGAATAGTACCCCTTTCCCTGTTGCAGGAGGGGTACCTTGATTATCACCTGCTGGGAATACAGCCTGTGAATGGCTTGCAATACTGTCTCCCTGTCTGAGGGAGACGTCGGTAAAGCAGACTTTATGAAACGGCGAGGGGAAGACGTCTCGAATTTCTTGAGACGGGCCCCCACCGTGCCTGAGACCGCTTGTAAAGCCCCAGCGTCATGCTGAGGACTTTGCGGAGGCGGGAGAGGGCTTTTGTGGGAATTGGCTGTTTGCTGCAGCCTTTTTCCTCTCCCTCTGCCACGGGGCAGAAATGAGGCGCCTTTTGCCCGCTTTATGGGGCCGAAAGGACTGCGCCTGATAATACGGCGTCTTCTTAGGTTGAGAAGCTACCTGGGGTAAAAATGTGGATTTTCCAGCCGTTGCCGTGGCCACCAGGTCTGTTAGACCTACCCCAAATAACTCTTCCCTTTTATAAGGCGATACTTCCATATGCCTTTTGGGATCAGCATCACCTGACCACTGTCTTGTCCATAACCTTCTTCTGGCAGAAATGGACAGCGCACTTACTCTTGATGCCAGTCGGCAAATATCCCTCTGTGCATCACGCATATATAGAAATGCATCTTTTAAATGCTCTATAGTTAGTAATATACTGTCCCTATCTAGGGTATCAATATTGTCAGTCAGGGAATCCGACCAAGCCACCCCAGCACTGCACATCCAGGCTGAGGCGATTGCTGGTCGCAGTATCACACCCGTGTGAGTGTATATACATTTTAGGATATTTTACTGCTTTCTGTCAGTAGGTTCCTTAAGGGCGGCCGTATCCGGGGACGGTAGTGCCACCTGTTTAGACAAGCGTGTGAGCGCTTTATTCACCCTAAAGGGTGTTTCCCAACGTGCCCTATCCTCTGGCGGGAAGGGGTATGATGCCAATAACTTTTTTATCGGGGGAAACCCACGCATCATCACACACTTCATTTAATTCCTCAGATGCAGGAAAAACTACAGGCAGTTTTTTCTCACCCAACATAATACCCTTTTTAGTGGTACTGGTATTATCAGAAATGTGTAAAAACATTTTCCATAGCCTCAATCATGTAACGTGTGGCCCTACTGGAAGTCACATTCGTCTCTTAATCGTCGACACTGGAGTCAGTATCCGTGTCGGCGTCTGTATCTGCCATCTGCGGTAACGGGCGTTTTAGAGCCCCAGATGGCTTTTGAGACACCTGGACAGGCACAGACTGAGTCGCCGGCCGTCTCATGTCATCAATCTTTTGTAAAGAGCTGACACTGTCACATAATTCCTTCCATAAGCTCATCCACTCAGGTGTCGACTCCCTAGGGGGTGACATCTCTGTTACAGGCAATTGCTCCGCCTCCACCTCATTTTCCTCCTCATACATGTCGACACAACGTACCGACACACAGCACACACACAGGGAATGCTCTGATAGAGGACAGGACCCCACTAGCCCTTTGGGGAGACAGAGGGAGAGTATGCCAGCACACACCAGAGCGCTATATATATATATATATATATATATATATATATATACAGGGATAACCTTATATAAGTGTTTTTCCCCTTATAGCTGCTGTATTGTTATACTGCGCCTAATTAGTGCCCCCCTCTCTTTTTTAACCCCTTTCTGTAGTGTAGTAACTGCAGGGGAGAGCCAGGGAGCTTCCCTCCAACGGAGCTGTGAGAGAAAATGGCGCCAGTGTGCTGAGGAGATAGGCTCTGCCCCCTTCTCGGCGGCCTTTTCTCACGTTTTTCTGTGGAATCTGGCAGGGGTTAAAATACACCCATATAGCCCTGGGGGTTATATGTGGTGTATTTATGCCAGCCAAGGTGTTTTACATTGCTGCTCAGGGCGCCCCCCCCTAGCGCCCTGCACCCTCAGTGACCGGAGTGTGAAGTGTGCCTGAGTAACAATGGCGCACAGCTGCAGTGCTGTGCGCTACCTTGTTGAAGACTGATGTCTTCTGCCGCCGATTTTTCTGGACCTTTTCTTGCTTCTGGCTCTGTAAGGGGGCCGGCGGCGCGGCTCCGGGACCGAGCTCCGAGGCTGGGCCTGTGTTCGGTCCCTCTGGAGCTAATGGTGTCCAGTAGCCTAAGAAGCCCAATCCACTCTGCACGCAGGTGAGTTCGCTTCTTCTCCCCTTAGTCCCTCGATGCAGTGAGCCTGTTGCCAGCAGGTCTCACTGAAAATAAAAAACCTAAAACGAAACTTTTCACTAAGAAGCTCAGGAGAGCCCCTAGTGTGCACCCTTCTCGGCCGGGCACAAAAATCTAACTGAGGCTTGGAGGAGGGTCATAGGGGGAGGAGCCAGTGCACACCAGGTAGTCCTAAAGCTTTTACTTTTGTGCCCAGTCTCCTGCGGAGCCGCTATTCCCCATGGTCCTTACGGAGTTCCCAGCATCCACTAGGACGTCAGAGAAATTCGATTTACCTGCCGTAGCTGTGGAGACCAGGTCCGAGAGACCTTCCCCAAACAATTCCTCACCCTTGTAAGGTAAAACCTCCATATGTCTTTTTGAGTCGGCATCACCTGTCCACTGCTGGGTCCAGAGGACTCGTCTAGCAGAGATTGACATAGCGTTTATACTGGAACCCAGTAAACTAATGTCTCTGAGCATCTCTCATATATAAGACAGCATCCTTTATATGGCCTAGGGTCAATAAAATGGTATCCTTATCTAGGGTCTCAATCTCCGCCGATAAGGTATCTGTCCATGCTGCTACCGCGCTACAAACCCAGGCCGACGCAATTGCCGGTCTGAGTATTGTACCAGAATGTGTGTAAATGGATTTCATGGTAATCTCCTGCTTGCGGTCAGCAGGATCCTTGAGGGTAGCCGTATCTTCGGATGGCAGCGCTATCTTTTTTGACAAGCGTGTCAACGCTTTGTCCACCTTAGGGGAGGATTCCCACCAGATCCTGTCCGTTGGCGGGAAAGGATACGCCATAAGAATCCTTTTGGGAATCTGCAGTTTTTTGTCTGGAGATTCCCACGCTTTTTCACATAATTCGTTCAACTCATGTGAGGAGGGAAAAGTTACCTCAGGCTTCTTTCCCTTATACATGTGTACCCTCGTGTCAGGGACAGGGGGTTCCTCTGTGATATGAAACACTTCATTTATTGCAATAATCATATATCGATAATACATTTAGCCACTTTTGGCTGTAACTTTGCATCATCAGTGTCTGCTATTTGGAATAGTGGGCGCTTCTGAGACCCTGAAGGTCCCGGCGACATAGGGACAGACATGGGTTCACTCCCTGACTGTTCCTTAGCTTCAGCTTTGTCTAATCTTTTGTGCAATAAGTTCACACTAGCACTTAAAACATTCCACATATCCATCCAGTCAGGTGTCGGCACCGCCGACGGAGACCTCATTCATATGCTCCTCCCTAGGTGAGCAGTCTACCTCAGACATGTCGACACGCGCGTACCGACACACCACACACACAGGGAACCTCTTATCTGAAGACAGTTTCCCCACCAGACCCTTTGGAGAGACAGAGAGAGAGTATGCCAGCACACACATCAGCGCTATATGACCCAGGAAAAAAAACACAATAATTTTATGTTTACCCAGATAGCGCTGTTTTATATATACAATATGCGCCTAATTTTGTGCCCTCCCTTTTCTTTAAAACCCTCTTTCTACCGTGGTATAAGCAGGGGAGAGTCCGGGCAGCTTCCTCTCAGCGGTGCTGTGGAGAAAATGGGGCTGGTGAGTGCTGAGGGAGAAGCCCCGCCCCCTCGGTGGCGGGCTTCTGTCCCGCTTAAAACAGTAAAATTTGGCGGGGGCTCATATATATATATATATATATATATATATATATATACACATACATACATACATACAGTGCCCAGCTGTATATATACTTATTTGTGGCAAAAAAAGAGGTCTATATGCTGCCCAGGGCGCCCCCCCTGCGTCCCGCACCCTTACAGTGACTGCCGTGTGTGAGGTGTATGAGAGCAATGGCGCACAGCTTTACTGCTGTGCGTTACCTCAGTGAAGATCATGAAGTCTTCTGCCGCCTCTGAAGTCTTTTCTTCTCATACTCACCCGGCTTCTATCTTCCGGCTCTACGAGGGGAACGGCGGCGCGGCTCTGGGACGGACGGCGAGGGTGAGACCTGCGTACCGATCCCTCTGCAGCTAATGGTGTCCAGTAGCCTAAGAAGCAGAGCCTTGAAACTCACAGAAGTAGGTCTGCTTCTCTCCCCTCAGTCCCTCGATGCAGGGAGTCTGTTGCCAGCAGGCTCCCTGAAAATAAAAAACCTAACAAATATACTTTCTCTCAGGAAACTCAGGAGAGCTCCCTGAAGTGCACCCATCTCCTCTGGGCACAGTATCAAACTGAGGTCTAGAGGAGGGGCATAGAGGGAGGAGCCAGTGCACACCCAGACCTAAAGTCTTTCTTAAAGTGCCCATGTCTCCTGCGGAGCCCGTCTATCCCCATGGTCCTTTCGGAGTCCCCAGCATCCTCTAGGACGTTAGAGAAAACAAAGGTTTCGCTATCTCACTCAAAAAATTCTGTATTTCGTAATATTCCGTATTTCTGAATATTTGGATATGGGATACTGAACCTGTATATGCCATGATTGATATACCTCAGGATTCACTGCCTTCTCTCATCTCGCCTGCCTAAAGTCATAAAAGTTTCAAACATATTTAGCCTTCAGAATTAATTTTTTTATTTTTAAATGATCATATGTCCAAATTTACATCAAGCACAGCAGGTATGGGCCTGGGGCAACAGAGGGGCTCCCTCCCCCACACAAAGCAGATTTTAAAGTTATTTGCTTTTTTTCACCACAGGAAATATTAATGCGGGCCATACATCTGAGGGGCGATTCTATCAATAGGTAAAGGCTTATTAATGCCATTTTCTCTGGGATCAAACATATCCAGCATGTTAAAAATCCCCAACTCCCCAATTCCAATAATTTTATGGTCAGCATCAGAAAATAAAGATTGCACATGTTGGATTTTGGCGATTGCCCAACCCAGGCTTCGACAGAACAGGGAATTGCCCCGATAGTATGGGCACCTTAATTCAGGTAATAAGACATGTTACGAATGTAGAATTTCACTGAAGTGGCGAATGTGTAACATATAGGATTGTTAGGTGTAGGATCGGTAAATGGGGCAGTTTAAGATACCAATCATGCAAATCTGGATAGATTTTCTCAGTTGATGGATTTTCATAGTAACTGGGCGTTTCCTACCTTGTGCAGATTTTTTTTAAGCTGTCTGACTTTAATGTCCTACATTGGGAGTGAGCCAACTCAGCCAAGGAAACTTCGCTTCTATGCCCACACTTGTTGTGTCTTGGCAAGTTTACACCCCAAGTCTATGTGCAACTGTGTGCTTGCTCCCAAAGATAAATCAACATTTCTTCTCCTGCACCTGCCACCCACATATGGAGTGTTCAGAGCTAAAGTGAATAAAGTCCATTTTTTGGCCATTTCATATTAACACTGGAAACATTTTTTCCTGTGAAATAGGAAACCATGGCCTTGGTTTAATTTTTTTTTAAATCTGCCAGCAGTAAAAACAAAGAAAAAAAACAAAAAACAATTAAAAGTCAATGCTTAATTAACGTTCTTCCACTTCGAGATCAGTTTCCTCACATTTGACTTTAATGGACTTGGGTTAGTATTGAACCCATCCATATAGTCCACTTACAGTTCCATTTCGCCAAACAGTATGAATGTAGTCATTTGTCAGTTGCCCAACTGTCAGAATAAAGGCAGATTACCAGGGGATGAATCTTCCAGTCGTACCGAATCTTTTGCATGTAGCTTAGTTACATTGTCTCATCGACAGGTCTTCAGCTCCTTGGATAAAAGCATTAGTAGTACTAGTATTGTAGGCTGATGCTAACTGCAGCTGTAACTGCTCCAGCATTGCGCGCATGGTGTATTTTTACCTGTATGTAGAGTTGTATGCACCTTTGCAAGTTTACACTTGTTTTGATAACGGTCCTCATCAGTGCACACTTGAGTAGTCCTTGGTGCAACAGATAATTCCTCCATTGCTGCCAACTTCGGTTGCTATTGTATAGGTGACTAAATTGCGCATTATTCTGCATGGTGTGTACTTGCAGAACATGCACAGTATAATAACATGCACGATACACAGACAGGCACATGTTCAACTGGCATCAGCCTCTTTATCTACAGGTTGGTCACTGGTGAATGTTACCATGCCTACTAGCTAAGTTTGTAGATCATGCATATGCCCAGCTGCTATTCCTCCTCTCTCCTGAAGTTACCATTTTAATTTAATCAGAGGTTGGGCTGTGCCACCTACAGCCATGTAGGTATGCTATGGTCCATTAGCCAACCAGCAATGGCAAGAGGTGTATGTATGGTCACGGACCACTTCAGCAAGTTCCAGTCCCCAGATTGGAGGCATCATAGGTACCAAACAGCTGCTACTCCAGTGATGTGTAATTTTCTGTACCCATCAATTGCTTAGACCAGACTCATACTATAGCTACTAAACTGCCTGTTTCTCCCACTTACCATATACCCCAGGAAACTACATTGTCTATTTCTATTACCTAATCCTTGAGGCTTGAGAATGTCTCTTTGGCTGCCGTTAAATATTTTTACTGGTACCGTTCCTTCACTGTTCAAGCATGCAGTGCTCTCTGCTTGCGTTTGACACAGTTGATCACTCATACACACTACAATCCCTAGGTCTTCAGGAACCAGAACTTTCTTGGTTCTCATCTACCTATCTAATCGCTCTTTCAGTGTCCACTTTTCTGAATCCACCTCCTCTTCGCTATCTCTATCAATTGGAGTACCGCAAGGCTCAGTATCAGGTCCTCTGCTTTTCTCAATCTATACCTCATCTCATGGTAAACTAATCAGCTCTTTTGGATTTCAGTACATAGATTATACTCAAATCTATCTATCCTCCCGTGATTTGTCACCATCTGTATTAGTCCGTGTCACTGAATGCCTTTCTTCCGTTTCATCTTGGATGTCATCTCACCACCTCAAACGTAATATTTCCAAAACAGAATATTTCCACTGACCAATAGTAGTTACCAACCTAATATCTTTGTCACTGTTGAGAACTTGACAAAATCAATCCTACCCCACAAGCTCGCTGCCTAAATTTCATCCTCAACTCTGAACTGTCCTTTGCTCCCCACATTCAATCTGTCTCAAAATCTTGCAACATGCATGTAAAAAAAAAAAAAAAACACATATCCAAAATACGACCATACCTTACACAAGAGACTGCAAAAACTCTAATCCATGCTCCATTATCTCCCGCATTGATTATAGCAATAGTCTTCTTAATGGTCTTACCAAAAAGAGACTCTCACCACTACAATCCATTCTGAAAGCTGCTGCGAGGCTAATCTTTCTCGCTAGGTGTTCATCGTTTTCGGATCGACTCTCAGTCCCTCCATTGGTTACCTGTATTCTACCGTATATACTTTAACTGACACACAAGGCCATTAACCAAACCTACACCAATGTACATCTTCCAACCCAACCTCTTTGTTCTTCACAAGATCTAAGTATCTCATCCATACTCATTATTCGCTCCCATTCATGATTGCAGGACTTTCTTCAGGCTGCACCCACTCTGTGGAATGCCCTCCCACGCACAAGACTCTCCTCTAGTCTCCAAACCTTCAAGCATTCCCTAAAAACTCACCTCTTCAGGCAAGCTTACCAAATTCCGGAACCGCCCACATAAACCTTCATAAATATACCTATCCAATTACATCCCCACTGTACAATCCACACATTTTCTTTTTTTGCACTTTCTCATGCTCCTGACCCCAGGCCAACATTGCTGTGTGACTATACCATACAACCCAGCAGGAACCTTACCAAGCTGATGGACCATTATGCAATGGATAACACCTATCCTTGTATATCAATGTCTACTTCCCTATTGATTGCAAGCTTGCAAGCAGGGTCTTCCTACCTCAATGATGGTCTGTTACCCAGTTTTGTTTTATGACCGTTTTCAATTGCTTTGTTTTATTTTATTGCTGTGAATTACAGAATTTGCTGTGCTATTTAAGAAACTATTAACAAATAATAAAGTGTTCTGCCTACCCATGTAAACAGTCTTTTACACTGTGTTCTATAAATGAGCCACAAGCTTACACATAAATGAGGGACATATGCTCTTCAAACGCCCATAATACCCAGAAACCTCTGGGTCTGCTTATTGTTTGAAACAGCCCATCCTTGGATTGTTTGTAGACTTCCTCAGGGATCTTCCATGGAGACTCTGTCCACAGCATTCCCAGGAAAGTCACTGCATTGTTCTTTAATGACCCTCCATCTTCATAGCAGGTGGGTAGTGCTTTATTTATTTTATAAACAACTAAGATCACTATGTCCATAACTTAGTCTAGTAAACATTATTGGCACCCTTGAATCTTAAGTACATCATGTACAATATTTCATTCCAATTACCAGACCTTCAAAATGACGTAACATCATAACAGTAACGTCAGCGCAGATAGTTGTGCACGCGCGAATGGAGCAATACTTGAATTTAACCATGGGGCACCATCTGGCAAAACACTTGAGGTGAGGAGCAGCGTTAGCCTATTATATAGGATAAACAAAGAATATTATTAAACAACTTTAATCTTCAGACACTCATGTTTGGCACAGTACTGCTAGGAATAAAACAATTTGAAAAAGCAATAGGAGGAAAAGCTATAAAAATGTAAATATTGCCATGACACTATTATTGGCACACCACTTCGCAATTATAATCAATTAAAAAATAGCTAGATTAAACCAAGTGTAATCATGGTCTCCCAGGACACTAAAAACACAAAGCGCATACAAACGCACAAAAAAATGTCTGAAAAGGAAAATAAAAAATACTGTTTTAAAGTGGCTAGCAATGAGTACTGATCTCAAACCTACTGAAAATCTTTGGAGAGCGCGGAGATCTGCCATTGGCAAATAGAGCCCTGTAAACAAGCAAGAGCTTCAACAAACTGCAGAAGAGTGGGAGATACTGCCAGCAGACAGAAACTTATACAGTAGATGGCTCCAAGAAACGTTTGGAGGCAGTCATTGTTGCCAAAGGGTGAGCAACCAAATATTACTGATTGGTGCCTTTAATACTGTGCAGGTTGTATTTTTTATTTAGCCTTTGACATTAATATATTAAAATTGAAAAGGATTTTTTTGTTAGTTAATCTTATTAAACTTGTTATGAGGATTGAAAGATGGTACATTTACTTCTGAAGAGATTGTACTTAAAATTCATGGCCAATAATGTTGACCAGAATTGTATAGGAATTTTTCTCCTCATCCTCCTTTGGATCAGGAATAAGGACATTTTGCCATAAATAAATATGGAGACAGCTGAAAATGGAGCATTTCAAGTCAGTCTGGCTTGGGTAAATTGGTGTGTGTATTCTGTCTCCATCTGTTAGAAGGTCCAATAACCAATAGAAAATGGACAACATTACGGTTGTC
Organism: Pseudophryne corroboree; assembly: GCF_028390025.1. Classification (NCBI taxonomy): domain Eukaryota; kingdom Metazoa; phylum Chordata; class Amphibia; order Anura; family Myobatrachidae; genus Pseudophryne; species Pseudophryne corroboree. The sequence continues at coordinate 93,530,658 of NC_086450.1, read as the reverse complement.
AAGTATACGTAATATATATACGCCAAATTAACAGCTCTAACAAGATCTTATTGAGACTATACACATTATTACTATTAAGATACTGCTGGTTCCTGTGAGAAAACTCTCTTTGCATTGCAGTCTTCTTAAATATACAATTTAATCCCTAACCCGGTTGTTTTATGTTGAACACTAGTTCCTGGCTCATAGCTCTGTCATGTATCCAGCAGTCCTAAGCCACAGGAACTGATCAAGAAGGTTTCAGCATTGCCCAGGAGTAGTGAGCAGTTCCAGCTGCCAGTGAAGGAACATGGTGATAGAAGCACTTGCCACCCAACACTGGTGATACCATGCTGGTACGCACTTGGTAAAACCAGCCACTCAACGGCTGACCTTGCCAAGTAGCACCAGTTGGAAGGCTCTGTAATGACAGTTTGCTATGCTCTATCAGTGTGGGGAAGCTAGTTATCACACATTTACTTGTACTGCCAGATGTCCTACTTTGCCATCGCCGTCTCAGGATGGCCATAGCATAAGTGATATACTAGAAAAAGAAAAAAAAAACGGCTTATTACAATTTATTTTTTATTATTAAAAGTATAATAAGAATTTACTTACCGATAATTCTATTTCTCATAGTCCGTAGTGGATGCTGGGACTCCGTCAGAACCATGGGGGATAGCGGCTCCGCAGGAGACAGGGCACATCTAAATAAAGCTTTTAGGATCACATGGTGCGTACTGGCTCCTCCCCCTATGACCCTCCTCCAAGCCTCAGTTAGGTACTGTGCCCGGACGAGCGTACACAATAAGGAAGGATCTTGAATCCCGGGTAAGACTCATACCAGCCACACCAATCACACCGTACAACTTGTGATCTGAACCCAGTTAACAGTATGATAACAAAAAACGAAGTAGCCTCTGAAAAGATGGCTCACAACAATAGTAATAACCCGATCTTTGTAACAATAACTATGTACAAGTATTGCAGACAATCCGCACTTGGGATGGGCGCCCAGCATCCACTACGGACTATGAGAAATAGAATTATCGGTAAGTAAATTCTTATTTTCTCTAACGTCCTAGTGGATGCTGGGACTCCGTCAGGACCATGGGGATTATACCAAAGCTCCCAAACGGGCGGGAGAGTGCGGATGACTCTGCAGCACCGAATGAGAGAACTCCAGGTCCTCCTTAGCCAGAGTATCAAATTTGTAAAATTTTACAAACGTGTTCTCCCCTGACCACGTAGCTGCTCGGCAAAGTTGTAATGCCGAGACCCCTCGGGCAGCCGCCCAAGATGAGCCCACTTTCCTTGTGGAGTGGGCCTTTACAGATTTAGGCTGTGGCAGGCCTGCCACAGAATGTGCAAGTTGGATTGTGCTACAGATCCAACGTGCAATCGTCTGTTTAGACGCAGGAGCACCCATCTTGTTGGGTGCATACAATATAAACAACGAGTCAGATTTTCTGACTCCAGCTGTCCTTTAAATATATATTTTTAATGCTCTGACAACGTCCAGTAACTTGGAGTCCTCCAAGTCGCTAGTAGCCGCAGGCACCACAATAGGCTGGTTCAAGTGAAAAGCCGACACCACCTTAGGGAGAAAATGAGGACGTGTCCGCAGTTCTGCCCTGTCCGAATGGAAAATCAGATATGGGCTTTTGTATGATAAAGCCGCCAACTCTGAAACTCTCCTGGCTGAAGCCAGGGCCAATAGCATGGTTACCTTCCATGTAAGGTATTTTAAATCTACCGATTTTAGAGGCTCAAACCAATGAGATTTGAGAAAATTCAAAACTACGTTCAAATCCCACGGTGCCACTGGAGGCACTATTGGGGGTTGTATATGTAGTACACCTTTGACAAAAGTTTGTACTTCAGGCACTGATGCCAATTCCTTCTGGAAGAAGATTGATAAGGCCGAAATTTGAACTTTAATGGACCCCAATTTTAGGCCCATAGACAATCCTGCTTGCAAGAAATGTAAGAATCGACCCAATTGAAATTCTTCCGTTGGAGCCTTCTTGGCCTCACACCACGCAACATATTTCCGCCAAATGCGGTGATAATGTTGTACAGTCACTTCCTTTCTAGCCTTAATCAAGGTAGGAATAACTTCCTCTGGAATGCCCTTTTCTTTTAGAATCCGGCGTTCAACCGCCATGCCGTCAAACGCAGACGCGGTAAGTCTTGGAACATACAAGGTCCCTGCTGAAGCAGATCCCTTCTTAGAGGTAGAGGCCACGGATCCTCCGTGAGCATCTCTTGAAGTTCCGGATACCAAGTTCTTCTTGGCCAGTCCGGAGCCACCAGTATTGTTCTTACTCCTCTTTTCCGTATAATTCTCAGTACCTTTGGTATGAGAGGCAGAGGAGGGAACACATACACTGACTGGTACACCCACGGTGTTACCAGAGCGTCCACAGCTATTGCCTGAGGGTCTCTTGACCTGGCGCAATATCTGTCCAATTTTTTGTTGAGGCGAGACGCCATCATGTCCACCTTTGGTTTTTCCCAACGGTTCACAATCATGTGGAAGACTTCTGGATGAAGTCCCCACTCTCCCGGGTGAAGGTCGTGTCTGCTGAGGAAGTCTGCTTCCCAGTTGTCCACTCCCGGGATGAACACTGCTGACAGTGCTATGACATGATTCTCCGCCCAGCGCAGAATCCTTGCAGCTTCTGTCATTGCTCTTCTGCTTCTCGTGCCGCCTTGTCGGTTTACGTGGGCGACTGCCGTGATGTTGTCCGACTGGATCAACACCGGCTGACCCTGAAGCAGCGATTTTGCCAGGCTTAGAGCATTGTAGATCGCTCTTAGTTCCAGTATATTTATGTGAAGGGACGTCTCCAGGTTTGACCACACGCCCTGGAAGTTTCTTCCCTGTGTGACTGCTCCCCAGCCTCGTAGGCTGGCATCCGTAGTCACCAGGACCCAGTCCTGTATGCCGAATCTGCGGCCCTCTAACAGATGGGCACTCTGCAACCACCACAGGAGAGACAACCTTGTTCTTGGTGACAGTGTTATCCGCTGATGCATGTGCAGATGCGATCCGGACCATTTGTCCAGCAGATCCCACTGAAATGTCCGTGCATGGAATCTGCCGAATGGAATCGCTTCGTAAGAAGCCACCATCTTTCCCAGGACTCTTGTGCATTGATGTACTGACACAGTTCCTGGTTTTAGGAGGTTCCTGACAAGTTCGGATAACTCCCTTGCTTTCTCCTCCGGGAGAAACACCTTTTTCTGAACCGTGTCCAGAATCATTCCCAGGAACAGCAGACGAGTTGTCGGGGTCAATTGAGATTTTGGAAGATTCAGAATCCACCCGTGTTGCTGAAGCACTACCTGGGTTAGTGCTACACCGACTTCCAGCTGTTCTCTGGACTTTGCCCTTATCAGGAGATCGTCCAAGTAAGGGATAATTAATACGCCTTTTCTTCGTAGAAGAACCATCATTTCGGTCATTACCTTGGTAAAGACCCGAGGGGCCGTGGACAAACCAAACGGCAGCGTTTGAAACTGATAATGACAGTCTTGTATCACGAACCTGAGATACCCTTGGTGTGAGGGGTAAATTGGGACATGCAGATAAGCATCTTTTATGTCCAGGGACACCATGAAGTCCCCTTCTTCCAGATTCGCTATCACTGCTCTGAGTGACTCCATTTTGAACTTGAATTTCTGTATGTACAGGTTCAAGGATTTCAGGTTTAGAATAGGTCTTACCGAACCGTCCGGCTTCGGTACCACAAATAGTGTGGAATAATACCCCTTTCCCTGTTGTAGGAGGGGTACCTTGACTATCACCTGCTGAGAATACAGCTTGTGAATGGCTTCCAAGACCGACGTCCTTTCTGAGGGAGACGTTGGTAAAGCAGACTTTAGGAACCGGCGAGGGGGAGACCTTTCGAACTCCAACATGTAACCCTGAGATATTATCTGCAGGATCCACGGGTCCACTTGTGAGCGAGCCCACTGATTGCTGAAAATCTTGAGTCGACCCCCCACCGCTCCTGAGTCCGCTTGTAAAGCCCCAGCGTCATGCTGATGGCTTTGTAGAACCCGGGGCGGGCTTCTGGTCCTGGGCAGGGGCTGCTTGCTGCCCTCTCTTACCCTTTCCTCTGCCTCGCGGCAGATAAGACTGTCCTTTTGGTCGCTTGTTTTTATAGGAGCGAAAGGACTGCGGCTGAAAAGACGGTGTCTTTTTCTGTTGGGAGGGGGTCTGAGGTAAAAAAGTGGATTTGCCGGCAGTTGCCGTGGCCACCAGGTCCGAAAGACCGACCCCAAATAATTCCTCTCCTTTATATGGCAATAATTCCATATGCCTTTTGGAATCCGCATCACCTGACCACTGTCGCGTCCATAAACTTCTTCTGGCAGATATGGACATCGCGCTTACTCTTGATGCTAGAGTACAAATATCCCTCTGAGCATCTCGCATATAAAGAAAAGCATCCTTTAATTGCTCTAGAGTCAATAAAATACTGTCCCTATCCAGGGTATCAATATTTTCAGTCAGAGAATCCAACCACACTACCCCAGCACTGCACATCCAGGCTGAGGCTATTGCCGGTCGCAGTATAACACCAGTATGTGTGTATATACTCTTCAGTGTAGTTTCCAGCCTCCTATCTGCTGGATCCTTGAGGGCGGCCGTATCAGGAGACGGCAACGCCACTTGCTTTGATAAACGTGTGAGCGCCTTATCCACCCTAGGGGGTGTTTCCCAGCGCGCCCTAACCTCTGGTGGGAAAGGGTATAATGCCAATAACTTCTTGGAAATTAGCAGTTTTCTATCTGGGTTAACCCACGCTTCGTCACACACGTCATTCAATTCCTCTGATTCTGGAAAAGCTACAGGTAGTTTTTTCACCCCCCACATAATACCCCTTTTTGAGGTACCAGCAGTATCAGAGATCTGCAAAGCCTCCTTCATTGCCGTGATCATATAACGTGTGGCCCTATTGGAAAATACGTTTGTTTCTTCACCGTCGACACTAGATTCATCTGTGTCGGTACCCGTGTCGACTGACTGAGGTAAGGGACGTTTTACAGCCCCTGACGGTGTCTGAGACGCCTGAGCCGGTACTAACTGGTTTTCCGGCCGTCTCATTTCGTCAACTGACTTTTGTAATGTGCTAACATTATCACGTAATTCCATAACTAAAGCCATCCATTCCGGTGTCGACTCCCTAGGGGGTGACATCACCATTACCGGCAATTGCTCTGCCTCCACACCAACATCGTCCTCATACATGTCGACACACACGTACCGACACACAGCAGCCACACAGGGAATGCTCTAATCGAAGACAGGACCCTCTTAGCCCTTTGGGGAGACAGAGGGAGAGTTTGCCAGCACACACCAAAAACGCTATAAATGTATATAAACAACCCTAGAAGGTGTTGTTTTTGATATAAGCGCTTTTAATATATCAATATCGCCAAATTATGCCCCCCTTCTCTTTGTTACCCTGTTTCTGTAGTGCAGTGCAGGGGAGAGTCCTGGGAGCCTTCCTCACCAGCGGAGCTGAGCAGGAAAATGGCGCTGAGTGCTGAGGAGAATAAGCTCCGCCCCTTTTTCGGCGGGCTTTTCTCCCGGGTTTTAAGAAAACTGGCCTGGGTTAAATACATACATATAGCCTTAATGGCTATATGTGATGTATTTATTTTGCCACTAAAGGTATTTAATATTGCTGCCCAGGGCGCCCCCAGCAGCGCCCTGCACCCTCCGTGACTGAATCAGTGAGACGTGTAGCAACAATGGCGCACAGCTGCAGTGCTGTGCGCTACCTTCATGAAGACTGAGGAGTCTTCTGCCGCCTGCTTTCCGGACCTCCGTCTTCAGCGTCTGTAAGGGGGATCGGCGGCGCGGCTCCGGGACGAACCCCAGGAGGACCTGTGTTCCGACTCCCTCTGGAGCTAAGTGTCCAGTAGCCTAAGACTCCAATCCATCCTGCACGCAGGTGAGTTGGAAATCTCTCCCCTAAGTCCCTCGATGCAGTGATCCTGTTGCCAGCAGGATTCACTGAGATTTAAACCTAAAAAAACTTTTTCTAAGCAGCTCTTTAGGAGAGCCACCTAGATTGCACCCTTCTCGGACGGGCACAAAAACCTAACTGAGGCTTGGAGGAGGGTCATAGGGGGAGGAGCCAGTACGCACCATGTGATCCTAAAAGCTTTATTTAGATGTGCCCCGTCTCCTGCGGAGCCGCTATCCCCCATGGTCCTGACGGAGTCCCAGCATCCACTAGGACGTTAGAGAAATTAAGATAACTAATTTATTTTGCACAAAAGGAAATAAAATATTATATATCTCTATTGCTTTATGTGTATTTCAGACACTTGGAATCCATGGTACAGATAACCTGGATTTGTGTTGCAGGGCCTGTGCGATAGGCCTGGTGAGCAGCATGGATGCCATTTCCCCAGACTTGCTTCACAGAAAAGAGGCAGCCACCAATTCAGCGCACCCAACTCTCTCTCCTGCGTGCGTTCTGCAGGCTCCCAGCAGCGTGTGAGGCGGAGGACTCCCCGAGATAGGATCGGCAGACCGAAAACAGCGATCAAGAGCGGAGCGATCTCTACAGTCGAAGATATCGCAACCCGATATCGGCTACTGTAGAGATCGCTCCGCTCCATTGCAAACATGCATTGATCTCAATAAGAGGAAATTTTAACCACATTGATATGCAGTTCAAGTGTTTAGAATGGCAGTGCCACAGGCGGGTGGCTTAACAAGTCGCAGATTACAGTGATTGCTTTTCACACATTATAGATAAAGGTAAGCAGGGCTCCATTCAGAAAACCAAATTCTGCTCAATGTATCAAAACTGGCATTTCCATGCAGTTGCAGTTCCAAAACTTGCATTAATAGCTAAAAAGGCAGTGACACCTTTGTGTAACACTTCTAAAACACACTCTGTTATTAGGAAGGAGTAATATGTTTATTGTAAAGAGGAAACCAAATGTTTAAAAACCAGATTAAGACAATGAGGATTTACCATTCTTTTTAAACAATGTACAACTAGGCTACCTCCTTTTGTGATCCCTCTCTCTGCTCCTACTTCTCTCCCTGTCTCCACTTCTGTGATCTCTGTCTTTCCCCTTGTCTTTCAGTTTTGTAGACTCATACTCATTCCCATCTCTGTGATTACTTCTGCTTGGACTCCTGCTTCTATGCCGATGGTTTCTAGCTCTGTCACTTTTCTCACTTGCTTTTTCATGCCTATGGCTTTTGTCTAACCGCTCATCTCTTTGTTGAGCACTCCTGTATTCCTCCATTCTGTGATGTTCCTTCTTTTCATTTTCATCCAGGGATCTGTGGACATTTTTACTGGTGCTACTGTCCTCTCGACCCCCCTCACTTTTCCCACAGCTAGTTGAAGGTTCATCAGTCCTTTTAATTTTCCGTGACACAGCTTTGTCTTCACAATCACTGCTGTCGTCAGACTCTTTAGCAAGCTTAGCTTTCTTAGACTTCTTCCGATGTTTCTTCTTGTCCTTGGTGTCAGACTCGCTGTCGCTACTGCTGGAAGAGTCGCTGGAGGAACTGCTACTGTGGCTGCTGCTCTTTCGCTTTTTGTGCTTATTTTTGCTTTTCTTCTTCTGCAGCTTCTTTTTCTTCCCTTTCTTTTTTTTCTTTTCAAGGTGATCTAGCTTTCTAGATTCGGAACAAACACCAAAAACAGAATCAGCTATACAGACATGCCAGGCAATGATAAACTTATGTCTAGAATTCAACTTTCCAAAAATAGTCTTTTACTTATTAAAACATTTACCAAGTACAGGTCATCATCATCATCCTGTCTTGCTCCTGTGCTTTTCAGCAGTACCGATAGAGCCGACAATGAGCTATTAATTATAATTGCCCTTGGAAACGACAGTTCAGCTCTTTGCAGTGGATACAATAAGCATTCTGTGTTATGCAAGAGCAATAAAACCACATATAAACAGTTGCAGGAAAGATTCAGATAATACAATGAAATCAGAACGTGAGATCTTATGGTAAGCTATACCCCCTTTCCACTAGCTCAAAAAACACGGGTTTTTGCACAGGGGCGCGCATTTACCCGTGTTTTTTGCTAGTGGAAACGGCTCCCTCTGAAAATCCCCGGGACCCGTCTCCAGCATGGGAAGATCCCACACCTCCCTGACCACAGGGTCTCGCGGGCAGTCGGGGGGATAGCGCATGCTGTCAGCGCTGCTGTCTCTTATGCTATGCAGACAGCAGCGCTGGCCGGGAAAGCGTGTGCCGGAGGCTGGGGACAGCCCAGCAGCTTCCAGAGTGCCGGGCTTGCCCCCAGCGTGACGGTGAGCAGCATGGAATTGGGGGCGTGGCCTAATGGGACCAAGGCCATGCCCCGGGGGTCCCGATCGGACGCTTTTCCCGGCGCTTGGAGATGACATGATCTCCAAGCGCCGGGCAGAAGACACTGTACCCGGGTGCAGTGTAAACGGCGCCTACACGGGATATTCCCGGGTCGGCGCCGTAGTGGAAAAGGGGTCCATCTAGGGTCTGACCTGGCTTAGAAGACCCGAGACTTCTAGTGGAAAAGGGGTACTAGTTAGAAGACACCACAAACTGGTTATATGTGGTCTAATCTGCTGCATATAGTGAACAAAAATAAAATACAAAAATGTATATATATATATATATATATATATACATACACATACACACACACACACACACACACACACACACACACACACACACACACATTATATATGCGAAATACAGACTTTTTTGAGTGAGAGTGACAGTGAAACCTTTGTTTTTTGATGGCTCAATGTACAAACACACACACACACACATATATATATATATATATATATATATACATACATACATACATATAATAAGATTTTACTTACCGGTAAATCTATTTCTCGTAGTCCGTAGTGGATGCTGGGGACTCCGTAAGGACCATGGGGAATAGACGGGCTCCGCAGGAGAAAGGGCACTTTAAGAAAGAATTAGGAATACTGGTGTGCACTGGCTCCTCCCTCTATGTCCCTCCTCCAGATCTCAGTTAAGTAAACTGTGCCCGGAAGAGCTGACAGTACAAGGAAAGAATTTTGGAATCCAGGGTAAGACTCATACCAGCCACACCAATCACACCGTATAACTTGTGATAAACTTACCCAGTTAACAGTATGAATAACAACAGAGCATCAGATAACCCTGATGCAATCATAACATAACCCTTATTTAAGCAATAACTATGTACAAGTATTGCAGAAGAAGTCCGCACTTGGGACAGGCGCCCAGCATCCACTACGGACTACGAGAAATAGATGTACCGGTAAGTAAAATCTTATTTTCTCAAACATCCTAGTGGATGCTGGGGACTCCGTAAGGACCATGGGGATTATACCAAAGCTCCCAAACGGGTGGGAGAGTGCGGATGACTCTGCAGCACCGAATGAGAAAACACAAGGTCCTCCTCAGCCAGGGTATCAAACTTGTAGAACCTTGCAAAAAAGTGTTTGAACCTGACCAAGTAGCCGCTCGGCAAAGCTGTAATGCCGAGACCCCTCGGGCAGCCGCCCAAGAAGAGCCCACCTTCCTAGTGGAGTGGGCTTTTACGGATTTTGGAAGCGGCAATCCAGCTGCAGAATGAGCCTGCTGAATCGTGTTACAGATCCAGCGAGAAATAGTTTGCTTTGAAGCAGGAGCAACCAGCTTGTTGGATGCATACAGGATAAACAGCGACTCAGTTTTCCTGACTCTAGCCGTTCTGGCTACATAAACCTTCAAAGCCCTGACTACCTCGAGTAACTCGGAATCCTCCAAGTCACGAGCAGCCACAGGCACCACAATAGGTTCATATGAAAAGATGACACCACATTTGGCAGAAATTGTGGACGAGTGCGCAAATCTGCCCTGACCATATGGAAAACCAAATAGGGGCTTTTATGTGACAAAGCCGCAAATTCTGACACACGCCTAGCCGAAGCCAAGGCTAATAGCATGACCACAGTCCACGTGAGATATTTTAACTCCACGGTTTTAAGTGGCTCAAACCAGTGTGATTTCCGGAAACTCAACACCACGTAAAGATCCCAAGGTGCCATTGGAGGCACAAACGGGGGCTGAATATGCAGCCGTCCCTTTACAGACGTCTGAACTTCAGGTAGAGAAGCTAGATCTTTTTAAAAGAAAATGGATAGGGCCGAAATCTGGACCTTAATGGACCCCAATTTTGGGCCCAAAGTCACTCCCGACTGTAGGAAGTGAAGGAAACGGCCCAGCTGGAATTCCTCTGTAGGGGCATTCCTGGCCTCACACCAAGCAACATATTTTCGCCGTATACGGTGATAATGTTTAGTCGTCACGTCCTTCCTAGCCTTTATTAGCGTAGGAATAACCTCATCCGGAATACCTTTTTCTACTAGGATCCGGCGTTCAACCGCCATGCCGTCAAACGCAGCCGCGGTAAGTCTTGGAACAGACAAGGTCCCTGCTGCAACAGATCCTGCCTTAGAGGCAGAGGCCATGGGTCCTCTGTGAGCATTTCTTGCAGCTCTGGATACCAAGTCCTTCTTGGCCAATCCGGAACAATGAGTACTGTTCTCACTCCTCTTTTTCTTATGATTCTCAGCACCTTGGGTATGAGAGGAAGAGGAGGAAACACATAAACCGACTGGAACATCCACGGTGTCACCAGTGCGTCTACAGCTATCGCCTGAGGGTCTCTTGACCTGGCGCAATACCTCTGTAGCTTTTTGTAGAGTCGGGATGCCATCATATCCACCTGTGGCAGTTCCCACCGACCTACAATCTGCGCGAAGACTTCTTGATGAAGTCCCCACTCTCCCAGGTGGAGGTCGTGCCTGCTGAGGAAGTCTGCTTCCCAGTTGTCCACTCCCGGAATGAAAACTGTTGACAGTGCTGGTACGTGATTCTCTGCCCATCGAAGAATTCTGGTGGCTTCCGCCATCGCCACCCTGCTCCTTGTGCCGCCTTGGTGGTTTACATGAGCCACTGCGGTGATGTTGTCTGATTGAATCAGCACCGATTGGTTGCGAAGCAGGGTCTCCGCTTGACTTAGGGCGTTGTATATGGCCCTTAGTTCCAGGATTTTGATGTGAAGGCAAGTCTCCTGACTTGACCACAGCCCTTGGAAACTTCTTCCCTGAGTGACTGCCCCCCATCCTCGGAGGCTTGCATCCGTGGTCACCAGGACCCAGTCCTGAATGCCGAACCTGTGGCCCTCGAGAAGGTGAGTACTCTGCAGCCACCACAGAAGAGACACCCTGGCTCTGGGGGATAGGGTGATCAGCCGATGCATCTGTAGATGCGATCCGGACCACTTGTCCAACAGATCCCATTGAAAAGGTCCTCGCATGGAACCTGCCGAAGGGAATGGCCTCGTATGACGCCACCATCTTTCCCAGGACTCTCGTGCAGTGATGCACCGACACCTGTTTTGGTTTTAAGAGGTCACTGACCAGTGTCATGAGTTCCTGAGCTTTCTCCGTCGGGAGAAAAACCTTCTTCTGGTCTGCGTCCAGAATCATGCCCAGGAAGGGCAGACGCGTCGTAGGAATCAGCTGCGACTTTGGAATATTCCGAATCCAGCCGTGCTGTTGTAACACTTCCCGAGAGCGTGCTACACTAATCAGCAACTGCTCTCTGGACCTCGCCTTTATGAGGAGATCGTCCAAGTATGGGATAATTGTGACTCCTTGCTTTCGCAGGAGCACCATCATTACTGCCATTACCTTGGTAAATACTCTCGGTGCCGTGGACAGACCAAACGGCAACGTCTGGAATTGATAATGACAATCCTGTACCACAAATCTGAGGTACTCCTGATGAGGTGGATAAACGGGTACATGAAGGTAAGCATCCTTTATGTCCAGAGACACCATAAAATCCCTCTCCCTTGCGATGACCGCTCTGAGTGATTCCATCTTGAACTTGAACTTTTCAAGTATATGTTCAGGGATTTTAAATTCAATATGGGTCTGACCGAACCATCTGGTTTCGGGACTACAACATGGTCGAATAATAACCCCCTCCTTGTTAAAGGAGGGGAATCTTGACCACCACCTGTTGAAGATACAATTTGTGAATTGCAGTTAAACCTGTTTCCCTCTCGGGGGAGGAGGAAGCCGGCAGGGCTGTCAGTGAGGAGGCATCTTCTCAAAGTCCAGCTTGAATCCCTGAGACACAATATCTATTGCCCAGGGATCTAACAGGGAGTGAACCCACTTGTGGCTGAACTTAAAGCGTGCCCCCACGGGTCCTAGCTCCGCCTGTGGAGCCCCAGCGACATGCGGTGGATTTTCGGAGAGGCCGGGGAGGACTTCTGTTCCTGGGAACTAGCTGTGTTGTGCAGCTGGTTTCCTCTGCCCCCGCCTCTGGCAAGAAAGGACGCACCTCGGACTTTGTTTCTTTGTTCGAAAGGCTGCATTTGATAATGACGTGCTTTCCTAGGCTGTGCAGGAATACAAGGCAAAATATCAGAATTACCAGCTATAGCTGTGGAGACCAGGTCCGAGAACCTTTCTCCACACAATCCTCAGCCTTCCATATGCCTCTTAAGTTGGCATCATCTGTCCATTGCATATTCTACAGGATACGTCAAGCAGAAATCGACATAGCTTTGCCTCTGGGACCCAGTATACTCATGTCTCTTTGGGCATGTTTTATGATATATATCTCTTAAGACAGCATCTTTAATATATCTCTCTCTCTCTCTCTATATATATATATATATATATATATATATACATACATATATATATATATATATATATATATATATATATACATATATATACATACTAGGGTCTCAATTTCTGCTGATAAGGTACCTGTCCACGCCGCCACAGCGCTATAAACCCATGCCGACACAATCGCCGGTCTGAGTAGTGTACCAAAATGTGCACGCTATCTGCAGGATCCCTGAGAATAGCTAGGGCTACCTTTTGGGCAAACGTGACACCCTAGGGGAAGATTCCCATCACATCATGGCCCTAGTGAGGAAAGGTTACTACCTGAGAATTCTTTGTGGGAAGCTGCAGTCTCTTGTCTGGAGATTCCCGCTCTTTTTCCTCATGAGAGGAGGGAAATTTACCTCAGCTTTCTTCCCCTTAAACATGTGTACCCTTGTGTCAGGGACAGATGAGTCATCAGTGATATACAAATCATCTTTATTACAATAATCATATATTGAATACTTTTCTGCCATTTTGGCTGTAACTTTGCATTATCGTAGTCGACACTGGAGTCAAACTCCGTGTCGATATCAGTGTCCATTATTTTGGATAGTGAGCATTGTGAGACTCTGAAGGTCTCTGCGCCATAGGGACAGACATGGGTAGATTTCCTGTCTGTTCTCTAATCTTTTGTGCAATAAATTCACCTTAGCACTTACACATATCCAAACAGGTGTCTGCGTTGTCGACGGAGACACCCTCTCACACACACATATTAGCTCCATCTCCTCCTTAGGGGAGCCTTTTACCTCAGACATGTCGACACACACGTACCGACACACCACACACACAGGGGATGCTCTATTTGAAGACAGTTCCCCCACAAGGCCCTTTGGAGAGACAGAGAGAGAGTATGCCAGCACACACCCCAGCGCTATATGACCCAGGAATCACACAGTAACGTAGTGTTAACCCAGTAGCTGCTGTATATATTGTTTTTACGCCAAATTTATGTGCCCCCCCTCTCTTTACACCCTCTTCTATCGTAGTGATGTGCACCGGAAATTTTTCGGGTTTTGTGTTTTGGTTTTGGGTTCGGTTCCGCGGCCGTGTTTTGGGTTCGAACGCGTTTTGGCAAAACCTCACCGAAATTTTTTTGTCGGATTCGAGTGTGTTTTGGATTCGGGTGTTTTTAAAAAAAAACAAACCTAAAAAACAGCTTAAATCATAGAATTTGGGGGTCATTTTGATCCCATAGTATTATTAACCTCAATAACCATAATTTCCACTCATTTTCAGTCTATTCTGAACACCTCACACCTCACTATATTATTTTTAGTCCTAAAATTTGCACCGAGGTAGCTGTGTGACTAAGATAAGCGACCCAAGTGGCCGACACAAACACCTGGCCGATCTAGGAGTGGCACTGCAGTGTCACGCAGGATGGCCCTTCAAAAAAATACTCCCCAAACAGCACATGACGCAAAGAAAAAAAAGAGGCGCAATGAGGTAGCTGTGTGACTAAGATAAGCGACCCAAGTGGCCGACACAAACACCTGGCCCATCTAGGAGTGGCACTGCAGTGTCACGCAGGATGGCCCTTCAAAAAAATACTCCCCAAACAGCACATGATGCAAAGAAAAATGAAAGAAAAAAGAGGTGCAAGATGGAATTGTCCTTGGGCCCTCCCACCCACCCTTATGTTGTATAAATAAACACTGGACATGCACACTTTAACGAACCCATCATTTCAGCGACAGGGTCTGCCACACGACTGTGACTGAAATTACTGGTTGGTTTGGGCCCCCACCAAAAAAGAAGCAATCAATCTCTCCTTGCACAAACTGGCTCTACAGAGGCAAGATGTCCACCTCATCATCATCCTCCGATTCATCACCCCTTTCACTGTGTACATCCCCCTCCTCACAGATTATTAATTCGTCCCCACTGGAATCCACCATCTCAGGTCCCCGTGTACTTTCTGGAGGCAATTGCTGCTGGTGAATGTCTCCACGGAGGAATTGAGTATAATTCATTTTAATGAACATCATCTTCTCCACATTTTCTGGAAGTAACCTCGTACGCCGATTGCTGACAAGGTGAGCGGCGGCACTAAACACTCTTTCGGAGTACACACTGGAGGGAGGGCAACTTAGGTAGAATAAAGCCAGTTTCTGCAAGGGCCTCCAAATTGCCTCTTTTTCCTGCCAGTATACGTACGGACTGTCTGACGTGCCTACTTGGATGCGGTCACTCATATAATCCTCCACCATTCTTTCAATGGTGAGAGAATCATATGCAGTGACAGTAGACGACATGTCAGTAATCGTTGGCAGGTCCTTCAGTCCGGACCAGATGTCAGCACTCGCTCCAGACTGCCCTGCATCACCGCCAGCGGGTGGGCTCGGAATTCGTAGCCTTTTCCTCGCACCCCCAGTTGCGGGAGAATGTGAAGGAGGAGCTGTTGACGGGTCACGTTCCGCTTGACTTGACAATTTTCTCACCAGCAGGTCTTTGAACCTCTGCAGACTTGTGTCTGCCGGAAAGAGAGATACAAGGTAGGTTTTAAATCTAGGATCGAGCACGGTGGCCAAAATGTAGTGCTCTGATTTCAACAGATTGACCACCCGTGAATCCTGGTTAAGCGAATGAAGGGATCCATCCACAAGTCCCACATGCCTAGCGGAATCGCTCTGTTTTAGCTCCTCCTTCAATGTCTCCAGCTTCTTCTGCAAAAGCCTGATGAGGGGAATGACCTGACTCAGGCTGGCAGTGTCTGAACTGACTTCACGTGTGGCAAGTTCAAAAGGTTGCAGAACCTTGCACAACGTTGAAATCATTCTCCACTGCGCTTGAGACAGGTGCATTCCACCTCCTTTGCCTATATCGTGGGCAGATGTATAGGCTTGAATGGCCTTTTGCTGCTCCGCCATCCTCTGAAGCATATAGAGGGTTGAATTCCACCTCGTTACCACCTCTGGCTTCAGATGATGGCAGGGCAGGTTCAGGCGTTTTTGGTGGTGCTCCAGTCTGTACGCGGTGCCTGTACGCCGAAAGTGGCCCGCAATTCTTCTGGCCACTGACAGCATCTCTTGCACGCCCCTGTCGTTTTTTTAAATAATTCTGCACCACCAAATTCAAGGTATGTGCAAAACATGGGACGTGCTGGAATTTGCCCAGATGTAATGCACGCACAATATTGCTGGCGTTGTCCGATGCCACAAATCCCCCGGAGAGTCCAATTGGGGTAAGCCATTCTGCGATGATCTTCCTCAGTTGCCGTAAGAGGTTTTCAGCTGTGTGCGTATTCTGGAAAGCGGTGATACAAAGCGTAGCCTGCCTAGGAACGAGTTGGCGTTTGCGAGATGCTGCTACTGGTGCTGCCGCTGCTGTTCTTGCAGCGGGAGGCAATACATCTACCCAGTGGGCTGTCACAGTCATGTAGTCCTGAACCTGCCCTGCTCCACTTGTCAACATGTCCGTGGTTATGTGGACATTGGGTACAACTGCATTTTTTAGGACACTGGTGAGTCTTTTTCTGAGGTCTGTGTACATTCTCGGTATCGCCTGCCTAGAGAAATGGAACCTAGATGGTATTTGGTACCGGGGACACAGTACCTCAATCAAGTCTATAGTTGGCTCTGAAGTAACGATGGATACCGGAACCACGTTTCTCACTGCCCAGGCTGCCAAGGCCTCAGTTATCCGCTTTGCAGCAGGATGACTGCTGTGATATTTCATCTTCCTCGCAAAGGACTGTTGTACAGTCAATTGCTTACTGGAAGTAGTACAAGTGGTCTTCCGACTTCCCCTCTGGGATGACGATCGACTCCCAGCAGCAACAGCAGCAGCGCCAGCAGCAGTAGGCGTTACACTCAAGGATGCATCGGAGGAATCCCAGGCAGGAGAGGACTCGTCAGACTTGCCAGTGACATGGCCTGCAGGACTATTGGCTTTCATGGGTAAGGAGGAAATTGACACTGAGGGAGTTGGTGGTGTGGTTTGCAGGAGCTTGGTTACAGATTTAGTGGTCAGTGGACTGCTTCCGCTGTCACCCAAAGTTTTTGAACTTGTCACTGACTTATGATGAATGCGCTGCAGGTGACGTATAAGGGAGGATGTTCCGAGGTGGTTAACGTCCTTACCCCTACTTATTACAGCTTGACAAAGGCAACACACGGCTTGACACCTGTTGTCCGCATTTGTTATGAAATAATTCCACACCGAAGAGCTGATTTTTTTTGTATTTTGACCAGGCATGTCAATGGCCATATTCCTCCCACGGACAACAGGTGTCTCCCCGGGTGCCTGACTTAAACAAACCACCTCACCATCAGAATCCTCCTTGTCAATTTCCTCCCCAGCGCCAGCAACACCCATATCCTCATCCTGGTGTACTTCAACACTGACATCTTCAATTTGACTATCAGGAACTGGACTGCGGGTGCTCCTTCCAGCACTTGCAGGGGGCGTGCAAATGGTGGAAGGCGCAAGCTCTTCCCGTCCAGTGTTGGGAAGGTCAGGCATCGCAACCGACACAATTGGACTCGACACAATTGGACTCGACACAATTGGACTCTCCTTGGGGATGTGATTTCGAAGAACGCACAGTTCTTTGCTGTGCTTTTGCCATTGTCTTTTCATTTTTCTAGCGAGAGGCTGAGTGCTTCCATCCTCATGTGAAGCTGAACCACTAGCCATGAACATAGGCCAGGGCCTCAGCCGTTCCTTGCCACTCCGTGTCGTAAATGGCATATTGGCAAGTTTACGCTTCTCCTCAGACGCTTTTAATTTTGATTTTGGGGTCATTTTTTTACTGATCTTTTGTGTTTTGGATTTTACATGCTCTGTACTATGACATTGGGCATCGGCCGTGGCAGACGACGTTGATGGCATTTCATCGTCTCGGCCATGACTAGTGGCAGCAGCTTCAGCACGAGGTGGAAGTGGATCTTGATCTTTCCCTATTTTTTTAACCTCCACAATTTTGTTCTCCATATTTTAATGCGCACAACTAAAAGGCACCACAGGTATACAATGTAGATGTATGGATATACTAGTATACTTTATGTATGTCGACGAGTGAAGACACAGAGGTAGGTACAGCAGTGGCCTACCGTACTGCTATATACAGTATAATGGACCTGGTGGACACTGTCAGCAGACTGCGTTTATAGTATAAAGAAAAAAAGACACCACAGGTATACAATGTAGATGGATGGATAGTATACTTTATGTATGTCGACGAGTGAAGACAGAGGTAGGTACAGCAGTGGCCTACCGTACTGCTATATACAGTATAATGGACGGACACTGTCAGCAGACTGCGTTTATAGTATAAAGAAAAAAAAGACACCACAGGTATACAATGTAGATGGATGGATAGCATACTTTATGTATGTCGACGAGTGACGACACAGAGGTAGGTACAGCAGTGGCCTACCGTACTGCTATATACAGTATAATGGACCTGGTGGACACTGTCAGCAGACTGCGTTTATAGTATAAAGAAAAAAAGACACCACAGGAGTGTTTTTCAGGAAGACAAACGTATACTGGTGGTCACTGTCAGCAAAACTGTGCACTGTACTCCTGCTATAGCTGCTCCCCAGTCTCCCCCACAATTAAGCAGTGTGAGCACTCAGCACAGTCAGATATATCATGCAGCACACTGAGGCTGAGCACAGATATGCTATGGAGCGTTTTTTTCAGGCAGAGAACGGATAGCAAAACTCTGCACTGTACTCCTCCTAACAGCTGCTCCCCAATCCTCCCCACAATAAGCTAAGCATAAGCAATCAGATCAACTGTAAGTGTATATAATTAATTATCAACTATATAAACGGAGAGGACGCCAGCCACGTCCTCTCCCTATCAATCTCAATGCACGTGTGAAAATGGCGGCGACGCGCGGCTGCTTATATAGAATCCGAATCTCGCGAGAATCCGACAGCGGGATGACGACGTTCGGGCGCGCTCGGTTTACCCGAGCCACACGGGAGAATCCGAGCACGGCTCGGACCCGTGTAAAAAGGCTGAAGTTCGGGGGGGTTCGGTTTCAGAGAAACCGAACCCGCTCATCACTAGTTAGGATAGCATAATAGCATATAACCATACGCAATAAAGAAACCCACTGGAAACATTATTCTGTCCTCTTTCTGGTTCCCACGATCAGTCACAAGGGGGCTTATTTCCAAAATCCTCCAGACCCCATATAAAGTCCCCCCAGACCCAGCCGACTGGGTGAACTTTACTTCAGGCATGGTAGATAACGGAATGCTGTGGATTAAAGCTTATTGTTTATAATACCATCATATTTTCTCTCGCACCCCATTTTCCCAATTCTTGCCAGCTAATTCCCCAGGTGCCCATTAATCAGTATGCTTGGGTAAGGTTCTGTCTGTTTTAAAATCTGTGTGATAGCTGGCGACAAAGGATGCGAGCCGTTCTCATGTTTTTGTGAGTCAGTGTAGGGACTGGCCACAAGGGACCAATTTGATGAAGTAGGGTGGCTTCACTAATACACCTTTCACATCGCAATGTCTGGTCCCACTCGGGAATTGGAGAGGGTCCTTCCCGGTGGGACCCAACATTGGACCCTTGCACACTGCCACCTCGACCCGGCAATATTGATATCATGGGCGGAGCCGGCGCTGGGAAATCACAAAATTTCCGCGCCGCCTCTCCCTATGCAGTGAACGGGTCCCAGGTCGAATCGACCCACCATCCCTTTCACACTGCACCTGACCCGGTATTTCACCTAGGAATAACACTGCTTGATTCCCAGTTTGAATTACCGGATCAGGCGACTCGGGAATTCGACCATGGCCCTTTTCACACCGCACAGCGACCCGTGTCGACCCGGCAATATACCGGGTCAATACTGGGTTATTTTTGTGGTGTGAAAGGAGTATAATCTCCAAGAGCCATCAATGTGGGAGGTGCAATATTTGTGGCATTGTACGGTATTGGTGTGGCCATGAAGACATGGTTCACCGCAAATCATGTCATCAAGCCCTCAGACCGGCCACTTCACTGGGGGGAGTGGACAGGATCTGGGAGACTGGTCTCTCACTGGAGAGCCTCCCAGAGAGTAGTCATGTATGCATTGCATCTGCACCCATTCCAGTGTATATTTTGCACACAGGCAAAGTTTGCATGTAACTTAGAACCATTTCCATGGTACGATTCAGATAGCATCATGTGCAACAACCAACTGACATATGTTACTTCAGGAGGGTTCATTCTAAGCACTGAGGTCATGGGTTCGATTCCCACCATGGCCCTAACTGTGTGGAGTTTGTATATTCTCCCTGTGCTTGCGTAGGTTTCCTGCAACAATCCAAAATTATACTGATAGGTTAATTGGCTCAGGACAAAAAGTATCCCTAGTGTGTAAGTGTGTGCATGTACATGTGTTTAGGTCAGACTAGACGGGCAAAGTGGTTCGTATTTGCCCCTGCATAAGGTGAACGTATTCTCTCTTTGTTGCCTTAAATCCAGCACATTTCGGCAACAGTAACATTGAGCCAGATTCAGAGATGGACGCAGTGGCTGTGCTAAAAGATGCTAATGCCGCAGGGGGCGTCTTGTGTCTATAGACACCTCATGCCGGCTTCTGTGATCAGCTGCTGCGTCCGAGTATGCAGCATCTAAACATCTGAGTAACCCTCATGTTACTCAGGATAACTGGGGAAGTAATACTGCTGAAGCCAGTGACACTGTGTGGAAGGACGCAGCCATTGGCTTCACCATGCCCAGAAAGCAGGGTCGAGATGCCCCAGTTTTCAGCAATGCTGGCCATCACTGCCCCTTCCCTGCCCTCTAATGGCCGCATGTCAATCATCTGAATTAGGTCCATTTTCCCTACATACAAATTCTAATTTTGGTTTTAACCTACTGTACACTATTACCTTCTTGGTAGAAGTCAAATATATTCTTACGATATAGTTAGCAGCAAATGAGCTACACCTTTCAGCATCTTTACCCTCACTTGTAAAGGTCTTCTCTTTCCATGCCCTGATGTCTGCGCTAGATGTAACACAGACTGTACAGATGGGTCATGGATATGATACCCTTATACGACCCTACCACCTAGCTGTGTTATATCATCTTTATATATTTGGAACTATGGTCATGTGTTACTGCATTAGACTTTAGAAAGTACTTTATTAGAAAATCCACTTCAAATCCACCTCAACTAGATCCAGATTTTAGGGTATTATTATCATCTAGAGGGTTCTTTATGAAATCACAAATCAAAAACCCACTTCCTCCAATCTCTCAGCCTTTTGATCACATCCAGGGTGCTGCTGTTTCACCAAGTCTGAGCTATGAGTTACATGATATAACCATTTGTATTGAGAAAATGAATGCGAGGAAGATTCCATTCAACACAATACAAAGGACAACTACAAATATTCAGCAATTCCATCCAGTTTATTCAGTGCTCCAGCAGTTTTTCAAACCTTTATCAACATTTTTCTTCCCTAACAATTGTTTTTACTACACTTGGGTAATATGCTGGCTTACGTCCCTGATCTTGTATTACAAAGCCTGCATGTCAACTCAGTCACACAGTAACTCTATGAAAATGGTTCACATGCTAAACAGGAATGTGTACCCTACAAGCTCACAGTGATGTCATAATGGCACACAGGTCTATGAGCTCATAGTGATGTCATAAAGGCAAACAGCCCTATGTAAAGGCTAGCTAGTCAGTGGCTGGCCATTTGTGGTGATAGTTTATCCCACAGCGCTACTCTCTGAGTATTTCGTGATTTATATTTGGATTACGACTGGTAAGTCTATCTTACCGTTTTTAAAACACTACGCATAGAGTCCGTCTAACTTCGGATGTGATTCTGCGAGAAGATCAGAAGAAATTACCCATCATGTCACCCTCCAGGATATTTATCCAAAAGATGGAGAATGATCTTCAGCTGCTTAAGATCTTCTATTCCCCACTGTTAAGGGAATGTTTGCCTGAGATCATTGACAAGATGGCATCTGAGAAACTTATCCCTACCATCGATATGCTAAGTGAGGTCCTACGTTGCAAGGGGCTGTCCAGTTACGAGGGGCAGATAATCCTGGACTTTTTTTGCAACGTATTAGAAATAAGGAAGGACGCAGCTGACCTGTTTACGGAGCACACAGTGCCCATCGTCCTAAGCTCCATGGTAGAGGCCGACCAGATGGAGAGAGATGCTCCTTGGCTTGCAGCAAGTAAAGTCATCTACCTTTTAGCCAATAAGTACACGCTGGTTACCATCTGGGAGCTGCAGACCTGTATACAGGCGTCCTCGTGCCCCCCTCCGCTTTCAGCACTTACCACACTGGCAGCTGTAATATCCTATACAAGCGTGCCACTTAATTTCCTGAGTTATATGTTGCCTGGGATATATTCTTTCATGGAATCTGCAACTGATCCCAGCACAGAGAGATCTCTGGCTATAATGATACACAATGCTGCGCTGGCCATGAAATCTGCTGCTGCGCTAGAGCCAGGAATAAAGGGACATTTCACCAGAGCCTGCGCCCTACTGAATACCTGGGAAACACAAAGCAGGCCTAATACTGATAATCAGGATATAATACTGGCCGCCACAGTACAAGTACAGTCTCTGCTGGATGATTCATCTACAACATCTATGTTGGGTACAGAGAAAAGAGGAACACCACTTCTTCCTTATGGAACAGGCAAATTCCATCAGCCAACTCAAACTGACGCAGCGTTCTCACAGTGCAGATCTGCCAATGACTATGTTAAATGGCTTGTGCAGACCGAGCGCTGGAAGGACATTTTTAATCATCTGATGCCTTTGTGGAAATCTAGCATCATCCACAACAAAATGACCATCACCATTATTTGTGCAGCACTAATGAGTTATCCAGATTGTATCACTGGACACTTTTATGATGTCATCATTAAGGAGATGTTACGCATGTTGCATGACATTGATAACAACATTTGCATGAAAGTACTTGAAGGCATCACAAATTCCACCAGGGGATCACCAGACCAGGCCATGAGGTACAGAAATGTATTTATAACAGCTATTCTGCAAAAAATCCAATTGGCAAACATGGAACTGGTTCCCATGCTGCTAAAAACATTACTGGCAGTAATACAGATGCGTCATCATAAGACATGGAAGAAGTATGACAAAGTCCTCCCCTACATCATCAGATTTATGGACTCTGGCCACCACGACATACAACTGCTATCAATGGTACTATTTGGAGAAATAGTTAACAGATATCGCGTGTTCCCATGGAGTCCCATCAAGAGGCTGATTACAGAACCGGTCCTCTCACTAATGATGATCAAACTTGGCAACCAGGACATGGACATTGTGTCTGCTGCAGTAGTCTGTCTCAACCGATGCCTTCCTCACCTGGGCTGCAGGGTCATGGTGCTGGAAGAGGGCAGTGACTGGCAGGACCCCAGATACGTACAGGCTATTTATCAAAAGTTGGCGAGGAAACATCTGCTTAAGCCAATGCTGCTATATGCAGTAGAAAATCTGGTCGAATATTCAGATATCTGGGCCACAGTCAGGTATATTAATGCTATGAGGGCATATATACCTTATGAGGAGATCACCTCGACAGACTACAGAGACTTGTGGAAGGGACTACAGAGAGCAAATCAAACATATTACCGTAAAGCTGTCAGAATGGTAATACAAGATCTTGGCCAGAAGTGGAAGTGTCTAGAAACAGCGACATGCTGAAGAGCTCACTATGTGGATTGCTGTTGGCTAGGTGAGCTACAGCAATAAGTGGGGATTAGGGCTACTGGCGACACCCCACCTAAAAAAAAAAACGACATTGGGCAGCCACCTCATGGGTGTGTTGGAAGAGCTGCTAAGCTGTTAATTATTTTTCACATGTTGATAGTTACATCCAACTCACTGATAACTTCATCACTTGAAGATTTAAAGCCGGACAACACTGGGTGCTTCTGCTAGTGGTTAATATAGGTAAAACTAAGACCGGCGCCCTGCCATACTTTCAAAAAGCTAGTACTGAAGTCAGGCGCTATCAACAGTAATTATATAAAAGGTATAAAGTTCTCATACAACTCATATAATCTAAATAGCCGCAAATAGGGTAGAATGGCCAGTGGAAGTGGCCAACACAATCACACCTGATTGAAACCAGGTGTAGCACAAACAATTCTAATTAACCCCTTGCGCTATTAAATAAAAGGCAACATGACGTGAAGACACATGATTAATTGGTTAAGATAGTTTTAATATCCATAAAATAAATTATAAACATATAAAAAATGAATTGATTAGTATGCGCATACAAATAAAAAAGCTAAATACTAAACCTACTATTTGAGCATAAGAGGTGGATCATATAGCTAATTGTGACCATAACGGATTATTCAATAATCATAAGTCGACGATGTCCATATTTCATATTCTCAAAATAGGATAGTCCCATTAAATGTGCTCGTAGAATTTGATTTAGGTATGTACCAAACAGGTAAATTGAACCAATATATCAGTTGTGAGTGGTTCTTTTACATGTGGAGATATTCACCAGACAGCACGGAGGAAATTTTAATTGTCACCTGGGGCTTGGTGCACGGCAAGCACCTAAGCCCCAGGTGACAATTAAAATTTCCTCCGTGCTGTCTGGTGAATATCTCCACATGTAAAAGAACCACTCACAACTGATATATTGGTTCAATTTACCTGTTTGGTACATACCTAAATCAAATTCTACGAGCACATTTAATGGGACTATCCTATTTTGAGAATATGAAATATGGACATCGTCAACTTATGATTATTGAATAATCCGTTATGGTCACAATTAGCTATATGATCCACTTCTTATGCTCAAATAGTAGGTTTAGTATTTAGCTTTTTTATTTGTATGCGCATACTAATCAATTCATTTTTTATATGTTTATAATTTATTTTATGGATATTAAAACTATCTTAACCAATTAATCATGTGTCTTCACGTCATGTTGCCTTTTATTTAATAGCGCAAGGGGTTAATTAGAAATACTTTCAAAAAGGGTCAATGAGCACATGCCGAAAGAAAGGGGTGTGGTCTCACCAGGAAGGGGGCGTGGCCACATAATAGTACCCCCATTTTAAATTACACCACATAGTAGCACAATCTTATACATTGCACTGCATGTAATGCCCTTGATTCATATTACACCACATAGTAGTGTCCCTTAGTCATGTTACAACACACAGTAGTAGCCCTAATGCCCACAGTAATAGTGCTACTTACACAGATAATGCTTAGAGTAGTAGTGCTGCGTTTACACATAATGTCCACATTAATAGTGCTGCTTACACACATAATGCCCACAGTAGTAGTGCCATTATACACATAATGCCCATGGTAGTAGCGCCCCTTATACACACAATGCCCACAGTAGTAGCGCTGCTTGTACACATAATTTCCACAGTAGTAGCGTGCCTTATACACATAATGCCAACAGTATTAGTGCCCCTTAAACACATAATGCCCACAGTAGTAGCACTGCTTATACACATAATGCCCACAGTAGCGCCTCTTATGCACATAATGGCCACAGTAGTAGCTCCCCTTATGCACATAATACTCACAGCAGCAGTGCCCTTTATACATAATACCCACAGTAATAGCGACCCTTATACACACAATGCCCCCACTAGATTAGTAGTGCCCCTCATACACATAATACCCATGTTTGTAGCACCCCTTATACACATAATGCCCACAGTAGTAGTGCCCCTTATACACATAATGCCCATGGTAGTAGCACTGCTTATGCACATAATGCCACAGTAGTAGCGCCCCTTATGAACATAATGATCACAGCAACAGCGCCCCATATACATAATACCCACAGTAATAGCGCCCTTTATACACACAATGCCCCCACTAGTAGGGCCTCTTATACACATAATGCCCACAGTAGTAGTGCCCCTTATGCACATAATACCCACAGTAGTAGCGCCACTTATACACATGATACCCACAGTAGTAGCGAGTCTTATACACATAATGCCCACGGTAGTAGCGCAGCTTATACGCATAATGCCCACAATAGTAGCGTCGCTTAAACGCATAATGCCCTCGGTAGTAGCACTGCTTATACATATAATGCCCACACTAGTAGCACCCCTTATACACATAATGCCAACAGTAGTAGTGCACCTTATACACATAATGCCCATGGTAGTAGCACTGCTTATATGCATAATGCCAAAGGCAGTAGTGCTGGTTATATACATAATGCCCACAGTAGTAACGCAGCTTATAAGCATAATGCCCACGGTAGTAGCGCTGCTTATACACATAATGCCCACAGTAGTAGCGCCTCTTATAAAAATAATGTCCACTGTAGTAGCGCCCCTTACATGCATAATTCCCACGGTAGTATCACCCCTTATATGCATAATGCCCTGGTAGTAGTGCCGCTTATATGCATAATGCCCACAGTAGTAGCGCCACTTATATATATAATGCCCACAGTAGTAGCACTGCTTATGCACATAATAAACACCCACACTTTCTCTCTTTCCCTCCACTCCACTGACCAGATCTGTAGCAGCTCATCCTCACCCTCTGACACACAGCAGCCCTGGTCCTGTGTAGCTCCGCAACCTCAGTCCTGTGAAACTCTGCTCCTTCAGTCCCTGATCACTGATGGCAGGGGTTCTCAAACTCGGTCATCAGGGGCGTACACAGTGCATGTTTTGCAGGTAACCCAGCAAGTGCACAGGTGTATTAATTACTCACAGACACATTTTAAAAGGTCCACAGGTGGAGCTAATTATTTCACTTGTGATTCTGTGAGGAGACCTGCAAAACATGCACTGTGTGCGCCCCTGAGGACCGAGTTTGAGAACCCCTGACTGATGGGGATGGACGCTAAATTCAGGCTACCGGCACCACTGCCTGTCATACAGTGTGACAGGTGCAGCCGGCAGCAAAAGGGAGGGGACATTAGCAGGGTTGCAGAGCAGGGAGAGCGCTTCTCCCACTTGGCGCCTCCCTGCTTTGCATCCCTTTGCTGAGCGCTGGACCTGGTTAAAACCAACAGCAGGCATATTTCTTTACCATTTTCTTTCCAAAAATTTTGCCTAGTGCTATCACGGCAGCTTTTAATCAAGGGTTGCCAGACACTTCAGGGCTGATAACATGCAGCCGTAGATCACACGGGCTAAGGGTCCCATCCCAGAGCTGGCTCACCAGACAGAGGCAGCGGGACCTGCAATCATCATTGTCAGCCCAAGGTAATATCCTAGAGGGGTATAAGACAGCTAAGGGTCGGCAGGACTCAGGCGCGGTGATGCAGCAGCGGCCGCGATAAAAGTAATATCTCTAATCAATAAATCGAGGCCGCAGCTTCAGGGCCTACTCCAGAGCTGAGATTAGGAGAGCAACGATCTCCGCACTACTAATCCCAGGCCGGGATCCCTGTGGCAGTTTAACACTTAATGGCATACTTCCCAACTGTCCTGCTGGCGGCAGAACAGTCATGTTTTTCTGGGACTGTCCCACCGCCCTTCCCAGTGTCTCACGGGAGGGGAAAAGGTTGTGGGATGCAACGTCACTGCAGCTTGCAGCAGGTGAATATATACCGTGTGATGTCCATAGCATCTATTCACAGTGAAGGGAGAGCTCTAGAGACAGCCCAGTATGTTGAAGAGTGCTGGGGACGCCTCCAATGTGAGGCAAATGGGGGTTTGCCACTAGGCTCCACCCCTTCCGATGAGGCCCCACCCCCTTTTCGAAACGCACGTGCCTCCGGTACTTGGAAGATCCCGATTTCCAGTTTAACAATGTTGGGAGGGATGCAATGAGACCGTACCCAATGAAGGGCAAGCACACAGATTTAGAGTTGCTGAAGGGGACAAGGAAACAAGGAGCAGGGAAAGCAAGGATAGTGTGGTAGATGAACCAGAGGATGAAGGGCCCTGCACCTGAGACCTTACATACTAAAGATATGTTTTTTTGCTGCTTTAGCATTCAGCGTCACACTAATGCTTTCTATCTTTTGAAAAGTTAATGCTTTGTATAAAGTGGTTAGCACAGCCATAAAGAATCAATTTTAGTTTTCTTCACCAAGAAATGATGTTCTGCTGAGAAAAAAAACTGATAAGACAACACTTAGTTTGTCCTCAAGTTCTCTCTTCTACCCCTTTCATACCAGCACCTCTGAACACGGGTTTTTGGCACATGAGCGCGCATAACCTGTGTTCATGTGCGGTGTGAACGGGAGCCGGGTCAATGCGACACGTTTCCCGTTAACTCTCTATGTAAGGGCGGCGCTTGGAGATCATGTGATCTCCAAGCGCCGCCCACGCCACGTCACTGCTGACGTCAGCAACCCGGCAATATGCCGAGCTGCTAACTGTGGTGTGAAAAGCGCCTGAGGCGGGTTCGCACCCTGCAATCTCCCGTGTCAGGCTCCTGGGTGCGATCCGCCTCAGGCAGTCTGATGGGGTATTACAGATTGCCATGATTAGTCATTTGTATATGTGTCACATAATCATCTGTTAAATACATAAAAATAGACAAAAAGAATTGAGTCTCAAAGCTTTTTATGGTACCAAAGCCATCCATCAAGAGAAACCTCATTCCTCTTCAGACTCCAAGACTTATTCTTTTGGATTGTGTATTTATTAATTTTAGACATCAATCATTTTACTTTCCTGCTACTGCATTGGGCTGGTTAACTAAAAACTGAGCTCCTGTGCAGGGAGGCGGGGTTATAGAGGAGGCGGCGCTATGCATCTTGGGAACAGTCAAAGCTTTTGAGCCTGTTGGTGCCTCGGATCAAGATCCTACTCTACACCCCAATGTCTCTCCTTGTGGAGCCCAGTGTACCTCGCAGAAAGAATTTTAACAAAGGTAAGTTCTTACCATAAAACTCATTTTAGCAGCATTGCAAACGCTAGGCCGCCGCCCTCTGGGAGTGTATCTTAGTTTAGCAGTATAGGGAACGAAAGATTAGCAGAACTGCTACTAAATAATTCCTTGCAGTTTCTGAGTAGCTCCAGACCTACTCCTAGATTGCAATCACCTCAGTCCGTTTAGTTCCTGGTTTGACGTCACAAACACGCCCTGCGTTCGGCCAGCCACTCCCCCGTTTCTCCAGCCACTCCTGCGTTTTTACCTGGAACGCCTGCGTTTTTTTTAGCACACTCCCTGAAAACGGCCAGCTTCCGCCCAGAAACACCCACGTCCTGTCAATCACACTACGATCACTCGAGCGATGAAAAAACGTTGCTCGAGCTTGTGCAAATCTCCAAAGTTTTGTGTTAAATTACTGCGCGCTGCGTACCATTTTTCACCTAATCGCTCCGTTGCGAAAAACGGCAACGAGCTAACAACTCGGAATGACCACCATAGTTAGTACTTGACAATTGCTATTCAAAGATAATATTTATGTGTACCAGAGCCAGTAGTTAGGATAGCATAATAGCATATAACCATACGCAATCAAGAAACCCACTGGAAACATTATTCTGTCCTCTATCTGGTTCTGGTTCTCGATCAGTCACAAGGGGGCTTATTTCCAAAATCCTCCAGACCCCATATAAAGTCCCCCCAGACCCAGCCGACTGGGTGAACTTTACTTCAGGCATGGTAGATAACGGAATGCTGTGGATTAAAGCTTATTGTTTATAATACCATCATATTTTCTCTCGCACCCCATTTTCCCAATTCTTGCCAGCTAATTCCCCAGGTGCCCATTAATCAGTATGCTTGGGTAAGGTTCTGTCTGTTTTAAAATCTGTGTGATAGCTGGCGACAAAGGATGCGAGCCGTTCTCATGTTTTTGTGAGTCAGTGTAGGGACTGGCCACAAGGGACCAATTTGATGAAGTAGGGTGGCTTCACTAATACACCTTTCACATCGCAATGTCGGGTCCCACTCGGGAATTGGAGAGGGTCCTTCCCGGGTGGGACCCAACATTGGACCCTTGCACACTGCCACCTCGACCCGGCAATATTGATATCATGGGCGGAGCCGGCGCTGGGAAATCACAATTTCCGCGCCGCCTCTCCCTATGCAGTGAACGGGTCCCAGGTCGAATTGACCCACCATCCCTTTCACACTGCACCTGACCCGGTATTTCACCTAGGAATAACACTGCTTGATTCCCAGTTTGAATTACCGGATCAGGCGACTCGGGAATTCGACCATGGCCCCTTTCACACCGCGCAGCGACCCGTGTCGACCCGGCAATATACCGGGTCAATACTGGGTTATTTTTGTGGTGTGAAAGGAGTATAATCTCCAAGAGCCATCAATGTGGGAGGTGCAATATTTGTGGCATTGTACGGTATTGGTGTGGCCATGAAGACATGGTTCACCGCAAATCATGTCATCAAGCCCTCAGACCGGCCACTTCACTGGGGGGAGTGGACAGGATCTGGGAGACTGGTCTCTCACTGGAGAGCCTCCCAGAGAGTAGTCATGTATGCATTGCATCTGCACCCATTCCAGTGTATATTCTGCACACAGGCAAAGTTTGCATGTAACTTAGAACCATTTCCATGGTACGATTCAGATAGCATCATGTGCAACAACCAACTGACACATATTACTTCAGGAGGGTTCATTCTAAGCACTGAGGTCATGGGTTCGATTCCCACCATGGCCCTAAGTGTGTGGAGTTTGTATATTCTCCCTGTGCTTGCGTAGGTTTCCTGCAACAATCCAAAATTATACTGATAGGTTAATTGGCTCAGGACAAAAAGTATCCCTAGTGTGTAAGTGTGTGCATGTACATGTGTTTAGGTCAGACTAGACGGGCAAAGTGGTTCGTATTTGCCCCTGCATAAGGTGAACGTATTCTCTCTTTGTTGCCTTAAATCCAGCACATTTTGGCAACAGTAACATTGAGCCAGATTCAGAGATGGACGCAGTGGCTGTGCTAAAAGATGCTAATGCCGCAGGGGGCGTCTTGTGTCTATAGACACCTCATGCCGGCTTCTGTGATCAGCTGCTGCGTCCGAGTATGCAGCATCTGATCATCTGAGTAACCCTCATGTTACTCAGGATAACTGGGGAAGTAATACTGCTGAAGCCAGTGACACTGTGTGGAAGGACGCAACCATTGGCTTCACCATGCCCAGAAAGCAGGGTCGAGATGCCCCAGTTTTCAGCAATGCTGGCCATCACTGCCCCTTCCCTGCCCTCTAATGGCCGCATGTCAATCATCTGAATTAGGTCCATTTTCCCTACATACAAATTCTAATTTTGGTTTGAACCTACTGTACACTATGACCTTCTTGGTAGAAGTCAAATATATTCTTACGATATAGTTAGCAGCAAATGAGCTACACCTTTCAGCATCTTTACCCTCACTTGTAAAGGTCTTCTCTTTCCATGCCCTGATGTCTGCGCTAGATGTAACAAAGACTGTACAGATGGGTCATGGATATGATACCCTTATACGACCCTACCACCTAGCTGTGTTATATCATCTTTATATATTTGGAACTATGGTCATGTGTTACTGCATTAGACTTTAGAAAATACTTTATTAGAAAATCCACTTCAAATCCACCTCAACTAGATCCAGATTTTAGGGTATTATTATCATCTAGAGGGTTCTTTATGAAATCACAAATCAAAAACCCACTTCCTCCAATCTCTCAGCCTTTTGATCACATCCAGGGTGCTGCTGTTTCACCAAGTCTGAGCTATGAGTTACATGATATAACCATTTGTATTGAGAAAATGAATGCGAGGAAGATTCCATTCAACACAATACAAAGGACAACTACAAATATTCAGCAATTCCATCCAGTTTATTCAGTGCTCCAGCAGTTTTTCAAACCTTTATCAACATTTTTCTTCCCTAACAATTGTTTTTACTACACTTGGATAATATGCTGGCTTACATCCCTGATCTTGTATTACAAAGCCTGCATGTCAACTCAGTCACACAGTAACTCTATGAAAATGGTTCACATGCTAAACAGGAATGTGTACCCTACGAGCTCACAGTGATGTCATAATGGCACACAGGCCTATGAGCTCATAGTGATGTCATAAAGGCACACAGCCCTATGTAAAGGCTAGCTAGTCAGTGGCTGGCCATTTGTGGTGATAGTTTATCCCACAGCGCTACTCTCTGAGTATTTTGTGATTTATATTTGGATTACGACTGGTAAGTCTATCTTACCGTTTTTAAAACACTACGCATAGAGTCCGTCTAACTTCGGATGTGATTCTGCGAGAAGATCAGAAGAAATTACCCATCATGTCACCCTCCAGGATATTTATCCAAAAGATGGAGAATGATCTTCAGCTGCTTAAGATCTTCTATTCCCCACTGTTAAGGGAATGTTTGCCTGAGATCATTGACAAGATGGCATCTGAGAAACTTATCCCTACCATCGATATGCTAAGTGAGGTCCTACGATGCAAGGGGCTGTCCAGTTACGAGGGGCAGATAATCCTGGACTTTTTTTGCAACGTATTAGAAATAAGGAAGGACGCAGCTGACCTGTTTACGGAGCACACAGTGCCCATCGTCCTAAGCTCCATGGTAGAGGCCGACCAGATGGAGAGAGATGCTCCTTGGCTTGCAGCAAGTAAAGTCCTCTACCTTTTAGCCAATAAGTACACGCTGGTTACCATCTGGGAGCTGCAGACCTGTATACAGGCGTCCTCGTGCCCCCCTCCGCTTTCAGCACTTACCACACTGGCAGCTGTAATATCCTATACAAACGTGCCACTTAATTTCCTGAGTTATATGTTGCCTGGGATATATTCTTTCATAGAATCTGCAACTGATCCCAGCACACAGAGATCTCTGGCTATAATGATACACAATGCTGCGCTGGCCATGAAATCTGCTGCTGCGCTAGAGCCAGGAATAAAGGGACATTTCACCAGAGCCTGCGCCCTACTGAATACCTGGGAAACACAAAGCAGGCCTAATACTGATAATCAGGATATAATACTGGCCGCCACAGTACAAGTACAGTCTCTGCTGGATGATTCATCTACAACATCTATGTTGGGTACAGAGAAAAGAGGAACACCACTTCTTCCTTATGGAACAGGCAAATTCCATCAGCCAACTCAAACTGACGCAGCGTTCTCACAGTGCAGATCTGCCAATGACTATGTTAAATGGCTTGTGCAGACCGAGCGCTGGAAGGACATTTTTAATCATCTGATGCCTTTGTGGAAATCTAGCATCATCCACAACAAAATGACCATCACCATTATTTGTGCAGCACTAATGAGTTATCCAGATTGTATCACTGGACACTTTTATGATGTCATCATTAAGGAGATGTTACGCATGTTGCATGACATTGATAACAACATTTGCATGAAAGTACTTGAAGGCATCACAAATTCCACCAGGGGATCACCAGACCAGGCCATGAGGTACAGAAATGTATTTATAACAGCTATTCTGCAAAAAATCCAATTGGCAAACATGGAACTGGTTCCCATGCTGCTAAAAACATTACTGGCAGTAATACAGATGCGTCATCATAAGACATGGAAGAAGTATGACAAAGTCCTCCCCTACATCATCAGATTTATGGACTCTGGCCACCACGACATACAACTGCTATCAATGGTACTATTTGGAGAAATAGTTAACAGATATCGCGTGTTCCCATGGAGTCCCATCAAGAGGCTGATTACAGAACCGGTCCTCTCACTAATGATGATCAAACTTGGCAACCAGGACATGGACATTGTGTCTGCTGCAGTAGTCTGTCTCAACCGATGCCTTCCTCACCTGGGCTGCAGGGTCATGGTGCTGGAAGAGGGCAGTGACTGGCAGGACCCCAGATACGTACAGGCTATTTATCAAAAGTTGGCGAGGAAACATCTGCTTAAGCCAATGCTGCTATATGCAGTAGAAAATCTGGTCGAATATTCAGATATCTGGGCCACAGTCAGGTATATTAATGCTATGAGGGCATATATACCTTATGAGGAGATCACCTCGACAGACTACAGAGACTTGTGGAAGGGACTACAGAGAGCAAATCAAACATATTACCGTAAAGCTGTCAGAATGGTAATACAAGATCTTGGCCAGAAGTGGAAGTGTCTAGAAACAACGACATGCTGAAGAGCTCACTATGTGGATTGCTGTTGGCTAGGTGAGCTACAGCAATAAGTGGGGATTAGGGCTACTGGCGACACCCCACCTAAAAAAAAAAAACGACATTGGGCAGCCACCTCATGGGTGTGTTGGAAGAGCTGCTAAGCTGTTAATTATTTTTCACATGTTGATAGTTACATCCAACTCACTGATAACTTCATCACTTGAAGATTTAAAGCCGGACAACACTGGGTGCTTCTGCTAGTGGTTAATATAGGTAAAACTAAGACCGGCGCCCTGCCATACTTTCAAAAAGGGTCAATGAGCACATGCCGAAAGAAAGGGGTGTGGTATCACAAGGAAGGGGGCGTGGCCACATAATAGTACCCCCATTTTAAATTACACCACATAGTAGCACAATCTTATACATTGCACTGCATGTAATGCCCTTGATTCATATTACACCACATAGTAGTGTCCCTTATTCATGTTACAACACACAGTAGTAGCCCTAATGCCCACAGTAATAGTGCTACTTACACAGATAATGCTTAGAGTAGTAGTGCTGCGTTTACACATAATGTCCACATTAATAGTGCTGCTTACACACATAATGCCCACAGTAGTAGTGCCATTATACACATAATGCCCATGGTAGTAGCGCCCCTTATACACACAATGCCCACAGTAGTAGCGCTGCTTGTACACATAATGCCCACAGTAGTAGCGTGCCTTATACACATAATGCCAACAGTATTAGTGCCCCTTAAACACATAATGCCCACAGTAGTAGCACTGCTTATACACATAATGCCCACAGTAGCGCCTCTTATGCACATAATGGCCACAGTAGTAGCTCCCCTTATGCACATAATACTCACAGCAGCAGTGCCCTTTATACATAATACCCACAGTAATAGCGACCCTTATACACACAATGCCCCCACTAGATTAGTAGTGCCCCTCATACACATAATACCCATGTTTGTAGCACCCCTTATACACATAATGCCCACAGTAGTAACGCGGCTTATAAGCATAATGCCCACGGTAGTAGCGCTGCTTATACACATAATGCCCACAGTAGTTGCTGTTAGGGTCTCCTGCCCTGTGCTGCCACGTCGTCATGGCAACCGGGAGACAAGTGCTAGCGGAGTGACCTGAGCGCAGCTGATACTCCGGTTCGGGTCTTTTGCTGTGCAGTGGTTATAGGCTCTGTGCATGGCAGGGGATCCGGTGCTGGTTTTTGTGCTCACAGTCTGTGAGGTCTGAGTGGGGCGTGGACAGCACCTGCTTTATAAGGCCTCTTCTCAGGGTAAGCAGATGCTGCTGAATCTTTGTTGGTTAGTCAGTTTCTGAAAGTTAGCCAGTACTGTGTAGCTTTGTATTTGTTTGTTGCTTACTGCAAATAGGCCTGGGGATTTGGTATTACACTCTGCCAATCCAGACCTAGCAGTAAGACTGGAGTCAGTCGTTTAGCTTGCTGGGGTTCTGTTACTACTCTGTGAACTTAGCAAGTTTGCGGCTGTATTCTAAGACTTGCCTGTCTAATCCTGTCTCACTGTGCTAGGTGTCAGGGGTCAGTTTAGTGGCAGTAAGCTGAACCTGTGCACTGCAAGTGAGAATTAGGATTGTGGAGACTCTCCTTGTGTCTATCATTCCATCTCTGACCAAGGAGTTTACTGCCACACCCGTTGGTAACCCTTTAGGGTTTTGCTGTTGCCCTTAGCAACAGCATTTCGGGTTCTCTACGTATTAAAACACAACATCTTGCTTTTCCCATCTGAGCAGTTCTAATACAAGGGAGATACCCAGTTCCTTAGCCTCTGGGCTTCTCTGTTCACTTTGTGTGTATTTTGTTACCCTATCACCTTCTGTGTACGTTATGTCATATTCCCCAGTCTGTCTGTAAGTCCATTTGTTTTGCATTACAGTTCAAACACCAGTACATTCCTGCAGGCACTGGAGTGCATAACAGTCCTGACACCAGTACTTTCCTGCAGGCACTGGTGTGCATAACAT